>NC_132796.1:78488354-79113354 GCF_048418805.1 Vulpes vulpes | reverse complement strand
CCTGCCTTCCGCCCAGGGCGTGATCCTGGAGACCCGGGATCGAGTCCCATGTCAGGCTCCCTGCATGGAGCCTGCTTCTCCCTCTGCCTGTGTCTCTGCCTCTCTCTCTGTGTCTCTCATGAATAAGTTAATAAAATCTTTAAAAATTTTTCAAAATGGAAAGAGAAACAAGTGTATCTAGCTCATAACAAAGCTGAAGGAGAGGATAGAATAAACCCAGATAATGTTTGAACATCGTGTTTTGACTGTATGTCCTCAGACCAAAGACAAAAAAAAAAGTAAGAAAATATCAAACTTGAGTTATAGGTTTGTGTTTCACAGTGAAATGGATTAGCAATCGTAAAACTGCTTTGTGCATTCTGTGCATAGGATTGAGCAAATCAGGAAATATATTTTGGATAATGGAAGCCAGATTTCTCACTGTTGGAAAATGGGAAGGCTAGAGTCAACTCTCTGGTGTTAGACTAGAATTAGAGGTATCAGTGTGAATGCTCAGATTTTTACACATACATACTATTTCATACATAATAACATAATATGTAATTTAATACATATTTATTGTATGTATTAAATATGTATTTAATGTTATATAATATAAAATAAAATAACAAATTTGCATTTTAGATCTTTCAATAACCATGGAAATACATATATATAGCTTGGCCTATACACATACAGAGGGTCTAGAAGCAATGACACTGCAGTAGCAATGAACACATATATGACCCAGGACTCCTTGAAGAAATGGCTCATTCTAGAGCTGGAGTGAGGAAATTAAAAGGTGAGTCTGGGGTATCTTTTAAAGTCAAAAAGTAAGGAAGTGCTCTAATAACAATAAGCACATGCCAAAAGGATATAAGTGTCTTAACAAAGGGCTTTAACTGGCCAACTCTTAGACTATTTGTGTATCAAAATAAATAATGATGGTAATAAATTATAACTTATCAAAATAGGAATACATGAATGCATACTACTACAAGTAAATAAATACATATATAAAAAGCAAAATATCTTTTTATGTTGGAATTTAGACTAACAAATGTAGGATGAATTATGGAGTTAAAAAATCAAAGTCTGGGAACCAAACTATCATAATGCTAATTGACTCAGGAAAGAATTTCCAGTGGATACTAAAAGAGACAGATAAAAGTTTGAGAAGTGGGATATTATATGTGCTGCCGAAGCGAATATCTCACAGGAGGAGTGAGATATTCACATAATTTCAAAGTTTCTCTCCTTAAGATACTTGTTACTTACAAATTGAAAAATTGGAAACTTACGGTAAAGAAACTTGGTAAATTCTACCTTAACCAGTAAATCAAAATTAATATCAACAGAAAGAGACAAATCAACATTGTTGACTCCTCATATAGTGTTCTGAGAAGAACACAATATTAATTCTGTGGTACTCCTACCAAAACAAGTAGCCTGAATCTAGTTATGGAAAAAACAAATAAACACAATTTGAGAGTATTGTACAAAAATAACTGGGCTAAACTCTTTAAAAGTATCAAGGTCATTAAAGACAAAGAAAGCATTAAGGAACTATTCTAGATTAAAGGAGACTAAAGAGACAACACAAGTAAATGTGATATGCGATCCTGATTTGGAATCTGGATCAGAAAACAAAGATCTTTTTCTATAAATGACATTATTAACACAAATGGCAAAATTTGAATGGAGTTTGAAGATTAGATAATAGTAATGAGCCAATGTTAATTTCCTAATTTTTATAATTGCTCTGTGGTTATGTAAAAAAAAAAGTATTTAAGGATAATGAGTCATTATGTCTCCAATGTACTTCCAAACTGCTCCAACTATATATATCTTAAGAAGTTAGTAAAAGAACAGCAAAATAAACCCAGATAGGATACACATAAGTGATAATGAGTAAAAGTATAGGTTAATGAAATAGACAAAAGCAAACAATAATGAATGAAGACAAAAGATAATTCTTTGAAAAGACCAATAAAACTAATGAAATTACTGTCAAGATTAAACAAAGAAAAATAAGATAGAAGACAGAAATAAACAATATTATGAATGAAATGGGGTACCTAATTATAGATACAGCAGACAACAAAACAAATATAAAGCCTATAATAAAATTATGCCAACAAATTGTATCAATCTGTATAAACCAAGGACAGATCAAAATTGAAGTGGAAAGAAATAGAAAAACTGAATAGTTTCATAACCCTTAAGTAAATGAATGATTATTCAAAAATATGTCTACAGGGGCACCTGGGTGGCTCAGTCAATTAAGTGACTGACTCTTGGTTTCAGCTCAGGTTGTGACCTCAGGGTCATGAGATAGAACCCCGTATCTGTCTCTGTGCCAGCAGAGTCTGCTTGGGACTCTCTCTCCCTCTGCCCCTCCCCGCTGTGCTTTCTCTCTCTCAAATAAATAAATAAATCTTTTTTAAAAATATTTCTACAAAAAATTCTAGTTCCCACAAGATTTACCAGTGAATAACTCATATTCAGAGAATTCCAATCTCACATAAACTATATTGAGCCAATCTCATTCATGAACCGAGACAAAAATAATTTTTAAAAATTAGCAAATCAAACATGGAAATATATAAAAGATAGCAAATCATGCAAAAAAAGGTATTTATTCAAGGAGTAAAAAATTTGCCATTTTTATGTCTAATAATACTGTCTTATCTGCAATTTCACTTTCTGTACTTTCAGTTACCCATAGTCAACT
Organism: Vulpes vulpes; assembly: GCF_048418805.1. Taxonomy (NCBI): domain Eukaryota; kingdom Metazoa; phylum Chordata; class Mammalia; order Carnivora; family Canidae; genus Vulpes; species Vulpes vulpes. Next base: position 79,110,641 of record NC_132796.1, on the reverse strand, counting down.
ACTGTCCAGAAGCAAATGCTCCTCCCTCTGATGTATCACCAGAAGGTCAATAGTAGCCGAATGCCACATCACAATGCCTACACCATTCACCTCACTTCATTTCATCACACAGGTATTTTATCATCTCACATCATCACAAGAAGAAAGGTGAGTACAGTACAAGAAGATGTTGTAAGAAAGACATATTCACATAACTTTTATTACAGTATATTGTTAAAATTGTTCTATTTTATTATGTTATTATTGTTAATCTCATACTGTGCCTGTTTTATACATTGAACTTTATCATAAGTGTATTAGTAGAGGAAAAACCTAGTATTTGCTACTTAATCTAGCATTTGGTACTATCCACAATTTCAGGCATTAAGTGCTGGTCTTGGAATGTAATCCCCAAGGATAAGGGGGAAGAGTTGTAACATAATTCACCACATCAAAGGTTTAAAAAGAAACACCAAATGATCATCTCAATAGATGTGGAAAGGATTTGATAAAATTCAACATCCACTTATAAGAAAAATTATTAGAAAACGAAAAGTAGAAGGAAGCCTCTTAACCTGATAAAGGGTATCTACAAAAATTCTTTGGAAAAGAGTAGACCAATTCATAAAAAAATGAAGACATTCCCTTTAAAATCATAAACAAGACAAAAATTACCCATTGTTACCATGTCTATCTGCCATTGTACTGAAAAACTTAGTCCAAATAAATAGACAAAAAATTTAAATAAAATAAAATGCATAAGGATTGAAAAGGAAGAGGCAAAGTTGTCATTATTCACAGATAATATAGTATATACCAAGAATATGCAAAAGAAACTATAAATAAATCCTTAGGATAAAGTAAATGGTTTAACAAGGTAGCTGAACATGAAATCTATAAAAATTAATTGTATTTATATAACTGGAAACAAACAATTGAATAATGTTTATTTTATTCTTATTTTTTAAGTAATCTGTACACCCAGTGTGGGGCTCAGACTCACAATCCCAAGATCAAGAGTCACGTGCTCTTCTAACTCAGTCAGCCAGGCACCCCTGTGTCCATCAACTGATGAAAAATGTTTTTAAATGCTATTTCTAATGTATATAACAAAAGTTTCAAAAACTGGGATCATATTTTATAAAAGATGTATAAAAGTTCTATGGTGAAAACTATAAAACATTGCTAATAGGCATAAATGAATTGAGTTGCATGATGTTCATGAACTGGAATTCTCAATGTTGTTAAGATATCAATTCTTCTCAAATTGAAATATGAATATATTTTAATCCAAATCAAATATCCAGGAAGACTTTTTGTGGAAATTGATAAGCTCATTTTAAAATTTATATAAAGATGCAAAGGATCTATATAACCAAGATAAACTTGAACAAAATCAGAAGATTTATAGTACTAGTTTTCAAGGTTTACAATATAGGTACAGTAATTAAGAGTGTTATTGGTAAGAAGACAAAGATCAATGGATGAGAATAGAATCCAAAAACAAACTACCTTGAAAACTATCTCACACCATAGAAAAATTAATTCAAAATGGATCATATTTCTAAATGTAAAATGAAACAAAAAAAGCTCTAGAAGAACATACAAAATAATAAACTTCATGACAGATAGAAAAATTCTTAAATAGGACACAAAACATACAAATAATTTAAAAATTACAAATTTGACTTTATTGACATCAAAAACCCCTATTCTGTTTGCTAAAGTACCATTATTAAAATCACCAAAAAATAAAAACCTTTGTGCATAAAAGAACACCATGAAGAAAGTGAAAAGACAATTCACTTCATTTCACATAAACTATATTGAGCCAATCTCATTCATGAACCCAGAGAAATTAGTTACATATCACCTACCTGATGAGACACTTGTATTGAGAAGGTCTAACTACTTACAACTCCATCAAAAAAAGAGAACCCAATTAAATATGGGCAAAGGATTTGAATACATATTTCTCCAAAGAATACATCCAAATGGTCAATAAGCATATGAAAAGATGCTCAACATCACTATTTGTATATCAGAGATATACAAATCAAATCCACAATGAGATGTCACTTCACACCCACTAGAATGGCTATAATAAAAAAAATACTGGACGATAACAAGTGTTAATGAAGATATAGAGAAACTGGAACACACATATATTGTTAGTGGAGATGTAAAAATGGTGCAGCCATTTTAGAAAATGCTCTGGCAGTTCCTTGGTCAAACACAGAGTTAAAATATGATCCAGCAACTTCACTCCTAGATATGTTCCCAAGAAAAATGAAAACATATGTCCATGCAAAATCATGTACTAGGAGTGTTCATAACAGTATTATTTATAATAGCCAAAGAATAGACACACCATAAATGTCCATCAACAGATGAATGTATTACAAAAAGTGGTATATTCAAACAAGCGGATATTATTCAGCCATAATAAGGAATGAAGTACTGATACATACCATTTGGATCGACCTTCAAAACATTATCCTAAATGAAAGGAGCCAGTCACAAAAGACTACATATTATATGATTGCATTTATATTAAAATTCCAGAATAGGAAAACCTATAGAGACAGAAGCAGATTAGCATTTGCCAGAGGCTGAAGTTACTGAGGAACAGTGAGAAGTGACTGCTAATGAGTAAGAGGTTTCTTTTCGGGGTAATAAAAATATTCTAAAATGTATTGTGTTAATGGTTGCACAACTCCAAAAGCTATTAAATTATACACTTTAAATGAGCAAATTGTGTGATCTGTGAATTATGTTTCAGTAAGGCTTTTAAAAATGCAACTTTAATAAAATGAAAAAGCAAGCTAGAAGATACCAAAAGGTTTTTGCAATGCGTAAATCTGACAAATGATTCGCATCAAGTATGTATTTTTAAAAACCCTACAAATTAATAAGAGGAAACAATAAAAACATGGCAACAAACTTGAGACATTTTACAAAAAAGGATATGCAAATGACAATTAGCATGTGAACAGGTGTTCATCAGTCCTCAGTGCAATACAAATTAATGCCACAGTGAAATACAACCCACCAGACTGGCTCAAATTAAAAATATTGATAATTCTAACTGTTGGAAAAGATGTGGAAGAACTGGAACTCTCATACACTCCTCCTGGAAATGCACAACTGTATAGCCACTATAGAAAACCAAGAGCATTTACCAGAGCTAACTATATGCCTACTCTGATCCATGATCTAGCCATTTCACTTGTGACCATATATCCCAAAGTAATGTATGCATATATCCACAAAAAGACATGTACAAGATTTCTCCTAATAGCTTTATTTGTAATAGCCCAAACTGAAATCAACCCAAATACTTATCATCGAAAAAACTGCCAAAAAATTGGCATATTCATGCAATGCAATACTATGGAAAAACAACAGAAAGACATACTAATGATATCAAAACAACATGAATGACTCTCAAAGATACAATTTTATTTTTTTAAGATTTTATTTATTTATTCATGAGAGACACAGAGAGAGGCAGAGACATAGGCAGAGGGAGAAGCAAGCTCCTTACAGGAAGTCCTATGCAGGACTCTATCCCAGGACCTTGGGATCACGCTCTGAGCTGAAGGCAGATGCTCAACTGCTGAGCAACCCAGGCGTCCTTCAAATATATAATTTTAAACAAAAGAAGCCAGACTCCAAGAGATTACATACTGTATGATGACTGCATTCATACGAACTTGAAAACACAGTCCAAACTAACCATTAATGGTAGAAATCCATATAGTAGTTTCCTCTAAGGGAATTATAGACAGGGAAGGCTTTCCTGGAACGCATACAGAGTGCTGAAAAATACTTATTTTTAGCAGGGTGATGGCTATCTGGGTGTATACATAAATTTCAAAAATCAGTGAGATGTACAATAAATATGAGTGTACTTTATTTACTTTGTAGTATGTTATCTCTCAATATAAAACAATATCATCAATGACATACATAATTCAAGTGAAAGAAGACACAAAAGAATACACACTTTTGAGTTCAGGTATATGAAGTTCAAAAACAGGCAAAACTAAGCAATGTATTTTTAAGAATACATATTTTAAGTGCTAAAAACTTTAAAGAAAAGAAGGAGTGATTATCACAAAATTCAAATGTTCATCTCTTGGGAAATGGGAGTAAAATATGTTAACAGAGGGTCGTGTATTGTGCTTTTGGGGTGTAGTAGTATCCTATTTCTTTTTTTTAGGACTTTTTATTTATTCATGAGAGACACAGAGAGAGGCAGTGATATAGGCAGAGGAAAAAACAGGGTCCCCGCAGGGATCCCAATGGGGGACCCAATTCTGGACCCCAGGATCATGCCCTGAGCCGAAGGCAGACTCTCAACCACTGAGCCACCCAGGCGTCCCAGTAATATTCTATTTCTTAGACTTGTTGGTACACACATGGATGTTGATTTTTACTTTTTCCATCAACTGTACACTTTTCCATACATTGTCTTGCATGAATGCTAATTTTCAAAATTGAGAGAAATATTAAAAAGTAAAACTATTACCCAACAAAGGAAAATATATTAAAGTCTATCACATAAATTTGGTTTTCTGAGAATTTCACTCTTGTTCTAAGACTGGATAAAAACATTTTCTAAAAAGAAATACTCAGAATGTTATGTTTATGAAATATTTATCCAGGTATATCAAATATTTCCATAATTTAATAAAGAGTAATCAAATAAATTGTGTGTAGCACTGGAAAAGGAGCTTGAACTGATAATACACCAGAAAAGTGAACTATCTCAGTATTCTTTCAACATATTTTTTCTTTTTAAGTATTCATTGAAGTGTTGTTTATAATAGCAAAAACTGCAAGCAACTTATAACTACCAGTTAGGTATTGGCTAAATAAGTTACAGTGCATCCATTTGATTAAGTGTTCTATGAACTATTAAAATGAATGTGTAGGTATTATATACCTGTGTTGTCCAATATAGTAGCCACTAGGCATATGCAGCTATGTAAATTTAAATTAAAGTTAAATAAAATTTAAGTCCAGTTCCTTAGTAAAACTACCACATGTGGTACATGACATAGCTACTGTACAGGGTAGAGCATAATAAAGCATTACCATCATTCCAAAAAAGTTCTACTGCATAGTGGTTTATTAGGCAAGGTGTATATGTTCTACAGTTAGGAAATAAGGGGCACCTGGGTGTTTCAGTGGTTGAGTGTCTGTCTTTGGCTCAGGTTGTGATCCTGGGGTCCTGGAATAGAGTCCCACATCAGGCTTCCCGCAGGGAGCCTGCTTCTCCCTCTGCCTGTGTCTCTGCCTCTCTCTGTGTGTCTCTCATGAATAAATAAATAAAATCTTTTTAAAAAATAAGTTCTGGAGATCTAATGCACAGCATTGTGATTATAGCTAACAATACTGTATTATATACTTCAAAGTTACTGAGAGACTATACCTTAAATGTTCTCAACACACAAAAAAGGAAAGTGATAATTATGTGACATGATGGAGGTGTTAGCATATTGCAAATATATAAATATATCAAATATATCAAATCAACACATTATCTTAAACTTGCATAATGTATGTCAATTACATCTCAACTTTTTAATAAAGAAGGGTAAGTATTAAGGATAGGTTCATTTTTAAATCTGTATTTGTATTTGAGGATCCCTGGGTGGCTCAGCGGTTTAACGCCTGCCTTTGGCCCAGGGCGCGATCCTGGAGTCCGGGGATCGAGTCGCGCGTCCGGCTCCCAGCATGGAGCCTACTTCTCCCTCCTCCTGTGTCTCTGACTCTGTGTGTGTGTGTGTGTGTGTGTGTGTGTGTGTCTATCATGAATAATTAAATAAATAAATAAATAAATAAATCTTTTTAAAAATATGTATTTGTGTTTGTGAACATTTGTGGAAGGATATACCAAGATGTTAGCCTAGTGGTTATCTCTAGGACTAGGTTGTGAGATTGTGGGTGATTTTTACTTGCTTCCTCCTACTTTTTCACTACTTTCTGAAAATTTCTACAAGCATGTATTGCTTCTATAACCAGGAAAAATAATAAATTATTCCATTTTCTGGAAGAGAAATACACAAACTGTTTGTGCTCTTTGATATGTTTCTTGAAATGTATTCTAGGAGAATGATCACAGAGCTATCCACTGCAACATTACTCATAATAAGGGAAAATTGGGGTGGGAATAACACTATAAATCAAATAATAGTAACATAGTTACATAAATTTCTGGTTTGCTTCTATGATGAAATGTTATGTAGCTGTTAAAAATAAAATGATCTGATATTTTATCTTATTTTTTCCAGCTTTATTTAGGTATAATTGGGAAATAAAATTGTATATATTTAAAGTATACAGTGTAATGATTTAATATATATTAATATTCACTTACATATACATTTAATAGGCAAATACATTATAAATATGTATAAATATATCATTGAAATTATTACCACAACCAAGTTAATTAACACATCCATCACCTCACATAATTACATTTTTTGTGTCTCTGGTGAGAACACTTAGGATCTACTCAGAAAATTTTAAGCATACAATACAGTATTAGTAACTATAATCACTACGCTGTGCATTAGTTTACTCATTGTATAACTGAAAGTCTGTACCTTTTTTTTAAAGTCTTAATTGAGAGAGAGGGAGAGATCACAAGCCGTGAGGAGGGGTAGAGGGAGATGCAGACCGCCCGCTGAGCAGGGAACCCAGTGCGGGGCTGGATCCCAGGACCCTGAGATAATGACCTGAGCGGAAGGCAGACACTTAACCAATTGAGCCACCCAGGTGCCCGAAAGTTTGTACCCTTTGAGCAACATCTCTTCATTTCACACACCTCCCTACTGCTGCTCACCACCATTCTACTCTGGCTCTGAGTCTGATTTTTTTTTAAAGATTTTATCTATTTATTCATGAGAGACACAGACAGAGAGAGAGAGGCAGAGACACAGGCAGAGGGAGAAGCAGGCTTCATGCAGGGAGCTCAATGCAGGACTCGATCCCAGAACTCCAAGATCATGCCCTGAGCCAAAGGCAGACGCCCAACCACTGAGCCACCCAGGCATCCCATCTTGTCTTTCTTTTTAAAGATTTTATTTACTTACGAGAGAGAGAGAGAGAATGAGCAGGGGGAAGGTGCAGAGAGAGAGGGAGAAGCAGACTCCCCACTGAGCAGAGAGCCCAATGTGGGGCTCAAGCCCAGGACCCTAAGATCATGACCTGAGCCAAAGGCAGACACCCAGATGACTGAGCCACACAGGTGCCCCTATTTCTTACCTTTTTAATAATAGTCATCCTAACATGCATGGGGTGACATCTCATTGTGGTTTTCCTGATGGATTTGCATTTCCCTGATGGTTAGTGAGGTTAAGCATATTTTCATATATCTGCTGGCCATTTGTATGTCTTATTTGGAAAAATGTCTATTCAGATTCTCTGCCCATTTTTAATTAGATTATTCGAGGTTTTTGCTATCAAGTTGTATGGGGTCCTTACATATTTTGGATATTGATCCCTTATCAGTGTATAGTCCGCAAATATTCTCTTATTTTTTAGGTTGCCTTTTTGTTTTGTTTCCTTTGCTGTACAGAATGTGTCTTAGTCTGTTCAGGTTGCTGTAACAAAATACCACAATACCGACAGACTGGGTAGCTTATACACAACAGAAATTTATTTCTCTCGGTTTTGGAGATCAAGATGTTAATATGGCAAGGTCCTGGCGAAGGCTGGGCTGCATACAACTGACTTCTTGATGGGACTTCATATGCAGAAAGGGACCCAGTGGGTTTCTGGGTAGACAGGGATTCTCCTGGACTTCAGCTAAGTGAGGCTGGAGCCTGTTCATGGGTTGTTGCAAAATATGCATTCGGACTGAGATTGGTGGGCCTGCCTCTGGGAGCACTGAGAAGTGTGTCTCCTGGTAGGTCCCTGAACAGGAAGAACCATGGCTAGGGAGGGAGGGCTGGAACTTGCCTACAGTAATGCTTCAAGTTCTGCAATTGGACTAGGAACTGTGGACCTACCTCTGGGAACACAGATAGGCATGTCTTCCAGTGGATCCCTGGAGTCAGGTCACTGGCCACTTCAGGGTTCAGCAGGACCAATGTTGGTATGCTTGTTACGTGAGATCTGGGCAGGTATGACTCCTGCGAGGTCCCTTGGAAGATGGTAGCACATAGTGATAGGGCCAAGCTAAATGGGGGCTGTATCAGGGTCCATAGGGACACAGAGCTATTGCCCAGTCTATAACCAGGGCCACGGTGGATGAGTCTGCTGTCTGGGCATGGGCCAGACTTCTCAGAATGGTCCTACTCAGTCTAGTCTCCACTAAGGTTTCACAGCCTACTACCTGGATTCCATATCTCCCACAAAGGAACTTTTGTCTGTGGATAGCTGCCTAATTATTGTTTCTAAGGGTGTACAAGAGTGGGTAACCTCCTATTGTGCCATTTTGCTAATGTCACTTTCTTGGAGTTAAAATAACGTGAGAAAATACTAAATTTATACAAAGTTAAAAAAAAAACAAAGTTAAACAAAAAACAGAATTGTAGTTACAACATGTTCTTAAGAAAAATAGGAACATTTTTTAATTTATTATTTGTTGTTTACAATGGGGATGTATTACCCATATAATATGTTTAAGTTATGAACATAGACGATAACTATTTCCCTATGAAGTCTTCCAGGATGCAAAATAAACTCCTAATGATAGAGGGCTTCCAAGCAAAGGTGGAAAATTAAATGCATACATTTATTTTTCTCCCTCCTGAAACCCCACTAAAGCAAGTAAGGGGAATTGTGTGAAGCCATAAACTCAGAGAGGTCAAAAAAATAATGAAAGGGAAGATAAAATCAACAACATTTAGGTTAAGCAGGTGGACAAGTAGTAACTGCCAACTGTAAGGAAAGCCTTCTCTCCCAACTCAGTCATCAGGACATGGAAGCCAGGCCTACGCCTCCTAGACAAGAAATTTAAAGATTCATTCAGATGAAGGAAACTTGCCACCTGCTCCAGAATACCCTTCAGAATCCCTTCCAATCTCTATCTGCTCCTTCATCACTTAGAAGTTAATACTACGTTGATGTTTATGGTAAGTGTTGCCTTGACTTTCTTTCTAGTTTATTTTTTTTAAGATTTTATTTATTTATTCATGAGAGACACAGAGAGAGAAGCAGAGACACAGGCAGAGGGAGAAGCAGGCTCCATGCAGGGAGCCTGACGTGGGACTCGATCCCGGGTCTCCAGGATCACGCCCTGGGCTGAAGGCGGCGCTAAACCGCTGAGCCACCCAGGCTGCCCTCTTTCTAGTTTTACTACCTCAGTATGCATCCCTAAACATTGCTGTTCAGTTTTGCCTGATTTTTTATATTTTATTTAAATAAAACCACATAGTATATGTTATATATAGCTTCTTACACTCAAAATTATATTTGTGAGATTCATCCAGGTTGTTGCATTTATTTTTGTTATCGTAGAACAGCAGTTCCCAAAAGTGAGAGTATATTGGAATCATCCAGTAGGCTTGTTAAAACACAGGTTTATAGGCCCATACACCTAGAGTTTCTGACTTGGTAGGTCTAAGATGAGGTTCAAGAATTTGAATTTTTCCCCAAAGATAGATAGATAGATTGGTTGATTGGTTGATTGATTGACTTGATAGAGAGCATGTGTAAAAGAACACAAACAGGGGAGTGGCAGAGGCAGAAGGAGAGGCAGAAGGAGGCTCCCCAAACTAAGCAAGCAGCCTGACTCAGGGCTCGATCCCAGGCCCCCAGGATCATGAATTGAGCTGAGGCAGACAGACACTTAACAGACTGGGCCACCCAGGCACCCAAGAATTTGAATTTCTAACTGCATTTTCGATAATGCTGAGGCTGTGGCTCCAGAAACCACAATTTTAGACTCATTACTGTATAATATTCCATTGTATGAATCTGATTTCATTATCCATTCTACTATCAATAGACATTTGGGTTGTTTCCAATTTGGAACTATTTATATTATACTGCTCTAAATACTCTTGTACATGCTTCTTCATGCACATATGCACACATATCTACTAGGAATATACTTTTGCTAGGTTGTAGGGTAAGGATATTTTTAAATTAGTGGATAGTGCCCAATAGTTTTGCAAAGTGGTTGTACCACTATATACTTCCCTAAGCACTGTCGAGAGTTTTGGTTAACCTACATCCCTGCCAATACTTGGTATGAGCCATTTTACAGGATCAGTTATCTTATCACATGGTGGTTTTCATTTACTTTTTCCTTGAGACTAAGGAGGTTGAGCAAATTTTCAAATGTTTATTGACCATTTGGATGTCCTCTTCTTGGAGGCTCATGGTTATGCTCATTTTTCTATAGATTTGTAGGTATTCTGGTTACAGGTTCTTTGTCAAACAGATATTTTGCAAATATGTTCCATAGCTTCACTTTCTCCTTTCTGAATACTTTGCTGAATAGATGTTCTGAATTTTATGTTATCAAATCTTTTCCTTTTAGTATTTTCTTAATCATATTTAAGAAATGATTCCTGGGAAGCCTGGGTGGCTCAGTAGTTGGGCATCTGCCTTCTGTTAAGGTCTTGATCCCCGGGTCAAGTTCCGCATCGGGCTCCCTGCAGGGACCCTGCTTCTCCCTCTGCCTCTGCCTCTGCCATTCTCTGTGTGTCTCTCATGAATCAATAAATAAATCCTTTTTTAAAAAAGAAATGCTTCCTTACTCTAAGATCACAAAAGTATTTTCTTATGTTACTTTCAAGAAGCTGTATTATTTTGCCTTTCACATGTAGACCTACACCCTTGGTGAAACCACTTTTTTTTATGTATGGTATAAAATAAGAATAAAATTTCATTTTTTCTTTCTAAATTGCTATCTAATTGTCCCTGAACTATCTATTGAAATAAAAGCCCTTATCACTACAAATATTACTTCTGTCTCCTTCTCTCTCGTATTCTCAAATTGTAGTTACATAATATGTTAGACCTTCTCCATGCATTCTCTATGGTTCCATTCTCAGTGATTTTTACCTTTTGTTCATACTTCATTCTGGCTATTTTATTCTGACCTTTTAGCTCACCAAATTACTCTTCAGCTATGTTTAGCCTGATGTTAAAACACATCCACCAAATTCTTTTTTAAAAAGAGATTTATTTATTTATTTATTTGTTTATTTATTTATTTATTTGAGAGAGAGTGCCAAGTGGTGGCAGGGGCAGAGGGAGATAGAGAATCTTAAGCAGGCTCCCCACTGACAGTGAAGCCTGATGTGGGGCTCAATCCCAATCCCAGGATTCTGAAATCATGAACTGAGCCAAAATCTAAAGTCAGATAATTAAATGCTGAAGCCACCCAGGCACCCCTCACCCACCAAATTTTTAATCTCAGTTATCATGGTTCTTCAATTCTAAAATGTCCATGTTATGATTTTTCAAATCTCTTATGTCTTTTTTATTTTTTATTTTTTTAAAGATTTTATTTATTCATGAAAGACACAGAAGGAGAGAGAGGCAGAGACACAGGCAGAGGGAGAAGCAGGCTCCATGCAGGGAGCCCGATGTGGGACTCAATCCCAGGTCTCCAGGATCACACCCTGGGCTGAAGGTGGCGCTAAACCACTGAGCCACCAGGGCTTCCCATCTTATGTCTTTTTTAAAAGAGTTTTTAGTCTTCTACCAAAATAGTCTTGTCTTATAGCCCCTTGACATGGTAAACATAGTTATTTTAAAATTCATGTGTGGGATCCCTGGGTGGCGCAGCGGTTTGGCGCCTGCCTTTGGCCCAGGGCGCGATCCTGGAGACCCGGGATTGAATCCCACGTCGGGCTCCCGGTGCGTGGAGCCTGCTTCTCCCTCTGCCTGTGTCTCTGCCTCTCTCTCTCTCTGTGTGACTATCATAAATAAATAAAAATTTAAAAAAAATAAAAATATAAAATAAAATTCATGTGTGCATGCACCCCAACACTTATAGCGGCAATGTCCACAAGAGCCAAAATATGGAAAGAGCCCAGATGTCCACTGACAGATGAATGGATATATATATATATAGGAACATTACTCAGCCATCAAAAATAATGAAATCTTGCTTTTCACAATGATGTGGATAGAACTAGAGGTTATTATGCTAAGCGAAATAAGTCAGTCAGAGAAAGGCAAACACCATATGATTTCACTCATATGTGGAATTTAAGAAACAAAACAAATGAACATAGGATAAGGAAAAATAGACAAAAACAGAGAGGGAGATAAATCATAAGGAACTCTTAACTCTAGGAAACAAACTGAAGGATACTGAAGGGGAGGGGGATGGGGGATGGAGTAACTGGGTGATGGGCATTAAGGAGGGCACTTGATTGAATGAGCACTGGGTGTTATATGCAACTGATGAGTCACTAAATCCTACCCCTGAAACTAATAATACACCATATATTAATTAAATTGAATTTAAATAAGAATTTAAAATATTAATTAATGTGTGATTCTTCATATTTCTGAATCCCTTGTTGAAAGGTTGCTATTGCCTATTTTTTTCCAGTAGTTCTTGTTCATGTTAGATTTTTTATGATTTCAATTTTTTTTTCTAATTTTTATTGTTGGGATGCCTGGGTGGCTCTGCCTTTGGCTCAGGGCATGATCCTGGGATCTGAGATCGAGTCCCACATCAGGCTCCTTGTGGGAAACCTGTTTCTTCCTCTGTCTATGTCTCTGCCTCTCTCTGTGTGTCTCTCATGAATAAATAAATAAAATATTTTTAAAAATAAATAAAATTTTTATTGTTGAAGTATAGTTATCATGCCATATTATATCAGTTTCAAGCACACAACATAATGATTTTACAATTCTATACATTATGCAGTACTCACCATAAAAATGTAGTCACTATAGAATGTTATTACAATATTATTGACTGTATTCCTTATACTGTACTTTCATCTCCATGACTTACTTATTTTATAACTGGAAGTTTGTACCTCTTAATTCCCTTTACCTATTTCACCATTTCTCCTCCCCTCTCCCCTATGGTAACCACCAATTTGTTCTATTTGAGTCTGTTTCTGTTTTTTCATTTGTTTATTCATTGGTTTTGGTTTTCAGATTCCACATATAAGTGAAATTATATGGTATTTATCCTTCTCTGTCTGACTGATTTCACTCAGCATAATACCCTCTTGGCCTGTCCATATTGTTGCAAATGGCAAGATCTCATTCTTTTTTATGGCTAAGATTCCATTGTATATATACCATACCTTCTTTATCCATTCATCTACTGATGGACACTTAAGCTGCTTGGATATCTTGGCTATTGTAAATAATGCTGCAATATTCACATTGTTTTGTCTTCTGCTGTGATTTTAGTGTATATTAAACATTTTAATTATAAGTGTTTATAAAAATAATTTGGAAATTAGAATGATATTATCTTCAGAGAAAACTTACACTAACTTTTGCCAAGCACCTATGGAAAACAACAGTATGGAACCACTAGACTGTAATTTTAGGGACAGATATGATTGGAAGATGGGCTCTCATTTCTGCCAAAGTTAATCTAGTTTAAGGATATCCTTACTTCTATAGTGGAGCCTTAATCAAAAACATATGGGATTATTCATGCCTTCTGCCTCTTAGCATGTTTTGAATTCTTTTGCCCCTCTAGACGTATCTTTGCCATGTCTTGTAGAATTGACAACATCCAAGGGGAACAGCAACCCCAAAAGGGCAGTTCATATTTCTGGATTTCTATCTTCCTCAATTCAATGCCAGAATTTTTTCACTATCTTTTTTATTCTCTAGTCCACTGATGATTTTAGGAAACACATATTTTCTTGTGGTTGTCCTCTGTGGGAAGGTTAGTCCAATTTACCAGATCTATAATTGCCAGAAGTAGAAGTCCTCAATCAACATTTTAGTTCCACAACCTTTAAAATGAGCCAACAACCAATAATAACCTGATAAGTTTCTTTTATGTAGTTAGCAACCAAAAGATATAGAAGAGATCAACTTAGAATAAACAGACTATGCAGTGTATTAAATAGCCTATAGATTCAACTTCATGTAAATAACATGTTACCTTCCTCTCCCTACCCCACCCTCAAAGCAACAAAACAGTGGAATAGATACAAGATAAAATACAATAGAAACTTCCATTCAAGCGAAGTAAGAATGAGAACATGTGGTAAACACTGCCCAGTAGCATTTGTCAAATCCTGCTAAGCGTGATTGAGGTGATTCCTTCCCTACTTTAGAAGTGAAGGACTATACTTTGAAGGCTGTAGTTCAGATCTATGGTGACAATTCTCCTATCTATTTACTTCATATTCCCCTGGTTTATACGTTGATGGTTCTTTCTTGCCTATTTTCTTCAGTGGGTATATAGGAGGGTCTTAGACGAATAGTATGCTCTTCTTTGGGGGCTGGAGAATTTTATTTCCTGTGGGTGAAAATGTGGGTGTGCAGGAGAAACATTAAAGAGTTAAATACAGGATATTTTTAGCCCCATTTCCTCCCTACTTTTTCACTGCAGAATAGTTTAAAAAGAGTATTATTTACTCAGGTTTTTTGAACACTTATAAATGGTTTTTAAAATGCATATAGCTGTGGAACCGCCACCATAATCTAGCCTTTATGGTGCTCCTTTGTACTCAGCCCTTGAAAATTACTGATTTGTTATCTGACCCTAATGTTATCCTTTCCAGGATTCATATCAGTGAAATAATACAATACGTTGACTTCGAGTCTGGCTTTGTTCATTTAGCATAGTGAATTCATGCTGTCGTTTACATCAATAGTTCATTCTCTCTTACTGCTGAGATGTATTCCATTGTATAGATAGGTGAAGGGTTTTTTTTTCTTTACTCACCAACTTAAGGACATTTGGATTGTTTCCAGTAATCATGAAAAACAAACTGCTATGAACATTCACATGCAAGTTTTTGAGTGAACATAAGTTTTCATTCCCATGGTGAAATACCTATGAGTGGACGGCAACCTATTGTATTTCTGTAAAACAATAATGAAGCAGTAGAAAGAGAAATCAAGTAATCAATGTCATTTACAATTGAACCAAAAACCATAAGACACCTTGGAATAAATCTAACCAAAGAGGTAAAAGAACTGTACTCTGAAAACTATAAAACACCGATTAAAGACATTAAAGATGACACAAGGAAATGGAAAAAATCCATGTTCATGGATTAGAACAAATATTGTTAAAATGTCTACATTACCCAAAGCAATCTACACATTTAATACAAATCCTACCAAAATACAACCAGCATTTTTCACAGAGCTAGAACAAACAACCCTAAAATATGTATGGAGCCTGAAAAGACCCCAAATAACCACAGCAATCTTGAAAAAGTAAAGCAAAGCTGAAGGCATCACAATTATATGTATATATATATTTTTTTACTTTTATATATATATGATTATATATATATATAATGGAATATTACCCAGCCACAAAAAGTACAAAATCTTGCCATTTGCAATGACATGGGTGGGGCTAAAGAGTATTATGCTAAGTGAAATAAGCCAGCCAGAGAAAAGACAAATACTTTATGATTTCATTCATATATGGAAATTAAGAAACAAAACAAATGAAAAAGGGACAAAAAAAAAAGAGTGAGGCAACCATGAAACAGACTCTTAACTGTAAAGAACAATCTGATGGTCACCAGAGGGGAAAAGGGTGGGATCACGGGGGAAATAGGTGATAGGGATGAAGGAGTGCACTTGCTATGATGAGCACTGGGTGATGTATGGAAGTTCTGAATCACTCTATCGCACATCTGAAACTAATATTACCCTGTATGTTAATTGGAATTTAATAATGCCATTTTGCATTTTCCCAGCAATGTATGAGTTTTCCAGTTTCTCTTCATCTTCTCCAGCACCGTGTGTGCCAATATTTTATTTTAGCCAATATTAAAAGCATGTAGTGGTATCTCATTGTGGTTTAAAATTGCATTTCACTAATGACTAAGATGCGAGCAGTTTTTTAAAAATATTTATTTATTTATTTATTCATGGGAGACACAGAGTGAGGTTCATGTGTTTCTTTGTCATTTGTTTATTTCCTTTGGTGAAGTATCCATCCAATGTTTTTATCCCTTTTATATTTGAATTTTTAAATTGAGTTTTAAGAATTCTTTGGATATTCTGGACACAGGTGCTTATTCAAGCATAAGATTTGCAAATATTAACTCCCATTCTGTGTCTTGTCTTTTTATTAATGAAATCAGATTTATCAGCATTTTCCTTTACCAATTGTGTACATGGCATCATATCTAAGAAAGTTTTGCCTAGCTGAAGGTTAACAGAGATTTTCTTCTAGAAATATTACAGGTTTACATTTAGATCTATAGTCTATTTTGAATTAATTTTATATAGAATGTAAGGCATGGGTCAAGGGTCAAAACAGCTTTTTTTCTTTTTTTATATCATTTTTAATTCAAATTCAATTTGCCAACATATAGCATAACACCCAGTACTCATCCCAGCAAGTGACCTCCTCAGTGCCCATCACCCAGTTACCCCTCTTCATACCTACCTCCTCTTCCGCAACCCTTTGTTTCCCAAAGTTAGGAGACTCTCATGGTTTATCTCCCTCTCTAATTTTTCCCACTCAGTTCCCCTGCTTTCCCTTAAAATCCCTTTCACTATTTCTTATGTTTTACATATGAGTGAAACCATATGATGATTGTCCTCCGATTGACTTATTTCACTCAGCATAATACCCCTTTTCTTCTCTTTTTGTGCATATAGATGTCCAGTATTTCCAGTACCATTTGTTGAAAAGGTTACCCTTTCTCCTTGCACTTTGTTTCTGGATCCCTTCTTTGGTCCCATTAATCCATAATCTGCCTTTCAGAAAAACCACACTGCCTTGATTTCTCTACCTTTAAAGTAAATTCTGAATTCAGGATGTGTGAGTACTCCTACTTTACTTTTTCCAACTTTTTTGGCTATTCTAATTATTTTGTTTCCCATATAAATTCCAGATTTGGGTTATTGATACTGACAAAAAAATCTGTTTGGATTTTGGCTGAGATTGCACTGAATCTAAGGATCAGTTTAGGGAGTATTGACATATTAAGAATATTGAGTCTTCCAATCCATGAATACAGATATTTCTTCATTTCTTTAGGTCTTTATCAATCTTTTATAGTTTTTAACATACAGATTCTGCACATATTTTGACTTTTAGCCAGTATTTCATGGATCTTCTTTGTATCACATGCTTTTGAAGCCTTGGTTTGTAGGGTTTTTTGGCAATTTGTTACTGTAAAAAATTTACAGGCTTTTACAGAAATAAACTCCCACATATACAGTTAACTGTGATTTTTAAGGGAGCCAAGAATACACAATGGGGAAAGGGTAGTATCTTCAATAAATAGTGCTGGGAAAATTGGATAAACAAATGCAGGAAAATGAAATTGGATTCCTATCTTATACGATTCACAAAAATTAACTAGAAATTTCAGATTAAAGATTTAAACATAAGACCTGAAATCATAAAACTTTTAGAGAAAACAAAGGGAAAAATACTCTGTGACATAGGTGTTGGGTGTGACACCAAAAGTACAAGCAACAAAAGCAAAAAAAAAAAATCAGTAAATGAGACTACATCACACTAAAAGATTCTGAACAGAAAAAAAAAAACCACAAAATGAAAAGACAACTTCCAGAATCAGAGAAAATATGGGGTTTTGCAAACCACATATTTGCTAAAAGGTTAATGTACTAAAATAATAAGAAACTCATAGAACTTAATCACAGAAAACCAAACAATCTGATTTTTAAAATGGGCAGAAGTATTAAGGAGACTTTTTTTCCAAGAAAATATACAAGTGGATACTAGTTACTTGAAAAATGCTTGACATCACTAATAATCAGGTTATTTTAAGGCCACAGGGACAAGATTGCACCCCTTGAGGAGCAATATCAGAGGCTTAATACTGCACAGAGGAAAATAAAATAGACTTCACTAATATATTTCAACTAATAACTAAGCAAATAATCAAGCAAGAAACAAAAATAGGTCCAGAAAGGGTGGGGAACAAGGGGCAGGACAGTACTTAGAGCTGATTGTTATCTATGATGTCTAGTTTCTAGCAAAATGCTACAAGAAAAGTAAAACCAGACAGATGTGATCCACTAATGCTGGGAAAAAAAAGAACAAAAACAGGCAAAATAAACTGGGAATAAAAGCAACCAATATCAGATTTGACAAAGATTTCAATGCAGATATTATAGCTACTTTTAAAAAATAGAAGAAATTATGATTAAATAAGCAAAGGGAAGATGACAATGTCACATCAAATAGAGAATATCAATACAAATATAGAACTTATTTTAAAAAGAACCAATAGGGGCAGCCCAGGTGGCTCAGCAGTTTAGCGCCGCCTTCAGCCCAGGGCATGATCTTGGAGACCCGGGTCGAGTCCCACATCAGGCTCCCTGAGTGGAGCCTGCTTCTCCCTCTGCCTGTGTCTCTGCCTCTCTCTCTCTCTCTCTCTCTCTCTCTCTCTCTGTTTCTCATGAATAAATAAATAAAATCTTTAAAAAAAAGAAAAGTTGTAGGGGATACTGAAAGTATATTACACTAGCCAGCTCCCCTGTTAATTGCATTTACATGGTGAAAGCACTGTAAACACAGTATACTTATAATGGGAAAATGAAGGAGTGAAAAGAGTACATGTGTGGTATGGGTATGAGTGTGTGTGTGTGTG
Organism: Vulpes vulpes; assembly: GCF_048418805.1. Lineage (NCBI taxonomy): Eukaryota > Metazoa > Chordata > Mammalia > Carnivora > Canidae > Vulpes > Vulpes vulpes. The sequence continues at coordinate 79,091,928 of NC_132796.1, read as the reverse complement.
TGTGTGTATAAAAATTAAATACTGTATGATCTCACTTATACAAGAAATATACAACAACCAAACTCACAGAAACAGAGTAGAATGATGGTTACCAGGGACTGGGGGAGGGGGTGTTAGTCAAAGGGTACAAACTTCCAGTTAGAAGATGAAGTAAGTTCCGGGGTTTAATATACAGCATGGTGAATACAGTTTACAATACTGTATACTTAAAAGTTGGTAAGAGAGTAGATTTTAAGTGTTCTCACCTGAAAAAGAAATGCAATCATGTGACTGTAAAGGTGGCGTGATCCAATACCACCACAGTAATCCTATTGCAATACGTAAGTGTATCATATCAACACATTTCACACCTTATAGGTACACAGTGTTATATGTCAACTATATCTCAATAAAGTTGAAAACAAATAAAAACAAATAAACATTTGTTTATTTGTTGTTAATTGTTGAAACACGATATTCTACACCTGAAACTAAAAAAATTAAATCTCCCTACAAAGCTTGTTATAAACACAGCAGTCCTCCTCACCCATTCGCTCCTTTGTTAAAAACAAACATTTACCAAAAAAAAAAAAAAAAAACCTTCTAGGCTTCTTGTCTCATTACTTCTGATCAATCCCACAAGGGAATAAGCACATACAAAGATCTTTCCTAGACTTAGTTTTTAATCCTATTCTTGGTATTTTATTTATTGGCCTCTGTTTCCTGGCTTGACCCTTTCTATCTCAAGCTGATGGTGGATACCTGGAGGTTATTTAAAAATTGGATTGAGTGGGAAGGAAATTCCCTTACTTTAATTTTTGTTGGATCCCACTGGCAGGAAGAAAAGTCTTAAACAGAGCCTCCTGAAAAATACTTGGAGGCAAAATTTTATCTCCTGCTAATGCCGTCTTATTGAGTACCACTACTTGCTCTTGGAATATTAATAGTTGTTGGTTTTCTTCAACACCGAAAGTTCTGTAAATTACAGGCATCTTAGAAAAATTAGATCATAAACCACAAGCACAGCATGCCTCCCTTTGGCTATCTCTGAACTGCACTCTCTCCCTTGTAAGGCAACTCAGTAGCTAAAAGCAGCACAAAATGAAGGACATACCAACATTCTAAACTTTTTTTTTGTATTTTTTATTGGAGTTCAATTTGCCAACATATAGTTTAACACCCAGTGCTCATCCCATCAAGTGCCATTCTGAACTTTTAAAACCATTTTGTGTAACATTGCAAGTTCAGTCAGCAATATGTTGCCTGACTTCCAAGGTATCTTAAGTGACCGTTTCACCTTTAACAAAAGTCCGCCAGCTTTTCTGGTCTGAAAAATCTTCCCTTGTCACCTGCTGCCTAACCATTTCCACCTTTTGAAGATACTAGGAGGCAATGAATTTTCTCTGCCACATGCAGAGAGAATAATTATAACTATAATCAATATCCCCAGTAATATTAAAAAAGACATCACAACTATGAAATAATAATAATGTTATTTTAAAATTTTTTAAAATTTTATTTTTAATTGAGTATAGTTGACATATACTATATATAAATATTAGTATATTATATTATATTATATTATATTATTATATTATATATATTAGTGTCAACTATATGACTGCCTCTGGTGAGGAGCGAATGGGTGAGGAGGACTGCTGTGTTTATAACAAGCTTTGTAGGGAGATTTAATTTTTTTAGTTTCAGGTGTAGAACATCGTGTTTCAACAATTAAATTCATTATGAAATGCTGATCAGGATGGTATTTTAAGAAGAATATTTATTTATTTATTTATTTATTTATTTATTTATTTATTTATTTACTTATGAGAGAGAGAGAGAGAGAGAGAGAAGCAGGCTCCATACAGGGAGCCCAACGTGGGACTCGATCCTGGGTCTCCAGGATCAGGCCCTGGGCTGAAGGTGGCTCTAAACCGCTGAGCCACCCAGGCTACCCCAGAAGAACATTTAAAGAATGAAAAAAGGAGCTCCTAGAAAAAATTGTAAATGAAAGGAGAATCAGAAAACTCAATAATAATAAAAAGTAAAAAATATGGAAAATGGAACAGCAAAGAGAATGCGAGGATTTCCTGTATTGGAAAAAAATCAAAAGCATATTTAAAATCTAGTTGGGAAATATATGAGTGAGCTTTTTTTTAGCTCGTTGAATTTATTCATAAACTCATCACTGGCACTATATTACATCCAGGAAATATTAGCACATTCACCAGAAATCAAATTTTTTTTTCTTATTTATTTATGATAGTCACAGAGAGAGAGAGAGAGAGAGGCAGAGATACAGGCAGAGGGAGAAGCAGGCTCCATGCACCGGGAGCCCGACGTGGGATTCGATTCCGGGTCTCCAGGATCGCGCCCTGGGCCAAAGGCAGGCGCCAAACCGCTGCGCCACCCAGGGATCCCAGAAATCAAATTTTTAAAAAAGGCAAGAGGAGAGAAGATTGGTCATAGAGAATTCAACAACAAGAAGAATAATTACTTAATTCCAAGAAAAATACAAAGTTGTAGAAGATAATGAAAGTATATTACACTAGCCAGCTCCCCTGTTAATTGCATTCACATAGTGAAAGCCCTGTAAATACAGTATGCTTATAACTGGAAAATGAAGAAGTGGAAAGAGTACATATGTGGTATGGGTACTAGTGTGTATGTGAAGAAAGCAAAATCCTCATATGCCATCGTGAGAAGAAGTCAACAGATGTCTAAAACTGAAAAAAAAGACATAGCAAAAGACATACCTAGCTCAGAAACAAAGAGATAAGTATCAAAAGATAAAGATATAGGGGCACCTGGGTGGCTCAGTTGGTTTAGCATCCGACTCTTCATTTTGGCTCAAGTCATGATCTCAGGGTCATGAGATTGAGCCCCACTTCAGGCTTTGGGCTGAGCATGGAGCCTGCTTAAGATTCTCTCTCTCTCCTTCTGCTCCTCTTACCACCTCTACTTACATGCATGCCGTCTCTCTCTCTCTCAAAAAAAAAAAAAAAAAAAAAAAGCTAAAGATACCAAGGTTAAATATGACTGCCTCTGGTGAGGAGCGAATGGGTGAAGAGGACTGCTGTGTTTATAACAAGCTTTGTAGGGAGATTTAATTTTTTTAAACCATATTCCCAAATGCAATGATAGCAATAACATACATATAACCCTGCCAGGCTTCTACAACCTAAGAATAGTTCCAGATTACACAGAAGCGCTAGAATCTGGCACTTCATCTTTTTCCTGGCTATCAAACACAGACTGTTATGGAGACCCCAATAGCCTTTCAGACTTTTTCGTTAGTGTCTTCTCTATGAGTCTCATTTAACTTGAAATGGCAAGATAGAATCTTGGCAAAGTAAACAAGAAGGATGGATGAAAGCAGGCATACTGATCTTCAGAGAGGAAATAACAAACAAGGAGAACAGAAGCATTGCCAGGGCATTCTGAATTTAAAAGTAAAAAATAAACCTACGCAAAGAATGTAGCATTCTATGCTCAGCTGAGAAATAAAAGCAGCAGAAGGCACATCAGTTTGTTTTACGGGGCTATCAGAGATTGAATGACTGGTTCCAGGATAACACCGCTATAATCTGAAAAAAAAAAAAAGGTTATCATAAAGCTGTCAGCCATCTTCATATGTGTACTTGTTTTGTGTAACAGAGCCTTATAGTTCTAGACAAACATGAAGATGGCTACAGTTAATTCATATCAGGTATGACAGCATTAGTCATAAAGTGGCTTAATACTACATTTAAAACTAAATTGGCCAAAACTTTCTCGATGTTTTTGGGTGCTCAATGCCCCTAACCTCTTTCAACCTTGCCTCCAGAGTTGCACATTATTAAAAATAAAACATTTTAGAATGAAATGATGTGGTTGGTTACCTAGTAGGTAAACGTGCTTAATAAATATTTGTTAAAGGTGAAAAATAGGGGCAAGTAATGTAGTATTGGCCCCCAAATTAAAGTGGTGATGTTTCTAAAGAATACATTTTGAGATGTGAGTGATAATAGGAATAATAACAGGGGAATGAATATGAACAATACAGTCTTGCTGGAAATGACAAGGATTGCAGATTATGTTGATATACAGATTTATTTGTTTGAAATAATGTGAACTTAAAAATAACATCAAACAGGGGCGCCTGAGTGGCTCAGTGGGTTGAATGTCTGACTATTGACTTGGGCTTGGGTCATGATATCAGGGTCATGGGCTCAAGCCCCATGTCAAACTCTGCATTGGGCTTGGAGGCTACTTACGATTCTCCCTCTCCCTCTGCCCCTTCTCCCTTCCTTCCCTCTCTAAAAAAAATAATAACATCGAACAGTTCAAACATTCTGCTTCACTGATTATACTTATACAAAATCATATAAAGCCTATACTAAAGGATGAGAAAAGAAATGAAGTCACATAGAGCTTCATGTTAAGTGGGTTCTATTTTCTGTAACAATGTTCGAATTTATGATAACTCCACCTAGCCTCTTCATGCCAACCACTCAGGAGTTATCTTTGATTCAGTCCAGTTGCTCATGCCCTAAATTCAACCCTTCTGAAGCTTCAGTAGACTTTACCTCCATACCATAGCCCAACTTTGTCTTCGTATCTCTAATTCCACTACTATTACTGTTGTCTAAGCCACCTTTACCTGGAGCACTTCAATTATTCTCCTAGCTGGTCTCTCAGCTTCTACTTGTGGTCACCATCAATCCAACTGACAGCTGGAGTATCTGCTTTAAAATGCAAATCAGGGCAGCCCCGGTGGCTTAGCGGTTTAGCGCCACCTTCAGCCCAGAACGTGATCCTGGAGTCCCGGGATCTAGTCCCACGTCGGGCTCCCTGCATGGAGCCTGCTTCTCCCTCTGCCTGTGTCTCTCATGAACAAATAAATAAAATCTTTGGGATCCCTGGGTGGCTCAGTGGTTTAGCGCCTGCGTTCAGCCCAGGGCGTGATCCTGGAGTCCTCCGATCGAATCCCACATCAGGTTCCCTGCATAGAGCCTGCTTCTCTCTGCCTGTGTCTCTGCCTCTCTCTCTCTCTCTCTCTCTCTCTCTCTGTGTCTATCATGAATAAATAAATAAAATATTAAAAAATAAAATATTTAAAATAAATAAGTAAATAAAAATAAAAGGTAAATCAAGGAGCAGTCCAGGTGGCTCAGTGATTTAGTGCCGCCTTCAGCTCAGGGCGTGATCCTGGAGTCCTGGGATGGAGTCCCACGTCAGGCTCCGTATGGAGCCTGCTTCTCCCTCTGCCTGTGTCTCTGCCTCTATCTCTCTCTGTGTGTCTCTCATGAATAAATAAATAAAACCTTTACAAAAATAAAATGTAAATCAAATGACATCACTCTCCAGCTTAAACCTCTCCAATGCTGCCCACTGCATCTAGAATAAACTCCACACTCCTTACCTTGACCTAAAAATCCCTCCCTGATGTGGCCCCTGACTCTCTGACCCCAATCTACTCCCATACATTGCCTTCTTGCTGTTCCTCCAATACTTCCAGCTCACACCTGCTTATATGCCTTGTACTTTCCATTCCTCTACATGGCATTCCTTCCTTTGAGCTCCTCATGGCTACTACCTTCTTGGCATTGGCATCTCAGCACAAATGTCCTCTCCTTTGAGAGAGACCTTCTCAGACACTCAACACACTTACAGTCTCACTGATTTCCATTTTTAAAATCGGACTTTCCACTCCCTGATATTTTCTTATGCCTTTATTTATTTGACTACCCCCTACTAGAATGTAAATGCCAAGAAAGTAAAAACACCATGTGTCTTATTCACTGTCGTATCTACAGTACCTAGATCATTATCTGGAAAAAAACTGATTTGCAATAAACATTTTTTAAATATATGAATAAAAATATGGATAAAGGTGCACCTGGCTGGCTCAGTCAGAAAAGCGTGGAACTCTTGATCTCAGGTTTGTGAGTTTGAGCCCCATGGTGAGGAGAGAGGTTACATATGTGCATGCATACTTTAAAAAAAAAAAGGAGTTGAAAACAAATTTGTGTTTAATAATTTAAAGAGATGTTCACCTGCTAAGACATTTGTTCTTTTTTTTTTCTTAAGATTTTATTTATTTGACAGGAAGAGAGAGAGCACAAGCAGGGGGAGTGGCAGGCAGCAGGAGAAAAAGAAGCAGATTCCCTGCTGAGCAAGAAGCCAGATGGATGCAGAGCTATGTCCCAGGACCCCAGGATCATAACCTGAGTCACAAGTAGACACTTAACCCACTGAGCCACCCAGGAGCCCCAAGATGTTCGTTCTGAAAGCACAAGAGAGCTTTCCCTCTGTGTAAATATAAGGAGCAATCTGAATATACAAAAACTAGAAGGTATATGTTTGTCCTCTTTCTCCCTGTTTTGAAACATTAGAAAACACTTATCTGTAACCTCTCATTTTTTAAAAGGATAAACAAAGATAAATAAGGGTAAATCATCAAACAGCTGGTATGTGGCAGAAATGGAACTAGAACCCACCGCTCTTGAGCTCCAGTACAGTATTCTTTCCACACTTCTCCTATGACTGAAAATCGATATTTTGTTCATTATCAAATACTGGTTCTATTATGGCATTACAAAAATTAAAAGGCAAAAAAATTACTGAGAAGTGACAAATTAAAGTTTTATTTATGAATATGTGGTTTGCTATGGGTATTTGAAAGTGCAAAACAAAGATAAATCAAACAGGTACAATCCTCATGAACTCCTAACACCTAGCCAAAGCTGAATGATGACATCTAGAAGGTAAAGATGTATTGCAATACAGTTATTAAAGGTAATTTGTAGCATTGCAAAATGTCACAGATGATGATTAAATTTTAACATATTAGACTTTGAATTCACAGAAAGAATGTGTATAGTAAATCAGTTTCAATTTCAAGTATTAGAAATTTAAAGAAACATTTCTCAACTATTGGGGCATGTTTATGTTTCAGGCATAAACCTGTAGTTCTAGTAAATTGATAGAGCCTTTAAAAAATAACTTAGGGTCACAATGCCAAAAAGTCAAATTAACCTGCTGTCAGAAAACTTTCAAAATTGATTTGTAGAATTAATAATACATTAAAAGATTTACACATCACACCATGCTTTCACATGTATATTTCCATCATTTTAATTGTGCAAACACCTTAAAACTCACAACTGATGGTTATAATCACCATTAGACTGCCTCTAGATCATATGCATTATAATCGAGGAGACTGTAAGCCTTATATTCTCCAGCACTTTCTTTTGGGTATAAAACAGATGAGACAAAGGAGTCACAAGCTATCAGAATGTGACATGTATGCATTTGCAAATCAAGCGAAAGTATTAGGTGACTAACATAGAGTGAGGCCATGCAGGAAACATGAAAAACAATAGATTATCTCTGGCCTCATGCAGGAAACATGAAAAACATCTGAAATATCTGAACAATCCAGTTGATGAGAAACAAATTTACATTAAAAACCCCAACTATGTTGTACACACTGAAGGTGAAATAGTAGAAAACAGACTTTTTAAGAAAAAAGTTAAGTCTTCCCTTTAAATCAGTTTGTACTATTAGGTGCTGTGAACAGGGTTCTCAGCTTACATGGCTCACTTTTTGGAGTGCTCTTAGTTTTGATTCTCTAACACCTCAAAGATTCCACAGAAGTACTGAACCATGTGCCAAAAGTCTTCAGGTGAACCTGGAAGCAATCTTTAAAGAAATCTCTTTAGGTAGGCAAAAACGTTTTATTTTGCTTGAATTTTGTTTTTTTAATTCTGAAAGCAATTTTATTTTCCAAGGGACACCTCTTTTCAGATGCAAATATAACTATTCCTTAAACGCTCTATTCAAATGTTAACATTATTCCTTTCTGAATGCTAATTAACAAAAGGAAGGGCTGATTTATATTTACTAGGGTCTGGATTTTGCATCAATGGGAAATATTGATATGTTTCCCTCTCAGACAATATTTTTCTTTAAGGTGGCTTTTATTTGATTGGAAAATATATCATATGTACAGACAAGTGTATAAAATACTTGTGTGCAGTTTAAATAATAGTTACGTACTGAATGCCCATGTAACCATCACTCCGGTTAAGAAATAAGATCCCAGGTGTTTTCAATGCATTATCGCAGAAAGCAGGGAGCAGTTTCCTACCAGCCAGAGTCTAAATTTGCCTGTGGTTCCTTGATCAGAAATGAAAGTTTTCCCTCCTTATTTCTCATTTGACTTCTTAGCACCAAATTTGGAAAAGATCCTGAAGTAAAGAAGCACAAACAGCTTCCTTCCTAACCCCTAGACCCCAATTATTAACATAATAGTTCACAATACTCCCTCATGATGTATTTAAGGGAAAAACGGAATGTGTAATTAATGAAAATAAAGTATTTTAACCCTCTGCTGCTTCTTTGATAACTGTGATGTGCTCTCCCAGATTGTTGCTATTTTTAATAAAGCCCCATGTGAAAAAGTTTGGCAGGAAGGAGTAATAACGAAGCCTAAACAAAATGTGGTCTCTAACAAGACCCTCAAGTGCAGTGGCTCTAAATACGGAAGAGTGCATTCAGTGACCGATGTCTCATCTTTTGCAAAATGTCATACATTATCTCTGGGGCTTATCACCTGATGTAGTATTTTGCATTTAGGTAAAATCCTTCATTCAACAAGTAGTTCCTGAGTACAATGCGGTACTAGGCACCATGAAGGGATGAACAAAAGTGGAAAAAACATAATCCCTGCCTTCAGGGGGGCTTACAAAACACTGGGGAAGATAAAGCAGCCACTAATGAGGCAACTGAAAAGTACTTACAATCCGTAAACAATTGTCTGACAGTAAAGCACAGACTGAATGCAGAAACTCACGAATCTAAAAATGGCTGTATTTCAAAAGCAGCTTGAAAGGCGGTTGTTTTGAACTTTGAACACATTTTACCCACAGAAATGCTGTTCGATAGGTGTTGACTGGATTTATAAATTTGCCCAAAGAAACCCATTTAATTCACAATATATAGACAATCTGTCTGTAGAAAGCAAAAGTGCTGTCATACTAACTGTTAGATAAAAATTAGAAAGCAAAAACAATTATGAAATGGGTTTATACAATATATCAGGACATATTTTGAATGCTGATGCTTAACAGCATTTTTTTATTTTTTTTGAAGATTTTATTTATTTGGGAGAATGAGCAAGAGAGAGAGAGAGTACAAGCCAGGAGATGAGGCAGAGGGAGAGGGAGAAGCAGACACCCTGCTGAGCAGGGAGCCCATGCAGGAGTTCCACTAGATACTTAACCCACTGAGCCACCCAGTCACCCCAGGAAAGAGCATGTTTAATTAAAGTAGGTAGATGAAGACAGAGATTCCGAAAAGGATCAAAATCAAGAGCACTCATGGACTATGGGGTATCTCTATTTTAACTTCAAAACACATATTTTTCATTTGCCTTCACTCGTTCTGGTTTTTATTGAGAATCTTTACTGTGTCAGGCACTGTCCTAGGCACAAGAAATACATGGAGCTGACATTCTAGTGTTTTTGGGGTGGGGGTGGAAAAACACAATGGAGTCAAGAAATGGAAAGTGGAAAGTGTGATCCTGGGATCACAGCCCAGTTCCACATTGGGCTCCAGGGAGCCTGCTTCTCCCTCTCTTCCTCCTCTTTACTCTTTCTCTCCCTCCCTCTCTCTCTCAAAAATAAATAAATAAAATATCTTATAAAAAAAGAAGTGGGAAAAAAAAGAAGTGGAAAGTGCTTTTCTGCGATAGAGGTTTTGCAATCACCATGACTCTATGTTTAGGACCAGCATTAATTGTATATCCATCACCCTACATGATCAGAGTTGGAATTTCCCTTTGTTCCCAAATGGAACTAAAAAAATAGAGGGGCAAAAATAGGGTACAGACATTTTCTGAGGTTTCTGATAACAACTGTAAGATGGGAAAGATTACGTGTAGGGAAAAAGTTAGCTCAACTATGATGAATGAGAGGACAAAATGGGCATGATTGCTTTGAGAAGGAAGACATGTTACATCAGGCAGAAGTCACCAAGACTTGCTGGCACTCACTGAGAGCTTGGGCACTATTAAAAACAAAAACAGGGCAGCCCAGGGCAGCCCTGGTGGGTCAGTGGTATAGCGCTACCATCAGCTCAGGGCCTGATCCTGGGGACCTGGGATGGAGTCCCACGTCAGCCTCCCTGCATGGAGCCTGCTTCTCCCTCTGCCTATGTCTCTGCCTCTCTCTCTCTCTCTCTATCTCTCTCTCTCTCTTTCTCTCTCTCTCTGCCTCTCATGAATAAATAAATAAAATATTTTAAAAAAGAAATAACAAGCAGTGGCAAGGACAAGAACAACTGGTAACCCCCATGCACTGTGTGTGGGAAGGTAAACTGGTGCAGCCACCATGGAAGCAGTATGAAGGTTTCTCAAAAAATTAAAAATGGAGATACATGATCCAATAATTTACCCAAAGAAAGCTAAAACATCAATTTGAAAAGACATTTGCGGGATACCTGGGTGGCTCAGCGGTTGAGCGCCTGCCTTTGGCTCAGGGTGTGATCCTAGAGTCCTAGGATCAAGTCCTGGGATTGAGTCCCATGTCAGACTCCCTGCATGGAGCCTGCTTCTCCCTCTGCCTGTGTCTCTGCCTCTCTCTCTCTCTGTGTTTCTCATGAATAAATAAAAGCTTTAAAAAAAGACATTTGCACCCTTATATTTATTGCAGCATTATTTACAATAGCCAAGATATGAAAGCAGCCCAAGGGTCCATTAACAGATGAATGGATTAATAAGATGCAATCCATGTAATAGAATATTATGCAGCCGTAAGAAGGGATGAGAGCCCTCCATTTGTGAAAACACGGATGGACCTAAAGGATAGTACCCTAAGGGAAATAAGTCAGACAGAGAAAGACAAATGCCATGTAACTTCACTTTATGTGGAATCCAAAAAACCAATGAATAAACAAATAAGCTGAATCAGACTTCTAAGTACAGAGAACAAACTGATGGTTGCTAGAGGGGAGAGGGTGTCGGATGGGCCAAATGGGGGAAAGGTAGTGGGAGGTACAGGCTTCTAGTTGTGAAATGAAGTCATGGGAATCAAAGGTACAACACAGGGAATATAGTCAATGGCATTGTAACAGCGTTGTGTGGTGATGGATGTTGGCCGCACTTGTGAGCACAGCATAATGTACAGAGCTTTAGAATCACTATGTCGTAGCCTGAAACGAATGTAACATTGTGTCAAATTTAAAAATTTTGAGGAGGAGGAAGCAGTCTGCACTGGCCATTTAAAGCTATCTTAGACATTTCTCCTTTCCCCCCTTCCTCCTTTCCCCCCACCCCTCTTCTCTTCCTTTTCCTACCTTCATTCTTTCCGTGAGGCAAACAGGTATTGGCGATTTCCAGGCACCACACTAAGCATTAGGGATACAAAGCCATGGCCCGGTCCCTGTCCTAGCCTTGAAGGAGTTTATAGTCTCCAACAGTGTTCTAGCTCTGGGATTAGTGGTATCAGGGGTAGCCCTTTTAACTGCTTAAGAGCCTGAGTGTCACAAGCCTACCAATCAGAATGCACGCCAGTCAACGCTCTAGAATAGGGTCTTGGACATCTACTGCTGGGCCAGTAGCTAAGTTTGTAGTGGCTAGATATTGGAAATGTGGGAGGTCCTGAAAGAAGAGCTGAAGTAGCCAGGACAAATGGGTGAGTAAGAGCACTTGGGGAGGGGAGGTAGTTCTGGGGCAGAAGTGTGGTGAGGGTAGCTACGTACCAAGCAGCAGAAAAGTATTAGTCATTGTAAGGATGACTGTCACTTACCAATGATATGACTGTCTCAATACCAACTAAATCCTTAGCTCACCTCCATATCCAATGCTTAGGAAAATTAGGCACCAATTGTAGTGAGATAATGTGAGTGAGGGGAAGCTTTCCTGAATGACCCTTGAGCTTAGTCTTGATGAAGGTGATGATTGGCATTCACGGGTAATTAGGAAGGGCAGGACATTTAGCCATGAGAGGTATCCTAACAGTGGAAATGGATAAATCATGTACATAATGCCATAAAGAGAGCAACCTACCTGGTGGGGAGGGCAGTGAGAATGTACTGTAACAGAATGGGGAGTAACTTTGGAAGAATGGGTTCTGTGCAGCCTGGGGATGAGAAAGAGGGTTGACTGTGATGTCAATCAGGAAGAGGAAATCTTATAAGTTAGGAGTTCAGCTCCGATGGGCAGAGCAGAAAAGGGGAATGCTCTGTACATCCTTAAGCAAGGAACAGTGTGATGAAAGTGACATACAACAGAAAACACTCTGTTGACCATCTGGAGACTGAAAAAAAGGAGAAAGCCAGTTTAAGAGGCTGCTTCAGCAATGCTGGTAGAGTTGATTAGGGCCTGGACCAGGATGCTGACTATGGAAACAAAAGGAAGAGCTCCATCTGGCAGAGACTGCAGTCCCATGTGAGGAATGGAGAAAGAGGAATAAATGATGAGCATAATACAAATGACATCTTAAATAAGACAGAAGCAGGTGCACAAACATCCAAAGGAAAATGCATGGTCTCGAACACTAACCCTTTCCAAATGTCAGATTTCGCCATGTAACGGTGCTCTTTAATTTACAAAATCAAGAGTCCAACTTCGGAAACAAGGCAGTATGAGCCGATAATCTCATTGACACTCGTTGCTGTAGGATGCCCATGAGGAATAGCATTAAGCAAAAATGTTTTATTGTTCATTTATAGTTATGATTTTTAAAAGTACAGGGGGTAAAATCTTTGAAAGGGATGTGAAATCTACTAGATTTCATTGTTCTGATGTGTAGTTTACTTACTAAAAGTCATTTCCAAATGAGTTTTATCTTTCAAAGGCGGAGAGTAATGCTTGATTTTTAACTGAGTTAATTTTCAGTTGACTCCTAAGATAACAGGGAGGCTTTAGGAGCCTAATTAAACCATGCATTTGCTCTAATTACTTTAGCTGCAGAGTGCGAGGAAACAAAAGCAGCAAACAGACCTGTTCTGTGTGCAGCAGTCAGGCATTTGATGGTTGTTTGCTCCAGCAGAGGTTCTGAGTAGCACAGAAGTAACGAAGCTGAGGACTAAAGCCATCATCTGCAAGTGGTGGCCGCAGCCACAAATCAGGGGGCAGCCCTTACCCCTGCATAGTATAGAAAGGATCATTCATTGTGCATGGTTTCATTTATGTCCAAACACAGAGAAAGCAATCATCCCTAGCACCCGTTTTTAATAGCAAGGGCAGCCCTATATTTTTATCAACATAATTGGACATTAGCTCACAAAGACTATGGAGTTAATACTTAGAGAAAAATTTATATATTGGGCAAGAATAACAGTGCTTTTCTACCGGTTACTTTTTCCTCTTAGGCTTTCTCCTCTTGAACAATGTTCATATTTGATGCAACAGTTTAATTTTTAAGCTAAGTAAACCCACATTTCTATTATCCATTTTGATTTTAGCATAAGTGGAGTTTAGAATACTGATGATCATGTATGTGAGGGAAAAGGCTGATGAGTTTTTATTGTAGTGACTACTCAATTCACTCAAACAACTGCTTTCTAAAAACAGGATTCACAGGAAATTTCTTCTTAAGGCAAACACCATTAAAGGCATATTTCTTCATTAGATAGAAAGTGTTTTAAAGGTACCTTGTCTGTGTTTCCCCATTTACCTTAGTATCTAGGTGTAAAATGCCAGCCAAAATGCTTGCATTTCTCCCTCCCTCAGCTAAACTGGAAAACAAGAAATATTAGCTGCTTTATTACATCTTACTCTGTTGTTTTAAAAATCTGTGTTTAAGACTCTTGGTTCAGAATCCAGTCTTTACAGAAATTATACCTGGATATGAAAAACAATTTCTTTCTGGGGTAACATGTCATGAACATAAAAACAAAAACAACAGCAACAACTACAAAAAAGAGACAGGAATCTATAACCAAAAAGAGAGTAGAGCATTAAAGCAACCATCTGGTGAGTTCAAGCCAAATACAAAGTCTCTATTTTTTTTCCTGAACCATCTAGATGTCTGTACCACCCCTCTGCTTTATTTTGCCTATGGAAACCTGACCTAAACTAAACAACTATCCTATATCATTAAGTTGTCCAGGAAGATGAAAGTTTAAATATATGTCAGACAAGCAGCAGCATCTGGTGCAATTCAGTAATGATGGTCTCTCCCAGAGAGCTTCAGTGTTGCAACAACTTTTAGAACTGAGGAGATCTGGTCGAGCTATGTAAAGAAAATAATGTTCTTCTAGCCACACATTCTCCCTGTTTACAAGTACTAATATTTGCTCCAACCTTCTCCCATTGTAGAAAACAAAGTAAAAATCCCTCCCCACACATCTCATTATATCTGTAAGTCCATTTTGATGCAGCCAAGTAATATACTTTGGATACAAATCATCAGCATTGGTAACCTTTCACTGTAATTGTTAAAGTTTTTTTTTTTTGTTCCATACTTCTTTTTTAACGTGTTTATTATTAGTCCTAGGGATTTCCCCCAGAGTAGAGAAAATGCTTGGCAAAGTATTGTTTACAAGGACCACATAAAATTTAACAAGTTTAGACACTCTCTTATAGTCTATTGATAAGAGAACAAACTTAGCTGTCTCTTTAAAAGACCATATAAGCTTAGATATATGAGATCGTTCAGAAGAAGAAATGATCATGGTGATATTTGTGTGTCAATCGCTCTCTCCCGTGCTGCACTACAAACCTCACTGTACCAAATTTACACACCTCTCAAAACAGGATAGACTCAAGTTAAAGGCAATGTTTTTCATTGATAGACTGGGGAAAAAAACTTGCAACAAATATGACAACATTTTAATATCTTTATTATGTACACAAGTGGTACAAGATAAGGGAAAAAATGCTAAGAATCCAAGAGATAAAGCCAAGGGCACAAAAGACACTTTACAGAAAATAATCTATTGTCAGCAAATATATATAAAAGTTTTTTTTTATCTCGCCAGTAAACAAAAATGCAAATTAAAAGACCAGTGAAATACCAGTTCACCCATCTTATCTGTGATTTTTAAAAAAATAAGAATGTCCAATTCTGCCAATCAGTATGGTGACATGGTAAACTGATATAATATTTTTGAAAAATAAAGCATCGCACGTTCATACCTTTCACCCAGTAATTCTACTCCTTTGTTTCCACCCCAAGGGACTAATTTTAACCATTTAAAAAAAAAGCTATAGGAATAAGATGTTTGTTGTAGCATTATATATAATATTACAAAATAAAGCAACTTAAATGGCTCATAGCAAAAGGATTATTAAGTACATTAGTATACAGCTGCCTAGAATACATTGCAGCATTTATACATGATGTTTAGGCAGATCCATAATAATACAGGAAAATGTTACTTTGCAACATCAAGTGAAAAGAACATGATACGAAATGATATACATTGTAAGCCTACTACTCTGTGATAAAACTCTGTAAGAACATGAGGATCTAAAAATTGGTCATTTTCTGTATTTTTCAAATTTTACTCAGGATGCCATTTAATGTCTTTCAATACATTGTAAAATGTCATGTTTTTACTCACAGCACTTTCAAATGCATTGCCTTGTTTCCACATTTCTATCTAAAGTAAAACCCTATGCTTGCAAAGTCTTATGAAACATCATCATAATACTCATCATAAATTATACTAAAATTATTAGTATAAATATTCAAATTATTTAATTCATTATCATTTTGATTTTAAGTGTAGGAAATCTACATATGTGACCAGACAGCTGAAACATGCATGGAGCAGCTCCAGTTAGGGTTCTTTGAGCGTCCACACTCTCTGTCTCTGAGAGCCCCTTTCAGAAACCACCGCTGTTCCGAGCACCTGTGAATATTATGTGCTTATAAGCCAGTGGCAGCAGAGGGAAATGTTCATGTTTCTAATATTTTGGAGACAATCAAAACCAATTTTTTTTTTCTCCCAAAGTGAGAGCATCAAAACGGAGCCCTTCATCCACATATATTTACTCTGCTTGTAAGAGAGAACAAATTATTAAAAGGGCAGGGATAGGGTTTATTATTATGATGTATGTATTGTCTCCTTTACTATTAGGTTTTATAAATAATGCCTTTTGCAGCATCCACCGTCGCGGAAAGGTGAGCCAACATTCTATTCTTTAAGAGAGAAATATCATATGTCTCCCCCTATATTTGCCCCCAAATCTGTCTTCCCAATTGTGGTCACTCCTTTGACATTTTAATGTAATACCGACGCATTTCCACACTTAGCAAGCTGAAATCCTACTAAAAGACAGAGAGAGAGAGACAAAGTCTGAGACGGGAGGGGGGGGGGGAAGAAGGGGAGAGAGAGAGAAGGAAGAGACTTAAAGAGGTTGCACTTACACTCCAGCAGTTTTTCCAGAAACAAGGGAGGCAGTAGTTCTTATTTTTGTGATGTCAAACTGTAGACTGAAATTCAGCAAAAATCTTCTCTTGCCGCGAGGGATGTGAACTATATTCTAGGCTATGTATTCGGTGTGATCCTTTGTTCTAGGTACAAGCTTTTCTCTCTCTAAAGTTTTGCGGTCTCGCTCAAGGAAAGGGAAACAATATTATTTTGAAATTCCCTTAAAGGCGCTTTTCGGAGCATCCCTCACGGGAAAATACCACGACAGCCCATCTCTGGCGTAATTCAGTAAGAACCGAGTCCGAGTTTTCTCAACATGGCTGTGTACTTTTCAAGCCCCCAAATTCGTGCTTTTCGTAGACATCACTCAGCAAAGAGCCAGAAAAGGCACCTCTAGCCACCCTGCGTTTGGTGGGGGACTTAGAAATGGGCTCTGATTAAAGATCGTGTTCATTTTAAAGGCACGGCTGTCGTGCGGGTGCCTGAGAGTCGCGGGCTTTTGTCAGGGCTGAAGCGGGCTCGGGAGTGCATGCAGCATGGTGGGAGGCAGGTCTGAGGGCCTCGGTCGTTAACACGATTCCAGGGGGAGGGGGTGCCCACACTTTCTCCCGAGACGTTCAGCTCGCGGCGCGCGGCGGGAGCAAGGGGACCCGCCTGGGACAGGAATAGAGAATTTCTGTGCGGGACAGGGAGGGAGGATATTTAAAAAAAAAAAAAAAAAAGAGGGCGCCCGGCGCCGTCCCCAGGTCACCGCGGCTCAGGGACCCGCACGAGTTCTAGCACTACCATTAACAGCTCCTTGCAGAGGGTGGTTTACCGCCCGCGTGCGCGACAACCACAGCGAAGCCCACTCCGGGACCCAAGCCCCGCCCCCTCGCCCCTCTGTACCCCTCCTGCCCCCCGCACTAATTAATTCACTGCTGACTCCGTTGCCGGACACTCCCATTGGCTCCCATCCCGTCCAATGAGAACCTCGCAACAGTTTCACCTGGCTCCCGCTTCCTAAATAAACAAACTGTCCCACGGCTGGGCCAGCTCTCCACCCCGGCGCCTACCAGGACGGGCCGCGCTCCGCCCTCGCCACCACCCCTCGACCCCTCCAGCCAATAGAGCCCCAGCCGTGGCGCCCCGTCCGGCCCCGACCGCAGGCAGCTCTCTCCTCCGCCCCTCCCCGCCTCCTCCCTCCCCCTCGTGCCTTCGTGGACTCCCGGTTAGGACCAGCGTGGCCAGAGCGCCCCGCCTCCTCGTGTCCGTCCTCCCGAGGCCCACAGGCCTGGAGGTTCACCGAGCGCCTAGGCCAGGGCCAGGGGCCGCGGCCGGGCTGGGGATCGCGGCAGGGAGGAGGCGGGCCCGCCGCCCCCTCCCCTGCACACCTTTGGCTGGCGGCCGCTCGCGCCCCTCCACAGCTCCGGTAGCTGGAGCCACAGCGGCCGCCGCGTGAGGCAGCGGTCACGTGTTGTTTTGCCCGCAGCCGCGCGCTTTGAGTGGAGTGGGCGGGGGCGGGGCCGAGGCGGGAGGGGCTGGGGCGGGCGGACAAGGGTAGACGGCCTCTTCCCCCAACCCTCCCTTCCCCGAGGCCCCCCCCCACCGCTCGCTCACCTTAAAACCATCGTGCATCACCATGGCGAGTTGCTCCTGCGCTCGCGACCAAGCGACCAGGAGGCTGAGCGCTGCAGCGGCGGCAACAGCGGCAGCTCTAGCTGTGGTGGCGACCAGCCCACTTCTTCCCTCGGGCACCTCGACCGCACTCATTGGGACCGGGTCGTCTTGTCCGGGAGCCATGTGGCTCTCCACGGCCACTGGCTCCCGGTCAGACTCGGAGTCCGACGAGGAGGACCTCCCCGTCGGGGACGAAGTCTGCAAACGCGGCTACCTGCGGAAGCAGAAGCATGGGCACAGGCGCTACTTCGTGCTCAAACTCGAGACCGCCGACGCCCCGGCTCGGCTGGAATACTACGAAAATGCCAGGAAGTTCCGGCACAGTGTCCGCGCCGCGGCCGCTGCGGCTGCGGCGGCCGCCTCTGGCGCCGCGCTCCCCGCGCTCATCCCGCCGCGACGCGTGATCACCCTGTATCAGTGCTTCTCCGTGAGCCAGCGAGCCGATGCCAGGTACCGCCACCTCATCGCCCTCTTCACCCAGGACGAGTACTTCGCCATGGTGGCCGAGAACGAGTCGGAGCAGGAGAGCTGGTACTTGCTGCTCAGCCGCCTCATCCTCGAGAGCAAGCGCCGCCGCTGCGGCACGCCCGGCGCGCAGCCGGATGGAGACCCGGCCGCGCTGGCGGCTGCAGCGGCGGCGGAGCCACCCTTCTACAAAGATGTGTGGCAGGTAATAGTCAAGCCCAGGGGGCTGGGGCACCGAAAAGAGCTGAGCGGCGTGTTCCGGCTTTGTCTTACCGACGAGGAGGTGGTGTTCGTGAGGCTGAATACCGAGGTGGCCAGCGTGGTCGTCCAGCTCCTGAGCATCCGTCGCTGCGGGCACTCAGAGCAGTATTTCTTCTTGGAGATCGGTAGGTCCACCGTCATTGGTCCCGGGGAGCTCTGGATGCAGGTCGATGACTGTGTGGTGGCCCAAAACATGCACGAGTTGTTTTTGGAGAAAATGAGAGCCCTGTGCGCGGACGAATACAGAGCCCGCTGCCGCAGCTACAGCATCAGCATCGGCGCCCACCTGTTAACCCTGCTGTCCACTAGGAGGCACCTGGACACGCTGCCGCGTGAGCCCGGTGGCTGGCTGAGAAGGTCCCGCTTTGAGCAGTTTTGCCACCTCAGGGCCATCGGGGACGGGGAAGACGAGATGCTCCTCGCCAGGCGCTACATGACACCCAGCGAACCTGTGCCCCCGTCCAGGCGAGGAAGACTGCACCTGCCCAGAGCGCGCCGCTCCAGGAGAGCGATTTCGGTTCCAGCCAGCCTTTTCCGCCGCCTCCCGCCCAGCCCGGTGCGTGTCCCGCATCCCGCCGAAGTCCCGAACGACAGAGCTTGCCTGTCTCCTGAAACTTCTGGCTCTGGCAACTCTGGGGATGAAGGCAGTCCTCAGAGCCAAGAGGGACAGGAAGGAAACGGAGGTGACTACATGCCCATGAACAATTGGGGCTCGGGAAATGGCCGGGGCTCCGGAGGTGGCCAGGGCGCAAGTGGCCAAGGCTCCAGTAGCCAGAGTTCAGGGGGAAACCAGTGCTCAGGTGGGGGGCAGGGCTCTGGAGGTGGCCAGGACTCTAGCGGTGGCCAGGGCTCAGGGGGCCAGGGTACGGGAGGAAACCAACGTTCAGAAGCTGGCCAGGGCACTGCGGGTGGACACGGCTCTGTCGGCGGCCAGGGAGCCGGAGGTGGACACGGCTCAGGTGATGGGCAGGGACCGGGCGATGGCCACGGCTCCCGCCGTGGCAAGAACTCTGGAGGGGGCAAAGGCTCAGGAGGTGGGAAGACTTCCGATGGCAGTGGTGACCGTGGAAAATCTCTGAAGAAAAGATCCTACTTTGGCAAACTAACTCAAAGCAAGCAGCAGCAGATGCCACCACCTCCACCTCCTCCACCCCCACCAGCGGGAGCAACTGGTGGTAAAGGGAAGTCTGGGGGAAGGTTCCGACTTTATTTTTGTGCCGACAGAGGAGCCCAGAAAGATCGCAAGGAGGCCAAAGAGGTCAAGGACAAGGCAGACAGCCCAGAAGGTGCAGCTCGGGGCCCCCTCAGAGCCAGGGCTTTTGATGAAGATGAGGATGACCCCTATGTGCCAATGAGGCCAGGGGTGGCTGCCCCTCTTGCAAGCTCCAGCGATTATATGCCAATGGCTCCCCAAAACTTCTCTGCTTCAAAACGCCACTCTCGATCACCTTTCGAAGATTCAAGGGGGTACATGATGATGTTTCCTAGGGTGAGCCCACCGCCAGCCCCAAGTCCCCAGAAAGAGCCAGATCCTGAGAAGGAGGATGAGTCAAAGGACAATGACAGTGAGAGTGACTATATGTTTATGGCTCCTGGAGCCGGTGCAATTCCAAAAAACCCCAGAAATCCTCAGGGCGGCTCTTCCTCTAAAAGCTGGAGCTCCTACTTCTCTCTGCCAAATCCTTTTCAGGGCTCCCCATTGGGACGGAATGACCACAGTGAGTATGTACCAATGTTACCTGGAAAATTCTTGGGAAATGGCCTGGACAAGGCAGCCTCGTCTAACTGGGGCCCCAAACATGCAGCTTCAAAGCCTCCAGTCGAGGGGTCATTCTCAAAGCCTAGGGATGGGGGGACACGCTGGAAGCCTTCAGATAATGGGTCCCCCAAGAACAAGGCCAAAAGACCCAACCGTCTCTCTTTTATTACAAAAGGAAATAAAATCAAGCCCAAATCACAGAAGCCCACACGTGCGCAGAGAGAAGCTGACAGCTCTAGTGTCTACGTCAACATTGACTTCACTAAAAGCGGGAGCAATATGCCAGCCCCCTTTATTCAAGGACTGCCCGGTTCATGGGGCATCATCGCTGGCCCCAGACCTTCAGCCTTTTCTCACTATGTGAACGTTGAGTTCGAAGTGCTATTTCCACACCCGGCACAAAACTTCTCGCATCTTTTCAGAGCTATTCCAGGTGCCAACCCCCTTTTCCTGGAAGGTGCTAGGTGGCCACTCGTGCCTCTTCCTCCCAGCGCCACAAGTGGCAGTGCCAGTGAGGAAGAGGGTGACTACATCGAAGTGATTTTCAACCCAGCAATGACACCGGCCGTGCCTTTCGGTGACAGCGCCATCCGCTATGACGCGGAAACAGGTCGAATCTATGTGGTTGACCCCTTTTCCGAGTGCTGTATGGACATTTCTCTCTCCCCCAGCCGCTGCTCGGAACCGCCACCTGTAGCCAGGCTGCTGCAGGAAGAACAACAGCTGGAGCGGAGGCGCCCGCAAGACCGTTCGCAGAGTTTCTCTCCGTCCGCCCGGGCGGCGGTCTCGGCTTTCCCCACCGACAGTCTCGAGAGAGACCTCCCCGCCTCCCTCGCCTCGGCCGCCGCCGCCGCCGCCGCCGCCTCCGCCGCCGCGCCGGCCTTAGCTTTGGGCCGGGCGTTAGCCGCCGCCTCCGCCCTCGCCGCCGCCCCGGGCATCGGTGCAGGCGCCAGGGGCTTGGAGGCCGCTGCTGGGTTTGACTCCGCCTCCGTCCGCTGGTTCCAACCTGTTGCAGGCTCGGCCGCCGCCGCCGCCGCCGCCGCCGCCGCCGCAGCCGCCGCGGTGCGGGGGGCCCAAGCCGTGGCCGCTGGCTCGAACCCGAGAGCCCGGCACCCATCTGCAGACTTGGCTGGAGGTGAGAACTGGGCCACAGCGGCCGTCCCCCCGCCGCCGCCACCACCGCCGCCTCGCCGCCCGGTGCCGAGTCCCCCTGAGCAACAGGTTTCTGACGACGACGACGACGACGACGACGACACCTACGTGAGAATGGACTTTGCCAGACCTGACAACAAGAAGTCTGACTCTCCCCGCAGAGGTGGGTGGTCTGAGAATTCACTTCCCCGCGTTAATGGTCATTGCTTAACGAGTCGAAGGCTAAGGCATTAGGAAGAAGTGAGTTAACATTTCATTAACCGGTGCCTATTTAGCACGAAAAGCACATTTTCAATTTTCACGTTGTACCTTGTGATCTTTGCAGGAATTTAAGTTTTGATCCAATCATCAGTTTTTCTGGGGGCAGGGAGGGGAGGGTGGGGAGCCATGACTATCATTTAAACAACCGTGAGGCTTTTTAGGATATATATATATATATATATATATATATATAGAGAGAGAGAGAGAGAGAGAGAGAGAGAGAGAGAGCGCATGGGATGCTTTCAGACCTCCTTCTCTAACACTTAATGACTTATGCAAACAAGACACCCTAAATTGGATCCCATCAACTCCTTTTCGAATCAACAGGTAAAAGCCACTTTGCTAGTAATGCCCATATTTGATTACAAGAATTTTGGTAAGAGCTCAGAATATTAAGCAGTGATAATCGACTGTAGCTTCTGGGGGAGGTAGACTTTCCTCTCAGCAAGTTACTTTTTAAAAAAGCAGTCATTGTTACTTTTTAAAAACTAGTCATGGTGATGCTAGTTTGCCCTGATTTCCCCCAGAAGATTCAATCTCTGTTGTTAGCCTGAAAGTCTGGAGGGCACAGAACGTCAATAATCTGAAACAACAGGTGATTAAAAGAAGACAGTGTTTGGCTCTGGAATGTGTTGTCCTGTTGATTTGTTTTGTTTTTACACAGGATACATTGCCAGAAAACTTGAGTGTCCATTCCCTGTCACTAGTAGTGACAGGCAAGTCACCTTCACTGTGCCTCATTTTCTTCACGTATCTCGCCCCCCCCCAAAAAAAAGGGAATGGTGACAACTTGATAATGGGTATGACTATTGCTTGAAAGGTTTAAAAAGCAATGAAAACTTCTAATTGGTGTGTCTTCTGGGAAATCCAGTAAAGCAAGATAATAAGGCTAGAGGAAGACGTGACCCCAGGGGCAGCCTACCCTGGAACAGGAGAAGGTTCTTTTTTAAAGGGTTACTTGTCCAAAGGAAGCACTAAGGAAGAGTAGGAGCTGTCACACTTGAAAGGACAACTTTTGAGTAAATCTAACTGTGTACATTATGCAATGTTGATATCAGCGCATCTGCACACATTCTCAAGAAATGATTTCTGAAGCTGATGTCTCCATAGTCTGTGCCTTCCCTTGTCAGTAGAATGAGCTGCTTTCCCACTGAAGGGAAGGGATGGACCCCAGCAGTTTTCATTCCAGTAGGTCAGTTTAGTGGAGATTTTTGCTTTACTTGCTTTGTGGAATGCCTTTGTGATTGGATCTCTGCCCACTGTGCTTGATCAGGCAGAACAAGTCGGGGACTGATCACAACAGTCACCTAACAAGCTCCCTGTTTAGTGCAGGTGTAGCCACCCTCCCCCACTCCCCCTGCTTTAGAAAACTTGCCATACAAAAACACACATTTGCAGCAAGGACGCATTAGAGAGGGATCATTAAGAAGACACAGGGCTACTTTGGCTTGCCAGAGGATTCAGTTCAGATCTCCTTTAAATTTTGACCTCCCTAACACACACACACACACACACACACACACACACACACAAATGAGATCACCACTACTGCCAGAGCCATGCACTCAAAATGTGTCATTCTGGTTTCAAGAATTTAATTCACAATCACCTTTTCAGGAACATATCTGTTTTATTCTGTAAAAGGCATCTGAAAATTGGTCCCAAGCTATTGCTTGAACCCAATGGCTGAAGCTACAGTTTGTGATACTGATGGAAGTGTGCCAGAGCTGCCTATTTCCCTGTGGTTCTCTGGAAAGGACAAGTTTTCAGAGACATCTGCCTATACTTCTCCATACCCTTTGTTTAAACAGAGATTGCAATTAGCGAAACCTTGTTCCTGCAACCAACCCTGACTTCCCAAGGATTATCTAGATCCAAGTATTATTTTAGCCTAGGTCACTGACTTACAGATAACTTCAAATGCCTTTGTAGCTATTTTAGAGATTTCGTGTTTTCTAAATCTATTGCTCATTGAGGAAATTCCTGACTTTGTTGAGTAACTAGAGCAAGGAGGCTGTGTCTTACAGGAAGGTGCTTGGGTTAAAATAAGAGAATGGGCATGGAAGCATTGGGACTTGAGGGCACTTTACAAATATATTTTTATTTTGTGATTAGATTAACACTGGATCAAAGTTTCCATAGTTTAAACTGGTGATTTAGGTTCCTGCAAAAGTGATTGGTCCTGATGGTGACTCATGCACATCATTTGTGGAGATCAGTATAAAAGGAAAGATATATAGAAAGAACATATTGCAGGAAATGACTTTGGTTTCCATTTTAATGGAAACTCATGTGGTAGAGTGTTGTCTGTGAAGTTCCGAGAATGGGTCAGATAATTCTGATAGGTTTGGGATTTTTGTTTCTTGTTGTTATTTTACTCTAAAGGTATAGAATAATTTTAACCCATTTCTGATCTCTCTTCACATTCATACCCATATTAAATATGAATGTATATATTTATCTCACATATATACATATATATGTCATGTTAGAGGAGAAAAAACTTTTCACAAAGGAACAAAGACATAGTCTTTATTGGGAGCTATGCATCTCAAAGGGTAGTTTTACTTGATGGCAAGCGCTTAGAACAGTGCCTGGCACCTAGTAAGTGTGGTACATGAATTATTAGATAAACATCATCGTTGTCACTGTTTCTGTTTTTATTACTTATAGAGGCACAAAATTCTATGTCTTTAAATCCCACTTTTCCTGTTAGTGTTTACTTTCATTTAAAATGGTTTACGTGGTTGTTCAGGGTTGAGGTCTCTACAGTTGGGATCTGTTCATCACAAGTCACAGGAAGTGAGATGAGATAGCTTTATTCATGTAACACAAAATTAAGACACATTTTCATTTGCCTACAATTATATTGCACATGAGTAAGTACTTTGAAGCCATTTGTTCAAGACCATTAGAAATACCCAGAAATGTAACCTAGCCTTGACTTTTAAATAAATTACATAATCTTCAAAGGGCAGAGTCCTCACATTTTAACAGCATGGGCTGTAAGCAGTTGCCTTTAGGAGGAGAATCTCCTTTCTTATTTGGTTCTGACTCTTGACTCATGTATGCATTGTTGCCTCTTTTACTGCTGTACCTGAGACAGAATTTGTAGTTTGAAGAATTCAGATTTTTCCACTCCAGAGATAGAAGGGTAAGAGCAACTCTAGAAGGGGTGAGAGAATCGATCAGGCAAATTAGTCATGTTAAGATAGCATTTGGTATTAGAAAGCAAAAATAAATTAATGAAATGAGTAAATAAATCCCTAGTAACTACCTTTGAAATGTTTGACACTGTTATTAACATGAAGGAGGTGTAAGCATCTTTTCTTTTCAGTGTGCTACTGCCTTATCATCTTGCTATAAATTATAGGTGCTGAGAAATAATTGCTTTTGTGGCATTGGACTTATTTACTATAAATTACTAGAATAAAATCTCCATACAGCAGAGATTTTTCAGTCACCATTGATGGGTCACTTATTTTAGGCAACATTTACCCCCACGCCCTGGAAAAAAAAAAAACGGGACAGTTATTTGGAGTAGAGGTATGTGACCTATAACAATTAAAGGGGACTTTGCTCAATTAAAGTTAACTGAAGTCATTGGCAGGGACTATGAGTTTACATTCATTCTAAGAGTGATGCTTCCAGGGTGAAAATTTCAGGCACTAACAAACATCTTTAGACAAAGACTAGGACTTTAACACAGCAGAATATCACACGTGCATAAAGACATAAACAAGATCTCTTGCTTTCCTTTCCTCTCCCAGATTGCCAAAAATGAACCAGAATCCTCTACAGTCATCGGAAGGCAGCTGTTTGGGGGAACAAACTCAGGCTTCTTTAGAATGGCACAAAAATCTTCATGTTAGGATAGATGAGAGTGACCAGTACATGGAGAAAACAATATTGTGTGTGATGTAAAAAAGAAGGACTGTTGTTAACCTGACAGCTTGTTGACTAAGGGAATGTTTAACAGTTGCATGCTGCCTTGTAATTTGCAAAACACATTCACATGGTGGGAAGGGGGATAGTAGGTACTGGAATTGAAGCTGCTGTTAAGAATTTTCCCATGGCCAAAGAGGTAAGTGACAGAGCTGAAAATCAAACCTTGTACATCTGATTTCGAGCCCAGTACTCCACCCAGCACATCACACTGTCCTTTCATCAGATGGTCAGTCTGTTTTTTCCTATTGATGAAAGATTATTATGTAGGCAAGGGTTGAAAAAATTACAAGTTTTCTTGAATTTAATAGTAGCATTTTTGGTGGTGGGGTGGTGGTGGGATGGTGGTGGGAGGTAGTAATTCATTCAGAGTGTTACAGCTGTGAACCATCTGCCAGAACATGGGTAATTTTCATTGCATTGAACTGTTTGCCATAGCTCCTTGAATAAAAAAGAATTTGACCTGTACTGGAATTGAATGTTTTAAATCTGCTTTGGGGAGGAGCGTGCTAATCTTTACCTCCTCAACACAAATAGCCTGTGTAGCTATTTGGATCCCACAGAAACCCTGAAAGGAAAGGAAAGAGAGTGGGGTGCATTCACTAAACTCCCACTAATAGTCATGTCCTTAACTGAAGTCAGATATCTTTGCTTTTCCTAACAATCCATTGGCATTTGCCAGTTACCACCAGAAATCTCTTAATTTCATTTTTCCATTTGTACCAAATCTGATTTTCTAATCTAAACCATCACAGTGGGCAAAGGAGGATAAGGTGAGGCAGGTGGAAGCAAAAGGGTGGTAGAAATAGGTACTCTTCATTTGTTTAAAAAGCAAATTTGCTTTTGGCAGTCAGGCAGATATATTTTAGAAGCCCTGAAAATCAAATCCTCGGGACTTAAAAATCCCTGTTTAAAATTAAATTCATTTTCTTTAGCACCTTTTAAAAAAAATGCTTTAAGACATGCTTTAAGACATGTAAAAATAGCCCAGACGTTTTATTGGCAGTATTGGAAAATAGCTTTTGTAAAATGCTTAATTAAAGCCTGCAGTATGTTTTGTCTAAGAGGTGCTGCCAGGCTCTTAGATAGTTAGGATCATTCACTGAAAAACATTGCTTGGTCCTGAGTGAGAAATGAGAAATTAAAAAGGATATCTTTTATAATAGTGAAATGAATACATTGCAATACATTCGGCTTTTAACACGACTATCAGCTTGCTAATTTTAAAGCTATTGATAACATTACCAAGATACTGTGCTTGCCATATGAACTTAAAATATATTCTCTAGCAATTCTGCCTTGGTTATTGGTCATGTAGTTACAGGTCTATTTCCATCTTCTTTTGGAAATGGGGGCTGAAAAAAAAAGGAAATGGGGGCTGAACTCTGGAGAAATAGGAATTTTTAAAGAGTTTTTCAAAGGTAGACATCTATCCTATTGAAGGTAACATTCTCTTTGAGGATACCTTGTAATTTCTTTTTTAAAGATTTTGAGAGAGAGAAAGAACAGGAGCAGGGGAGGGGCAGAAGGAGAGGGAGAAGCAGGGAGCCCTATGTGGGGGCTTGAGATCAAGACCAGAGCGAAATGCAGAAGCTTAACCAACTGAGCCTTATCCCCCATCCCACCCCATCCCACCCCACCCCCGGCCCGGGCACCCCAAGAGGGTACCTTACAATTTCTGGTTAAGAACTTAATTCCTTTTAGAATTACTGGAAAACATGTACTTAAATACTTAGTGAAATGAGAAAGTTACTATTTTTTCACTTGCTTCATGACACCCCTTTCTCATGGGCTACGGGTGCATTGGTTGTACTGTGTGGGTCTTGCCCTCACGTGCCTTTTGTGCCTTTTGCCATATCTGTATCCCTAATTTTAGGAGACCATATCATTTCCTGATCTCTCTCTGGCTGAAAAGGTGAGGACCCCTCTGGGATTCTTGCAGGGCCCACAGAGGACTCACTCCTCCCCTGGATGTTGCTTGTTCGGGCTTACTTACAGGAACAACCTTCCTTGAAGGGCTCCTTGTTTTGCAGGTCCAAGGCTGTGCTGCCCACTCTGCTCTCACTTGTTGGCACAGAGGCAGCTGGGCCAGCGTTTAAAGCTATTTTCATGGTTGGATTGACCACAATATCCAATCCTTCTGGACTGACTGAATATCCAATTCCCCCTAAATTGTAGTCACTTTAGCTAGTTTTCACACTTTCTATAATTTGCCTTTCTGTCATTACTAATTTTCTACTTGTAGACCTGAACCTTAGAGAGAATATCAATGAGGTCTATCTCTAAACCCATCTGGAAAATTATTCACACGTGCACCCCCGGGGCCCTTGGAAGTCTAACCAGTAAATATGATTTTTAACTCCTGATTTTTCAAAATTGCACCTCCAGCCTCAAAGGCGTACCAGCACTGCCCTTACCTTCAGAGCCCACCTGCTTCCTAGTTATCCCAGCCACTTGGGCTTAGGGGGACACCCTTCCTATTGCCATGGTTTAGAAAGAGATTTTGCCCAGGGTCTTAAATGGAAGCTCCAAATATATCTGCCCATAGAAATGAGGTTGTAAGTGATGGCTGGGTATAGGCAAAGCAGTTCCTCTGTTCCTTGAAGAACTGCATAGGTTAATATAGACATGTCCAGATGAACCTACAAACCTATCCACCATTTATTTATAATATGGCTTCTGTGGGATAATTTATTTTGAGTCTCAACAAACAATGAGCCTTGGAATATGTATGTCTCTTTTGTGAATTGGAGACCGCCTATATTAGAATTCTAGTAACTTGCATTCTTCAAGTCTGCAGTAACTAGGCAGCAAAGTGTGTGTTGGGAGGTAATAGAGAAGCTGACCTGAGATAAAAATCCCCAAATAGTTTGTATCCAGATAATCAAAACTGGAATGAACATGGATGCATGGTCCAGGGCCTGGGAGTGACTGGCAGGTGTGCAACGATCAAACTGTCCTTTGAGGAGATGAGAGGGTTACAAGTCTCATCACTTTCCCTTAGAGATTCTTTTGACGATTCTGTAACAAAACCATTGCCCCCATGGGGAGAAGCATTTGCTCTCCTAGTTTAGTAAGGAGACAATAGCCTGGTACGATTGGTGTTGCAAAGACTAGCAGCAGTTATTGCCAGTTTTTCACCTTGAGGGATAACACTTAGCTTTTTTTTTTTTTTTTAAATCAACTCCTAGAGAATCACCTTCCTGTATGCTCACAGCGCGCAGAAAGGTGTGATGATCTGTTCTTATTGGGGAGGGAAAAAAAAACTATATATAAGCCAGAGGCAACCTTCAGCAAAAAAATATCATTGTGTTATTGTACATTCATTTGGGGGGTATACGCCTCCATTTCTCTTCATTTCCCTTCATTTATTTGCCTTCGACACTTAGCTTGGTGGCTCCTGTTTATGCAATCACCAGTTGATTGCAGGGATGGCATGTTGACTAATAAAGCAGAATGAGGAATTTCCAAAGAATGTGACAAATGGTTTTTTGAGTTCTAGGAAAAACTGGGGTTGAAAAGATAAGTGAAGCAATGAGATCGGGGAGAGTGGAAAGAGAAAGAGAGAATAACTGGATATATTGTTATAGTTTTGGCTTTCTCTGGACAGAGGAACCATTGGTGCTTTGGACTTCAAACCTTAATAGAGGCATGTTTATGATTCGTATAAAGAGGTCTGGAATGCCCTGGAGGAACTGCTTTCTTGGCTTGCCTGACAAATTTCCAGGGATATTGAAGTCATGTGTGCTTTATTAGTATATTAAAGATTAATGTTCAGGTTTATAGCATTATACAAATTGAAACAGAAAAGTTTACTTCATTTGTTTTCAAGAAGAAAAATAACACTTGCCAGGTTTGGGAGGGGCAGGAGTTGGAAAATGTTTTGACCCATTGGAGTCCAATGAGCTTTTCTCCCTTTCAGAGAAAAAAAAAATACTTGAAGGCCATACCTCCCATTTAAAGGGTGGAACTAACTCATCATTAAAAAAGATCATTGATTAATGAGAAAGCAAGACGATCCAATAAGGTAATCATTTGTAACCTGTCAGTATCGAGTGGCAACAACATATCGAAAACATGCCACATTATTAAAAACTTCACCGGTTCCCTTTCTAGTGGTAAAACGACATCAAAATGAACAAGAGACCAAAGGAAAAAAAAAATGAACTAGAGACGGAATGAAGATTTTCAGCCCTTTGATACTCATTTCGCAGTGCGTTTCTGGTGGCGTTTTAATCCTGAATTGCTTTCCTTTGCCACTCAGCAAGATTCAGAGTTCCTTCGTTCTGCTGTTCTTTGGAATGTGCTCAGGGAATGTAAACTCATTTTAATATTGGCCTAAGTAAAACAGGATTATAAAGGTAAATCTGTGGCTCAAGTTCCCATAATGCATTTCAAAAGCAAATTTAAATTATTTTGGGATTATCTTGTTTTGGATAGCATTATTCATTTCTACTAGCATAGTTAATCAGGAGTTGACAAATACATTTATGATGTAAACTTGAAGTCCCACCATTATTTTCTAGGTTTTAGTATGTTATCAAGCATTCATTCAGTGCTGGTGTAGGTGTTACCAGAGCATATGAAATACGATTCAATTTTTTAGTCGAGTCTCGTTTAAACAAGAGGAAAGAAAAACATAGAACAACTTAAATAGTAACAAATGCCCCTAATTTCGGGCTTAGTATAATTGTTGATGTGGTAGTCATATGAGGCTTAATGTGGATGTTTCTAGAAAAGATATGCAATGTGGTGTATTATAATGGTTAGTAAGAAATCCCCTTTAAGTAATGCAGTGTGGTATATAGGAACATGTTTTTATATTAAAACAAAGTTGCAGACTAAATTAGGTGAGATCCTTTCGAGCCTTAAATTTCTGTTCAAAGTATCTAGCTGATATTTATGCAAAATGCACTGATGCCCATTTTGCAGCAGATAATTGCATGCTTATGTGCACTCTCATGGGTAACTTACATAGATGCCTTTCGTCTTGTGTAAACTTGATAGATCCATGGAGCCTAAAATTTCCTAAACCCAGTGCTGACTGGAAAACTTAATATCTTTATCCTAGGGTATTTTTAAAACACCTTTCAATGTGGGTGAACAGCCCTATATAATGAGTTATGAGAAATAGCTACAAGTAGGTGGAAGGGGTGATGGAGACATTTGATGCTTCATCCACCTGCAAGTTTGTTACATTTTTAAAACCTCTGCTGGAAGAATAAATAGTTATATTGTATACTGCTGCTTTAATACCAGACCTTGTACTCCCAAGCCTACCCTGGGGGATGCTTTCCTCCAGATTCTTTGAGATTGATTGGTTGTAATAAAACAATGTATAATCCTTTGATGTGGCCTGATCTTAAAGGAACACTAACATCCCGTCATCAATTTCCTAACCATTTATCCCTATCCATCCCCTCTCCAGTCTAGTGCCTTCTTCAATGTACCAGACCCCCTTGCTCTTGCCCCAGTCCCATTAGGCACCCTCTCAATAAGCAGAAGGCCAAGAGAGTAATACCAGACCTGCTTTTTATTAGCCAGATGAGGATTTCCACCAGATCTCCTTTACAGATATGACTTTGCTCTTTTCGAAGAAATTCAGAGACCAAGCTTGGAGATTCTCACCAAGGCTACTCTTAAGTCCTTTGACTTGTGCCCCATGATCTGGTGAGGGCACAGTCAAGCATGCAGGAGAAGAAAAAAAAATTATCTTTGTCCGCCCACTGCCCTTGGCTCACTTGCTGACCCCACGGGGAGGCAATAGAATAGGGCAGGCGCAAACAAAGTTGCCATCCACCAGAAATGTAATAGTGACAGTCTGAGGGCAAAAGGAGGACTGGTCCTTGCACTTTTGCGGGGGCTCGGAGCTAGTGTGCGTCAAAGGTGGCTGGCACAGTTGGGCATGTCCGCGCCAAGCCAGTCTCCTCCATGCAGCTCTCCAAAACCACCAGTTTGATTTTGTTTCATTTTAGAACGGGGTGGGGGTGGGGGAAGCACTTTGCACTTTAATTCCGAAAGTAACTTTTTGTTTTGTCATCTTTTTTCCCCCCAGAGTGATTACATTGCCACAAAAAAACACATTTTAGAAGAAAAATGATGCTTATGGAGTTTCATCTTTGTCTACTCCAGATCTGCCGAAAAGAAAGAAAATTCACAGGCTTCTGAGTAGAAAACAGCCTGAATTTCTAAAAGCCGACAAACGGATGCTGGCAGGTGAATGATCCTAACACTGATCATTCGTACTGCTGCCTTATGGATCAAGTAATTTTGAATCAAGAAATTCACACTATACTTTGTTTTTATTTTCTGCTTTCCTCTCCCCCAACCCGACAAGTCTCTTTGAAAGGAAACAAACACTATAAAAGGAAGCCTCTCATAACTCTTTCCTTTCCCTTTTTTTAAAAAAAGTTACTTACATATGTGTAAATGTGGCCAACACCAGTTTTACCAACATATGATACTTAGATTTAGTTTCGAAGCTGAAAACCCTTTAAACAGGAGCAGAAAAAGAAATAAGTTATGTTCATGAGAACATAGGTATGATCTGGAATCTTTCTTCTGAGTAGTACATACATAAAACATTTCTTGATCAAGGAGTTAAATGTTAACTGGACTGATACCTTGATGGGACCATATTCAATATCTTAAAAAGACAGGACCAAAGGGCAGATTATCTCAGTTTTTGCTCGTTAACAAAACTATAACATTCTGTCCACATTAAATGTCAACTGAACTTATATCTTGAATGAACATTTTCAACTCTTTAAAAAAGGCAGAACCAGGGAACAGATTATCTGCTCACACATAATACTGCAATGTTCTGCCTGCAAATCA
This sequence comes from Vulpes vulpes, assembly GCF_048418805.1. NCBI lineage: Eukaryota > Metazoa > Chordata > Mammalia > Carnivora > Canidae > Vulpes > Vulpes vulpes. The sequence continues at coordinate 79,059,239 of NC_132796.1, read as the reverse complement.
ATTGAGCATTTCCAAAACCATTTTTTTTTTATTTTTGAAACCTACATTTTCCACCTTAAAGAAGCAAAGTTATTCCAAACTTCCTCACAAAGCCCATCTCTGCCTCTCTGGGCCTCCCTCTCCCCCTCTGCCCCGCCCCGAGTGACCTCCCCTCCCCCCCCATTCTTCCCCTCTCGCTGGCTCTCTGCTGGACCCATATTTTCCCTCCTATGCCCAGGGCTCCTATAAAGAGATCAGTTTCCCATATTCAAGAAATTAGTGTATATGCATCAATCAATATTCGGAGTAAAACAAGCCAAAAAGAACCTCTTATAAGGTCTTGTTTTCCTTTGGATAATGAGCCTCTATAAGATGTGTCAAACTTTTTTAAAAAATCAGAGCAAGCTTCCTCCTCCTGTTTTTGCTTGCCTCTGATGGAAACTGAATTAAGATTTTAGGAACCTGGACCTTTGAGAACATGACACTAACAGGTGGTGATCACAGAGGATAGGTACAAAGGTCTTGAAGCTTGCTTAGAGCTTTGTTACGTGGTGGCACACAACTCACCACTTGTGCCGTCACTGGCAAACCTCACCATATCACAGATGGGTGTGAGTGTCCATATAGTTGTGCAAGTGCTAGTGCGTGCGCGTGCACACATGCGTGTGGACGCACACCTTCGTGTACCTGTGTACATGTGATTGTAGGTGTACCTGTTGTCTGTAACTCTGTTAACAAGAAAACAAATCGCTTCGCATTTAATGTGCCACTTTGCAGTAGTGTAATATTGACCTGAAGTTCTTTGCTACTCGATTTTGACATCTTTGAGTGTGTACTTCTATCTTCAAGCCGGCTTCTAGTACATGTGGCTACACTAACTTTTTTGCAGAACCGAGTTGACTTTTGTTGTTTTTCCTTGCCTACCAACCAGAGGGATGGAGGGGGCTCTTTTTTTCCCTTGAGAATGGCGCTGAGGAGAGGATGGAGCTGCAGTCCCCAGTCGATGAAGGAGTACCTGGGGACTGCAAGAGCAGTGAGTTTCGTCAGTTCCTTTCAGACTCTTCTCTTTTCCCCACCTAATTGAATAATGCAGTGTGGCTTTTGTCCATTATGGTAACAGTGCACTCTCTACATAGGCAGCCTTTCTGCAAGCCTTCTGTCACCATTTTTATTTTCAAGTAAGTTTTAAGTCACAATCGTTCAGAATTGTGGGAAGAAAAGATGATTTGGGGGAAAATGCTATATTGCTTTTATTTGTATATTAGGTTCAGGGGCTGCCAGCAGACAGGGTACAGCACAGATGCTAACACTTGCTGAATAAATAAATGGGAAACCTCATACACAACAGTACACACAAGTAGTCACAGGTACAAATAGTCACAGGTACAGCATAACAAATATGCAATTTCTTTGACACTACTTCTTAGTTTACAGACACAACTAATTTATTCAGTATTGTGCTGGAAGAATCCTTTTGGAATATGTGTACCAACATATCACGTACCTTCCAGCTACCAGATTATGCTGCTGTTCAGAAAAAACAGTGATGGAACGATTTGTGTGTGTGTGTGTGTGTGTGTGTGTGTGTGTGTGTGTGTGTGAGTGACCTCTACATTTAATTTAGTGTCAGATAAAGTCACTTGGTCAGTAAAAACTAAAACTTGACAGTTGCAGTAGCTCATTACATTTGCTGTTTCTGCTTTAAGATCTGCTTTTGAGTTGCTCTGGCTTTGTCTTCCATTGTAAATACTCTTAGACTCTCATTTCTTTGTAAACATCTCATTTGCAGTTTTGGGAGACAAACTTGCAACTTTGTATAGTGTTTATATATATATATATATACAGATATATCTGACTTGCCCTTCCATAGAGCTACTCGCAATAAATGTGTCCATGAAAGTTATGTGTGGAGACTCATTTTTCTTAATAGCGTCATCCCTACTCCATTTTAAGTGTATTTTTCTGTTCTGTGGCAGCACTGGCTGCATTTTTCAGGAAAAGTCATTGGAATAACTTTGGGTTTGGGCAAAAGTTATTAAGCTTAGAAAGTTTAGAAACACATGAGGCTTTCCAATGGTGTTAATACATTAACTCTTGATTCTCCAAATCTGGAGGTGGAATTAGTGTACAACTTACCAGAGTTTTCATGCTGACCATGATGTATGAATTATATACTGAATCGACTACTCAGTGAGGTGAGGTAATGATTTACAGTTTTCTTTTGTCCCCTTCCTTTGCCACTTACTCTTGCCCTTTCATCGACTCTTTTTATTTACAGTTGACCCTTGAACAACACAGGGCCCCAACACCCTGCACCGTCTAAAATCCACATATGACTTCTGACTTCCAGAAAGCTAACAGCTAATAGCCTACTGTTGACGAGAAGCCTCCCTGATGACATAAACAGTCCATTAACACATATTTTGAATGTTATATGTATTATATACTGTATCCCTAGAAAAGAAAATATTATTAAGAAACTCATAAAGAAGAGAAAACACATTTATGGTACTGTAGTGTACTTATTTTTAAAAAGAATCTGTGTAAAAAAAAAAAAGAATCTGTATAACTGGACCTGCCCAGTTCAGGCCTATTTTTCAAGGGTCAAATATATGTATTTTTAACCACGGGGAAAGCAAATGTGAGTACAAAGAAAATACACCAATGAACAGAAAACATTTTTGCACAAATGGAATAGATAAGTATGGGTGGATCGAATATCAAGAACATATTAGTAAATTGTCGGCCTTATCAGAAACCAAAGATTTATTTTAAAAAAATTTTTTTTAATTTTTATTTATTTATGATAGTTACAGAGAGAGAGAGAGAGAGGCAGAGACATAGGCAGAGGGAGAAGCAGGCTCCATGCACCGGGAGCCCGACGTGGGATTCGATCCCGGAACCAAAGATTTAAAGGAACACTAGAAAAAATAATTGCCTTCCTTGATTGTTTCCTTTACCAAATTGCCCTTGCCACACAGAAGGGTGGTGAAAGTTAGTAAGACTTTGGGACCAACACTTGACCAAGAATCAATGGGCATTGGAGGAGGGATCTGTGGAGTCAGATGGGGAGCAGAGTAGGGAGTGAGTTCCCACATTATGTGCATAATACACAAGCTATATTGTACATTTGCAGACAATTGAGTTCATTGTGCAACTTGACCGTACCGATATTCCAGAGCTGTGCTTAAGAATACCACAACAGGAGGGTGTAATTAGACTGCCTTTATCATAAGAAAGTGTCCACAACAGAGACCATCTTTTTTTATATAAAGATTTTATTTATTTATTTATTTATTTATTTATTTATTTATTTATTCATGAGAGACACGCAGAGAGAGGCAGAGACATAGAGAGAGAAGCAGGCTCCATGAAGGGAGCCCCACATGGGACTCAATCCTGGGACTCCAGGACCACACCCTGGGCCTAAGGCAGGCACTAAACCGCTGAGCCATCCAGGGATCCCCAAGACCATCTTTAAAAACAATTTATAGGGGCGCCTGGGTGGCTCAGTGGGTTAACCATCTGCCTTTGGCTCAGGACGTGATCCCGGGCTCCCTGCTCAGTGGGGAATCAGCTTCTCCCTCTCTCTCTGCATCTCCTGCTCCCCTCCCCTCCACTTATGCTTTCTCTCTCTCAAATAAATATATAAAATCTTTTAAAAATACATAAAAAACAATTTATATATTGGGGCATCTGGGTGGCTTAGTTTGTTGACCATCAGACTCTTAGTTTCAGCTCAGGTCATGATCTCATGCGTGTGAGCTCGAACCCCACCCCCCATGACATCATCAGTCTACTGCTCAATGGGGAGTCTGCTCTAAGATTCTCTCCCTCTGCCCCTCCCCCACTCACACATGTGCATGTGTGCACATTCTTTCTCTCAAATAAATGATAAATCTAAAAACACCAATTTTATATATATTCATTTCCACATTTTAATGTCACAGATTATATATGAACTCTAACACTAGTTCTCGCTTTAGGAGAGGCAATCTTTATTTGTCAGGACACAGCCAGAATGTATTTTATTAATCCCAAACAGTCCCTCAAAGACATGGGCACATCTGTGCTTCAAGACTACATGATCTCTGTATACTCGTTTGGTGATTCACATCTTAATGATACTTGAATTCCTCGAACAGTAGGCATAGTTAGTGTGGCTGCTTTAACAATAAGCAGAACTCATTATCTGGAAAGATCTACATTGTAGAGTGTCTGCACAGAACTTCAGCTGCTCCACTTCCCTGGTCTCATACATAGTACCCCCATGCTCACTATAGAATGTGAAGTGGTATGTTTCTTTAAAGCATAAAATCTATCCAGAAGACTTATCAGGTAAAACACGCCTAAGTACACATTTGTTAAGCACCTCCAGTGACTGCTTAGAAAAATATTACTAGGTGCTAATTGAAACCAAAAGGCATCTTGGAAACACACCTAAATGCTTTTTTTAAAATGTTTTGAAAACAAAACTGCCCAAAGGTAGAACCTGGAAAATATGAGTACGAGAATTTGGTAAACCAGATCAGGACCCCTAATTTATAAAATGTGCAAAATAGAAATTATGCAAAATCAGTGCACAAAATGAGGTTGAACTGTATTCTGTTTGAGAAAAACCAATTCATTTTCTTCCAAGACATGCATGTTAATGGGCGCTGGTTTTCAGGCAGCTACCTTAAGTCCCATTTTGCTGCTTAAGTGTACTTCCGAGATAAGAAATGTAACTGAGCTGTACAAAATGAGACAACTTTCCTCCTGTCTCTTGTGCATGATAAATGCTAAAGCAATTAGGAACCACTGTTGCATGTTACATTGGAATTTGTCAGTAACATCAGTGGTGTGCTATATAAATGGAGAAAACTTATTTATAATAAAGTCCCAAGAACCTACAGAGGAGAACACTGGTTTAACTTACTATTAAAACATTTGGGTCCATAGAACTGAACTAGAAGCAATCCCCTCCTTGATTTTTCAATCTCAGAATATCCATTACAGTGTCTTCTATTTGGCAATAATCTGAATTAGCATTTTGATAACAAAAGGAGCAATGAAATATTGCAATGGAAAGCAGGTTCTTAAATGTCTACAGAAAAATGTGAGACTTACAGTTCATTCTGTAACTCCAAGAAGCTTTTCAACATCTTTGCACTTTTCTGCATCATTTTCAGGGAATTAAATACATGTAGGCCTATATTAGTGCTCATATTTTTGTTACTATTTCTTTTAACTTTCTCCAAAGCAGTTTAGGAATCATCTACCTGACCTTGCTTTTTTTATTCATTTTTTTTCTTCTTTCTGTGAGTTAGGATTATGCTCATTCTAGGAAGATGGGCAATATTAGTGGTGGTGCTTAGATGGCACTGAGAATTATAGTTAAATATATCACATGAGTTACACAGTAGTTATAACAACCCATGCAAGATGTAGATACTGCAAAAAACCTCTTTTGCAAGACTACCATGTCTTTTTATGAGGCTGTAAGAGTGCTACTTGGTGAATATTGGAGTTGTCAGGGGTTCTCATCTGGTTCCATAGCACCTTAGAATACTATAGTTGACTCTTGGTTGGTATAGAGTTGATATTCTGGAATTGGGCTTAGAACTACAAGGGATCTTAGACATGGTGTAGATCAAGCCCTACCACGCTTCAAACTATTCATCTATTCACCCACTGCTCCTCTTGGAGAAATTATTTTAATCACCCTTCCTTGCTATTAAAGTCCTGATAAGGAGTCTGGTAGGAAGATAGGATAAAATGATTGGAAATATTTCTTCCTAGTCTGGAGTTTATGACCCATGATACTCCATGGAAAAAATGAGAGTTTGCCACATGGGATTTGAAAAGAGGATCTTCTCTTCTCCCTCCATGTCCCACTCCACCAAGAAATTCTTATTAGGGGATCCCTAGGTGGCTCAGCAGTTTAGCACCTGCCTTCAGCCCAGAGCATGATCCTGGGGTCCCGGTATCAAGTCCCACATAAGGCTCCCTGCATGAAGCCTACTTCTACCTCTGCCTGTGTCTCTGTCTCTCTCTCTCTCATGAATCAATAAATAAAATTTTTTTAAAAAAAGAAATTCTCATTACACCAATGGTGCTCATAATATTTTGCTTTGTGGATTTAGAAATTTAAACCAATTTTCTACTTTCCCCACTTATGATAAAGTAATACTTTATCTTGCCAGAATTAATGAGAAAAAAATCTTATCCGAAAGTCCAATTTCTAAATCACAACTGAGACGAAAGACCAACTTATCCCAACACAAATGACCATATTACAAAAGACATATCAGAAGACCCTACATTGAAAGCCTTAAGTACCACATAGTAAACAAAATCCTCTAGAATGATTTTGATGTACTATTATAGTGAATATATACCTGGAGCTGGCACCAAATCATTATTAAAAATGAGATATAAGACTTCCACTTTTGGCCAAGATAGACCAGATTTATTCTCCCATCTGAAAAAAAAAAAACACAAAATAATGACCCTTCAAAATATGAAACAAGGGTTTTCAAGACACCATTTACTACCCTGAGTACAATTTCAGGCCACGGTGCAGGCTGGGAAATCTAAGCCAATCCCCTGAATGAAAGAAATGGACCTCTAGGTACAAGGAGGCTGAGATAGCTAGAATTCATGAGCTGTAATCCCATAGAGGGAGGATCTTCACAGAGAACTCTAGAAATGTAGAGAGGGTCCTCCCTGAGCATTCAGCAGAATACTGATCCCAAGCCTGGGAGGGAATTATCAGAGGCCATTGAAAAAACCACCTGAAAGGATTAGAGGTAACAGTGCTTGGTACTTACACACAGGTGCAGAAGTAGGACATGTTCCTATCATCCAGAATGAAAAACCTCAAGATTTATGGGATACTGGATAGAATACTCAGAAGGATCTTGCCTCAGTATTGGGGAAAATAAGTCCTAAACTGAGCAATACTTACTTAAGGAATCTTACAAACAAGATTTGAAAGGAACAGCTTTTGAATAATTCGACTGTGTTCTAGGATAAAAAAAAAACTAAAGAATGTTTATAAGATTACAAAATATCCAACATTCAACAAGCTATAATCACAATATCTGGAACCAAATAAAAAATTAGTAAGCATGCAAAAAAACCAGAAATATGACGCATAATGAAGAGTAAAATTAATGGGAACCTATCCAGAAGTAATTCAGATGATACAATTAGTAGACATGGCCATTAAATAGTTTTTTATAACATATATTAAAAAGTTAATTAGAGAAAGGCAATATATATAAATGACACAAATGGAACTGCTAAACATTAAAATAATAATTTTGGAGATGAAAAAGCACACTGGATAGGATGTATGGCAAATAAGATATTGTAGAAGAAAAGATTGTCCAACTTGAAGTCATAGCAATAAAGCCAATTCAAAATAAGACAAGGAAGAGAAGTAACAAAAAAATTAACAGGGCATTAGTGAACTGTGGGACAATTTCAAATGTGTTACTATACGTGAGTTAAGTCCATGCAGGGGTGGTGGTGGAAGGGGAAGATCAGAAAAATATTTTAAATAATAAGGGAAAGGGCAGCCCGGGTGGCTCAGCGGTTTAGCACTGCCTTTGGCCCAGGGTGTGATTCTGGAGACCTGGGATCGAGTCCCACATCGGGCTCCCTGCATGGAGCCTGCTTCTCCCTCTGCCTGTGTCTCTACCTCTCTGTCTCTCTGTTTCTCATGAATAAGTAAATAAAATACTTGAAAACAAAAAAAAGTAAATAATAAGGGACACATTTTTTTTTCAAATTTGGTGAAAACTATAAATCCACAGGTCCAAGAGCCTTAATAAATATAAAACCCAAGAAACACAAAGAAACTACACCAAAACACATCGTGATCACATTATATGTCAAGGAACAAAGATGACAGCAGCTTTCTCATTAGAAATCATGCAAGTGAGAAACATTTGAGCAACATCTTTACAGTTCTGATAGTATTTTTAAAAAGTGTATGCAGAATTCTAATCCCAGTGAAAACAGCTGTCAAAATCCATGGTGAGGGATTTCTGGGTGGCTCAGTGTTTGAGAGTCTGCCTTTGGCTCAGGTCATGATCCTGGGGTCCCAGGATCGAGTTCTGCATCAGGCTCCCTGCAGGAAGCCTGCTTCTCCCTCTGCCTATGACTCTGCCTCTCATTCTGTGTCTCTCATGAATAAATACATAAAATCTTGTTTTTAAAAATCCCATGGTGAAATAAGACTTTTTCAGATATATAACAACTGAAGGAATTCGGTGCCAGCAGACTGCTCTTTAAAGAAAGGAAGTTTCTAAAAAAAATAAAATAAAATAAAGAAAGGAAGTTCCTAGTGCTTGGAAAATTAAAGATTGAAATAGAGATCTACACAGAAGAATGAAGGAATTAAAAAAGAAACTATATGGGTAAATGTATAAACTATTTTTCTTATTATTTATATGTCTTTAAAGGACACTTGAGGACATCAGTGGGAATATCAGGACCTCTAAAAATTCTTTCCCCTAAAAAAACTGAGGATAAGACTAACAAAAATGGTCAGAATCAACTTTTTAGAACTCTGGAAGTTAACCAAAGACTTGCAGCAATCTAGGAACTGTTGACTCAAGAACAAAGCAAAACAAAACCAACAAAAACCAATTGAATCTTGGTAAGAAAACTGACCTTTGTGGTGTTTTAGCTTGCCCTATTCCCACCTTCCCATGCCCAGCTCTGCGGTAGCCTGGAATACTAATAGCCCTCAATCACTGAAAACCAACCAATTGGCAGCCACTGGAGTGGGCAGAAAAGGGCAGGAGCTCCTTTAAAGCTTCCTTCGCAAATGACTGCTCTTATTGATCTGTTTGGTGGTTCCTGGGATTAACACGTTTACAAAGCTTATCTATATTTGACCTAACACAGAGGTGTACCAGTGCCAAAAAAACTTTTCCGTATCAGTTGTTTAATATTGCAACTGCCTCAAACTGTAGATAACAGTTGAGATAAACAATAAGCTTACTAAAAATCTTAAAATGAAAATCTGGAAGATGTGATGTCCATAGGCTTTAAAAAGCCCTTGGAATGTTTTTGTGGACCTAGAAGGAAACGAACAGTTATAGTGATGTGAGCATGTTCAAGGCTGTGCACATGCTCATGAAAGACCTAGAAGACTCAAAGTTCTCACTGCTGCCTGACTGGGAGGATTCTAGACAAGAAGCAAGAGAAGGCTAAGAGGTGGTTGTGAACTGCCTGGCTAAGAGTTGAAGCTGTACCCCCAGTGAGCTCATAGAGCCACTCGGCGATGACTGGGAGATTTACTGGTTCCAAGCATTTAAGAAAATCTCTGTAAAGTAATTATCTGGACACTAATCTAAGTGAGGAGAGACTTTAGTGGCCACACATGATAAAAAATACAAATTTTTATAGATTTAGTACAGTAACATCATTCAACAAACAAATAAGCAACAACAACAAAACCTTTAAAGGAGCATTTGATATGCAAAGCCCTCACATTATTAAATTTCCAATTTTCAAGAAAAAAATTATGAGACATACAAAGGAGCAAAAATTATGGCCCATATACAGGAAAAGAAGTAGTCAACAGTAACAGTTCCTTGAGGAAGACTTGACTTTGGACTTAGGTAGACAGGTACTTTAAATCAGCAATTTCTGCTTTCTTAAAAGTAAAGGAAACCATGAGAATTATGCCTCATTAAAGAGTGAATGTTAATACAGAGATATAAAATATTTAAAAAAGAACCAATATGTGTGCTCTCTTTGGCAGTGCGTATACTAAAATTAGAATGATACAGAGAAGATTAGCATGGCCCCTGTGCAAGGATGACAAGCAAATTCATGAGGCATTCCATGTTTTTAACTGGAATTTAAATAAAAACTGGGTGTCATGCTATATGTTGGCAAATTGAACCCCAATAAAAAAAATTAGGAGGATCCCTGGGTGGCTCAGCGGTTTGGCGCCTGCCTTTGGCCCAGGGCGCGATCGTGGAGTCCTGGGATCGAGTCCTGCATTGGGCTCCAGGCATGGAGCCTGCTTCTCCCTCTGCCTGTGTCTCTGCCTCTCTCTGTGTGTGTGTGTGTGTGTGTGTGTGTCTATCATAAATAAATAAATAAATAAATGTTTTTTAAAAAAATTAAATAAAAAAGTAGGAGAAAAAGAAGAAAAAAGTGCAGAAATACTTTCAAAAAAGGAAGAAGAGCCAATAAGAATTTCTGCAGTTAAAAAAGTAGAAAAACTGAAATGAAAAATTCACTACACAGTGAATTCACTGTGGGGCTCAACAATTCATCTGAACTGGCAGAAGAAAGAAACAGCACACTCGAAGATTGGTCAAATTAGATTATCCAGTCTGAGGAATAGAAAGAAAAAAGAATGAATAAAAATGAACAGAACCATCTGAGAACTATGGACCATGGTCAAGTGAACCAATATACATAGTAACAGGAGTCCCACTGGGAAAAGTGAGAGACAAAAGGGCAGAAAGAATATTCAAAGAAATGGTAACAAAAGGTATCAAAATGTGATGAAATACATTTCTCTGCACATCTAACGAGTTCAATGAACTCCAAATAGAAATAGCTCAAAGAGAATCTCACCAAGATACATGAGAATCAAACTGTCCAAAGTCAAAGACAAAGAGTCTTTAAAGCAGCAAGGCAGAAGAAATTCATTCGGTACAAGGGATCCTTTATAATATTACTAGCCAATTTCCCATCAGAAAACAATGAAGCTAGAATTACTGGAACAATATATTCAAAGTGCTAAAAAAAAAACTATCAACAAAGTATCCTATTCTCGTAGAGCTATCCTTCAAAAATGAATGAGAAAATATGACATCACCAGACCAACTGAGGTGATTCATCATATAGAAATATAAGAAATATATATATAATATAAGAAATATTAAAAGGAGTACTTTCAGTTGAAATGAAACGGCACTGGACTGTAACTTAAATCCACAAGAAAAAATAAAGAATATTAGTATAGGTAACTGTATAGGTAAATACAAAAAAAGAGCACATAGGTATATTTTATTTCTAACTCTTTTCCTCCTAATTTAAAGTTAGTTATAGTTGCATAACGCAATAATTATAAATCTATGTTGATGGGCATGTAATACATAAAGATGTAATTTATATTGCAATAAAAGCACAAAGATGGACAGACAATGGAGCTATGTGGGAGCAAACTTTTTGTATACTATTGAAATTGAGTGGCCATTTATCTGAACTGGATTGTCATAAATTAAGATGTTTAATTGTAAACCACACAGCAAACAAGAAGAAAATAACTCCAAATAAATATAAATTTTAAAATGACGAGGGAATGAAAATGCTATTTAACACAGGAGGGAAGTAATGGAGAAATATAGGGAAAAAAAGACATAGGATATAAAAAACAAGGAGCAACTTAGAAGTCATAAGTCCTACATTATCAGTAGTTACATTAAATGTGAATGGATTCAGGGGTGCCTGGATGGCTCAGGTGGTTAAACATCCAACTCTTGATTTCAGCTCAGATCATGATCTCATGGTTGTGAGATTGAGCCCTGCATCGGACTCTGCACTGGGCCTGGAGCCTGCTCAGGATTCTGTTTCTCTCTCTGCCCTTCACCACACTCTCTCCCTCTCAAAAAAAAGTGTGAGTGGATTAAGCAACACCACCAAAAAAGAAGAGATTGGCAGAATGGATATAAAAATCATGGACTACCTGTGTGCTGTACATAAGAGATACACTTTAGATTCAAAGACACAAATAGATTGAAAGTAAAGGGATAGAAAAAAAGGGATAGAAAAAATGCATCATGCAATGAGTTACAGAAAGATTGACTGGCTATAGTGATATCAAACAAAATAAAATATATTTTTTAAAGATTTTATGTATTTATTCATGAGAGACACAGAGAGAGGCAGAGACACAGGCAGAGGGAGAAGTAAGCTCCATGCAGAGAGCCCAATGTGGGACTCAGTTCCAGTACAGTGGGATCATGCCCTGAGCCAAAGGCACATGCTCAACTGCTGAGCCACCCAGGGGTCCCCAAACAAAATAAACTTAAGACAAAAGTTGGAGTAGAGGGCAGCCTAGGTGGCTCAGCAGTTTAGCACTGCCTTTAGCCCAGGGCCTGATCCTGGGAACCCAGGACTGAGTCTCACGTCAGGCTCCCTGCATGGAGCCTGGTTTTCCCTCTGCCTGTGTCTCTGCCTCTCTCTCTGTGTGTGTGTCTCTCATGAATGAATGAATGAATGAATAAATAAATAAATAAATAAATAAATAAATAAAATCTTTTTTAAAAGTTGCTAGTAGAGATAAAGACATTTTATAAGAACAAAAAAGACATTTTATAAAAGCATATGAAAATATGTATGTATATATATATGTGTGTGTGTGTGTATAACACATCAGAGTCCCAAAATACATGAAGCAAAATCTGACAGAACTGATGAATAGACAATCCAACAATAATATTTGGATACTTAAATATGCGAATTTCAATAATGAATAGAACAACCAGGTATAAAATCAACAAGAAAATAGAAGACTTGAACAACAATATATAAATCAACCATATCTAATAAACTTCTATAGAATACTTCACCCAACACAGAATAGAGGTTGTTCTAAAGAGCACTTGAAACATTATTCAGGATAGACCATATGTTAACCCATAAAAAAGTCTTTATAAATTTTAAAGGACTGAAGTCATACAAAGTCTGTTCTCTGACAATATCAGAATGAAATAAGCAGCAGGAAATTTGGGAAATTCACAAATACGTGGAATTTGATAACACGTCCTTAAATACCTAGTAGTTAACTGAAGACATAACAAAGTAAATTAGAACATACTTGAAAATAAATGAAAACCAAAACACTGCAAAAACCCATGGGTTATGACTAAAGCAGTGTTTAGAGAAAAGTTTATTGCTGTAAATGCCTATATTTTGAAAAAGCCTAAAAGATCCAAATAAATACCTAACCTAATACTTTAAAAAGATTACACAAAGGGGTGCCTGGCTCGGTCAGTGGGCAGAGCATGTGACTCTTGGACTCCAGGTCATGAGCTCAACCCCACATTGGGTGCAGAGATTACTTTTAAAAAGTCTTCACAGGGTGAGGCAAGATGGCAGGAGAGTGGGTCTCCAAGTCACCTGTCCCCACCAACACACCTAGATAACTTTCAAATCATCCTGAAAACCTACAAATTCAACCTGAGCTTTAAAGAGAGGACAGGTGGAACACTACAGAGAAGAGTTTGCGCTTCTAACAAGTACAACCCGTTTTTAGCCACTCTGCATTGACTAGAAAGAAGAACTCACCACAAAAGAAACAAAAATAGTACTCGCTGCCACAGAGTTACAGAATTTGGATTACAATTTGATATCAGAAAGCCAATTCAGAAGCACAATTATAAAGCTACTGGTGGCTCTGGAAAAAAAGCATAAAGGATTAAAGAGACTTCATGACTGCAGAATTTAGATCTAATCAGGCCAAAATTAAAAATCAATTAAATGAGATGCAATCCAAACTGGAGGTCCTAACAATGAGGGTTAATGAGGTAGAAGAAGGAGTGAGTGACATAGAAGACAAATTGATGTCAAGGAAGGAAGCTGAGGGAAAAAGAGAAAAACAATTAAAACACTATGAGAAAAGGTTAAGGGAAATAAATAACAGCCTCAGAATGAAAAATCTATGTTTAATTGGGGTTCCAGAGGGTGCCAAGAGGGAGAGAGGACCAGAAACCATATTTGAACAAATAATGGCTGAGAACTTCCTTAATTTGGGGAGGGAAACAGGCATTCAGATCCAGGAGATATAGAGGTCCCCCTCCCCAAAATCAATAAAAACTGTTCAACACCTCAACATTTAATAGTGAAACTTGCAAATTTGAAAGATAAAGAGTAAATCCTTAAAGCAGCAGAGACAAGAGATCCCTAACATATGGGAGGAAATATTAGATTAACAGCAGACCTCTCCACAGAGACCTGGCAGGCCAGAAAGGGCTGGCAGGATATATTCAGGGTCCTAAATGAGAAGACAAACCATGCAGCCAAGAATACTCTATACAGCAAGGCTCTCATTCAGAATAGAAGGAGAGATAAAGAGCTTCCAAGATAGGCAGAAACTGAAAGAATATGTGACCACCAAACCAGCTCTGCAAGAAATATTAATGGGGACTCAATAAAAGAAAGAGGATGCCCAAAGAAATAATCGACAAAAACAGGGACTGAATAGGTATTATGATGACACTAAATTCATATCTTTCAAGTAACTCTGAATGTGAATGGGCTTAATGACCAAAAGGCACAGGGTTTCAGACAAGATAAAAAAGCAAGACCCATCTATTTGCTGTCTACAAGAGACTTATTTTAGACGTAAAGACACCTCCAGCCTGGAAATGAAAGGTTGGAGGACCATTTACCATTCAAATGGCCAGGGGAATTTTAAAAAAGAAAACCATATCTGGGGGCATCACAATGCCAGATTTCAGGTTGTACTACAAAGCTGTGGTCATCAAGACAGTGTGGTACTGGCACAAAAACAGACACATAGATCAATGGAACAGAATAGAGAACCCAGAAGTGGACCCTGAACTTTATGGTCAACTAATATCGATAAAGGAGGAAAGACTATCCATTGGAAGAAAGACAGTCTCTTCAATAAATGGTGCTGGGAAAATTGGACATCCACATGCAGAAGAATGAAACTAGACCACTCTCTTTCACCATACACCAAGATAAACTCAAAATGGATGAAAGATCTAAATGTGAGACAAGATTCCATCAACATCCTAGAGGAGAACACAGGCAACACCCTTTTTGAACTTGGCCACCGTAACTTCTTGCAAGATTCATCCACAAAGGCAAAAGAAACAAAAGCAAAAATGAACTATTGGGACTTCATCAAGATAAGAAGCTTTTGCACAGCAAAGGATACAGTCAACAAAACTAAAAGACAACCTACAGAATGGGAGAGGATATTTGCAAATGACGTATCAGATAAAGGGCTAGTTTCCAAGATCTATAAAGAACTTATTAAACTCAACACCAAAGAAACAAACAACCCAATCATGAAATGGGCAAAAGACATGAAGAGAAATCTCACAGAGGAAGACATGGACATGGCAAACATGCACATGAGAAAATGCTCTGCATCACTTGCCATCAGGGAAATACAAATCAAAACCACAATGAGATACCACCTCACACCAGTGAGAATGGGGAAAATTAACAAGACAGGAAACCACAAATGGTGGAGAGGATGCGGAGAGAAGGGAGCCCTCTTACACTGTTGGTGGGAATGTGAACTGGTGCAGCCACTCTGGAAAACTGTGTGGAGGTTCCTCAAAGAGTTAAAAATAGACCTGCCCTACGACCCAGCAATTGCACTGTTGGGGATTTACCCCAAAGATTCAGATGCAATGAAACGCCGGGACACTTGCACCTCAATGTTTCTAGCAGCAATGTCCATAATAGCCAAACTGTGGAAGGAGCCTCGGTGTCCATCGAAAGATGAATGGATAAAGAAGATGTGGTTTATGTATACAATGGAATATTACTCAGCAATTAGAACCGACAAATACCCACCATTTGCTTCAATGTGGATGGAACTGGAGGGTATTATGCTGAGTGAAGTTAGTCAATCGGAGAAGGGCAAACAGTGTATGTTCTCATTCATTTGGGGAATATAAATAATAGTGAAAGGGAATAGAAGGGAAGGGAGAAGAAATGTGTGGGAAATATCAGAAAGGGAGACAGAACATAAAGACTCGTAACTCTGGGAAACGAACTAGGGGTGGTGGAAGGGGAGGAGGGAAGGGGGTGGGGGTGAATGGGTGACGGGCACTGAGGGCGACACTTGACGGGATGAGCACTGGGTGTTATTCTGTATGTTGGTAAATTGAACACCAATAAAAAATTAATTTATTAATAAAAAAAACAAATAGTCCTCAAAAAAAGCTGGGATAGCAATCTTCATATCAGATAAATTAAAGTTTATCCCAAAGACTGTAGTCAGAGATGAAGAGGGACACTATCATACTTAAAGGATCTATCCAACAAGAGGACCTATCATGAATATTTAAGCCCCTAATGTGGGAGCTGCCAAGTGTTTCAATCAATTAAAAACCAAAGTAAAGACACAGCTAATAATACACTAATACTGGGAGACTTCAACACAGCATTTTCCGCAAATGACAGATATCCTGAGCACAACATCTCCAAAGAAACAAGAGCTTTATATTATACACTGGACAAGATGGATTTCACAGATATTTATGGAACTTTACATCCAAACGCAACTGAATACACATTCTTTTCAAGTGCACCTGGAACTTTCTCTGGAAGAGACCACATACTGGGTCACAAATCAGGTCTCAACTGATACCAAAAGATTTGGATTGTACCCTGCATATTTTCAGACCATAATACTTTGAAACTTGAACTCAATCACAAGAAGAAATTAGGAAGAAACTCATTCACGCGGGTGTTAAAGACCATCCTGCTAAAAAGATGAATGGATCAACCAGGAAATTAGAGAAGAATTAAAAAGATTCATGGAAACTAATGAAAATGGAGATACAACCTTTCAAAATCTTTGGGATACAGCAAAAGCAGTCTTAAGAGGGATATACATAGCAATAAATGCATCCCTCAAAAGAATTGGAAAAAACTCAAATGCATAAGCTAACCTTGCACCTAAAGGAACTGGAGAAAGAACAGCGAATAAAGCCTACATACAGCGGAAGAAGAGAGTTAATAAAGATTGGAGCAGAACTCAATGAAATAGAGACCAAAAGAATTGTAGAAGATCAACAAAACCAGGAATTAGTTCTTTGAAAGAATTAATAAGATAGATAAACCATTAGCCAGCCTTATTAAAAACAAATGAGAAAAGACTCAAATTAATAAAATCATGAGTGAAAGAGGAGACATCACCACCAATACCAAGGAAATATAAACAATTTTAAAAACATATCATGAGCAGCTATATACCAATAAATTAGGCAATCTAGAAGAAATGGATGCATTTCTGGAAAATCACAAAGTACCAAACCTAGAACAGGAAGAAATAGAAAACCTGAACAGGCCATAACCAGGGAGGAAATTGAAGTAGTCATCAAAAACCTCCCAAGACACAAAAGTCCAGGGCCAGATGGCTTCCCAGGGGAATTCTATCAAACATTTAAAGAAGAAACCATACCTATTCTACTAAAGCCGTCCGGAAAGATAGAAAGGGATGGAATACTGCCAAACTCGTTCCATGAGGTCAGCATCACCTTAATTCTAAAACCAGACAAAGACCCCACCAAAAAGGAGAATTATAGACCAATATCCTTGATGAACACAGATGCAAAAATTCTCGACAAAATACTAGCCAATTGCATCTAACAGTACATTAAGAAGATTATTCACCATGAACAAGTGGGACTTATCCCTGGGATGCAAGGCTGGTTCAACACTCATAAAGCAATCAACGTGATAGATCATATCAACAAGAGAAAAACCAAGAACCATAGGATCCTCTCATTAGATGCAGAGAAAGCATTTGACAAAATACAGCATCCATTCCTGATCAAAACTCTTCAGAGTGTAGGGATAGAGGGAACATTCCTCAGCATCTTAAAAGCCATCTACGAAAAGCCCACAGCAAATATCATTCTCCATGGGGAAACACTGGGAGCCTTTCCCCTAAGATCAGGAACACTACAGGGATGTCCACACTCACCACTGCTCTTCACCATAGTACTCGAAGTCCTAGCCTCAGCAATCAGGCAAAAAAAAAAAAAAAGAAAAAAGAAAAGAAAAGAAATAAAAGGCATTCAAATTGGCAAAAAAAGAAGGTAAACTCTCGCTTTTTGCAGATGAGATGATACTGTACTTAGAAAATCCAAAGACTCCACCCCAAGATTGTTAGAACTCACACAGCAATTCGGTAGCATGGCAGGATACAAAAATCAATGCCCAGAAATCAGTGGCATTTCTATACACTCACAATGAAACTGAAGAAAGAGAAATTAAGGCGTCAATCCCATTTACAATTTCATCCCAAAGCATAAGATACCTAGGAATAAACCTAACCAAAGAGGTAAAGGATCTATACCCTAAGAGCTACAGAACCCTTCTGAAAGAAATTGAGGAAGACACAAAGAGAAGGAAAAATATTCCATGCTCATGGATTCGAAGAATTAATATTGTGAAAATGTCTATGCTACCCAGAGCAATTTACACATTTAATGCAATCCCTATCAAAATACAATGGACTTTCTTCACAGAGTTGGAACAAATCATCTTAAGATTTGTGTGGCATCAGAAAAGACCCCAAATATCCAGGGGAATATTGAAAAAGGAAACCAATGGCGGAGGCATCACAATGTCGGATTTCAAGTTGTACTACAAAGCTGTGATCATCAAGACAGTGTGGTACTGGCACAAAAACAGACACATAGATCGATGGAACAGAATAGAGAACCCAGAAATAGGCCCTCAACTCTATGGTCAACTCATTTTCGACAAAGCAGGAAAGAATATCCACTGGAAAAAAGGACAATCTCTTCAATAAATGGTGTTGGGAAAATTGGACAGCCACGTGCAGAAGAATGAAACTAGACCATTCTCTTACACCATACACAATGTCAAACTCAAAATGGGTGGAAGATCTAAATGTGAGACAAGATTCCAACAAAATCCTCGAGGAGAACACAGGCAATACCGTTTTTGAACTTGACCACAGCAACTTCTTGCAAGATACATCCACGAAGGCAAAAGAAACAAAAGCAAAAATGAACTATTGGGCCTTAATCAGGATAAAACGCTTCTGCACAGCAAAAGAAACAGCCAACAAAACTAAAAGACAACCTACAGAATGGGAGAGTATATTTGCAAATGACATATGAGATACAGGGCTAGTATCCAAGCTCTATAAAGAACTCAACATCCAAGAAACAAACAATCCAATCATGAAATGGGCAAAAGACATGAACAGAAATTTCACAGAGGAAGACATAGACATGGCCAACAATCACATGAAAAAATGCTCTGCATCACTTGCCATCAGGGAAATACAAATCAAAACCACAATGAGTTAACACCTCACATCAGTGAGAATGGTGAAATTTAACAAGACAGGAAACAACAAATGTTGGAGAGGATGTGGAGAAAGGGGAACCCTATTGCACTGTTGGTGGGAATGTGAACTGGTATAGCCACTCTGGAAAACTGTGTGGAGGTTTCTCAAAGAGATAAAAAAAGAACTGTCCTACGACCCAGCAATTGCCCTGCTGGGGATTTACCCCAAAGATACAGATGCAGTGAAATGGTAGGACATCTGCATCCCAATGTTTATAGCCGCAATGTCCACAATAGCCAAACTATGGAAGGAGCCTCAGTGTCCATCGAAAGATGAATGGATAAAGAAGATGTGGTATATATATATATATATATATATATAAAATATTACTTAGCATTCAGAAAAGATGAATACCCCCCATTTGCTTCAACATAGATGGAACTGGAGGGTATTATGTTGAGTGAAATAAGTCATTTGGAGAAGGACAATCATCATATGGTTTCACTCATAGGGAGAATATAAGAAATAGTGAAAAGGATTTTAAGGGAAAGGAGGGGAACTTAGTGGGAAAAATTAGAGAAGGAGACAAACCATGAGAGACTCCTAACTCTGGGAAACAAAGTGAAAGGGGAGGGCGGTGGGTGGATGGGGTAATTGGGTGATGGGCACTGAGAGGGCACTTGCTGGGATGAGCACTGGGTGTTATACTATATGTTGGCAAATTGAATTTAAATTAAAAATTGTGCATAAAAAAGACACTACAAGAAAACTCTGGATTCTTATCTTTTATAGTATTGATGCAAAAAATCCTCAACAAAATACTAGTGAAAGAAATTCAAAAAGCACATTAAAAACATTATACACCACAATTGAGATTTATACCAGAATATGACGTTCATTTAACATATTAAAAACAATCAATGTAATATAGTTAATTAATAGAATGAAGAAAAAATACCCATGTGCTTATCTTTATGCATAAAAAGAATCTGACAATATCCAACAACCCTTCATGATTAAAACAGTCAATGGCTAGGAATAGAAGAACTAATACTGAACTTATGAGTTGAAAGCCTGAAACCTTCCCCCTTGTATTGGAAACAATTAAAAGATGTTTGCTCTCATCTTTTCTATTAAATATTGAGCTAGAGTTTCTGTCCTGATCAATTAGGCAAATAAAACAAAAGGCATGAAGATTGGAAAGAAAAAAGTATAACTATTTCTATTAGCAGACAACATAACTTTACATACAGAAAATCCCAATAAATCCACTAAAAATTATTAGAGCTAACAAATGCCTTCAGCATAGCTTTAAGCTATAAGATCAAGATACAAAAAATATATTTGTACACAATAGCCATAAACAATATAAGAAGAGAATTAAGGTAAAAATTCCAGTTATAGTAGCACTAGAAAGAATAGAATAATTAGGAATAAATGTTACGAAAGAAGTATAAGACTTGTAGACAGAAAACTAGAATACATCATTGAAGAAAATTAAAGAAGACCTATATAACTGGAAAGACAACCAGTGTTTATGGCTTGGAAGGCTTTAATATTACTAAAATACAATATCCCCCAGTGATGCAAAGATTCAATGCAATCTATCAAAGTCCCAGCTGATTTTTTTTTTTCTTGAAGTGAGGAGCTGATCCTAAAATTCATATGGAATCACAAGGGACCCTGAATAGCCAATCATGAAAAAGAACAAAGCTGAAAGACTCACTCTTGACAATCTCAAAACTTACTGAAAAATTACAGTAATCAAGACTGTGTGGTACTGTCATAGAGACAGACAAATATATCAGTGGAATAGAATTGAGAGTCCAGAAATAAGCCCATATATCTATGGTCAATTGATTTTTCAAAGGATGCCAAAACAATTCAATGGGAGAAAAGAATAGTCTTTTCAACAAATGGTTCTGGAACAACTGGATAGCTACATGCAAAACAATAAAGTTGGATCCTCCCCTTACACCAGGTACAAAAATTAATTTGAGTGAGTTAAAGAATTAAACAGGGGCAAATCTTCATGACCTTGGTTTAGGCAATGGTTTCTTAGATATGACAACAACAGGAAGAACAACGAAAGGAAAAATAGATAAATGGAATTCCACCAAAATTACAATGTTTTGAAGGACAACATCAAGAAATTAATATGACAAGCCTCAGAATGGGAGAACATATTTGGAAATCATACATCTGATAAGGGACTAATATTCAGAATATATAAAGTACACTTACATTTCAATAATAAAGTGAAAAATAACAATTTAAAATTGGCAAAGTATCTGAATAGACATTTCTCTAAAGAAGATATACAAGTGGCCAGCAAGCACACAAAAAGATATTCAGCATCATTAATCATTAGGGAAATTAAAATCAAAACCACAATGGGACCACTTCACATACACTGGGTAGTTATAATTTAAAAATGGAAAAATAAGTTTCGGAAGGGATATGGAAAAATTAGAACATCTGTACTTCGCTGGTGGGAATGTAAATGGTGAGTCTGCTGTTGGAATACAGTCTGACAAATTCTTCGATAAATTAAACATAGACTTACTATATGACCAAGCAAATGTACTCCTAGGTATATACTCAAAAGAACTGAAAACAGGAATTCAAATACTCATGCATGAATGTTCATAACAGCATGATTCACAATCACCAAAAGATGGAAATGGCCCAAATGTCAATGGATCAATAGGTAAACAAAACATGGTATATCCATGCAATAAATTATTATTAAACATAAAAAGGACTGAAGTACTAATATGTGGTATAATGTAGTTGAATCTTGAAAACACAATGCCAAATGAAAGTAGCCAGACTAATGATGTACTATATGTTGGCTAATTGAATTTAAATTAAAAAAAGAACCCAGACCAAAAAAAAAAAAAAAAAAAAGGCCAATACATATTGTATGATTCCATTTATATGAACATCCAGAATAAGTAAATCCATCAAGACAGAAAGTAGATTAGTGGCTGCCAGGGACTTTGGGGAGTGGGAAGTGATCACTCAATGCCTATGAAAATGTTTTGGAACTGGGATGCCTGGGTGGCTCATCAGTTGAGTGCCTGCCTTTGCCTCAGGGCATGATCACAGGTCTGGGGATTGAGTCCTACATCCGGCTCCCTGCAGGGAGCCTGCTTCTCCCTCTGCCTAAGTCTCTGTGTCTCTCATGAATGAATAAATAAAATCTTTTTTAAAAAGAGAGAAAATGTTTTGGAACCAGATAGAGGTGGTGGCTGCACACATTGTGAATTTATTAAATGCCACTTAAATTGTTTGCTTTAAAATTGTTAGCTTTATGGTATGTGAATTTTGCCTCAACTTAAAAAAAATTAAGGAATGAAGTATTGACACATGCCACAGCATGAATGAGCCTTGAAAACATTATGGTAAGTGAAAAAATAGGCACAAAGGGCCATATACTATATGATTCCATTTATATGAATTGTCCAGAGAAGGTAAATATTTATTTTATTTTATTTTATTTTCATTGAAGTATAGTTGACATGTAACTTTATATTAGTTTCAGGTGTACAACATAGTGGTTCAACAACTCTAAGTTATGCTGTGCTCACCACAAGTGTGGCTACCATTTGTCACCACATAATGCTGTTATAATACCATTGACTATATTCCCTATGCTGTACCTTTTATTCCCACGACTTACTCATTCCATAACTGGAAGCCTGTACCTCCTACTCCCTTTCACCCATTTTCCCCAAACCCCCTAACTCCCCCACCCCTCTGACAACCATCAATTTATTCAGAGTATGCAAATCTTTAGGGACAGAAAGTAGATTACTGGTTTCTTGGGGCTGGAGAAGGAGGGAGAAGTAGAGGATGTGGGCGGGGAGGATAGGGAGTCACTGCTAAAGGGTATGGGTTTTTTTTCTTGGGGGGATGATGATGTTCTGGAATGAGTGATGATTGCACAGCTTTGTGAATATACTAAAAACCATTTAGTTCTATACTTTAAGAGAGTGAAGTTCATGGTATGTAAGTTATTCCAAATAAAATAGAGAATGAACTGTTTAAACAAAAATAATAAGGAGGTAGTATGGGGTTTATAACATTGAAACTACAGTTATGAAAATAATAGCATAAAGCTCAGGAGAGGAGAATTGAAAGTGTACTATTGTAACATTCTTGAAGCATATGTGAGATGGTATATAACTTCAATGTAGATTGTGTTAAATTAAACTCTAAAGCAGTCCCTAAATTAATCAAAAAGAATATTAGTTAATATATCACAAAGAAGATATAATGAAATCAGAAAAAGCACTCCATTAATACAAAACAAGGCATTGAAAAGTGAACAAAACACAAATGATACAAATAGAAAACAAATGGCAAAATGATAGATTTAAACTTAATCATTTCAATAACCACATTAAATGTGGTCCACTAAAGGGCAAAGATTATTAGATGTATAAAAAAGCAAGATACAGCTATGTATTTGCTGCCTAAAAGAAATGTACTTCAAATAGAGAAAGAGAAAAAGATGAAAAATTAGGTGATTGGAAAAAATATACCACACTAACACTAACACAAAGAAAGCTGGGTGGCTATATTTCTACCAATGTAGATTTCAGAGCAAAGAGTATTAACATTTTCTCTACCATATTACTATTATCATAATGATAAAGGGATTATTTCATCAAAAGGACAGAACAATCATAAATATCTATGCAGCTAATAACAAATCTTCAAAATCAATGAAGCAAACCCAATAGTTGCAAGGAAAAAAGCCGTAGCATATTGTCTACATTGTCTGCCTGTGGCTGTTACTGCTAGCTTGGAAAGGCTAGAAAAAACACATTGGTTCCTCAGACCAGAGGAAGGATGGTTTTTTGAGAATGGCTCTAGGCTGCTGTCTCTTTCCACTCCGTGGAGGGGGGAGTCTTCTGTGCTGCTGCTGGCCTTAAGGTGGGCAGCAGTTGCACATCTGAAAGTACCCTAACGTCAGTCCTGTCCTTCACTCTTGTATCCTGCTGGCGGCTTCCAACTGGTTGAACTCAACCAGAAGCCAGAGAGCACAAGAACCCTCGGGGGCAGAAAGTAGGGCAAAAATGCCATGCGAATCTGGAAGAGGAAAACAAAAGATAAAATGGTATAATGTCAGCAATTAGATCATGTATTGGGCATGCTATCCACTCATAGAGAGAAATAGAGTGTCAAGGTTACATATGTGCGATCTTAGCTTGTCTACATATTAGGGAATGGCCTGATGAGCCAGCTTCCTTTGGACAGCTACTGCTGGCAAAAAGCCTCATGATCTATTCTAGTCTTAACCTAGGATCAGCAAGATTTTGTAGTCAAGTTGGAAAAGCATACCTCTTCTTAGGAGTATAGTATAGTGGCTACATTATCTTTCAGGTTGAAATGATTTTGGACTGTTGTTTGTCATGGGGTGCTACAGCTAATAAATATCTAATGAATGTTGTTGTGCAACTTAGAAGAACAGAGCTATCCAGGTTTATTCCTTCAGTGTCCTAACTTATGAGTACTTCCACCATAGAAACCTTCCAAACATCCTGAATATATTCTAGAAACCACTGCTTTAAAATAAACGATGTATGATTTATAAATATTATTCAATTTATTTTGGAGCTGCCTAGGGATGAAGATATTTGTATAGTTCAACATGAGAACAGAGCTTCTCTGCTAAAGAAGCCAACTGAAGTTTTGGCCAAACAAAAGTGATTGCTCTTTGCTTCTGTGTTGAGAGGCATGGGAAGTACGACCAGAGCCAATTCCTAATCAGGCTCTTAAGAAAATCTTTGATAGCAAAGCTGTCCCTCATTTTGGATGCAGGCTTTGGGAAACTGGGCCACCTCTTAAAATATTTGCTTTTGATCTTTATGAGGAAGAAAGAATACATGAAGCTTTAAAGAAGGAATCTGGAGGCAGAGCTTCAGACAACTTCACCATCAACTATCAACAATGAGTTCAACAAATCATGACACATGCTTATTTATTTTTATAGGTAATAGTGCCCTCTTGTGATTAACACATGAATAAACCTTCTGATAGCTTGGTATAAGCAGTGAGTTTTCAATTAACCATGCCAAATGAGGCAAAGAACTTCACGGACACCAGGAGAAATAGAAAGCATTATTTCAATTTAGCCAAATAAGAAAATACACTGTACAATAACAGAGTGTCCAGTAAAACCTCTTTGAAAGCTCAGAGTGTGACACCAACAATATATATATCACTTGGTTTGTTGATGCAGTAACTACTTGTGTCTGATTTAGCAAGAACAGCTCATTCGTTGCCTGCTTCTGTGGGAAAACCATTAAGCATGTATGACTACAAAACTCTCTACAGGTAACTATGAGAGCAGTTACATCTAGAATAATCTTTGACCATTCAGTGGCAAGGGAGGGTCAACAACATTAAGGCCCTGGAACGGATTGAATTCGTGTACTTTAAACAACAAATCAGGACTGGTGATGGCTGGGGGGGGGGGGGGGGCTGGCTAAGAAACACATGGACTAGCTGCATATGCAACTATTAAAATGTTAGGTTCTTTCTGAGGCAAGGTTTTCAACCAGATAAAAATGAGAAGGAAAGCTACAAACAGCAAAATCTCTGAAATTAGTGCTTGTGACTGTAACTCAAGGAACAACCTTCAAGTGTACACTATGTAGAAAAACCTATGTGATGTCATATGATTTCATTTGATTCAGTGATTTCATTTATGATTACCTATTAGTGTTTTCACTCATGTTGCTATATGGAAAAATAAAGCTAGAATTTGCACTTGGCTAGCTTTGAAATCAACAGTATTATTAAGAAATTATCATTGTTTAGAATCTAACTTCTACAACTAAAGACTCTAAGCTTTAGCTTTTGCATGGGTTCATATTATAGTCTAAAATGCTCAAAATTGTTTTGGTTGTTTCATAGTTTAATTGAAATACAAATTTTATTATAGAGGCTTTTAATGCCTCTTATTTTTAGCAAGTTCTCAACTAGAGAGCTACATGTATTCAGTCTTAATCATTAGGAATATTAACTCACTAATCTGCTTTAAACATTATTAATGAATTTTTCCCTAAACAGAAAGTAGTTGTGCTTCCTTTCTCAGCCATCAACACAATAGTGTTAATAAATTTATTATCTCAAAAGTACTTTCCAATAGGTTGTTTTGTTTATTAGAAAAAGTTTACATTATATCTTCTATCAGCTATGAGAGTGATCAAAGTCTGCAGAAGCCTCTTTGGAACTGCTCTAAATGATTCTCTGAGAAAGGACTACTTGTTGATGTGCAGATATATAGTCTACCTGTAAATGAGCAGATTTTTACACATAGTCGTAAGAGAAACACAACAATCCATACTTACAACATAGGATATCTTTAATTAAATTGATATTGGTGAGTTAAACATTAAGTGAAAAGAGGACAACTAGGGAAATAAGGTATTCTATGACTATTTGTAATAAAATATTTAAAATAAAAAAGAGGAAGAAACATCGATTGGCTTTGTAACTGAGGAGAGAAGACTAACCAAGAATTGTCTTCCCAGTCCTTGTACAAGCAGAGATCAAAGGAGAATAATTCTTACAGAAGAAGCACAGGGGACAAATCATCATTTTTTTTTGCATATTTTTGTTTCTCAAGATTATTTGGGAGGATTTTGCCTAGGGATGAGCAAAAACAAGATGTAAGAAACATTAAAAAGGATGGCATCTGGTATTAAGAATCTTGAAGAATACAGCAAAAGAGAAATTGTTCTATTAGATATTATAATTTGGTATGTTAACATGAACATTAAAATTCTGATTAAAGTGACTAAAATGACCTATTTTTTAAAAGTCAAATAAGAACTTAGGGGATGGAATGCAAAATAAATTTATTCTCAGTAGTAACTTGATGTAAGAATAGAAGTTCTTTCACTTTGATACACATGGATACAAAATCTTGTCTGTATTCTAGGTTTGCCTAGGTTGTCTGTAAAGAGTGATTCATGTCAGATCACATCTAAATGACAACATTTTGAGCTAAAAGTCTGTTTACACAATATACACATTCTTTACTTACAAAGCAAAATAAGCTTAACACTTTTATATTAAAATCCTGGGATACAGTGGGATTAGTAGCACCATGAAAAATAATTCTTCCCCCAAACTGCAGTCTTTTATTTTACTCAGTATGATTCTTCTCTTAATTGAATTTTTAATGTGCTGTTTTAGTCACTGGGCAAAATATGTAATCTTCATCTTATAATCCTTGGGGAAAGTCATTCTGGACCCAAAAAGTAAATTCATTTTCTTATTTCACTCATAAAAAAATAATAGAGACCTTGCTCTGGCACATTGTTGAGGTACATCCGAATCTTCATGGTTACTAGTCAGCATGTTCTCTTGGTCATATATAGTAGCACCATTGGTGGCAGCAGTGGTAAAGTTGGGAAGAGTGAGACGTTGCATCCTGGGAAATATATATATATATATATATATATATATATATATATATATCACATTTAAAAACACGCAAGGTTCTTCAAAATGTTATGTCCTCTTCATGCACACTTGACATCGGCTAATACGTGTCCTCAAGTCTCCTGCTTTCAGTGTTTCTGACTGAGGTTTGCTGGGAAATAAGAAACAAGATGATACAATTAGCCTTTTCTGGTATTTCAATTCTACTATGGTTCAAATTCACAACCAAACATTATTTTTGTGCTTAAGTAGCTCTCCTATGACTTAATGATTAACTTTTGATCAATGTGATCTAGTGCAGTAACTGGTATGGTCAAAGAGCCATTACTGGTCATATTCATTTTTCTGACTCTTCCCTCTACCACTATTAACTTTATCTGCCTCTCCCTATTTATTTCTTAGACATTTTTATAACAGTCCTAGAATGAGGGACATCTGGGCACCTTATAATGAATAAATTATAAAACATATGCATACAAAGTGCAAAAAAATAATTGTTAAGAAAAATATCGAGTAAGGGTAACTCAAAAGAAGCAATATATAAAAATTAATTTAAAACAGAAAAAATCCAATAGATTGAATTATCCTGAAGTACATATACTATATGTGATCTTACTCACTCAAACACTTGGATGAAAGCATTGAAAACATCTTGGGAAAGGGGTGCCTGGGTGGTTCAGTTGGTTAAGCATTCAACTCTCGATTTTGGCTCAAGTCATGATCTCAGGATCCTGAGACTGAGCCTCACTTTGGGCTCCATGCTGGGCATGGAACATACCTAAGATTCTATCTCTCCCTCTCTTGCCTCTCCTGCTCCTCCTCTCCCCTCCCTGCTCATGCTGTCTCTCTCAAAAAAAAAAAAAAAAAAAGGGAAAGAAAGAAGAAAGAAGGGATCCCTGGGTGGCGCAGCGGTTTGGCGCCTGCCTTTGGCCCAGGGAGCGATCCTGGAGACCCGGGATCGAATCCCACATCAGGCTCCCGGTGCATGGAGCCTGCTTCTCCCTCCGCCTGTGTCTCTGCCTCTCTCTCTCTCTCTGTCTGTGACTATCATAAATAAATAAAAGAAAAATTAAAAAAAAGAAGAAGAAAGAAGGAAAGAAAAAAAGAAAGAAAGAAAGAAAGAAAGAAAAAAAGAAAAGGAAAAATAAAAGGAAAGGAAAGGAAAGGAAAAGAAAGAAAAGAAAAGAAAAGAAAAAAAGAAAAGAAAAGAAAAGAAAAGAAAAAAAAGAAAAGAAAAGAAAGAAAAGAAAAGATCCTGGGAGAAGAGATCACTGGACTTGGTCAGGGATCACAGATCACAGCTTTGATCTTTAGTTCCTGGCATGGCCTCAGTCTAGTTGAACAGCTCACTTATTGTTGAGCAGATCACATAACCTTTTCTTGCTTTGTCTGTTTTGCTACTGAAGGATTACTACAACCAAACCATCTAAAAGCACACATACCTAACATTAGCCAGGTGTTTTTCTGTCTTGAGTCAGGTATATGAAAAGAACAAGCAAAAACAAAAACAAAAAACAAAAAACAAAACACAGTCAACTAAGTCTTTAACATTTCTTGGGTATAAATCATCCATGAATTGCTTCTCTCTTCCCTAGCACCTCTGAAGGAAGCTTAGGATCTAAACTGAACTAAAGCCATCAGTACCAAAAAAACAAAAGCCATAAGTACCTTACCTGAACATATCTGACACATCTACAGTTGCTAGCCAAAAGCTGTAGGAGTTGGCATAGTAGTTGCAGGTACCCCGCCCATGACATTCAATGAAAGGAGCTGAACGAAACTCTTCCAAGCAGGAACCAGGGGAGGCCAGGGCTTGACCTGAGCCCTCTGCTCCTGCGCTCGTGTGCTAGAAAAGATAAGAGAAAATGTGCCACTAGTACCTTCGTGAATACCCACAGATATGTCCTAAATTTGCCCAAAAATTCAAATCCAGTGAAGGAACTAGGGCAAGAGGTAAAAGAAAAGTCTCCACATCAAGGGTACTCAACAGAAGTAACAGACAGATTATGTAAATATATTCTAGAAAATATGTGAAGGGGAACTCAATATCTGGACAGAAGCTAATTGAAGTTCAAACTTCGTACTGGGCAAATGACAGGGATTCCTTGTCTTGGGTAGATATACAATATGATGGACAGTCAGCTATGGTGACAAAGATAAGGAAGAGTATTTCATACCATCATGAAGGAATAGCCAATCCAGAGAGAATCCCATCCGTGAGGACAATGGGGAATCTGGATGGTCTGACTGTGAACTGCAATCACCACAGCTGGAGCTTCGCATACTGCACATCTGGTAAGGGAAAGGGAGGGGAACACAGTCTACACAGTGAGTATGTGGGAACTAGCAGTTTCTCTTCTGTCAAAGCCTTCTGGGTATAGAAGCCCATTAAGGTGTCATCTATGCTCACAAAAGCAGAAGAAAAATGCACTTCAAGAATTGCTTTTTTATAAGCCCTGTCTCCCAATCTACTTAATAAAGTTATAAACAAAAACTGTAGGCTTTTTTCAAGAAACTATACTATAGTATATAGTATATCACTGCTATACCATTTTCATTTTCCATTCTTCCTTAAATTTGTATTAATACTTGCTATAGTCAATGCCATAATTGCTGTAAGAGTTTGGCTTCGTGTATTGCACATACTACTTGCTGTCAAAGTGCCCAACTGTATGGTAGACATTTAGTAATGCTGAAAACTGTGGTAAGAACAGTGTCTGGTGAACTGGAAAAGATAAGAAACAGTATTTTCTCAATTCCCACCCATTATTTTTGGTCCAAAGGATATTTATTAACCATTTGGCCATATCTAGAGAAATACAGCATTTCCAGAATGCTGGGCAGCTACCCAGGCACGTAGAGATGTGGCTTAAATCTATAAAATCAAGTAAACCTTCAATAAAATAAATATAGCCAAGTCTACCATATCTTTAATAAAGATTATGAAGGGACCTTCTGACTTATGACTGAATAAATTTGGTGAAGTTTATCTACAAAACAGGAAATAGGGCCCTTTACTCCCAAGTGTTAGGACTGACAAAAATCACAAAAAATAAATTCCTCCCAAATCTGGGCAAATGTATTAAAAAAGGGCACCATGAATTTGTTACTGAGAGAAGTTGAACTAGGTTTAACCATTATATTCAATGTCAAAGAAACTAGACTAATGATTCATCCTTTGTGGTTAGTGGACTCTTAAATCAATTGGTCCATGATCAGAATGAAAATGGCAGTATCTAATAAGCCTAGGAGACTGAATTAAACTAGAGTTCTAATGTGGCAAAACTCTAGGAAGTCTCTATTAATGGTACCACCCTCCTGCTAGTTACTCATGCTTTGAACGTTAGCTATCACTTCTTCCATCCCATAACTGATCCACTGCCAAATCCTATTCTATTAAAATGATACATGTTCCCCACTGACAGTTCCAATCCATTCCTACCAGGACTATAGCAAAACCTTCAGTCTAACTGGTCTCTCTATGTTAGGACTATCTCCTCTGTAATCCATGTTACATATGGATGGCTCTGTAATTTTTCCCTAAATGTAGCTCAAACACTTTTCATGGCTCCCCATTAATGCCAGATTAATTCCAAAATAAAACCTGATGCTGAAAGCCTTCTACCATCTCAGTCCAAGTTAATTTTTTACTCTCTTCTTCCTATGGAACCTTTACAAACTACATTCTAGACACAGCAATCTTCTACCCATTCCCATGCCCTCCCCCCTTATAACTACCTGTGTCTCAAGTTCTTCCCATCCTTTAAGTACTAACCAGGTCAAAATACACTTCTTCCATATAGTCATCCCAGATTTATCCAGTTAAAATTAAACATTGTTTTCCTTATGCTTTCATAACGTTTTATTAGATCTATTGTAACACTTGGCCAAGCCTGCTAGATATTAATGTACATATATTTGCTTAATGATTAGTCTGATTTCTTTGTATACTATACTATGTCTATCATAGGGTCTGGTCAAAAGCAAATCTCCAATTAATATGGCTTAAACTAAATACCTAATTGAATAGTATAAAGGCACCTCTGTTCGACCTAATGTGGGAAGAATATGATCGAATTATTAGCTTTAGACTCATTTCTGACCAGCTAAATTAATTGGGAATTGGTCAAAGTCAAAGCTACACCAATGTCTCACCGACTAATGAATGGCTGGATGCTCTGGCCCTTCAGGGGCTCCATGCTCATTGGCATGGGCTCTGGGGTAGACAGCCAATAAGAATAGTCATTTCTTGAAGCAAAGTTGCAAACATTGTTGATGTTGCAGAACATGAAAGGCATGGTACTGAAGCGACGAAGGCAACTGCCAGCCGTCCCTAGGAAGAATTGGGGAGAAAAAGATGAAGGACTGTACTATGATGATACTTTAATTTCTTTTGAAACCCTAACAACCTTTCAAGGAGAAACTTGTCTACATTTCTTAGACAATAAATATAATTCAGTTCTTTAGCTATAAGATGCATGTTTACTTACATCTTTAACATTTCTAAAATCAGGATATAGCATATAATTTATGTAGACATTTATTGTTGTAGTTCATTATATATTTTTCTACAGTTTTTACACTGGTGATGCACTTATAAACAATGGTGTCTTATGGAGAATGTTTTGAGCAATTTATTGTGAACAAGTGAAGAACACACACAGAGTTCCTATAATATTTTTAAAGGTCTTTTAAAAATTTTTTTAATTTTTATTTATTCATAGAGACAGAGAGAGAGAGAGAGAGAGAGGGAGAAAGAGAGAGAGAGAGAGAGAGGCAGAGACACAGGCAGAGGGAGAAGCAGGCCCCATGTAGAGAGCCCGATGCGGGACTCGATCCAGGGTCCCCAGGATCACGCCCTGGGCTGCAGGCGGTGCTAAACCGCTGCGCCATCGGGGCTACCCCAGAGTTCCTATAATATCTTATTAGTACTTCTTCTCCAGGCAACTCTCTCTTCTTTGAAGACATCTCCAGCATGTATCTTATTTATTTTTGCAATCTCTTTAAGCCTAGGGACAACTGTTAGTGCTGACCAATATGAACAGCAACCATGAACAGGTTTGGAGATGAATAATAAAAGTAAAAAGAATAAGAGAGAAAGAAAAGATGCAAGGACAAAGAATTTCAGAACTGATAAGGGCAATAGGGGTTATCATTACCAGTGATCAGACCTTTTATTCTCATTTACTCACCAAAGAATGATGAAAAACAGTGCACCCTCTCACACTTTTTTCAGTTTAGATATATTTTTTATCAGAATTTCAAATTTATACTATGCCAGTTATTAAGATATTTGTTATTGTCTCTTGGGTCCAAAGCTACCTTTCTATATATACTCCACCTTGTGATACTGGAGCTTGGGACTTTGCAAATCACGTTTCAAATGTTACCAGCTATCATGTCTAGTGTTTTGTGAATATTTATATTTAAAAACAAACTTTTTCTCTGTCTTTTAAATATATCTAACATAATGATTTGAAACCTAACAATAAACATTTTTAAAAGTACATAAATTCATCTTTAACAAGTGGAAGTCATTCAATGCTTCTTTTGCATCTGGAAATTATATGTCCATTCTACTTCTTTCACGCAGTTTGATTTTTTTAAAAATTTTATTCATTTATTCATGAGAGACACACACAGAGAGAGGCACAGATACAGGCAGAGGGAGAAGCAGGCTCCATTCCATGCAGGGAGCCTGACGTGGGACTCGATCCCGGGTCTCCAGGACCACACCCGGGACTGAAGGTGGCGCTAAGCCACTGAGCCACCTGGGCTGCCCACGCAGTTTGATCTTAATTGTTTTTTTATTTTTTGGTTTTTATTGATTGTCCTATCATATTTCTCTTAAACAAAAATGTAAAATAACTTTAAAAAAATTTCTATGATTATAAGACTACATATTAAAGATTTTTGTGCATTGTCATCATTACATTGAGAATTTATAAAAATACAGATATGATAATTTTTGATAATTACTAAACAAAAAAGTAAACTTTTGTTGGAAATGCATTTTCTAATGAGATGGATCCAAAGTGAATTATAGAGCCTCAGTTAATGGAGGCTTTAACGAAACCATTATTTTGAGTTGTCCCTTTGAATTTGTCTTCCAGAGGTTTTCACACTTCAAGACAATATGTGATAGGATGATTCTTTCATAAAGTGGGAGATGGGTGATAGTGAAAAGGGATGTGGGAAATGGGATTATTCAAAGCATATACACAGGCAGTTCAACTCCAGGAGAAAGTATATATGAAAGTTGAGTATTTGAAAATTGATTCCTTTGAAATTATGCCTGTGTAGTTCTTGGAAATTCCTCATGTATCCAAAGGGGTACGGTTATCTCAGAATGAAGATGACTGAAAAAAGATCAACAATTCTTAAACCTAGTGGATCATCCTAACCATTGGAAACTTTTATAAAAGAGGTTTGGGATGGGTCTAGGAATCTTTTCAGAAGATCCCCAGGTTGAAAATCATTGATTTAGCCTAATTAATTTTTTTCGGAGGAAAAAAATTGGATCAGAGAGAGGTTACTAACTCAAGGTCATGTGAGCATGAATGACAAATTGGCATAATTGAAAACAGATGGATTTAGCATTGGTAGGTGTTGAATTCAGTTATCTCTATCATTGAGTGTGTGGGTTTCAATTAGTCATTTAAGCTCTTAGCCAGTTTTTTGTGTGTGTGTATGAAATATAAGAAAACAATACTTGTCCTATATTTTTCTTGATCGTAGTTGTGAAAATCAAATTAGAGAATGGAAATCAACATGCTTTTTATTTATAAAGTAATTTAAAAATAAAACTCACATCAATGCCAATTGAGGACAAGGCTGGAAATAGCCCTGGTTTTGGAAAGAAAAGAAAAGGAAGACGTACATAAAAGGAAGGCCCACAATGATGAGGACAGAGGAGTTTGGTTGCATCTGTGCTTTAGGCTACCCACAATGATGCAGAATTCTGAATTTTCAGAGATAATTTTGAAGAAAAATCTCATGAATTCTCAACGCCTCCTATATTCGAAAATTATAAGGCTTTAATAGACTAATGATTCTTAGTATTTTTTTTTGCTCCTATACAGAACGGTTTTAGTATTGCATCTGTGACCTCCACCTTCTTTTTTACACACCATAATCCTTTCACTAATCCAACACAGACTGTATTTATTGGATCATGTGATTGTTTCCTTAATAACATCAAAGCTATAGCTGTCCCCATTTTTTGCTTAGCCATCAAGCTCTCTTCAAGTTGACCCCTGTGGGAGCCATAGATGCGATTGCAATCTGAGATTACCCTTGGGATCTTGGGTCCTATATATATCATGGCTTTCCTATGTCTGAGGCTTATACTGTACCTTAGTCAGGGCCAGTTTGTAGCCTTCAAGTCTGAATACATAGTATGACAGCCCTTGTTTGATCAAAGACATGCATTTTGAAAGCTACGGTAATGTACTGGATAACAGATTCCACTATCTCTTTTAATTACATTTTTAAATTTCACGGTGCTCAAAAATTTCCAATGGTTCCCTGACTTCATAGGTCAGGGATTTAAAGTTTACAAGCTTGATTATAGGTATAAGTTAAGACTTTGATAGTGAAAAGAGAATGGCCTAAAAGGAGAACAATTTTATGGGAAGAAGACTAGAGAGATTTATGTAAAAGATAAGAATATTTTCACAGTGAAGATTTGTCAATTATAAAATTAGAAAAAGAAGATGTTACATAAAGAAAGTAAACAAAGTAAGGAAAAATAGTAGAGGAAAGATGAAAAGGAGACAAAGAAAAGTAGAAGTGGGAGAAGAAAGTTATTGGGCAAACTCCTACTTTATTTGGCTTCATAAAATGACCTCGCCTGTGAGAAACTGGAAGCCCAGACTATCTTCTTAAATGTCTCTATGGAGACAAAGGGGATAATGATCCCCCAAATTGGCAGCCACAGGTCAAATAAAAGGGTTTGAAATCCAAAGTCAAAATTCCACAAAAAGAAATGCTGAGGATTGGAAGAGGTATTGAGAGTCATCCAGTCCAGCCTCATCCCATCAACCAATCTGTCCACCAAAGTACAGAAAAAATGCATGGGAACACAATTACATGAAGTGTATTTTTATTTATTTATTTATTTAATTTATTTATGATTTTATTTATTTATTCATGAGAGACACAGAGAGGCAGAGACACAACACAGCCAGAGGGAGAAGCATGCTCCATCTAGGAAGCTGGATGTGGGACTTGATCCCGGGTCCCCAGGACCATGCCATGGGCCAAAGGTGGCGCTAAACCGCTGAGCCACCCAGGCTGCCTTTGAAGTGTATTTTATATAGAAGTATGGTGTTTTTGTATGGCTTTAATCTACTCTGATAATACTTTACAAAGGTAAAACACTTAATTTAGGAACTATAAACTAGCATAATTAAGAAATGACTTTACTTTCATTAGTTTAGAAAAGCAAGATTGTCTTCAGAACTTTTAACTTTATGAAGACTAGTATCAGAGAAGAAAAAACTATGTCCAATGAATAAACACTGCCTATTTAAGTCACTGTTATACTGTAGAGAGCCCAGGGAATCTATTTCCTTAATAATTAAGCTAAAAAAGTACATGTGGCCCTTCCCAAAATGTGCTGCTTTAGGCCAAGAATTGTACCTCATACTAGATAACTAAGTCATTTAAAGAAAAGTTATTATTTATGTAAAACTTACAGTGAATACATTTAGCTGCCCTTGACATGGTATTCAATTTTCAAGCCCCAAAAGAATTAGAGAGATACACTTTGTCCAAGGCTACTCCAAAATCCAACAGGATTTTCAAAACAAAACAAAATGCACAGTAAAAAAAAAAAGCCAATTATCTCACCCAAGTCTTGACCGTGAGCTCTTTTATTTCCTTGGACATATAAGAGAGAAAAGCCTTCATAAATCTGGACAGTTCCATGTGGGCATTGTGGTGCATCTGTTGTCTGGCTGTGACGTGTGATGAGGAATCCATGGGCAATAGAGGAAGTTCCTGGAGGACCTGGAGGACCTTGCATTCCATCTGGTCCAGGGGGACCATCCAAACCACGGGTACCTATTTCCATGGAATCGTCAGTATATGAAATTTAAGTAAACTCTGATCCACTATTATGGCTACTGACAATACAGTATAACCTCATTTGATTTGTTAATATAGTCAATATTTATAGAGTGCGTATTAAGGTACTATCAGATATGGATGTGGAGATAAATTAAATATGGTCCCTGCCCTCAAAGAGATTTAAATACATATTTTTTCTAATGGAATTGGTTGACAATATTAGGTACTAAATGAGTACTGGGCGATGGAAAATTAGATGGGAAGAAGTGATTCTTATTTGGGAAGTCTGTGTGTTATCTAGTCTCTTGCTCTACTAAAGGAGTCCAAACCCCATGACAAAATTTCAGTTTGTTTTGTTCATCAGCAAAAAAGGAAGGGTGTGGTTGCCATCAGTCTGCCAGTTTCAGTGCTAAAAACATTTCCTTTGAATCTGTCTGAGGAATTATTCTCAGGCATACCTTTTTGTTTAGAGAATAGGCACGGCACTACTAAAGCAGCCTTTTCAAAATGTCTATTTTCAATTTACTATTTGTTCCCTTTCTCTGTTTAACTTACTGATTTGAACTTATTTTAAAATTCTCTTTATGTACAGGCCTTTTGCCACTGTATATATGCATTTGCATTTTGGGGAAACTCCACAGCAATGCCCATATGTGATGAAGATGACACTAACTTGTTTCTTCCCTGATATACAGTTAATGAAATGGTAGAATATTGGTTCCAGGAAGGCCATAGGTATTATCACTTTGCCTTACTGCCACTGATATTTTTTGCCAATAGATATTCTTTATGTTTATATTATTTAGTTATATTTATATTGTCTAGAGTTGCTAACACATATTAAAAATCTACTAAGGTAATGATTTTTTGTTTTAGCAATCTTCAGTGTTTTTTTATTTTAATTTTTTTATTGAAGTATAGTTAACAAAGTATTATATTTGTTTTAGGTATACAATATAGTGATTCAACAGTCCTATACATTGCTTAGTACTCATTATGATAATGAGCACTCTTAATCCCCTTTTTCTATTTCTCTCACCCACGGCCCACCTCCCCCCTCTGGCACCCACCAGTTTGTTCTCTGTATTTAAGAGGCTGGTTTTTTGTTTGTCTCTTTTTTCCTTTGTTTGTTCATTTGTTTCTTAAATTTCACATATGAGTGAACTCATATGGTATTTATCTTTCTCTCTCTGACATTTCACTTAGTATTATACCCTTTAGGTCCCTTCATGTTGTTGTAAATGACAAGATCTCATTTATTTTTTATGGCTGAGTAATATTCCTGTGTGTGTGTGTGTGTGTGTGTGTGTGTGTATCTTCCATATCTTGGCTATTGTAAATGATGCTACAATAAACAAAGTGGTGGGTACATCTTTTTGAATTAGTGTTTTGTTTTCTTTGGGTAAATATCCACTAATGGAATTACTGGATCATATGGTAATTCTATTTTTAATGTTTTGAGGAATCTCTCTCTTTTTTTTTTTTTTGGAGGAATCTCTATACTGTTTTCCACAGTGGTTTGCATTATCATCAATAGTGCATAAGGGCTCCTTTTTCTCCACGTCCTTGCCAATACTTACTATTTCTTGTCTTTTTGAGTCTAGTCATTCTGATGGGCATAAGGTGATATCTTGTTGTTTTGATTGCATTTCCCTGATGATTAGTGATTTTGAACATCTTTTCATGTGTCTGTTGCCATCTGTATGTCTTCTTTGGAAAAGTGTCTATTAAGCTTCTCTGCCTGTATTTTTTTATTGCAAGGTGATTCAGATTCTTTTTGTAAGTAGTTTGAGAACATATTGGAAATCTACTGGATATCAGATTCAATATTATCAGGAACACCTATTAATGAATGAACTAAAAACCTGAATATCAATTTGTCATCTCAGCGTAAGATGCCACTCTGACTCTCAAAGTTCTAATGGGGAGCACTTTAAAAAGTGCTCTCTCAGACTTGAGACTACTATCAACAGCAGTGTTTTACTTGTCTTACCTGGCTGGCCTGGCAGACCTGGGTCTCCTTTGCGCCCTCCAGCGCCGTCAAAGCCAGGGAGTCCATTGCGTCCTGGATCTCCTGGAGGGCCAATTGGACCTACAGGAAAAAAAAGGGACTTCAAATATGGGTATGATAATTCCATATCTAGACAAATCTAGGAAATTTAAGGTCCTTGACTGTCACTAAATTCATAGTCTGGTCTTGTCTTTAATCCAGGCACACAAAGGAACAGCCTAAGCCTGGGACAAAAATTTACCTTTAGTTTTAAACAATCAGTTTGTCTCTGTGGAGATTCCCCTAATATGGCAGTTGTGTTCTCTTTGCCTCAGAATTAAACAGGAGAGCAAAACCTAACTTTTGTTATCTTTCTCCCCATAGGTAAGGTTGTTACTGCCTGGTACACTTAGTTTATGGAAAGACTAACAACCAACCACTTAGTAAGCAAGAAAGACTGAAGTTAGTTTCTAGCTTTCTTGTATAATCAAAATTGGCTGTATAGAGTCAAATGGCCCACTAGACAAGAGTTAGTTTAAAAATTATGGGGTACTTGATGGGATGAGCACTGGATGATATGCTATATGTTGGCCAATTGAACTCCAATTTAAAAAAAACCAATACTATATGATTCCACTTACATGAAATACCTAGAGTAGTCAAACTCAGAGACATAGAATAGAATGGTGGTTAGCGGGGGCTGGGAGAACAGGAAGAGGGAAGTTACTGTTTGATGGGTACAGAGTGTCGGTTCACAAGATGATTTACATAAGTGGGTGGTGATGATGGTTGCACAACAATGTGGATGCAGCTAATGCCACTGAACTGTACATTTAAACATGTGTAAAATTAGAGTGGGGAAAATTAGAGAGGGTGACAAAACATGAGAGACTCCTAACTCTGGGAAATGAACAAAGGGTAGTGGAAGGGGAGGCAGGCGGGGGCATGGGGTGATTGGGTGATGGGCACTGAGGGGGGCACTTGAGGGGATGAGCACTGGGTGTTATACTATATGTTGGCGAGTTGAACTTCAATAAATAAAATGGTTAAGACGGTAAAAAAAAAATCATGGGGCATCATAGTGAGGAGTTGATGGCCCACCAAATTAGCTTTCTATCCTTCTGGTGGTTGGGATAGAGAAAGTACAAGATCTGAAATGCATGTTAATTTCATTATAAAGTTTTTATTTTTTTTTTTATTTTTTATTTTTTTATAAAGTTTTTAATAACATTAACCTAACCATTCAAATTAGAACAGCCAGAGGAACTAGCTAGAAGAGATTAGACTGGGCATAAAGGAAATTAGAGCATGAGAAAATTAACATTTTCAAGAAAAAAGGAAATGGGATCTGTGGTGGTCTGGTATTCTACTAGTTGTTGAGACTCCTCTTCTCAGAGACAAACTATGACAAGTAAAAGGAGAACTAGGGATATGTTCTCAGATAAGGCTTGGAAAGATGATCTGCAAAGGTACCTGGTAAGCCCTGAGGTCCTGGTAGTCCTGGTAGACCTTTTAATCCAGGCTGGCCTGGGATCCCTGGTGGACCAACATCTCCTTTGATTATAATACTCTGTCCTGAAGGACCAGGTAGTCCAGGGGGACCTAAGATGCAAAACATACAAATTGGAAGGAAAGAAAGACAAAGGCCAGAAGGAATGGATGCCAAAGTGTCCTAAGGTCGAAATAAAAATTGGTGCAAAAGAAACAAATTACATGCATTGAAATATTGGGAAATCTGTTAGGGAAAGCCATCATCTCACCCAGAAGACTAAAAGAAATAAATAATTTCTTTACTGTCAATGGAAAAATTAGGCCTATTGTCCCTATTTTCAAGCCTTGAAGCATGACTTAGTTACTCGAAAGTCTAACCCATTACAAATCTGTGAACACAGATGTCATGGGAAGAAAATTCTATTTCCTGACAAGTCTATTCTGATTCATTTTTAAAAATTTTTTAAAAGATTTTATTTATTGGGATCCCTGGGTGGCGCAGCGGTTTGGCGCCTGCCTTTGGCCCAGGGCGCGATCCTGGAGACCCGGGATCGAATCCCACATCAGGCTCCCGGTGCATGGAGCCTGCTTCTCCCTCCGCCTGTGTCTCTGCCTCTCTCTCTCTCTCTGTGACTATCATAAATAAATAAAAAATTAAAAAAAAAAGATTTTATTTATTTATTCATGAGAGACAGAGACAGAGAGAGAGAGAGAGAGAGAGAGGCAGAGACACAGGTAGAGGGAGAAGCAGGCCCCATGCAGGGAGCCTGATGTGGGACTCGATCCAGGGACCCCAGAATCACACCCTGGACCAAAAGCAGGCGCTAAACTGCTGAACACCCAGGGATCCCCTCCATTCTGATTCTAAAATCATTCTTAGTTACTGTTTGTTGTGCTTGTCAAGTGTTCCACTGAAGTAGTAAGGGAATTTAGTAGATGTCCTATTTCAGTTTATAGGACACTTCTATAAGTGTCCAGCAAAAAGAACTATTTTCATATTAAAAATATTTTCAATTAAAAACGACTTGCTCTTGTAATCTGTTCAACTGAATATGGCAAAGTTAGTAAAAAGCTAATAAAAATCTTAATGAAGCATTCTTGTTGGTCCTGCATCTATCTTAAACTTAAAAGATCTGGACTCAAAATTTTCTTAACAAAAGCGAGAGGTTAAGAGATAAGTAGTGTATGTTCTCATTCATTTGGGGAATATAAATAATAGTGAAAGGGAATATAAAGGAAGGGAGAAGAAATGTTGGGAAATATCAGGAAGGGAAACAGAACATAAAGACTCCTAACTCGGGGAAACGAACTAGGGGTGGTGGAAGGGGGGAGGAGGGCGGGTGTTGGAGGGGAATGGGTGACGGGCACTGAGGTGGACACTTGACGGGATGAGCACTGGGTGTTTTTCTGTATGTTGGTAAATTGAACACCAATAAAAATTAATTAAAAAAAAAATAGAGGAAGAGTTTTGCCTACTTCCTCTCAGTTATTGGGGATTGAGACTCTAAAAGTTGAGTTCAGGCCTAATGCAAACTTTCAAGTTCTTCAATGTGCTTAAGTATCAGTTATAACTAACTCCTAGAATAAGTCTTACCTGGTGGGCCAACAAGTCCTGGATCCCCCTCAGGGCCAGCTGAACCTGGTACTCCACTGGGTCCCTTCATACCTGCAAAGAAGATGCATACAATGGCACAGCAAAGCAACAAAGTCATAGCATTTACCCAGTCAAATCAGAAAATGGGTATCTTATCCCAAAGGAGTTTAATATAAAAGGGGAACTTCAAAACATTCCTTCAAATACCTGGAAATCCTGGAACACCAGGGAGACCAGGATCTCCTTTCATTCCATTGAGACCTGGCCGGCCAGGATTACCCTGAGAAAACAAAATCATTAATTTTAGAAAAAAAAATTGCAGGAGGGAGTGAGGTTATAAGTATTTATATTCATCTGTAGCACTTGCTCTAGGGTCAAACTTATAGGATTCAAATCCCAATTTTGCCCCTTACTAGCTTGTGTGACCTTGAGTTGATTATTTAACCTCTTTCATAGTTTTCTCACCTCTAACATAGAGAGATTAATAGTATCTACTTCATGGCTTTTTTGGTGAGGATTAAGTGAGATGGCTGCTATTAAGTACTTAGAAAACTGAATGGCTATATAGTATATACTTAATAAATGGCAGCCATTACTTTACTATCATGAACAAAGACACTATTTTTAGTGTAGCACTGAGGTGATAAATGCTTCAGTTAAAATCACATGTGCAGAAATGATAAAGTCTGCAAGACTTAGAAAAAAATATAGCAGGGCCTATTACTTGGGTTTGAGGGCCAAGAAAACTATGGGAAGAAGAACAGTTGAGATTAAGTCTAGAATAAGTATGGGATAATGAAACTTTATTAGTAGGAGTGTAAAAGGGGCAAACCCGGAACATATTATTCCAACATGTAAGAAATGGCTAAAAAAAACAGGGCATGTTAGGATCCAGCTTGAAGAAGTTTCCAAATCCAGGATAATTTGAGCAGTGGAATAGACA
This sequence comes from Vulpes vulpes, assembly GCF_048418805.1. Classification (NCBI taxonomy): domain Eukaryota; kingdom Metazoa; phylum Chordata; class Mammalia; order Carnivora; family Canidae; genus Vulpes; species Vulpes vulpes. The sequence goes on along the minus strand of NC_132796.1, from coordinate 79,016,644 downwards.
ATGATAGTTTACAAAATTATAAAAAAGAGAATTTATGAGTCCATACTAAATAATAAACAGACAATACATGGAATAGAAGGGAGGCTTCGCCTATCAAAGGGCTGACTGGTAAATGTGGAATTAGGGCTAGAGGTAGAAAAATCATCATTTGCCACTATTCACTATATTCAACCACTACATTGTTTGGTTGAGGAAAATAAATAGATATTAAATATACAGGGAAATTTTGAGGAGGAGCAGTATATTTGCATGATCTTAATGTGTCTTTCCATAGTTTTGCTTATTAGTTACAAGGGGAAAAGTAGTAACCACGCAGTGGAGAAACCAGATAACTTGCTGGAATGATCAAAATTAAGATCACCATTGAGGAAGAGATGAACATTGTGGGCCTAAATGTCTGATGGAGGACACAACATCACTCATGTAGTATTCCAGCTGGGGATGCATAACTAGAATGAAGAAATAGCAGACAAAAGAAGGAATATTCTGTTTTAAAAACTGGGGGGGGGGGGGCGGCTCCTGTGAGGCTCAGTCTTTTAAGCGCCCAACTCTTAATTTCGGGGTCAGTTCATAATGTCAGGGTTGTGAGATCGAGCCCTGCATCAGGCTTCATGCTCAGCACAGTCGGCTTGGGATTTTCACTTTCCTTCTGCCCCTCCCCATTTAAATAAATAAATAAATAAATAAATAAATAAATAAATAAATCTATCTTTAAAAAACTAAAATAAAATAAAAAATAGGAAGGGGATACATTCCTTCAACAACGTAAAGATCATGAAATTTAGAAAAATAGTTTAGCAACTGTTTCAGATTGAGAGAGCATAGAGTGATATGACCGTTAGATGCAATGTATAATTTGGTCTATTTTAGAGGAAAACAATGCAATAAGGGACAATTACTAGGTCAACTGATATAATTACAGTACATAAAGTATAAATAAAAGTTTATATTGATGTTCAATTTCCTGAAGTTGATAACTGTGCTTTTATTGTATAAAAGAATATCTTTAATTTTAGGAAATTTTTTTAAAAGATTTTATTTATTTATTTATGAGAGACACACAGAGACAGGCAGAGACACAGGCAGAAGGAGAAGCAGGCTCCCTGCAGGGAGCCTGATGCAGGACTTGATCTTAGGACCCTGGGATCATGACCTGAGCCAAAGGCAGACCCTCAACCACTGAGCCACCCAGGCATCCCTACTCTTAGGAAATCTCATGCACAGAAGTATTTAGTGCTAAAAAAGCATGATAGTTGCAACTTATTCTCAAATGTTTCTCTCTCCCTCCCTCTCTCTCCCCATATACAAAAAAAAATATATATATAAATTATATATGCATACATAACATATAGGACAAAACATTAACAACTAGTCCATCTGGGTAAATGATACATGAAAGTTTTTTTGTTTTTTTTTACCATTCTTGAAATTTTTCTGTTTAGTATTATTTCCATTAAAAAATTAGAAAAGGTGCAAATATTAAGAACTTGCACAAAATAAAATGAATAGAACTTTATAATATTAGATTTATAAAATTTTGGTATCAAGCATAGAGGCATATGAACTGGAAGCACCTGGGAAATGAATAAGGAGGGAGTAAATAGAGAATGAATAAAGAGAGGTCTCAAATTTTAAGAGTATGTGTCTAGAAGAATAGTAATGACATGAGGAAAAAAGGTTTGTTGTTGGAAAGTTTTAAGGACTACTATTTTAGATGTTTTTTTTCTTTTTTTCTGCTATAAAGCAGTCATCAGAATTAAAAGATGAAGCCCAGGTTGTGCTGGTTGTGATATCTAACAACAATCCTCCTAAATGAATGCAAGCAGTGTTAATGATCCATAAAGAAGCATATAACTTTCTGGGTCACTTAAGCCAATATGGAAAGTATATGAATGCAAATGTGGAGATATGATATTTCCTTTTTACAGGTGAAGACAGAAACCTAAAGTATCTATCTGCCTTCCTCATAGACACAAAACAGAAGTGTTCAGTGGAGATGAAATTTGGCCCTAACTCTAATTTCAAAGTCTAAAATATCCCCACTCAACTATAATTACTTCCGTATGAATGGTCTTATCCACATGCAATGAATGCTCTAATATATTTGTCTTCTTTTATGAATTTGCTTTCACTGAAATGGAGGTTTCTCAAACTTAAGTAACATACATATCAATGACATCAAGTCAAATATCTTCTGAGGAATCCTTTAACTATAAAGTAGCAAAGTTCCTTTAGTTGGAAGAAGACAGAAAATCTGCCTTTTTCTTCCTTTGTAATTCACTGGTGAGGCATGCCTTAACCAGTAAATACTAATAAAAATAATGTAGCTTAGAATTCTCATTTTGTATGCAATATCCACATCCCTTTCTCATCAAATTTTTACTCCCATTTTCTACCTGGATTCCTGGTGGTCCTTGATCTCCTTTCAAGCCAGGCAAACCAGGTTGCCCAGGTTGGCCTGGGTTTCCTCTCTCTCCTTTAATACCTCCATTTCCAGGGAGACCCCGGGGACCTTCTGGACCTGGTAGACCTTGACAATGCACAACAAATGGCCATATTTCAGTATAGCATAAGAGTAGTACAAAAGCCTGGCTTTTAAAATATCAGTCATCTAATCCTATTAGTTTGCAGAATAAGATACAGACTACATCAAAACATACAGACCCGTGCTGACTCTCTAATATAAATTAGACTGTGTTCTTTTTGTTATTAACATTGGTTTGCAGTTCCTTTTAGTTTGCATTTTATTATATGTTAAATATTTTTTATTATATGTTAAATCTAATAAGCTCATAATTAAAGATAGGACTACTCAGGACATTATAATAAAGACTGCTTCTGTAATCCTTAAGTGTTTCACTTAAGCGAAAAGAAACAAACACCAGGGCAGCCCAGGTGGCTCAGTGGACACTGCTCTCAAATTGGAGCATACATCAGAATCCCCAGGAGAGTTTGATAAAACAGATTCCTGGGCTCACCCCCAGAGTTTTGGATTCAGAAAGACTGGAATGTGGCCCGTGAATATGCATTCTAACAAGTGCCCTGTAACTAAAGCTGCTGATTCCAGACCACACTTTAAGTAGCGTTTCTTAAAGGGATTCAATCCATTTGTCTCATTGGGATTATCAGCAGATTGCTTTACTTATAAATAGTTATTTTATAAGTGGTATTTGTAAGTAGTTTTATTCAGCTTTTATTACTACACAAGTAAGATAATTACTTAGGCAAAGTAATTTTAATTTCATTTTAGTGACATGCTTATTAATATATGGTAATATTCTAGCATCAGAGATTTATTAATTCAACATAGTACCTTTGAATTTATTTTAAACATGTTTTCATATTCTTTGCATTTCAAATATTTCTGAAGAAAAATTCTGCATATGTCTTGTGAATAAATACAATTATTTAAAATAGGATTTTGCTAAGCTATGTTTTTAACTTTTCATTCTAAAGATATCAGGTCCATTAAACAACCGAGATCTTATCAGTGGCCACATCTTTTGTCACTAGGTGGGAAGTAGCTGTTACTTGCTTGTTAAGCAGTGTCTGAAGCTAAAACCAACTAGTTCTGCCTTAAGAAACTAATTATGCATTAAATAACAAACAGGCAACAGACTTACACATTTTCTCCTTTGGTAATCTTAGTTTTTCATTGATTTCAACAAAAAACAAAAGTGTGTAGATTACTTTTGAAGGAAATATCATAGGCAAATGAATTTAGAATACTTGAGTTCATGCTTACCAATGGACAAAGGGTCATCTTTTTGATCTGAGATAAAATTCAGACTTTAGTTCCCTTCCAATACTCTTAAAACCCAGAATCAGTGACTACATGCTAAAAAGGCAGCATGGCATATGGATTAAGAATGCTAGACTGGAGCTGGAAGGCTAGGTAATCCCAGCTCCAATAATCATTAGCTGTTAGACCTTAGGAAGTTTATTAATCTCTTTGGGCTCAATTTCTTCTTCTTTAAAATGGAAATAAGAATAGTACCTACTTCATCAGGTTGATCCAAGGATTAAATACGTATAAATTACTTAACATAGTACCTGGTACATAGTAAGAATTATGTAAGAGGTTTTAAAAAATTATTACTACTATTACCTTCATTATTAGTAAAACTGAAAGTAAGAACATACCTTTAAAATATGAGCCCATTTAAAATTTTTTAGCTATTTCTGTGTGATTATTCTATATGGCCATGAGAAAGAGGAAGCAGGTCTACAACAGTACAACAATTGTTTTATCTTTAAATAGTTTAAATTATATAGTCTCCCAAGGCCAGCAACCAGGCAAGACACACTTAGAAATTCCTTTCCCAATCATAAAGAAAGGATTGGAGTAGGTTGTACTAAAATTAACAAACAAAAGCAACTGCTGAGTTCACACCCCTGGATAGGGTTTTCTAAGCAAAATTATTAGTTTCAACCATAATGTATAATATGGACTAGAAAACAGGTAGCAAATCATCTTACTGGGGAAAAAATAAACTGTTAATCAGCCTAACAATGACAAAGTAAGAGTAAGATGGGGGAGAAAAGGGAATCTTTCATGATCCTCTTCCCAGTCTTAAAAGTTATCAGAATATTTGAAAAAAAAAAAACTAGGCATATTATAGGAATTGTTCTTTCTGCTGTTAAAAGAAAATATTGGGAAATTTACATGTTATTAATTCAGACCTGCTATTCTGGAGTCCCTCAAATTTAAATTAATGATTTGCTAATGATATAAGGGACATATACGTATTATTTTTAATAGTACTCAATAGTAACCCTCTTCCACTTTTGAAAATAGCTACATAAACATATCAGAGCAATGTCAAGCAACAAAAATCAATATGCCAGATGCCTGTCTAAAAATCTTATTGCAGTCTTAAAGTACACTTAAAGTAAGTGTATATCCGTTTAAAATTCAACATGTCTTCACATATGTATTACCTATTATAAATAACTGAAGCTACAAAGACCTATGTCATTTCAAACTTGATTATAAACAAGTCACATTACCTTCACCAATATGCTAAATACCAGAGCAGGTAGTATTTGAGGATAATAGCCCTCTTCAATGACTTCTGAGTTACAGCAAAAAAAGTGCATTTCTCTTATCATACATACAAAACATTAAAAAAAAGAATTGACCAGTCTAACCTTGAAAACCTGGGAAGATCAGAGTTCACCAAAGCCCAAAGATCGATGTTAGCAGTATCAGACATCACACAGTACAAAATAAGATTATGAGTTAGAAGTGGTTCACATTATAGCACAAGTTAAACAATAAACCTCTTTGCCAGCATTTCTCATACCTACAGAATAATCAGTATGCAAACAGAACCATACAGAAGTATAGAGAGCCAAACATTTTCAAATAGAGCTTATTATAGGAAATAAGCTGCTAGTTTTCATTAATCCAAAAAATGGAAAACTCTACTAAAGATATCATGTTAACACTGCTACTATGGCTTTCCAAAAGTTAGCATCTCAAATATTAAAGTTGATAAGACAGTACCATTTCACTGATTGCCTTCCATTCCTTTCACAAAGGGATAATATTGGATAAATGCTTACGTTTATCTTGGCCTCCGCTTTCCTTTGGTAAAAACTCAAAAGTGCAAATTTCTTGATATGTTCAGACTACCTCAAAGAGGTACAGTTAAGTTTAAAGGCCTCATTAGACAAAAATACAAAGATCATAGGTGACTAAATGGAAAAATTAAAATACAAGTACACAATGGCCATTACCAACTATACTGCTATTTGCCTTCTTTGAAAATCATTCTATAAAGCCACATTCTGATTTTTTTCATAACTCATCAAGAAGCTTTCTTCTGTGAATTATTACTTATAACAAGTTATTCAAAGAGAAAGAAACAATATGTATTTGTTCACCATTGAGTGTTAAAGAGCTCAATTTTCCAAAAATGTGAAGACCATCAGTGAAAGGGTACATTAAAATATTTTGACATGCGATATCCTACCCCAAAACACAGAAAATATCACATTTTCTTTATTATTATTCAATGCACATATTAAATCAGAGTATTAACTATTAAAAGAAGGATCATTAAAAAAGATAAAAAGACTATAAATAGGAGAACTCTTGGTTAATGTTAATTAACTATAAACACAATTTCCTTTCCTTAGAAGTCTTGCTATGATTTATAAACTCTGAGGTTAGCAGAGAGAATAAATTGTGCTAGAGCCATGAATCCTAGGAATTAGAAGACCCGGGGTCCATTTTCAGTTCTACTGTTTACATCTATGGGACTATAGAGAATTCAATTTCCCTGAGCTTGTTTTCTCACCCACATAATGGCAACAGTGTTATCTGCCCTATCCTCCCTCACAGAGTTGTATTAAAGATCAAATTTCATTTAAAAAATATAGACCTTGGGCAGCCCGTGTGGCTCAGTGGTTTAGCGCTGCCTTCGGTCAAGGGCATCCTGGAGACCCGGGATCAAGTCCCACGTCGGGCTCCCTGCATGGACCCTGCTTCTGCCTCTGCCTATGTCTCTGCCTCTCTCTCTCTCTCTCTCTCTCTCTCTCATGAATAAATAAAATCTTTAAAAAACATATAGACCTCATATCTGCCATGTACAGGGTGCTACAGGGAACACAAAGATTATCTAGACCCAAATTCTGCCTTCAAGGAGCTTTTAATAAAAGTACATTATATGATATAAATGGTGGCATGTCACATAAATATAAAACATAACTGTTACAGCTAGGTAATAAAACTTTTAAAGAATTTGATAATCTGAAATTCAGAAGGCTAAAAATCAGCTTCTGTCTGTGTACATGGTTTCTAAACCACATAGAGCAAACTGACTCAAGACAACAGTTTGAAAGAGTCTGGCCACGCAATTAGTTAAATAAAATAGAATTCCTACCTAAGGTAATTCCAAGTTTGAGTAAAGGCATTTTATATATGTATTTGCTATAAAAGGATCAATAACTAGAATGCTTATAAAAGTATTAAAATATGTATTTCCATCTGAGAAAGTAACAAGGAAAAAACTTCAGATCATATCATAGCAAAACTTCTAAGATCTTAACTTCTAAGAGGTAAAATTTTAATAAGTTATATGCCAAATCAATTTTGTACAGGAAGTTCTCAATCCATTATTTCTCAAATGTCCTAACAAAGTTTAACTGAAAAAATAAAATAAAAACCCTAAAGTATTGTACATAAGTGGTAATAACTAAAGGTAAGCTGATGAATTTATTGGCAAATTTTAAATACAGTTTCCACTGAAGGTTGTAGTTTCCAACTGTTGCAAAGAAAACAACACCATAGACACCAGGTTCCAATAACTATGTAATTTAGAGTATATCTGGTAAATAAGATGTCAAATTGGTTTTAAAGTGGTATGAATACTAAAATCTGGAAGTGATCAAGGCCACAGACTTGTATGCAAGTCAGACAGGGGAGTACTCAAAATTACTTCAAAGAATGCCTGAAGTTTTCTCTTTATCATGGTGATAGTTAAATAGTATGCACTTGTCTTAATCTTTTTTATGACATCGATTTAGGAAAAACACAAGAAGCAGTTAATAGGGATTGATGAAACTTATAAGGTAACAGAAAACAAGAGAGTAGAGGTAAGGTCCAGTCTGCTATAACTAAGAGTCTCCTAAAATGGCAGAAGCAACTTTGCTTCATCACTTATTATAACTAGAATCAGAAGCCAGATCATAAGCATTGATCCATACAACTGCCATTATCAAAGGATGATATATGTTACTAGTAAAACAGACACTTAACAGAGCACTGGAAAGCCCTAAGTCAGATTCCCAGCTAAAGAGTATGACCTTGAGTAAGCTTCTTAACATCTTTGGGCCTTAGTTTTCTCATATGTGACAAAGATTCTCTCCTTGGATACACTTTAGACAGGCTCCTCTGAGCCTTCTCAACTAGGCCTCATTCTTGGGCCCTGTTTTTGGTAGGCTGAAGTCCAGTTTTAGCAAGAATTGTTTAGCAAGTCGCTTTAGGGGGAGTCTTCCCACTGCTGATATCTGATCAAGTCCCTCATCCCCCTACCTAGATGTCTAAGTCTTTGGCCTGACTTTAGCAAGAATTCCATTGGGCCAGTTTAGCAAGAATATACCTGCCCTTGATGTTTCTTGCTAGTAATTTTTCATCCACTAACTCCCTCACTCCGCTGGTTGACTATAAATCCTCATTTACCCTTGAATTCAGAGTTGAGCTCAGTCTCTTTCCCCCATCACAACTGTTTCTCCCCTACTGCAACAGTCTCAAATAAAACCTGTCTTGCCATCTTTAACAAGTGACTGGTGAGTAATATCTCTTTGAAAAGTGTAAAACTTAGGTCTCTTCTAGATCAGATACTCTATGGCTCTATGAAATTATGGGTTTGTGGAAGGACTGAAGTAGGAATAAGTAACTAGGGAATCCATTCAGATAGAAATAAATGGCTTCCAAAAAAGAATTTTGAGAAATTATGAATTTTAACTCATAAGAGAAAATTTCCTGCCATTCCCAATAGCCAGAACTCAGGAATATACTTTTAAATGAGATTAAGAGGCTTCTGATCTGTGTTGGTTGTATAGATTTTTTTATTCTGTACCCATTCATCCATTTTCATAGCAGGAGAATTTAGAACTTTGTGACAACCCAAAATGTGAAGATGGAATGGTTTAAAAAATTATAAGAGTTGTGGCAAGTCAAGAATTGCATATTTGCAGGATCTGATAATACATATTATAGTTTTAAAAAGAGTATCTTTTCAAGGATGTGGGGAAAAGGGAACCCTCCTGCACTATTGGTGGGAATGCAAACTGATGCAGCCACTGTGGAAAACAGTATAGAGGTTCCTCAAAAAGTTAAAACTAGAACTACCCTATGATCCAACAGTTTCACCCTATTTACCCAAAGGATACAAAAATACTAATTTAAAGGGATACATGCACCCTGATGTTTAATAGCAGCATTATCTACAATAGCCAGATTATGGAAACAGCCCAAATGTTCATTGACTGATGAGTAAAGAAAATGTAGTATATACATGCAATGGAATATTACTGAGCCATAAAAAGAAAGAAATCTTGCTATTTGCAACAATGTGGATGGAGCTAGAGAGTATTATGGTAAGTGAAATATGTCAGAGAAAGAAAAATACCATATGACTTCACTCATATGTGGAATTTAAGAAACAGAACAAATAAGCATAGGGGAAAAAAGACAGAGGCAAACCAAGAAACAGATTCTTTTTTTTTAAAGATTTATTTATTTATTTATTTACTTATTTATTTATTTATTCAGAGAGAGCGAAAGAGAGGCAGAGACACAGGCAGAGAGAGAAGCAGGCTCCATGCAGGGAGCCCGACGCGGGACTCGATCCCGGGTCTCCAGGATCACACCCCGGGCTGCAGGCGGCGCTAAACCGCTGCACCACCAGGGCTGCCCAAGAAACAGATTCTTAATTATAGAGAACTGATGGTTACTAGATGGGAGGTGGGAGGGGAGACGGATGAAACAGGTATCAGGGATTAAGGAGTACACTTTTTGTGATGAGCATCAGGTATTGTTTGCAAGTGTTGAATCACTAAATTGTAATTGAAACTGATATTACACTGTATGTTAACTAACTGGAATTTAAATAAAAAGTTAAAAAAAAGAATGCCTTTTTGAAGGATATTTTGATTTCATTTACATTAAGGGATATAAAACAAAAATAAGAAATATACTCAACACTGAAAGTAAAGGTAAAATATTATTCAAATACATTTTTGGGTACTATAAATTTTTGACTACAAATGACAAAGATACATGAATTTTAAAATGTTAAACTAGTTTTCCTAACTAGATAATTTGGGGTTATTCTAATAGACAGAAACATTGGACTCTACAGTTCTTTCAAATTTCAGAGATAGACCAACATGTAAGAATTGAATTGGCATATATGCTCTTAAAATATATTCAAGCACTTGAAAATATTAGGTACATGTATATATATGGAGAGAGAGAATTATATATAAGATGATATATATACACATATATACATATATGTATGCATATATATGTATAACTATATATACACACATACATATAAATATATATAAAAATATAAGGAAAGTTTCAAGGTTCATGCAGTTACTACTTTGGAGTTAAGGAGCTAACCTGTAGGACCTGGATAGGGATCAAAGTTCACCAAGGCCCAATGTCATCATTAACAAAAAAGAAAAATATCAAATTGTTAGCAATACCAAGAAACTAAAGCATTACACTAACTTCTTTCAAGTTAAACTTTAATTCAATAAAAGAATACTCTGGAAGTTCATATTCATGCACCTTTAGATAAACCAAATTATTACCACCTAACATCAGCACTAAAATAAAGACAGCACATGTAATATTTTGAAAAGCAAAAAAACACATTTTGATAATAATCATTACCACAAACTCAAAAACAACCAATTCTAAGACAATTGGGTTTCAAACTCCATTTTAATTTGTAGTTTATGAACAAACTGAGAAGTCACAAACTACTCTTCAGGGAGGTGTTCTTCCTACTATTTAGAAACAGAAATTTTTTAAAGCATTTTTGTGACTAATGTCTTTACATTAACACATTAACACATTTCACAAAGATGTTCCACAGTGAGCTCCATTACTAGTAAAGAACAAATAACCAGAGTGCTGATTAAAATATAAAAAATGATAATAGTTTGGTTTATTTTATAATTATTGCATGCACAACCAAGCAAGACATTGGTGTCATTTCTTTACATGCAAGAGTTAATATGGCTGAGGAGGTTTTCACTGGTTTTCTTCAATAGTAAAAAGAGGTAAAATTCTAAATACCCTCTATAAACAGTCAAGTCAGATTAGATAAAATCTGGTTTTGAAAGTGATCCTCTGAACAAAGTATGTGATCCCATTTGATTCATGTTTTCAGAGCATATCTTATTAAAATTAACTCAATTACTTCAGAGTCTATGGTAATTTAAATGGAACCTTTCATTTTTAAAACATTCAAAAAACAAGTCAGAGACTTTCAAAGGTTGAAAGGACAATTTTGTTTCTTTAACCTTAGATTTCTCTTATTATTTTAAATCAGTGAAGGCCAAATTTTAAGTTACTCAAAATATAAAAATTGAATATGAAGTCCCAAAAATCTCTTAATAATCTATCACCAGTGATTGTGCTCAGCAACATTAATCCCGGATGAAAACAAGCATTTCCAAACTTAGCAAAATGAAGTGACATAGCACATACACAAAATGAAAAGTGAACATTGGATGCAAAATTGAGACTACAAGAGCAGTTAACACGAGACAAATGAGGTATAGACATGAAGCTGGTATGAAGAAATCGCTATTCAATTTAATCATGCTGTGATGTTGAAGATAAATTTGATTGCCTAGTTCCTAGAGAAGATAAAATGTTTTTATTGTGCTTGGTGACATTTGCTGATCATGTCATGCTATGACAGAACCATAGCAACACTTTTGGTATGGACCACAAGCATCTATGGGGTGATCACTAAAATGATTTCTGTGATGACATGCTGAGAAGCTCACATTAAAAATGCAGATGGCATTTTGCTGCCAGGTTATCAGTATAGTTTTATGTTTAATAAAAAGACCAATAAATCCACTATTTCCTTTTTTCCTCCAAGTTGGTTTTAGTTCAATTTTAAGTGATGAAAGGCGTTATTGAAAAGAATTATTAGATGCCACAGAAATGGATGGAGCTAGGTATAAACCAAGCTATTTTACTTGTAAGAAATTCTTAGATTATAGAGTCTAAAGTCCTAAAAACTGAATAGCCTGCCAGCAAAATGAAATAAATTAATGAATAAATAGACCATTCCCCTACTACTCATGTACATACCTGGTCTTCCAGGAGGACCCTGAGGCCCAGGGTTGCCTTTAGGGCCTTCCAGAGCTGGACCTGGAGAGCCAGGAGGGCCTGGGGGACCCTGGACACCAGGGAAACCCTGATAGCCTGGTTCTCCTTTTGGACCAGGAAGGCCAGGGTTTCCTGGAATGCCAGGTAATCCTCCATCACCCTTTTGACCTATAAAATATAAAAGCAAAGTGACATTAGGGAACACTTTAAATGATACTGCCTGTATTAGGCTTGCCTGTAAGGCTAAATCTATTCATTCTTGTTAGAACAAGTGATGGGATTCAATAGGATCATTTCTATCTCCCACCAAATCCCTAACCCATCCAAAAAAACCATTCTTATTAAATATATTCATCTATTATCAGAAATATTTATTAGAGTACATATAGAAATAGAAAAAGAATAATAGCTTGGATCCTGAAAGATACCCTTTGTATTAGGACACAGAGCAATGAACACATGATCAGTGGCTGCAAGAAAATAAAAAATAGAAAAATAGAAAAATAGAAAAATTTAAAGTATTGGCATGAACAGGTTAGAGATGGCTGGAGGAAATTCCTTGAATATTTTGAGACAAATGAAGATAGGCATCTTCAGTGTTTGCTGGATATCCCTGAAGACCATTCTGTTTAAGATTTAGAACTCAATCCAGACAAACTATTCTCAACATTTTTTCTATACCACCAATATGGCTGAAAGTGATATAACAGTGGCATATTAAAGTAATAATTTTCACATTAGGATCTTTGGAAGGTTATCAATACGCCTGTGGTTTGAAAAAAGCTTCCATAGAATAGCTAACGGTCATTTCAGAACATAAACAGGCATATCTGTACACACATTCAGTTATTCAATTAACTATTTGGTGCTTACAATGAAAGTAAGAACAAGTGAGGGCAAGTTGATGTGTATGAGCACATATCCCCTCAAAATAATGCAAGACGTATCTTTATACAGAGTTTTCCATTTTTATTATTGGTACATATTTCTGCAGTTTCCTCATATTACCTTGGTTTTGTTTCCATGTGGAGAAAAGAGTATTTTTCTGGCTGAAAGACTTTTTAAAAATTTAGTGAAATCTACCCATTTCTACATATTAGCTTTCTTTCCTCAGCAGTTACTTATGAAATTAGTGAAGAGATAGTTTTACGTAAATTTCTTTAAGAATGCATTTTTATATAGCACGACACTTTTTACTGAATTGTTAATTAAGAACTGCTTTAAGGGGTGCCTGGGTGGCTCAGTCGGTTAAGCATCTGACTCTTGATTTCGGCTCAGGTCATGATCTCAGGGTCTTGTAATCAAGCCCAATGTCAGGCTCCATGCTCAGTGGGGAATCTGCTTCTCTTCCTCTCTTTCCCTCTGCCCCTACCCTCGCTCCCACTCTCTCTCTCTCTAAAATAAATAAATATATCTTTTTTAAAAAAGAACTGCTTTTAGATATAACTTTAGCTTTGAGTTTTCTGGGTTTGCATGTGCATTGTATAACAGTAAATGGTAAAAGGAAAAATAAATGTACTGGAGCACATTCCCTTTATATTGACTGATCTGCATGTTTTATTACCAGAAAGTCCTGGGAGTCCAGGGGGTCCTGGGATTCCAAAGCCTGGTTGACCTGTCAGAGCATAAACCAAAACTCTCAAATAGATAAAATAAATATATCTTTATACACATATAGATATATAAGTGGAATGTAGATTGCATGGTGAAATAAGGTCATCTAGAGAAGATGAAAACAGCTGGGTAACTTCTTTACATGAAAAACTGGGGAAGAAAGGATATGGAGTTCTTTTATAAGAAGGAGGCAACCTAATTGATCAATATGAAGTAATATTCTCAGTACAAAGTGCAAGAAGGTACTTAGGAAGGGAAAAGTGTATAGTAGCTTAAAGGTTAAGAAAGAAGACATAATTTAATTGTGGTAAAAAAGGGCAAAAGTTAAAAAAGACAAAGAATGAATTAGAAAATTAGGAACAATTAAAAAAATATAGCACCTGGTTCACCCTTCTGTCCAGCTGGTCCAGGAATACCATCTTGACCTGGGTTGCCTTTTTCACCTGGAGGCCCTGGTGGCCCAGGACGCCCTCCACCACCTAAAGCACAGGGCACAGCAGGTTATACTTATCTTTCCAATTCCCTTTCCTTCCAAATTATCCATTCTTTCCATACTAGCTTCAAATAGTTCTATCCAAATGACACAAAGTACTTCTGAGACACCCCTTTAAATCACAAAATCTTGTAAAAAAGCATAAAAAGAACGAAGGCTAATGAGATTAAGGAAGAACCTTATCTTCCTCCACTCAGTATCCAAAATCTTTCAGTTTCTCATTTTATTCTAGCTTTAGAATATCAAGTAGAGTAAGGAATGTGGGTGGAATGGGGTGCATTATAGGCCTCATATATGGGGCCAAGAGCTTTCTAAAAAATACCAGAGCTTCCACTAATTGTAGGATACTTGAAATAACTGTCCCTGGAAAGAGCCCCCAAAATAAGGTTCCAAAGTAGTAATTTTAAGTAATTTTTATTAAGAGTTGTTCACTTTGAAAAAACGAGTTGCTCACTTGTACCTAACAAGTAGTACTAAGTGAATGATCACCATGTTTTCTCATCTTAAAAATGTTCACAGCTCCCAGAAATGATCTGACTTTCCCAAAATGAATATGAGCTGTAGTTTTACAGAACAACAAAACCTTAGGTTTCATGCTTACCTACGGGACCAGGTTCTCCTGGAAGGCCAGGGTTCCCAGGAGGACCATTAATACCTTTTGGTCCAGGAAGTCCTGGGGTTCCTAGAATTCGAAGAACTCAATTTAATAATAAAAGAAAAACTGTATTGCTTTAAGAGTTACAACTCAAGCTTATAATTTATAGTGCTGACACAGAAACAGTGAAGAATAGAGAAAAAATCCAAGAAAGATGCTAATATTTGCTGAATATTTTAAAGGATAATTTTAAGTCTTTAAAGTTATTTACCCAAAGGCTGGCATTATTATAGATTCATAATAAAAATAATCACCACAATATTACACTGGAAGAATTGGTAGGATTCCATTGTATGTATATACCAATTTTTTAATACATTCATCTATTGTTGGACATTTGGGTCACTGTTAGGTTTTCAGTGCTATGAATATCTATTCTATTCATGGAAACCTGTTCTACTCCCAGTTTTTAGCTATTATGAATAATGTTGCTAAGGAATATTTCTGCACCAGTATTTTTGTGTACATATGTCTTACTTTATCTTGGATAAATACCTAGATAGGAATGGAACTGATGAGTCAGAAGAGGTGTATGGTGTATATTATTAAAAAAAAAAAAACCTGCCAAACCATTTGACGCTCACAACAATGTTTCAGAATTCCAGTTGCTCCAGATTCTTGTACAACATATGGTGATTATCAGTTGTTTTAGTAATAACATTCTGGTAGGAATGTAATGCTACTTCACTGTGGTATTAATTTGCATTTCTCTGATGGCTAATAATATTGATCACCTTTTCATGTGCTTATCCATAAATCATCTTGGCCAGCCATATATCATCTTTTGTGAAACGTCTGTTCAAAGTTTTTCCCATTTAAAAAAGTGGATTGTATATCTTGTTATTATTGAATTGTAGAAGTTGCTTATATATCCCAGATATCAGTCATTTGTCAGATACTTGTTTTGCAAGTATTTTCTCCTAGTCTGCGGCTTCCCTATTCATTTCCTTAATGATGTCTTTTGATGAGAACAGAAGATCTCAGGTTCTTTTAAAGAAAAAAAAAAAAACAGCATGGAGCAACTGAATATCTGTATGAAAAAAAAAACGAACCTTGGCCCCTACTTCAAACCATAAAAATATTTTTATTCAAGACAAATCATAAACCTAAATATAAAAGCCTAACATTAAACATTGTGGGAAAATAGAAGAATATTTCCATAAACTTGAGTAGGCAAAGATTTTGTGAATGGGACACAAAAAGCACTAACTATGAAAGAAAATGAACTAGACTTTATCAAAATTAACTTTTGAAAAAAAAAACTTTTGTTCACACAATAATAGCATTAAGAAATGTCATCACACAACAGCACTAGGAATAAAAGGCGAATTTGAGACAGAAAGAACATATTTATAGTACATGTATCTGACAAAGACTCATATCCAGAATATATAAAGAAATGTTTTGAATTAATAAGAAAAAAAGGGCAAACAACTCAATAAATGTGAGCAATAAAACATGGAGCAGGCATTTCAAAAAGATGCTATCCAAATGGCCAGTAAGTATATGAGGGATGCCTGGGTGGCTCAGCGGTTGAGCGTCTGCCTTCAGCTCAGGGCATGATCCTGGGGTCCTGAAATCAAGTCCCGCATTGGGCTCCCTGTGTGGAGCCTGCTTCTCCCTCTGCCTATGTCTTTGCCTCTCTCTCTCTCTCTCTCTCTCTCTGTGTCTCTCATGAATAAATAAAATCTTTTTTAAAAAGTATATGGAAAAAATAAAAATAATAAAATAAAATAAATAAAAAGTATATGGAAAGGTGTTTAATATTGTCATTCATTTAAAAAAAGTAAGTTAAAATGTTAATGATACACTTCAATGTACCCACCAGAACACCTAAAATTAAAGATTGACAACACCAAATGAGGTAAGGACATAGGCAACTGGTCATTTCACAATACAAAGTACTGACCACAGTATAATTACAAGCTACTAGGAGCCACTTAAGAACATTTCATACATTGCATGTGAGATTGTAATTTATAAAGCCACTTTCAAAAATTGGCACCATGCACTAAAGTTAGATGTATACCTCTGCTATGATTCAATAATTCTGTTACCAAGTTATTGTCTAAGAGAAAGGAGTATGTATGTCCACCAAAAGCATGTCAAAGAATGTTAATACAATCTTTTTTAATAGTCTCAAACTGGAAACAACCCACAAGTCCATCAAAAGGTGAATGGTAATTGATTATTATGTATTTCTTCAATGGAATATTACAATGCAATTATTAAAAAAAAAAAACTATTGAGACATGCAGTAAGATAAATGAAGCTTACAGACATGAGTGAAAGAAGCCAGACAGGAGGATATAAAATGTATGATTCCATTTATATGAATTTCAAAAACAGGTGAAATTACTTGATGGTGATAGAAATCATAGTAGTGATTACTTTGGGGGGCAGGTTCACTGTGAAGGGGCATGGTTAAAACTTTATGGGGCAGGGATCCCTGGGTGGCGCAGCGGTTTGGCGCCTGCCTTTGGCCCAGGGCGCGATCCTGGAGACCCGGGATCGAGTCCCACATCGGGCTCCCGGTGCATGGAGCCTGCTTCTCCCTCTGCCTGTGTCTCTGCCTCTCTCTCTCTCTGTGACTATCATAAATAAATAAAAAAATTAAAAAAAAAAACTTTATGGGGCAAGGGAACTATTTTATATCTTGATATATGTGGTAAGTACACATATATATACATGGGCGAAAACTCATCTCCTAGTCTTGTACATTTTACTCTACATCATACTTCAATAAAATGTTAAGGAAAAGATAATCAAAGGCCCACTCTATCCTTGCCACTGTGCAATTCAAAAGACATATGAACAAATTAAATACATGCATAACAGAGGAGGTAGTATGATAATCTAGTTCAGGCTACCTACTTGACTATAGTGCTAAGTCTCTTTGCTTGCATGACTCAGTCCTTGTCATATAAATGAACTGAACAACTGTCCTACCAACAGTCACCGAACTGTGTGCCTGAGCACAACGTTCTAAAAGAATCAGCAGCAGGCTAAGGTTTGGTAGTGTATACTATCACCTACAAAAATAGTAAGGCCTCTTTTTTTAAAAAAATATTTTATTTATTTATTCATAGAGACACACAGAGAGAGAGGCAGAGACACAGGGAGAGGGAGAAGCAGGCTCCATGCAGGGAGCCTGACGTGGGACTCGATCCCAGGTCTCCAGGATCACACCCCGGGCTGCAGGTGGTGCTAAACAGCTGCGCCACTGGGGCTGCCCCCCTTTTTTTTTCATTAAACTTTTGTTTTAATGGGTCTCAAAATTCTGTGACAGATTTTTGGTCAAGTTGTTTCCATTAAAAAGTACTGATTTTAAAAACTAATAACTTAAAACTGCCACACATGCACAAAAAAAAAAAAATGGTCCACAAAACATTCTCCTTTCCTTCTGAAGGTTTTACGATGCATTGTTATCATGAACCAGTCTTTTACTATTAAACTTAAATGGCCAATTGACACAAACAGTTCTGAGACTGTTCTTCCACCACTGATTAAGACTGGGGTGGCAGGTATTGGGGATAATATTCATTTAGCCTTCTGAGCTTTCTGGGCAGACTTGGTGACTTTGCCAGCTCCAGCTGCCTTCTTGTCCACTGCTTTGATGACACCCACAGCAACCGTCTCTCTCATGTCACGAACAGCAAAACGGCCCAGAGGAGGATAGTCAGAGAAGATCTCAACACACATAGGTTTGCCAGGAACCATATCAACAATGGCAGCATCCCCAGATTTCAAGAACTTGGGACCATCTTCCAGCTTCTTTCCAGAACGACGATCTGGGACATCTGGGTGGCTCAGTGGTTTAGCGCCTGCCTTTGGCCCAGAGCGTGTTCCTGGAGTCCTGGGATCCAGTCCCACATCGGACTCCCTGCATAGAGCCTGCTTCTCCCTCTCCCTCTGCCTATGTCACTGCCTCTCTCTGTGTGTCTCTCATGAATAAGTAAATAAATAAAAATTAAAAAAAAAAAGAATGACGATCTATCCTTTCCTTCAGCTCAGCAAACTTGCAAGCAATGTGAGCTGTGTGACAATCCAGCACAGGTGCATATCCAGCACTGATTTGGCCTGGATGGTTCAGGATAATCACCTGAGCTGTGAAGCCGGCTGCTTCCATTGGTGGGTCATTTTTGCTGTCACCAGCCACGTTGCCACGATGAACATCTTTGACAGATACGTTCTTGACATTGAAGCCCACATTGTCCCCAGGAAGAGCCTCACTCAAAGCTTCATGGTGCATTTCAACAGACTTTACTTCAGTTGTAACATTGGAGCAAAAGTGACCACCATACCAGGCTTAAGAACACCAGTCTCCACTTGACCCACTGGTACAGTACAGTACAATAAGGCCTCTTAATTGACTTGTGGCTAGCAGTTAAAGATTGAAAAATGCTCCACCAAGCAGTTTTTGTGTTCTTTTTCCCCCACAGGTTATTGTCCTGCTGAGCTGGTAATACTGATTTCTCATTTTATACAGAAAGAAATTTGGGCAAATAAAAGTTAAAGAGCTGGATCAAGATTATGTTGCTAGTCAGTATCTGATTGGGAAGTAGAATAGAAGTCTACCAAATAAGAAGTTGCTCTATGGTATGGGTTAGAGTAGACAGGAAGGAAAGAAGGAAGCATTAAAGAAAAAGAATTTTACCGGGGAATCCAGGAAGGCCTGGTTGTCCTTTTGCTCCAGGGGTCCCTGGTAATCCAGGCAAACCAGTATCTCCCATAGAACCTTTGATTCCAGGGTTTCCTGGGTATCCAGGAAGACCAGCTTCACCCTAAAATCATGAATAGAAAGATAAAACTGAGTCTCTATATGACTTTAGATTGTATAACAACATAGCATTATCTTCAGAGCATTTATGTTAGGTCAGTAATTCTGCTAAGTGCTTTACATAATATGCTTTGTTTAATCACTTGTAGAAATTTAACTTGAAAATGCTTTGTTTAATCATCACAACAGCTCTCTGAGTTAGGCTTTATCATCTCTATTTATAAATGAGAAAACTGAATCTTGAAGAATTCAAGTGCCTAATGGCTCTAGTAACTGGCAGAATCAGAATTTGAACCAAGGTCTGTCATACTCCAGAGTTCATGCTATTTCAACAATATGTAGGTGTATTATCTCATTAATCCTTAACAACTCGATAAGAAATGAGTATTGTTATCCCATTTTACAGTGTTGCAACTAATAAGTTGTAGAGTCTGCATTTGGATCCAGATAGTCTGAATTAAACTTGTGATTGTTATTCCTGGTGTGCAACAATGAAATTCACTGCTTATAATAATTATGTCAAACAATAGTTATAGTAGGTTCTACTGCAAAAAGTATATTTAATTTTAACATGAATAAGTTTATCAATTCTTCAGTGAACATCTCAAATCCCATATACTGCATGAAGCATTCCAGGACCAAGAAAGCTTATGCTAAGATGTAGGGTAGGTTCTTATTCTGTCAAGTCAATAATGGTTTCATATATGCATGTCTTGACTCTTTAACTACTTTGAACACTCCTTTGGGGTCAGAGACAATACATAAGTAACATTTTTATTCAGCGAAATTTTGCATTATGTTTCCTTCTAATAGAGCCTTAGAATGCATACCCACTTGCACAATTAAAACAAGTTTTTCTCAATAACAATCAAAACACGCTGTAACTCTGAATCTACTGGTGTCCAACTGCTTTGCTCATGAGGATCATGACTTCTCCAACAGTGTTAGTATTCAACATCATCTAATGAATACCTCCTTTTCTATTTAGTGCTTATGCTTTCTAGGTGAACAAGATCATCTATTTGTGACTCAAATTATTCTGCATTATGGTAAAAGTTTTTTCAGCTAAATCCTTTTCTCCTTCTATCCCATTGGGCTGGGAATATATATATTTTGGTCCAAAACCTTACAAATCAAAGACTTAGCACATTCTTACACACATAATAGGTATAGGATTAAATTTTGGATTGAACTGGTTCCATCTTATATATTTACACAAAAAGCTTTGGATAGACTATCATAATTCTTGTTATTTATGAACCAATGCCATTTATATATCAAAATGAAAAACAATAACAAAATGCCAATAGTCTGCTAATGGCAAACCTGAAAGGCAATAAGCAAGCTTCTGATGATTTATGATAAAGTATGTTAAGTTCTATAAACTGCACCAACCTGAATTTCAACCCAACTTGGCTCCCCACTACACTTCTTACTACTCTATGTCCCTACTCTAAATTGTAAAAAGAAAGTATTTCACCAGGGCTTCAGAAAAGGACTAACGCTTGCTAGTTTAAATTTCATCTAAGATACAGATATAGTGAAACACCGGGACACCTGCACCTCAATGTTTATAGCAGCAATGTCCACAATAGCCAAACTGTGGAAGGAGCCACGATGTCCTTTGACAGATGAATGGATAAAGAAGATGTGGTATATATATACAATGGAATATTACTCAGTCATCAGAAAGGACGAATACCCACCAATTGCATTGACGTGAATGGAACTGGAGAGTATTATGCTGAGTATAAGTCAATCGGAGAAGGACAATCATCATATGGTTTCACTCATGCATGGAATATAAGAAATAGTGAAAGGGATTATAAGGGAAAGGAGGGGAACTGAGTGGGAAAAATTAGAGAGGGAGACAAACCATGAGAGACTCCTAACTCTGGGAAACAAACAAAGGGTTGTGGAAGGGGAGGTGGGCAGGGGGTTGGCGTAACTAGGTGATGGGCACAGAGGAAGGCACTTGATAGGATGAGCACTGGGTGTTATACTATATGTTGGCAAATAGAACTTCAATAAAAACAAATAAAAATTCTAAGTTTTTATTATTTATACACTTGCAGAGAGAACAATGAGCTTCTGAAAAGGTAAATAAGAAGAAATAAAAAAAGAAGAGAGTACTCAGTACTTCAACACACTGGCCAGAAATCTTGTAAACCACTCTGAGAAAGGAAAATTCTATTTACAAAGGAAAAGCTTGACATGACTTCAATAGACTTAAGCCACAAATATCTACATTTGTTCAAATGTCAATCTTTGATATAATTCTTTTTTTAGTTATGTAAAATTGACATATACAATTAGTTTCAGGTATACAATACAATTTTATATTTGTATATATTGTGAAACGATCACTACAATAAATCTAGTTAACATCCATCACCACACAGTTACAAAATTTTTAAATTTCATGATAAAAACTTTTAAAATTTACTCTCTTAGCAACCTTCAATATATGACACAGTATTAACTAAAATCACCACACTGGACATTACATCCTGATGACCTATTTAACTGATGGCTGTACGTCTGTATTTTTAACCCTCTTCACTGATTTCACCCACCCTTCAATGTGTTCCACCCCCATCTCTGGCAACCACAACTTTGTTCTCTGTATCTATTAGCTCATTCTTTAAATTTTTTCTCTATTTATTTATTTTTAGATTCCATATATAAGTTAGAACAAATGATATTTGTCCTAACTTATTTCACTTAGCATAATGCCGTCAAGGTCCATCCATGTTGTCAGAATGGTAAGATTTCATTCTTTTGTATGGCTCAATAATATATATATATATATATATATATATATATATATATATACATATACACACACATATATATATATAAATCTCACATTTTAAAAAAGATTTTATTTATTTATTCATTAGTGACACAGAGAGAAGGAAGAGACACAGGCAGAGGGAGAAGCAGGCTCCATGCAGAGAGCCCAATGTGGGACTCAATCCCAGAACTCATATCCATTCATATACCATGAACACATGGGTCACTCCCACATCTTAGCTATTGTGAAAATACTAAAATGTATATGGGGACATGTATATCTTTTCAAGTTAGTTTTTTCATTTTCTTTAGATAAATACTCAGGAGTAGAATTGATGGATCATACGATATTTCTATTTTTATTTTTTAAGGACTCTCCATGCTATTTTTCATAATGGCTGTATTAATTTACATTCTCACCAACAGTGCACAAGGGTTCCCATTTCTCACCATCTTTGCCAACACTTGCTAAAACTTGTCTTTTTGATAATAGCCATTTTAAGAGGTGTGAAGTGATATCTCATTGTGGTTTGATTTGCATTTCCCCGATGATTAGTGATGTAAAGTGCCTTTTCATATATCTGTTGGCCATTAATATGCATTCTTTGGAAAATGTCTATTTATTTTCGCTGCCCATTTTTAATTGGATTCTTTGTTTCACTTTTAAAAAAGATTTTATTTATTTATTCATGAGAGACACAGAGAGAGAGGCAGAGACACAGGCAAAGGGAGAAGCAGGCTCCACACAGGGAACCCGATGCAGGACTCAATCCCAGGTCTCCAGGATCACGCCCTGAGCCACAGACAGACACTCAACCGCTGAGCGACCCGGGTGTCTCTTTTGCTTCACTTTTAATATTGATTGTATAAGTTCTTTGCATATTTTGGATATTAACTCCTTATTGGTATATGATTTGCAAATATTTTCTCCCATTCAGTAGGTTGTCTTTTCACTTGATAACTTCTTTGGTTGTACAGATTAGTTTGATGTAGTTCCACTTGTTTATTATGCTTTTGTTGCCTTTGTTTCTGGAGACACATCCAGAAAAACATTGCCAAGATCAATGTCAAGGAGCTTACTACCTGTTTTCTTCTGGGATTTTTATGGTTTTAGGTCTTACATTTAAATCTTCTATACAAAAACAAAACAAAACAAAACAAAACAAAAATAAATCTTCTATCCAATTTGAGTTAATTTTTGTGCATAAAATAGTAGTCTAGTTTCATTCTTTTGCCTGTGTCTGTAACTTTTCCCAACAGCATTTATTAAAGTGACTATCTTTCCCCATTGTATAGTCTTGCTTCCTTTGTCATAAATTGACTATATTTGTGTGAGTTTATTTCTGGGCTCTCTATTCTATTACATTGATCTCTGTTTGTTTTAATGCCAATATTATATTATGTTGATTACTATAGTTGGCTGTGTAATATAGTTTGAAATTAGGGAGTAAGATACCTCCAGCCTTGTTCCTCTTTCTCAAGATTGCTTTTGGCTATTCAGAATCTTTTGTGGTTCCATAAAAATCTTAGGGTTGTTTGTTATGTTTCTTTGAAAAATACCATTGGGATTTTGATGAGGATTGCAACGAATCAGTATATTGCTCTGGGTAATATGGACATTTTAACAATATTAATTCTTCCAATCCATGAGCATAGAGTATCTTCGCTTTTTTTGTGTCTTCTTCAATCTCTTTCATCAATGTCATAGTTTTCACAGTATAAGTCTTTCATCTCCTCAGTTAAATTTATTCCTAAGTATTTTATTTATTTTGATGTAATTGTAAATGTGAGTGTTTCCTCAATTTCTCTTTCCGATAGTTCGTTGTTAGTATATAGAAGTGCAACACATTTCTAAATGTTGATTATGTACCCAATGACTTTCCTGAATTTTTTATTCACTCTAACAGTTTTTTGGTGGAGTCTTTAGGGCTTTTTACAAATATAAGTATAAAGTATAAATATAGATACATATATACACATATATTTGTCTGAAAATAGTGAGTTTTTACTCTTCTTTTGCAGTTTGAATGCCTTTCATTTCTTTTTCTTGCCTAATTGCTCTGGCTAGCATTTACAATGCTATGTTGAATAAAAGTGGAAAAAGTGGCCATCCTTGTTTTGTTTCTAATCTCAGAGGGAAAATCTTTCAGCTTTTCACCATTGTGTATGATATTAGCTGTGGGCTTCTCATATATGTCCTTTATGTTGTGATACATTCCTTCTATACCCACTTTGTTGAGATTTTTTATCATAAATGGATGAATTATGTCAAATAAATTTTTTTGCATCTATTGAAATTATCATATGATTTTATCCTTTATATTGGTAATGGACAATATATCATATTGATTGATTTATAGATGTAAACCCTCTGTGCATCTCTGGAATAAATTTCACTTGATTGTGATATGTAATCCTTTTAATTGTTATATTGTTTAATTTGGCTTGCTAATATTTTGTTGAGTATTTTTCATGTATGTTCATCAGGGAAACTGGCCTGTAATTTTCTTTTTTTGTGTGGCATCTTGACTGGTTAGGTATCACTGCAATGCTGGGTCAATAAGGTGAGTTCAACATGTACTCTCTTCTTCAATTTTCTGGAAAAGTTTGAGAAGCACACATATTCAGTCTTTAAATGTTTGGTAGAATTCACCAATGAAGTTGTCTAGTTCTGGACTTTCATTTATTGGGAGGTTTTTTTGATTACTGATTCAATCTGTTTACTAGTAACTGGTCTTTTCAGATGTTCTATTCCTTCATAATCCAATCTTGGAAGAGTGTATGTTTCTAGGAATTTATTCATTGCTTCTAGGCTCTCCAATTTGTTGGCATATAATTATTTATAGTAGCCTTTCATTATTGTTGTATTTCTGCGGTGTCAGTTTTAAATACTTCTCTTTCATTTCTGATTTAATTTAATTTTTAATTTGAGCCCTCTCTTGATAAGTCTACCTAAAAGTCCGTCAATTTTACTTATCTTTTCAAAGAACCAGCTCTTAGTTTCACTGATATTTTCTATGCTTTTTTAGTCTCTATTTTATTTATTTCTACATTGACATTTTTTATTTCCTTCCTTCTACTAACTTTGGAGTTCATTTGTTTTTCTTCTTCTTGTTCCTTTAGTTGTAAATTTAGTTTGAGACTTTTCTTGTTCTTTGAGGAAGGCCTATATCATTACAAAGTTCCCTTTTAGAACAGCTTTTGCTTCATACCATAGATTTTGGCAAATTGTATTTCAATTTTCATTCTTCTCAAGCTAATTTTTACTTTCTCCTTTGATTTCTTCATTGGCCCACTGATTGTTCAGTAGTATGTTGTTTAATCTCCCATATTTGTGTTTTGTTTTGTTTTTAGTTTCTCCTTGTAGTTGATTTTTAGTTTCATGCCACTGTGGTCAGAAAAAGATGCTTGATATGATTTTAATCTTCTTAAACTTACTGAGACTTGGTTTGTGGCCATGTGAACTATCCCGGAGAATGTTCTATGTGGATTTGAGAAGACTGTATTCCACTGCTTTTGGATGGAAAGTTCTGTATACATTAAGTTCATCTAGTCTAATGTGTCATTTAAGGTAGATGTTTCTTTATTGATTTTCTGTCTGGATGATCTATCCATTGATGTAAGTGGGATATTAAAATCCCCTACCATTATTGTATTGCTGTCAATTTCTCCCTTTAGGTTTGTTAATATTTGCTTTATTTATTTAGGTGATTCTATGTTGGGTGCATTAATATTTACAAATGTTATCCTATTGTTAGATCGATCCCTTTATCACTATGTAACACCCCTGTCTTTTTTTTTTTTTTTAAAGATTTTATTTATTTATTCATAGACACAGAGAGAGAGAGGCAGAGACACAGGGAGAGGGAGAAGCAGGTTCCATGCAAGGAGCCCGAGGCTGCAGGCGGCGCCAAACTGCTGCTGCGCCACCGGGGCTGCCCACACCCCTGTCTTTTAATACTGTCTTTATCTTGGGCAGCCCAGGTGGCTCGGTGGTTTAGCGCCACCTTCAGCCCAGGGTGTGATCCTGGTGACCCTCCCTGCATGGAGCCTGCTTCTCCCTCTGCTTCTGTCTGTGCCTCTCTCTCTCTCTCTCTCTCTGTGTCTCTCATGAATAATTTTTTTTTTAAATACTGTATCTTAAAGACTATTTTGCATGACACAAGTATTGCTACCTCAGCTTTCTTTTGGTTTTCATTTGTGTGGAATATCTTTTCCCAGCCCTTTACTTTCAGTCTGTGTGTGTCCTTATACCTGAAATGAGTTTCTTTTAGGTAGCCCACAGCCTATAACAAGCCTATAACTTGTCTTTCTAAAAAACTAGTCAGTCATGCAATGTCTTTTGACTGAAGAATTTAGTCCATTTACACTTAAAAAGTAATTATTGATAGGTATGTACCTATTGTCCTTTTGTTAATTGTTTTCTGGCTGTCTTGTGGTTCCTGTCTGTTCTTTCTTCTTTTCTTGCTCTCTTATGTTGTGGTTTGATAACTTTCTTTAGTGTTACTATATTCTTTTTTACTATCTTTTGTGTCTATACTATAGGTTTTTGCTTTGTGGCTACCAAGAGGCTCGCAGATAACAGTCTAGATATATTAAAATGTATTTTAAGTTGATAGCAACTGACCTTTGAACACATTAGAAAATTCTACATTTTTTGCTCCCCTCTCATTTTATATTTTTGATGTCACATTTTACATCTCATTTTGTCCATCCCTTAACTGATAATTGTAGTTTGAG
The DNA here is from genome assembly GCF_048418805.1 of Vulpes vulpes. Classification (NCBI taxonomy): domain Eukaryota; kingdom Metazoa; phylum Chordata; class Mammalia; order Carnivora; family Canidae; genus Vulpes; species Vulpes vulpes. The sequence continues at coordinate 78,989,691 of NC_132796.1, read as the reverse complement.
TTACTTTTAGTTCTATTGTCTTTTAACTTTCACACTAGATTTATAAATGATTAATCCACTACCTTTACTATATATTTACTTTTACCTTTAAGATTTAAACACTTATGTTTCTTTGTCACTAACTAATGCACTTTCTTTTCAGCTTAAAGAAGTCCCTTTATAATGTTTCCTGTTAGGCCAGTTTGGTGGTAATGAGCTCTTTTAGCTTTTGATTGTCTGTAAAAGTCTTTCTCCATCAACCCTGAATGATAACCTTGCTGGGGAGGGTATTCTTGCTTAGAAGTTTCTTTCTTTCAGAATTTTGAATATATTGCCCCACTGTATCTGGCCTACAAAATTTCTGCTGAAAAATCTGCTTACAGTTTCATTAGAGTTCCCTTGTACAAAACAATGGGTTTTTCTCTTGCTGCTTTTAAGAGCCTATCTTTGGACAGTTTACTTATATCATGTCTTAGTGTTGATCTTTTTGGGTTCATCTTACTTGGACCCTTATGGCCTTTCTTGATCTGAATGCTTCCTTTTTAGATTAGGGAGGTTTTCAGCCATTATTTCTTTTTTTTTTTTAAATTTTTTATTATTTATGTATTATAGTCACAGAGAGAGAGAGAGAGAGAGAGAGAGAGAGAGAGAGAGAGAGGCAGAGACACAGGCAGAGGGAGAAGCAGGCTCCATGCACTGGGAGCCCGATGTGGGATTCGATCCCGGGTCTCCAGGATCGCGCCCTGGGCCAAAGGCAGGCGCCAAACCGCTGCGCCACCCAGGGATCCCCCATTATTTCTTTAAATATGTTTCCTTCTCCTTTATCTCTCTCTTCTCCTTCTGGGACCCACTATAATTAAAGTATTATTGAGATTTATGTTATCTCATAGGTCCCTTAAGCTATCTTTATTTTTAAATTTTTCCTTTTTGATTTTCTGTTTGGGTGAGTTCCACTCTTGTCTTCTAGATCACTTTCTTCTGCTTCATGTAGCCTCCTTTTCAACCTTTCCTGTTTATTTTTCCACTCAGTTATTGTATTCTTCAGCAAAACAGCTACTTCCCCCAGTCTTGAAGGAGTAGCCTTGTGTAAAAGATATAACTTATCCATCAACCTAAGACTTAGCTCCTTGTCTCTCAAACCTTTGTAATTATTTAAGCAGCCTAACTTATTCTTCTTAGTCTCAGCTGTGAAGGTGTGCCAAGACCTGTCAGTGTTCTAAAGAGAGTAATCTCAGTCAGCACCTACTTTCAGGCTGATTGGAAGACACATCCTTAGGCAGCAGTTTAAAAGTATGCAAATTACAATGGAATATTACTCAGCAATTAGAAACGACAAATACCCACCATTTGCTTCAACGTGGATGGAACTGGAGGGTATTATGCTGAGTGAAATAAGTCAATCGGAGAAGGACAAACAGTGTATGTTCTCATTCATTTGGGGAATATGAATAATAGTGAAAGGGAATATAAAGGAAGGTTAAAGAAATGTTGGGAAATATCAGGAAGGGAGACAGAACATAAAGACTCCTAACTCTGGGAAACGAACTAGGGGTGGTAGAAGGGGAGGAGGGCGGGGGGTGGAGGGGAATGGGTGACGGGCACTGAGGCGGACACTTGACGGGATGAGCACTGGGTGTTTTTCTGTATGTTGGTAAATTGAACACCAATAAAAATTAATTAAAAAAATAAAAAAAAATAAAAGTATGCAAATTAATATAAACTCCTGTGGTACCACAACAGCAAACCCTACTGGCCTGTAGACTAAGTGGATCTGGGGGTGTTGCAAAAATTGGGGGTTCAAAAAATGTATCAGGTCCTTTTTGGGAGGTACCAGCAGGCTGTATCAAGGCTGAGGAGGAATACAACGATGGCCTCCTCCAGCCTGCATTTCCTGAGAGTACCCATGTAGCCTCTACATGTATGCCAAACTTTAAGTCTACCCCTCAGACTGAAGCTCCAAGACAAAAAACAGGCCTTTTTTGCAGACTGGGGATTTGTTTCAGTCCATTGTCTGCATAGTGCTCTGGGGGTTGGTAGCATGCCAAGAACTGTGTCTCTGATTGTTACAATCTTGTGGTATTTAGGAATATGAGTCCCCTGGCCACCAGAGCCAGATGGTTACATAGTGACCCCAGTAAGGACTACGTGCACCTGCTAGCTTTTGCAGGGACCACTGGAGAGCACAGAACTGGTATATTCCTCTTCTACATGGCTGCAGGAGAATCTAGGGCTGGTGCTTGCCTGCCATCTTTAGTGGGGCAATGTGAGAGTGCAGGGCTGGTCACACTTGCCAGCACTATCAAGGGAGAGGGAGAGTACAAAAGTCATGCCTGTCAGCACTTCCAAACTTAAAGAGAATTCTAAAATACTCCTGCCCCTCTGGTAGATGCTTTAATATTAGCAAATGAATCTCTTTCACATATAATGCTGGCACTTTTCAAATTGCTGCTTTTGCACTGTTTTCTGAGGTGGATGAGTTTTCTGAGGTGGATGAGTCTGCATGGAAACCCTTCAAGAAATGTATCTCAGTTCTTCACTGTCCCTTGGATGTAAGCCCCTTTGGTTTTCAAACCTAGATGTTTTGGAGGATTGTCTTTCTGTTGCAAGTCTCAGAGGTTAGGGTGCTTGATATGGGGCATGAACCTCTAACTCCTCAGTGAGAAGGTCCAGATTCATAAGATCCCTTCTGATTGTAAGTCACCATAGAAGGGGTGGGATTTTGAATGAGACTATCTCTGCCTCTGCTACCTGTTGATGTGGCCCTTTTATTACCTGCTGTGAAGGAAGCTGTTCAGTTAGTTTTCCGGTGTTTTTCAGAGGGAATTAATTGCTCCCTATGTAGCTACAGATTTGCTGTGTCTACAGAAAGAGGTATGTTCAGGATCTTCCTATGCTATAATCTTGGACTGCCCCACCACTATTCTTAACAAGTCACTAATTATAGAATTTTTTCTTATGCTTGACATCCCCCAATCATAGTATTATGTCTCCTGAATCTTTAATTCTACTCTCTTTTTAATATAGGAAGTCTCACTTTGCACAATCATATGGAACTATAATAATTAAGATGCAAACTAAACCACGTAAAAGGGATCTTAATAATTAATGAGAAAAGTATGATTGTTCCATGACGTTTAAGAGTTTTTCCCACAACTTTAAAATCTCTCTTCATGTAGGCTATATATGTATAGAGAAAAGTCATATATTGCTAAGTCTGCTTTCACTAACTTCCTTGTCTGCATCTCTAGTTTCTCAATGGTAGCAATATCAACATTCCTATGGCTCGCTATTTTCTCTGTAATCCTATTTGTATTAGATTTTAATGTCATTTCCGGTGTTATCACTTCCCATTTTTGCTGCACTTTTATCTCTATTGGTTAATTTTCTCTTTTAAGTACCCACATTTTTAAAATTTCATAGTGGTTTATCAGTGAGAGACAGATGCAATACAACCACATGCTTTGCTATTAGGGCATTAAGGGAATAATAAATTCACAGTGACTAATCACTGACAGAATTTGAAAGAAGTGAAATAACCATTCACTGATCATGATATTCAACTGTTATTTATATATTGATTTATGAATTGAAGAGCTAATATGTCATGGTAACTTTAGTTTGAACTATGTTGTGGACTAATGTTATATAACTAAGTTGTGGTAACAAATTTGTGCATATCAGAACTCTGCAAAGTAAGGACTGCCTGTGCCTAGTAGAACTGAACTATAAAATCTTCTTTTTTCAATGTGTCACCATTATATGACAAAACAATACCATCTGAAAGAAACAACAGACTACTTCAAATACATGACTTCTTTGTTTTATTAGCTTTGGAAATATCTAAGTTCAGTGTAGAATTTGTTTACTGAAATATACTTGAAGGCTGCACAGAGAAAGAAACTAAGTCAGCTTCTTGCTTGAAGAGTTGAATATACTGTGAATATTTGCTAATCAAAACATGTTTTTTTCTGTAGGCCTTCATTATAAATTCAGATATGACCTATGGTAATTTAGTTCCATTATATAAATGTTAACATTTGTTCAGTCCAGAAAAAATATATATGAAAAAATTTAGAAAAAAATTTAAATGGAATTTCAAATCAATGAGTAAAGGATGGAATCTGTAACAAATGGGGTTGGGTTACCTGGATATTTATTTTAAAAACATTAAGATATTCCCTCACCTCACATAATATAGAGAAAAAGCCAATGGATTAAATATGTAAATATACAGAACAAAATCATGAAAGTACTGGAAGAAAATATGCGTCTATTTTTATAATATTAGGATATAGAAATTTTTATAACAATCAGAAAATTATGCTCCTGATCTTTCCCACCAAATCTGCTTCCCCAAATCTCTCTTATCTCAGTATGTAGCAACTCTATTTTCCCACTTGCTCAGAATAAAAACTTAAGAGTCATCCATGATATCTTTCCTTTCATAGTCCATGATAGCTCTCCTCTAATATTCCATAAGCAAATTTTTCTGGCTTGACCTGGAAAATATATTCAGATTCTGAATGTTTCTTATCACTTCCACTGCTACTACCCTGAACCACACCAAAAAGATCTCTGGTCTGTATTATTTAAATAGTATCATAAGTGGTCTCACTCTTTTCATCCTTATTCCTTTATGATCTACTTCCAAAATAGGAGCTATGATATATATTTTTTTATTTTTGATTATTAAAATTTTTTAAAGATACTATTTATTTATTCATGAGAGACACAGAGAGAGGCAGAGACATAGGCAGAGGGAGAAGCAGGCTCCATGCAGGAAGCTGGATGTGGGACTTGATCTGGGGACTCCAGGATCATGCCCTAAGCCAAAGGCAGACACTCAACAGCTGAGCGACCCAGGCATCCTGAGCTATGATATATTTTTAAATTTCAGTACAATCATGTTACTCCATCCAGTCACTCCCCATTTCACTCAGGTATAAAATCCTTAACTATGATCTACAAGGCTCTAGATAATTTATCTTCCGTTACCAATCTGATCTCATCTTTTTCTTAGTTTCACCTCACTCACTCTGTTTAATCCACACTAGCCACCTTCATGTTCTTCAGACATGTCTTTATGCTCTTATCTCAGAGTGTTTGAATGACTCATTCCCTCAATGCATGTGAGATCAACTGTTATCAGAACAGCTTTCACTTATTACTTTATTTCAAAATATAGCAATTCTCAGCAATTCCTATCCCCAAGCCTCACTTAACTTTTGCCATACCTTCTAACACACCATAAATGTATTTATTTTGTTTATTGACTAGATGCAAGATCCACACAAGCAATGAGTTTGTTTCATTCATTTTCTATCTCCAGCACTTAAAACAGTACCTGGCATCACACGCTCATTAGGTATGTTTTAAATGAATGAATAAATAACATTTGCCTCATTAGGTATGTTTTAAAGGAATGAATAAATAACATTTGCCTGTGTAAAAATTTTATACTTTACATGATAAATTCACAGTAAACAGGGTTCTACGACAAACAAATGACTGGGAGAAAATATTTGCAAGATATATAAATAGGCAATGGATGCATCTTTGTGAAGTACTTCCATAAATCAATAGGAAATACACAACCAAATCCCCTCCTGAAAATGAGGCAAGGGTGTGAATAGATAATTTGTAGAAGAGATATAAGCATAAGAAATCTCATTCATAATCAGGAAAATTCAAAATTAAACAATGATGCTCTACTTTTCACCCACTAGACTGACAAAATTAAAATGACTAATAATACCCAACATTTGTAAAAAGAAAAAAATAGAAAATTTCTTACACTGATCAATATAGTATAAAATAGTAGAGATATTTAAGAGAAAAATTTGTGATCATCAATATTAAAAAGGCATATAATATGATGGGTTCCAGCAACTCTACTCAGAATTGATTCTATGGCAATATTTACCAAGTAATCTTAAGATATATATGTAAGATATGGGTAAGAATCTTCAGAGCAACATATATTTGTAATCATGAAAATATAGAAACAACTCAGTGTTCATAATTGGTTAAACTATTTATGGTTAACCCATATACAAAATACTATATAATTATGAAAATGAATGAGACATTTATTTATGGGCTGATAAAGAAAATTTGCTAAGACTTACTAAGTTATGATAGCTAGGTCCAGACCAGATATATAGTATGATTTTATGTATGTAAATAAAAACAAAAGATACCTATATTTGGAAGATGCAGCATCATTTCATGAATCAGGAACTGAGGAAAAATGCTTCCCATTATAGTTGTAAGATGCACCTCAATATGAGAGATTTTGAATGTAAAAAATTAAGTCTTAAAATTGATGAAATATCTATCATATATTCATGTTTATATACACAAAATGTCTTTTGTGGATGACTACTAAAAATGGTTATCTTGGGGAAGAAATATGAATTTAAGGTATGTAAATATGTGGAAAGAAAAATTCTCATTTTACATTGTTTCATAATGGTTGTTTTTTAAAATCAAGTTTCTTGGTTACTATTAATATAAAAACTTTGAAAGACAAGAATCTAAATGTATTTATCTTTTGACCCGGATATTTAACGTTTAAGAATCTATACAGTATAAATAATTAAACATGTGTCTAGATATGTGTCTAAGAATATTCATTATGATATTTGCAACAACACAATGTCATGCAACTATTAAAAATAATGTACAGTGACAAAGAAAATTGTCTAAGATATATTTAAAAAGAAAGATTTAAAGATATGTGATAAAGCAAATACAGAATAGTGTGTATTCTATGATTCTACACATATACAATATATGTAGAAAACCCCAAATTTTGTATATGTACATAAAAATATGTAAGGCAAAGGATTCAAATTTACACACCATTATCAGTGGATCTCTATAGAGAAGGGAATGGAATAAAGAAGATATGTTATGAAGGAGATTTTCACTTTTACCCTTGATATGTCTATATTATCATTTTTTTAATGTAGCCATGTTATTACTGGTAAGATTTCAATAGAACAGAAAATATTCAACATCATGTCAATAGACTTTACACTGTTAATTTGAAGTTAATAAAGCAGAAATTTCTCTTGATTATCTCTTACAATAAGTTGATTGACTACACAAACAAAAGTTTTTTGTATATTATTAAAAAGAAATTACCTTTAAAACATTATTCAAATTTCACATGAGTGAAATCGTTGAACAAGAAAAAAGAGACAAAGCAAGAACAGACTCAATGATAGTGAACATCCTGATGATTACTAGAGGGAAGGTGGGTGGAGGGATGGGTTAAATAGATTATGGGTATTAAGGGGTGCACTGGCTGTGAATACTGAGTATGGTATAAAAGTGTTGAATCACTATATTGTACACCTGAAACTAATATAACCTTGTATGTTAATTATACTAGAATTAAAATTAAAATGAAAATTTTTCAAAAATTAAAAAAAGGGCAGCTTAAAAGGAAAAAAACACATTATTCAGTACATTCTTATCTCTGTGAATTTTCTTTTTTTAAAAAGATTTATTTATTTATTTATGATAGACATAGAGAGAGAGAGAGAGGCAGAGACACAGGAGGAGGGAGATGCGGGCTCCATGCCGGGAGCCTGATGTGGGACTCGATCCCGGGACTCCTGGATTGCACCCTGGGCCAAAGGCAGGCGCTAAACCGCTGAGCCACCCAGGAATCCCTCAGTGTGAATTTTCATTAATTCCATGGAAGGTTAGTAACACTATACTTTTTCTAATACTTCCTAGTTTTGTGGTCTGACTGAATGATTAAAAACAATATTATAAGACAAATGATTGACTAAGAGAAAATATTTGCAACATATATAATAGGCAATGGATGCATCTCTGCTAGTTAAAAATTACTTCCACAAATCAGTAGGACTTGTTACCTTTTTACATGGAATTAAGCAGCTATCAAATATTTGTTGAGTTTAATGATTCTAAGATACAGTCTAAATTTTAAAATATTTTATTTATTCATGTATTTGAGAGAGAGAGAAAGAGAGAGAGAGAGAGCATAAGCAGAGGCAGTGGCAGAACAAGAGGGAGAAACATACAGGGAGTCTGCAGGGCTCTATCCAAGACCCCAGGATCATGACCTGAGCTGAAGGCAGACACTTAACCTACTGAGCCACCACTTAGGTACCCCAGATATGTTCTAAATCTGATTAATTGAGAAACACTACCAGAATTCTCTCACTGACTAGTGGCATAGAGGGAGATGTAAAACTGTTTTAAGAGAATACCTCAGATATACAGTTAGGAATACTACTGAACTTTCATTAATTGCATGTTACTTTGTTTATAAGTCTTTTCATATTAGTTAATAATATTAGGAAATAGATCAACAATTCCACCACTAAGAAGGGAAAAGAAAACCAGAACCACACAGAAATATACCTCTGGTTTACTGAAATATACTCAAGAGATTAAGATAGAGGGAAAGCTAAGAAATCAGAATATTTCCTCCCTCATACCTTTTTGGATTGGCTATAAACCCTAAGACATATCTCCTTACAATATAAGAGAAAACGGGAGGAATGAATTTCCAGAATATATCATATCATTGTATAGTTTGTTTAATGAAGAATTAAGAATGAACACAGTATTTGAAAAAAAATCACACTTGCTAAGGTACATGCCTGGAGTAGAATTACCTTTGGGCCAGGAAGACCTGGAAGACCAATGCCTGAAACACCAGGATCACCTTTTTCACCTTTTTGTCCAGGTAATCCTGGGGAGCCAGGTTGTCCAGGAACTCCAGGAGGTCCAGGAGACCCTTTCACACCCTGAGGACCTGTTAAAAACATGTAACATGCATTTTTTCAAAATATTCTTTATTCATGGCATATCTATGATGCTTATGACTAAGGGAAAAGTTTTTTTAAAAAAAGAACTCAGCAAATTCTGAATTATATAATAATCTTTTACAATTAGGATTATTTAGAAGTCTATTTTTCAAGAAAGTTTAAGTGAAAGGGTACAGCTAGAGAAAAGATTTATGTTTGTGGATTCTTACTCTTAAGTTTTCTAAAACTCTGTCCCTTAATTCCCACTTTAAATATTTGTGAGATGAGAGAGCTCTATTCACTGTATACCTTAGTTATTGTCTCAGTTTGATTCTATCAACACCAGTCTTTATTTTGTTAACAAAGATAGTGAACCATCTGCCATTAATAGTATTAAATATTTGGGAGATGTTCATCACTTACCTGGAAAACCCATATCACCTATGCTTCCTTTAAGCCCAGGAGGTCCTGGAAGCCCTGGTTTCCCAGGGAGGCCGGGGTTACCTTTGGGACCTATAAAAGTTAAACTGGTTAAATTAAGACAAGTCAACAATATTGAAGTTGCCTGATTTCTTGGCGTAGGTTATAATTACAATGTAAAGCATGGGATTAGACGGATCAAATTTTAATATATGATTAAATTCCACAGATCTAACTCAGCATAAAACAGGCAAGAGGTACCTAAGAAATCTTCTTAGGGACATAAGACATTATAAACATATATGTAACAGAGGTACAGAGATAACAGAGGTAACAGAGGTCTCCTAATACAAATTAGTTTTTAAAATGCAAAAATTTTACCAGGACACCTTGTTTCTTGCCCTAAAACAATTCCAATCACCTGAAGTCCTATTTGCTGTATGTGTATAACTACCCTTACTGTATTTGTCACAGATAAATGATACAATGAGTCCGCTTTTAAAAATGGAGGTGTGGTTTTCCCATGTAAATCTGATTATATCAAAACAGTAAATGGAAAGTGGTATCCTGTTATGATATAGTCCCAGTAGATTAGACCAGGGATAGATAAAGGTTGAAGGAGAAATACTGTACTGTCACCCCCAACAGTCACGGCTGCTGTGTTTATACATTCTTCCTAGAGCTGTGTGGTATTACCTAGGGATTTCCTAAAGACCTCCATGTTGCCTTAAACATTTTTCTTTCACACTGACTTCCATCTTGGAGAAGAGAATGCAGAAGATGTGAAGGATAGGAAGGAGCTATATCAATGCAATGTAGTACAGAGTCTAGAGCAGAATAACTGACCTGAAGGACTCCTATGAGGATGGAGACCAGCTCTTTATTCCTTTGGGGCCTAACTAAAAGAAAATGGCTTAAGAAGCAGCAAGAGTTTTATTAGAAATTAGAAAAAAAACATGTTGACTCTAAGGGTGATTAATGCTGAAATAGACTACCAAGGTAGGTTGTGAAATTTTAGTCCTTAGAAACTTTAAAAAATAGAATCAGCAGCCATTTTTTACATGGTTTAATGACTGACTTTTCTGAAGGCAATAACTAAAAAAAGGTAAATTTTTCAGCACCTACCAGATAATTGTCTCATTTATATATGCTGAAATGTATGAAAATAAAACACACCATCTTATTTGGATATACTTCTCATTCTGTATATATCCTCACTCCCACAAAAAAGAAGAAACTGAGCAAAGCAAAATATACTACAAATCTTGTCAGTTGACAGCTGGGCCAAATGGCAACATTTCTGCTAAAAAAAAAAAAAAGAGCTCCATATCTCAGTAGCTACCCAAGCATACTGGCATCATACGTCATGATCAGATTCAAAACATCATCACACATGGTAAGTACATAATTACTTTTTTAGGATTTAGGATCAGCCATTTAATTGCTACAGGTAGTCTGTATACCTACCTGATGGTCCTGGTAATCCAGGTTGTCCACTCAGTCCAGGTTGCCCTGGGTCTCCAGGCAAACCCTGGTAACCTTTTGGCCCTGAAACTCCAGGAATACCTTCCAAGGATGAGTATAAGGAAGACAAGTTAGGTTGATATTATTAATCCTTTAAAAATAAATTGGGAAAGCAAGCAACCCAAATTCTGAACTGTGAATGAAATATAGGAACTCATGTAGTATTCTCATGTAGTATGAACCAATAGCACTGGACACATGTTAAACCCCTCCACTTTTTATTTAGCTACCATTAAGAAATTCAAAGCACTCAATAACTAAGTCATTTTCCTCTTTGGGCCTCAGTTTCTTACATTGTAAAACAAAGGAATTGGGGCAGATTATCTTTAAGCTATCTCTTAGATTCTACAACTACTTTTAATAGTCCCATTATAATAGAGATTACTGCCTCTATTTTACAGAAGGCATAATTGAAAGAGAAGACTTGTAAGGAGTAATTCAAGAAAGATATCTCATTTTGACAATAATAAAAACTTAGGTGGCCCTACCTCTTTTATGATGATATATAAAACTACAGTAATGTCTTTTTTGAAGAAAAATCCTACCAAGTCCTGATCATAGAGAAACATAATATCTGTACACACATATGGCCCACACACACTCACATGCACACATAGACTGAAAATATTAATGGTTACGACACCAAAAAATCCACAAACTTTACTATAAGCTGCAAATAAACATAGTTGGTTTTAAAGTTCCATGTTGTTTTAGAGGCTATTCTATATAGATTGTATTATAAGCACTTTATTAATTTGTGCTTATCTGCATTTTCTGATGTCTTATTAGATGTTGTACTTTTATAAAAAGAAAAATGAACTTTTTATTTAAAAAGTCAGTGTGATACTTCATATCTTATTTGTTTCTAATAAAGTAACTAGAGTAACACAGTTGTACACTAAACCTACTTTCAGCAACTTCTAGGGCTGAGCTCGGCTGTTCACAGTCCAATACTTGTTTATTCTGCTAAAGCAAAATGACAATGAACCGCATTTTTTTTAAGAAACTCTTTTTTAAAAATTTTTATTTATTTATGATAGTCACACAGAGAGAGAGAGAGAGGCAGAGACACAGGCAGAGGGAGAAGCAGGCTCCATGCACCGGGAGCCCGACGTGGGATTCCATCCCGCGTCTCCAGGATCACGCCCTGGGCCAAAGGCAGGCGCCAAACCGCTGCGCCACCCAGGGATCCCCTAATGAACTGCATTTAAAAGCCAAGCATGATATGTAACACTGCAGGGCGACAATGTACTAGTTATCTCATCTGGTTTCAAGGGAAAAAAAATTAAAGGACCAGCAAATTTCCCAAACACTGAAATCTGTTTTCCAAGTGATTCTGGCTATATATCCATTTTTCTCAACCACATCCTATATTGCTTTCTAGAAAGCCTGAAGATGACTACCTCAAGTCTATTTTTTAAGAGTTCATAGTTTGTGACTGATTAAACTACAAAGAAAATAAATAAAAGTAGATCACTTGGGGAAGCCCAGGTGGCTCAGCAGTTTAGTGCTGCCTTCAGCCCAGGGCCTGATCCTGGAGACCCGGGATGGAGTCCCACGTCAGGCTCCTTGCATGGAGCCTGCTTCTCCCTCTGCCCGTGCCTCTGCCTCTCTCTCTCTCTCTGTCTCTCATGAATAAATAAATAAAATCTTTAAAAAAAAAAAGCTGATCACTCAAACAATACAAATCTGGTTAAAAATATTCATTACCAAAAATGTGATATATCTAAGTGCCTTTTGTTGGTGACTACTACGCTACAAGTCACTTTTCATGCTATTAAAAATTAAACTTCAGATATACCAGTTAACACATTCACAAATAAATGCATTACTCACCTGGTAAGCCAGGGTCCCCTTTCTCTCCTTTTGAGCCCAACAGATCTGGATCCACTGGTCCAGGAGGGCCTGGAAGGCCAGGCTCTCCTTTACCACCTTTTTCTCCTGCAGGGCCAGGAGGTCCTGGCTGACCCTGCAAACCATTATCACCTAACACCAACATGAGTGTGGGGAGAACACAACAGATCAGACTCATCCTTCCAGGATTAATGCATATAAAGATTATTCACATGTTCCATAATTTAGTAGGCCACTGACCATACAAAATGCTTATGCACTATGGTTATTGTTTATGAGTAACTTGAACTCACACAGATTTTTACACTCAACACTCCCTCTATTTTCTGGGGTTCTTTGACAATTATAGATACTAAAAAAATCAAAATTTAATCCCTGTATTTTGTTATTTTGAGCTGAGCATTTAGCACATTTCATGGTATCCAAACTATGCATGCCACCAAATTGAAAATAGAACGTACTTAAATGCCATGTCATATAAGAGATGAATCACTGAATTCTACTCCTGAAAGCAATGTTACAATTACACTATATGCTAAATAACTAGAATTTAAATAAAAACTTGAAAAATGCCATGTCACATAGAAACAAAATATAAGTAAGCATTGCTCATTTTAAAGCACTAAAAATATTCTGTATTAACATAAAACAATGTTAATTTTCTCCCTTACATGTATCTTCCAGCCAACTTTGAATATTACCTTTTAGACCAGGAATACCACTCCTGCCAGGAATTCCCAAAGGTCCTGGAGGGCCGGGAGGTCCCATCATACCCATTTCACCTTTGGCACCTTTGAAGAATATCAATAATTAACTTTTACCTTTCCTTGACCTTGGAAAGATAAAAGATAACTTTTAAGATGTCAACTGGAAGACTATTGAGTGTTGGGAAGAAGGCACTAAGTTTTATCTGTTTTCAACTTTTGCAACCTTAGTGAACACTTCTGCTGATTCTATGAAAAAAAGACTCTGGGGTGCCTGGGGTGCTCAATCAGTTAAGCATCTGATTCTTGTTTTTTGGCTCAGGTCAGGATCTCAGGGTCATGGGATCAAGCCATCCTGGAAGTATATCATTCATCCCAACCACTCCAGTTGGTGCCACGTGGATCAAAGATAAATGGCCCAATCAAATCGTGCCTTAATTTCTGACCCACAAAATCCTGAACAAAATAAAAAGGTTGATTTAAACCATTAAATTGTGGGATCTTTTTTTATACAGCAACACCTGACCAGAAATCTCAGAGAAAAAGCATAACGAAAATAGCAAAAAGTGAGTTTCCTGCAAAGACATTTAATACTTTTCCTTAAGGGATAGTGTCAATCCAGAAAAATACAACAAGAAAATAATATGTCAGAATCATGTTAGTTTTAATTTCCTGAATCCAAAAGCAGAGAAAACTTTAAATAAATTACCTGGAAATCCAGAGGCTCCTGCTTTTCCTGGAAGCCCTGGTGTTCCTGGGGGTCCCATAGGACCAGGTGCTCCAGGAATCCCTGGACTGCCTCTCTCACCAGGGGGTCCTAGAACGTCAAACCCAGGAGGCCCTGGATCTCCCTTCTCTCCTGGTATTCCGTGTAGGCCTAGTTAATACAACGCCAATATTAACAAGTTTTGAAGTAGTTTTAAGAGATGTATCTGATTATTTTTCTAGCAAAAAAACCGATAGATTCCTGTGTATAACAAATCTAACCGTGAGTCAGATACTTTTGGTATTATGGATATAAAATGACCTAACAATCAAACTTTAGGATTTTCAAGCATATTCCTCTATGAAAGTGCTTCTAAAATTATTTCCAGTGAAAGACTAATGTTTTCTTAATTCCTGGTCCATCATGGACTAATGTTTTCATAAAACAATAAAAATTACTAAAAAAACTAAAATAAACTAAAGACGTACAAAATACATGACTACCTTTTGGTTATTATATTCAACAAATGCAATTACACTGTCAAATTACTATATAAGTTTCTAAATGCTTATTCTCAATTTCTTCTAATTCCAATGCAGACTGGTAATAAGCAGTTTGTGACTTGACATTGGTCCATTGACTGCATTTGGATTTGCACTGCTCTAAGGTACTATGGATTATTGGGATATTATTTCTATAATCTATAAAAATGATTAATTACTGAATAAGTCAATTATGTGGACCTTTTTTACTTTGTTTTACATGTTATTTTAATAATATATTACCATCAGTTTTTGTTGTTAAATTTTGTTTCTCAGTATTCCAACCAGGATTTTACAGAAAAAATATGACACTGCAGAAATATTTAACCTTAGTAAATTTTGTAAGACTGAACTATTCCAAAAGACAAAATGGTTAAGAAAGAATATATTTTGGGTAAAGAATTACTCTACAAACAAAGCAAGTTCCCACTCTAATCCCTAACAGGTATGTGACTTAGTGAGTTACTTAATATTGTTGATCTACAGCTATTAAGTGGGGATACAACTGAATGGAAGCTGGAGGCTGAGCCGGGAGACCGTTCTCAGTGTCCCTTCAACAATAAGACCCAATTGTATTATTGAAGATTCACAAGTAATTATTTTTATAATAGCAAGACGCCAGGATTTTAAGATCTGTTTGATGTCATATACCAACATGTCCTTAAACCAATAAAATTCACTTTGAAAATTAGAGAATTCCATTTAGTTGCACAGTGGTAATGGTTCCAATGCTGTCATTTCATAGAAAATATTATAAAGAGGGGAAAGATATTTTACATTATTATATTTGTGACATATAATGAGATACCTATTAATGAGCACTATTACAGCTCCCTGTACAGATTACTGCCTACTGTTACAGTATAGCTCAACTAGTTTTTGATAGCTGAGTTTTCAAGATAACCAATTTGTCCTTTGAAAGACGCTCTACAAAATAACAAAAAAAAAAACCCTCAAAGTATTATTAAACCTGGACAAATCTTGTTTGTTCTTTATGTTTAAAGCTTTAAGATTCAGCTTTTGAGAAAGAACTACAGTACTTGGCAGACCTGAAGTTCAAGAGGCAGGAGTTACAGTTCAGCAGCAAGATGAACCACCCAAGCAGAAGCAAAGTTGCAAAAAGATTAATTAGGTTAGAAACAAAGCTAAGCATGTAAAGATGAGAACAAAAAAGTCAACAAATAGAAGTTATTAGATACAGATTCACAACTATTATATATTAGTGATGAGTAAAGAAACTTATCTTAGGCATTCATTCAGATGTTCATATAGTATATTGTTTAAGTGAAATGTATTTGCCAATAGAGATACAATAAAATCTTTACATTCACAAAAATAATGCTATTTGATAAAGATCAGCTTCATATTCTTATCTCTGATCCTTAGATTGCTTTGAATAATCCTCTTGGAACTTAAGTTCCTAAAGATAAGTTAGAATTTAAAACTAAATTTGATTTATACTGTAATAGCTTAGGTACAGAGAACTCAATAATCATTAGCAGATGAGTATGACTAAACAACCTGCATGTACTAGCAAAGATTCTTTTCATTGTTATTTGTAGTAGTAACATTATGCTGTACATTTCACAGCATAGATCTTTTCCATGAATACTGTCAAAAATAGGCATCCTGGTAAGGTCAAGAATGAAGGCAGTCAACATAAATTCAAAAGCTCTGCTGAATTTCCTCATATAATAACAGGAATTATATGGCTATATCTATAGAGGATAAGTACATTAGGGGTACAGAGATGCTTTAAATTTATTGGCTGCCAAATGGAACCAGTGAAAAAAAAGGAAAATTCCAAAAACACATATTATCTGTGAGAACTTTACACAAACACACACACACACACACTCCAATGGTTTGATAGCTGAAAAAAAAAGTTAGAAAACTTCATAAATAAAGTGGGCTACGAAACTTCATCTATGAAATGGCATGACTAATTCCTTGTTTCTTTGTTTCACATAAGTAGAGATGAGGTTAAACTGATTCAGCTACACACTTTTTCCTGAGACTCAGCAAGGATTACAATACATTTGCCTCAGGTTAGGGTATGATTTATGGACATGGAATTGAGTATATTTAACTGACCTCTTAAAAATTCACTAAAGCAGCAATTTTCTAGCTAATAGCCAGATCAAATAATAAGAATCAACATTTCCATTTCTGCCTGGATTAGTAGGGCATTGAATGAAAAGCATTTTGCTTCTTATCCTTTGGCATTTCTTTTTCTTTTATTTCCCTGCCATCAAATGAGGACTTGATATTCAACAGTTCCTTAATTTATAAACATGAATTAAACTTGTATCCTGTCTTGGAAAAGAGAATGACAAATAGTAAAGCTTAATTAAATTACAGCAGAAAACTGGAGTCGAAAAAGCTTAAAAGGCATAATGCAACCATTTTATACTGGGGAAATGACAATATAGAATACTTTGCATTAAGTTTTCTATTGCAAAATGAAACATAGCAAGTATATTAAATAAGCTTATTTAAAAAAATTGGTAGTTAGAATTTCAGCCATGCAGTGCAAGTCAGATGTATCAAGGTATTAGAAACCGTCTTGCTAATCACCCTTTCATTGAGATGTATGAACAGAAATTATAATGTTTTGAAATGGGCTAATATAATATTCTGCTTTGGTGATATAAATAAATTTATATAAAAAGTGAGTACATGTAGCTAGTATTAAATATAAAGTGTGGTCTATCTCGTAGTAAAAAATTGTAATTTGATAATGTATCTTTATTAATAAGCATGCATTCGATACATTTTCATGCCAACTGCTATTAACTTCATTTGTTGAACCATATTAGTTGAGATCATGAATTTTATGGCAAAGTATATATTTATGGAAGAATGAGATGAGATTAAATTCAGCACAATTATTTTTCCCTGTCTATCCTAACTAGACTTTATAAATTAATATACCTATATATCTATCAGTTAAAAAGAACATTAGATGAATGTAACATTTAGAGTACTAGCTAAATTTGAAAAAGCAGAAAGCACAAATAAATGTATTGGTGCTTTTTTTGTTCAGATTGGTATTAACAGTAGTCTTTTCATTCTTGCTTAGCTATGATTTAAGAATTTAAAATGCTTTCAAAATCTCATGCAATTTTGGGAAATAAAAAAAATGACAAAACAGAAATGATAAATTCATTTTAGCCATTTTGTGAAACAGTAGGCCAAGATTATAATGACCAAACCTAAAAACTGTTTTTTCTCAAGAACCCTGTGCTATGCTAGTTGAACAGAATGGTTTCTTCATGAGTGTTGATGCAGCTACTTTTTAACAACTTTGTGTTCAAAGCAACACAGCAAGTTTTCTCAGTTTTAAATCAGTAGTGACATGTTAGGGGCCATTTAAAAAAGGAACAATGGGCCATAAACATAAAATGTTTAAAAAGAACATAAGCAAAAATTACCTTCACTTTCTAGGCTTTTTTATTATTAGCTGGTGTTTCCAGATTTTTGGCATAATAACTAACAAAACATTTATTGCCATTTAAGGTCAGAAAATATATTTCTACTGTTTCAAAGTACATCTGTGTATTTAAGTCCTCTGACATATTCATGTAAATTAAGGAATGATTAAGTTTTCCATATTTTTTGAACTTTATGAATTATTACACTGCTTTGCAATGACATGCCAGCCCAAGGATGGCCCTTAATGTGCCTTACCCGATGGCTCAGAATCCACAAAACTCAAATAAGTTCTCACACAAATATAGAGAAACTATATGATTCTCTATTAGGTTACAAGCAGACAAAACTTATTTTGCATATCTTGCTTGTTTTCATTTTGCATGTATGTATAAAAAAGTTTACAGTGCTTATAAGTTGCAAAATGATTGCTGACTTACGGGTGAGAGAGGAAATTCACCTCACTTGTTTTATTAAAAAAAGAAATGAGAATGCCTAAAATATATTTTTGACATGTTTTTAAGTCTAGTTCTTGTTTGCTAAGAAATGTTAAGAGATTCCTCGATGGTCTATTAATTCTATACAGCTACTCAGGTCTGAAATAATCAGCACTAGAAGTTTTTAGCTCTGTGATTCCAAGTCTGTGACTGGTTCAATGATTATATGCTGAGGCAACATACTGCAATTGTGAAACTGCATTATTGTTAATAGATCGACTTTAAATGAACAGGGAGGGAAAGTATCACAGATTAAAGTAGCTCTTATGCTGTGATCTGTACTTTTTCAGTTTTACAAAACTATACAAGTAGACATGTAACCTCTCAAATCTGTTTTCTGGAAAACTATTACATAGTTTGCAGTTTACTGATGAACTAGCCAATCTCTATATAATGAGTGCTACAAAATGCACATTTATTTACTCCAATCTTACCAGGTTGACCTACTGGTCCAGGAATCCCTGGTGGCCCTGGTGGTCCCTGAACACCTATTCCTGGAAGCCCAGGAGGTCCCATTGTCCCAGGTTGTCCCTTTGGCCCAACATCACCTTTAAGAAATAAATATAGTTTAGATATTAAAAACAACAATAGCTGAGTCACTAGTCTTTAAGAACCACAATACCCATGTGAAAAGACACATCAAGTTGGGATCTTGAAAAGCTATCCAATCACTGAGCAAGAAAAGTATACACAAGTACCCAGAGCAGATGACAGGAAATGCATTAAAAGTTACAGACAGAAAAAGAAAAAAAAAAAAAAAAGTTACAGACAGGGCAGCCCGGGTGGCTCAGTGGTTTAGCGCCACCTTCGGCCCAGGTCGTGGTCCTGGAGACCTGGGATAGAATCGCACATCAGGCACCCTGCATGGAGTCTGCTTCTCCCTCTGCCTGTGTCTCTACCTCTGTGTGTGTGTGTGTGTGTGTGTGTGTGTGTGTGTGTGTCTCATGAATAAATAAATGAAATTTTTAAAAAATGCTTTAAAAAAGTTACAGACATATAACTTATGCTGAACACTCAACTTTACTACTTAGATCAAACTCACAAAATAGTACATAATATTATGAACCACACATTTCCTTTACTTGTAACTCATCTTGGGCAAATATCTCTATGTTTAAAATATATTTTCAAAAAAATAGATAACCTTTAACATCTTCCTATTTACTAACTTCCTATAAAAATGCTAAAGCCTCTCCCATCATCAGTAAAATGCCTTTTTGACCATAGGCACTTCACTGTCCCTCTATCTTCTCTCTTTTACTTAAAAAAACATTACATACACTAAAATTCTTTTTCTAGTGTACTTTGATGAGTTTTGACAAATTTATAGTCATATAATCACCACCAAAATCAAGATAAGTGAGATACATATATAGTCCAACAAACCAAAAGGCTTCCTGTACCTAGTTGTAGTCAACCCCTCTCCACACTCTAATGCTTGGGCAACTACTTGATCTGTTTTGCCTTAGAGTTTTTCCTTTTCTAGAATGGCATGTAAATACATTTATATAATATGTAGCCTTTTGAGTATATACTATATAAAAGACATATACTATATATGTCTCCTTCCCTCTAACATAATGCATTCAGATTCATCCACACTGATGTACCTATTAGCAGTTGACTTTTTATTGCTGAATAGTATTCCATTATGCAAACATGCCATAATTTGTTCATCTATTCACCAGCTGAATATATATATAATATATATATATATATATATTTTATTGAGGTTCTATTTGCCAACATATAGTATAGCACCCAGTGCTCATCCTGTCAAGTGCCCTCCTCAGTGCCTGTTACCCAGTCACCCCATCCCCCCACCTGCCTCTCCTACCACTACCCCTTATTCATTTACCAGAGTTAGGAGTCTTTCATGTTTTGTCACCCTAATTTTCCCTCCCTTCCCCTATATAATCCCTTTCACTATTTCTTATATTCCCCGTATGAGTGAACCCATATAATGATTGTCCTTCTCCGATTGACTTACTTCGCTCAGCATAATACCCTCCACTTCCATCCATGTTGAGGCAAATGGTGGGTATTCGTCCCTTCTAATGGCTGAGTAGTATTCCATTGTATATGTATATCACATATTCTTTATCCATTGACAGATGAATGGATAATGGATATTTCTAATTCTTGGCGATTATGAACAAAGCTGCTATAAACATTGATCTACAGATTTTTGGTGAAGTTTCTCATTTTTCTTGGATAAATAACTAAGAGTGGGATTGCTGGGTCATGTGGTAAAGGTATGTTTATATGAAACTTTCCATTTTTATTTCTTTTTTTTATTATTTATGATAGTCACACACGGAGAGAGAGAGGCAGAGACACAGGGAGAAGCAGGCTCCATGCACCGGGAGCCCGACGTGAGATTCGATCCCGGGCTCCAGGATCGCGCCCTGGGCCAAAGGCAGGCGCTAAACCGCCGCGCCACCCAGGGATCCCCTTATTTTTTTAAGGTTTTAATTTAAATTCTAGTTGGTTAACATACAGTGTGATATTAGTTTCAGGTGAGAATATAGTGATTCAACACTTCCATACAATACCTGGCACTCATCACAAGGGTACTCCTTTAATCCCCATCAGCTGATTCACCTATCCCCTCAACCACCTCCTCTTGTAATCCCCTTGTAATAGTTCTCTATAGGTAAGAGTTTGTTTCTTGGTTTGCCTCTCTTTTTAATCCCCACTATGTTCCTTTATTTTGTTTCTTAAATTCCACATATGAATGAAATCATATGGTATTTTTCTCTACTGACTTATTTTGCTTAACATAATACTCTCCAGTTCTATCCATGCCATTGCAAATGGCAAGATTTCATTCTTTTTATGGCTAGTATTCCATTGTGTGTGTGTGTGTATATATATATGTATATTTGTGAAATTCTAAATTATGGAAACACCCCAAGTGTCCATTGACTTATGAATAAAGAATATTCATGTTCAGAATTATGGGTGTTTCCATAATTTCACAATTATAGGTGATGCTGCTATAAACACTGGGGTGCATGTGTCCCTTGAATTAGTATTTTTGTATTCTTTGAGTAAATACCTAGTAGTGCAATTGCTGGATCATGGGGTAGTCCTATTTTTAACTTTCTGAGGAACCTCCATACTGTTTTCCACAGCAGCTGCACCAGTTTGCATTCCCACCAATAGCGCAAGAGGGTTCCCCCTTCTCCACATCCTCACCAACCCGGTTTTTCTTGTGTTGTTAATTTTAACCATTCTGACAGGTGTAAGGTGATAGGTCATTGTAATTTTGATTTGTACTTCCCTAACGATCAGTGATGTTGAGCGTCTTTTTATGTGTCTGTTGGCCATTTATATGTCTTCTTTGGAAAAATGTCTATTCATGTCTTCTGCCCATTTCTTAATTAGATAATTTATTTTGAGGTGTTGAATTGTATAAGTTCTTTATATATTCTGGATACTAATCTCTTATCAGATATGTCACTTGCAAGTATTTTCTCCCAAATTGTTTTCCAAGTGGCTCTACCATTTTGAATTCTAACTAGTAATGTATGAGAGTTCTTAGTTATGATGCATCTTTGGCAGCACTTGGTATTGTCAATTTTCCTTCTTTTTTGAAGCCTATTCTGACAGGATATGTTATCTCATTGTAGTTTTGATTTGCATTTCCTAGATGACTGATTGTATTGAGAATCTTTATATGTGCTTACTAGCTAATCAGATATCTTCTTTGGTAAAGTATCTGTTCAAATGTTTTGCCCATGTTTCCGAATTTAAATTTGGTTGTTTCCTTGTTATTGATTTTTGAGAATTCTTTATGTATTCTGGCTAGAAGTCCTTTTGTCAGATAAATGATATGAAAGTACATGTCATCTTATGAAGTCCAATTTATCCATTTTTATTTTTTTAAGATTTTATTTATTTATTCATGAGAGACACAGAGAGAGACAGAGACAGAGACATAGGCAGAGGGAGAAGCAGGCCCCCTACAGGGAGCCTGATGTGGGACTCGATCCTGGGATCACACCCTGAGCCAAAGGCAGACATTCAACCGCTGAACCACCCAGGCGTCCAATTCATCCATTTTTAAATATATTTTTGTTTTGGTGTTTTATCTAACAACTTTGCCGAACCTACAATCACAAAGATTTTCTTCTGTGCTTTCATCTAAAACAAGGGATAATGAAAGTACTGCCTATGGGCTAATTTTGGCTTACAGGCTAAATTTTTGAACTGCCTATGAGCTAAGAATAATTTCTACATTATTGAAGGCCGTTAAAAAAGAAAAAATATTATATGAGAGAAACCATAGGTGGCCCATAAAATAAAAAAAAAATATTGGGATGCCTAGATGGCTCAGTTTATTAAGTGTCTGCCTTTGGCTCAGGTCATAATGGGATCAAGCCCCAGGTCAGGTTCCCTGCTCAGTGTAGAGTCTGCTTATCCCTCTCCCCCTGCTCATGCTCTCTCTTGCTATCTTTCTCTTTCAAATAAATAAATAAATAAATAAAATCTTAAAAAAAAAAGAAAATATTTACTATTGGGCCCTTCATAGAAAATGTTTGCCTGCCTCTGTTCCAAATTTTTTTTTATCATTTTAGGTTATACATTTATATCTATGATCCATTCTGAGTTAATTTCTGTACAATGTGTGTGTGAAGCATGGTTTGGGGTTCATCTTTTGTTTTGTTTTACACACGGATGATGAATTGATTTACCAGTATTTATTGAAAAGACTTATTCTTCTATTCAAATTGCCTTTGCAACTTTGTCAAAAATCAAATTGTATATTTCTATTCTTGGCTCTCTATTACATTCCATTGTTCTATATGTGTCTACCTTCTCACATATACTACACTATCTTAATCACTGTGGCTTTATATTAAGTTTAGAAGTTAAGTACTATGAATCCTCCAACT
Organism: Vulpes vulpes; assembly: GCF_048418805.1. Taxonomy (NCBI): domain Eukaryota; kingdom Metazoa; phylum Chordata; class Mammalia; order Carnivora; family Canidae; genus Vulpes; species Vulpes vulpes. Next base: position 78,966,340 of record NC_132796.1, on the reverse strand, counting down.
CTGTACTCTTTCTCAAATTATTTTGGCTTTTCTAGGTCCTTTCCTTTTCCAAATAAATTTTTTGAATAAGAAATTATTGCAGGGATGCCTGGGTGGCTCAGCGGTTGAGCATCTGCCTTTGGCCCAGGCCGTGATCCTGGAGTCCTGGGATCGAGTCCCACAGCAGGCTTTCTGCATGGAGCCTGCTTCTCCCTCTGCCTTTGTCTCTCCCTCTCTATCTGTGTCACTCATGAGTAAATAAATAAAAAATCTTAAAAAAAAAGAAACTACTGCAGAGTTTTGCTAGGGAACATGTTCAATCTATGAATAAAGCTGGAAAAAACTGTTTATGTTAACAATATTGAGCCCTCCAACTCATGAAGACAAAATATCTTCCCATTTGACTGGATGTGTGATTTCTGTCATAAGTGGTTTTACGGTTTTCCACATACAGATCTTGCACATATTTTGTTAGAACTATACCTAAGTATTTCATGTTATTTGATGTCATTTCAATTAATACTGTTTTTGTTTTAATTTTTATTTCTAGTTGTTACTAACATATAGAAACACAATTTATTTTTGTATATTTGCCTTGTATTCTATGACCCTACTAAATTTAAATTCAATTCTTCATTTTAGGAGTATTTTGTAGATTTTCAATTTTCTATGTAGAAAAATCAGGTCACCTAAATGACAGCTTTATTTCTGCCTTTCCAATGTGTGTGCCTTTTACTTCTATTTGGGGAGGGGGGTGTTATTTTGTCAGGAGTTTTTCTTATTTGAACATAGTTGACACATAATGTTACGTTAGTTTCAGGTGTACAACATAGTGATTCAACTTCTCTATATGTTATGCTATGTTCACCACAAGTGTAGTTGCCATCTGTCATCATATTATTTCTATTTCTTGCTTTATAGCATTTCATTGCTTTACAGGACTCACAGTATAATAATGAAAAGGAGTGGTAAGAAAGCATATCTTTGGGGATCCCTGGGTGGCGCAGCGGTTTGGCGCCTGCCTTTGGCCCAGGGCACGATCCTGGAGACCCGGGATCGAATCCCACGTCGGGCTCCCGGTGCATGGAGCCTGCTTCTCTGCCTCTCTCTCTCTGTGTGTGACTATCATAAATAAACTTAAAAAAATATGTAAAAAAAAAAGAAAGCATATCTTTGCGCTGTTCCATATATTTAGGAAAAAGCAGTCAGTTTTTCACCACTAAATATAATGGATCAAGTTTTTTGGTAAATATTCTTTATCATGCAAAAGAGTTCCCTTTTATCCCTAATTTTGTGAGAGTACTTTTTCAGAATAAATGTTAAATTATGACAAATAATTTTCATCATCTATTAAGATGTTAATATAGTTGAATTTTTCTTCAGACTGTTGATAAGGCAAATCACCCTGATCTTCAAATCAGCCTTGTAGGGGACGGAGTGGCCAACAGCCTGCAGAGCAATATGCTTAAGTTTTATTGTGACTACTGTGACACATACCTCACCCATGACTCTCCATCTGTGAGAAAGACACACTGCAGTGGTAGGAAACACAAAGAGAATGTGAAAGACTACTATCAGAAATGGATGGAAGAGCAGGCTCAGAGACTGATCGACAAAACAACTGCTGCATTTCAACAAGGAAAGATACCTCCTACTCCATTCTCTGCTCCTCCTCCTGCAGGGGCAATGATCCCACCTCCCCCCAGTCTCCCGGGTCCTCCTCACCCTGGTATGATGCCAGCCCCCCATATGGGGGGCCCTCCAATGATGCCAATGATGGGCCCTCCTCCTCCTTGGATGATGCCAGTGGGACCTGCTCCTGGAATGAGGCCACCTATGGGAGGCCACATGCCAATGATGCCTGGGCCTCCAATGATGAGACCTCCTGCTCATCCCATGATGGTGCCCACTCGGCCAGGAATGACTCAACCAGACAGATAAGGAGAGACAGGAACCTCTTTATATTCAGTTTATATTACTTGTTCTTACTTCACCAGGAGATCATGGTGCTGTGACTTTGGGTGTTTTCTAACAGCACGACAAGGAAGACTTGCTTCCCCTTCCTATCAAAGAGAGAATAGTTTTTGCAGGGGAGTAGTGGGACAAAAAAAAAAAGCAATTTTCACTTGTATTGTGAAACGTGTAAATAAAATTGTCAACTGTTTTAGTTAAAAAAAAAAAACAAAGAAAACAAATCAGCCTTGTATTCGGAGGACATACTTTGCTTGGTTGTAGCATATAACCTTATATTGTTGGATTTGATTTGCTAATTTTTTCTTTTAATGGTTTTTATTTATTTGAGAGAGAGAACTATCGAGAGAGAGAGAGAGAGAGAGAGAGAGAGAGAGAGCACAAGTCAGGGGAGAGGCAGAGGGAGAATCAGACTCCCCACTAAGTGGAGCTTATTTATTGATTTTATTTATTTATTTATTCATGAGAGACAGAGAGAGACAGAGAGAGAGATAGAGAGAGAGGCAGAGACGTAGACAGAGGGAGAAGCAGACTCCACACAGGGAGCCCGATGTGGGACTCGATCCTGGGACCCCAGGATCACACCCCGGGCCGAAGGCAGGCTCCAAACCACTGAGCCACCCAGGGATCCCCAATAAAATCTTTAATTAAAAAAAGCTTTTCATACATGAATTTTCTTTTAATCACTTCTTTATCTGCATCCTACAAATTTGATATGTTTTATTTTCATTTTATTAAATTCAAAACACTTTCTAGTTTTCCTGGTGATTTCCCTTTTGATTCATAGATTATTTAAAGGGTTTTGGTTATTTTCTGAATATGTCAGGATTTTCCCAGATATCTTTCTATTACTGATTTCTTCTTAAATCTAGTATGGTGAAATAATCTACTGTATGATTTCAATATTTTTAATTTGCCAAAGTTTGTTTTAGGGCCTAGAATAATGGTCTATTATGATAAATGTTCCATGTGCCCTTTACAAGAATGTGTTTTCTTCTTTTATAAGGTGGAATATTCTGTAGATGTCAATATTGAGGAGTTGTATTGATGAGAAACTCCTAACACTACCCTACTAGAATACTGTACATCCCTATCCTTATACATCCTATCCTTGGAACCTTCTACATGAAACCAATGCAAAGTATGGCCCATGGTAGTTGAATAAGTATGATAAGTCTAGCTGGTCTGAAGACAACCTGACGTTGGGCCTTACAGTATCCCAATTTTCTATTTGTAATTTTGTTTTCTCTTTATTAAAGAGCCTTGCCAAAATTGTATATTAAGATGATACAAAAATCTTTATCTTCCACATTTCTTATATTTTAAAATTTTTACTTTTTATATTTATGATTTTAATTCATTTTTAACATAACATGCATCAGAAATTTATTTATTTGAGACCATTTCCTCAATACCAACTTTTAAGAATCTATTTTCTCCCTACTAATTGATGACATTTCTGTGAAATATCAAGTTACTACAGAGACATGAGTGTGTGTGTGCATGTGTGTGTATTTGTAATCCATATATACATGTTTCTTTTTTTTTAAACTTTTTTTTTTGATCCGGGTCTCCAGGATCGTGCCCTGGGGCAAAGGCAGGCGCTAAACCGCTGTGCCACCCAGGGATCCCTTTATATACATGTTTCTTAACTCTGTTATATTGGTCCTCTTGTCTACTCCAGCACTGGTTCACAATACTGTAATTACAAGGATTTTGAAATACATTTTAGTATATGTTTGATAAATGTTAAGTTTCAGAATTAGTTATGACAAGTGCTTACAAAAAACACCAACTTGAATTCTCATTGCAAATGCATTATATTTGGGATCCCTGGATGGCGCAGCGGTTTAGCGCCTACCTTTGGCCCAGGGCGCGATCCTGGAGACCCGGGATCGAATCCCACATCGGGCTCCTGGTGCATGGAGCCTGCTTCTCCCTCTGCCTATGTCTCTGCCTCTCTCTCTCTCTCTCTCTCTCTCTCTCTGTGACTATCATTAAAAAAATGCATTACATTTAAGCAAATTTGGAAAGTGCTGGCATCATTCAGCCTTTCCATACACACATATGATTTATCAACCAATTAATTTTTACCTTTTTCAAGTTGTTAATAATAGTTTTATTTTTTCCAAATAATTAAGCATATTTTGCTTTATTAATTTCTAGATAAAATGTAGATTTTTGGGGAAGCCTGGGTGGCTCAGCAGTTGAGCATCTGCCTTTCTGCTCAGGGCACGATCCTGGGATCTGGGATCGAGTCCCATATCAGGCTCCTTGCACAGAGCCTGCTTCTCCCTTTGCCCGTGTCTCTGCCCCTCTCTGTCTCTCATGAACAAATAAATAAAATATTTAAAAATAGATTTTTTTGCAATTTATATTTTATTTCTTTCAATATTTCCATTTCTGTACCATTCTATTTGTCACAATACTTTTGCATGTTATTCCTGCTACCCAGAACATCCTTCCATTAGGATACAGATCAAGTGTCACCTCCTATATGAAGCCTACCAAGACACCTTAGATGAGGCCTTGTACCAAAGTAATATGAGGCAAACTGAATGTTTCCAAAGTCATCTTCTTTTTATCTTTTTTGTTTAATGTGATTCTAATGTTGAGTCTTCATCCTCATACCATTCTTTCCTGATAGATGATAGATGTTACCCTAACTAATTTATTATTGGTCACTATTTTGCTTTGAAAGTGCTGTATCAATCTCTCCTATTAGGAGAGATCACCAAGTTCTAATGCCCAGCCACTGGTATATGTGTGTCTGGTAGGTGAACTTTTATTGTGATCTGCTTACTGAATTCTGACTGTGGTTTAGTGACCCAAAACATTAGTGATACATTTTCATGAAAGTTCCAGATGAAATAACCATTATCATAGTGATACTACCTAGATTTTCTTACAGTAGTTAGAGAACAGACTCTATGCCTTTGCGTTCCTAGTGACTCAAGCAGTACCTGGCACAGAAGAAGAACATAATGTTTGAAGAATGAAGGAATTACATGGTAGAATATCCAAAATTCTTTTTCTTCTACCACCTTAGGAACTGTACTGGGGCTTTTATATTTGAGAATGAGTCTTATTAGGATATTAGAATTCCTATACTTCCTTTCAAAGATTAGGAAAATAAATGCCTGTTAAGACACTAATGTTTAAAATAGGCTTCAACTCATTTCTTCCTAACCCTTCTCAAAGACATTTTAATAAACAAAGTATCATGAGTGAGTAATTTCCATATGGAGGCTGTTTGCCACATAGCTTATCATTTGGAATGTGTCTATCTCCAATTTTGGGGGTCACATGTCTAAGCTGCGGTAGATAATTGGTGGGAAACACAATGTGTAACTTTGAGTGTTAGAATTTACAGCTGGCCAGAACTGTTTACTTGAAGACAAATAGGTATTTTTAAAAGGGCTTATCTAAGAAGAATTTGTATTGGGCTAGTTTGGGGCTTTTGCTCACAGAATCTATACTGGCTAAATTGGCCTATGCTGTCATATTGCTTTAATGAGAATCAATCCAACATGTTTAGAAGTGCAAAGCTGTTTAGATTATTCTCTGGGGGCCAAAATATTGACCAGGAGAGTCCTGTTCCTTGAAAACCAGTAAGGAAAACACAATTGCCAAATCTATTCCTATTTATAATAAGGGGAATCAGAATCAAGAGGGTAGAAAAAACCAATGGAGAAATGAGCAAAAGCCATAAGCAGTTCACAGGAAAAATATGTCCTTTAAGCAGATGAAAAGATGTTCAATTTTATTCATAATAATGGAAATACAAATTTAAACAACCCTGAGAATAAAGGCAAAGGATACTGTATATCCAAAGAATTTTTAAAAAAAGAATAAAGTTGGAGGACTTACCTTACCTGATATCAAGTCTTTTTTTTTTTTTTTTTAAATTTTTATTTATTTATGATAGTCACACAGAGAGAGAGAGAGAGGCAGAGACACAGGCAGAGGGAGAAGCAGGCTCCATGCACCGGGAGCCTGACGTGGGATTCGATCCCGGGTCTCCAGGATCGCGCCCTGGGCCAAAGGCAGGCGCCAAACCGCTGCGCCACCCAGGGATCCCCATGATATCAAGTCTTATTATAAAGCTACAATAATATAAACAGTTGGTATTGACTTAAGGATAGTAAAATAGATAAGTAGAAATGATAGCACAAAATAGACCTACACATTATATTGCCATCTAATTTTTGACACAGATGCCAAAGTAATCCAATGGGGAGAGATCATTTTGAACAAATGGTGTTTAATAAAATTATTTGAGATGGATGATAATCCTAAAAATAAATGCTAAAATTATAAAATTTATAAAATAAAGCAGTTATCTTTGCAACGTTGGGAAAGGTTTCTTAGACATAACACAGACAATAATTATATAAAAAATAGATAAATGAAACATCAATAAAACCAAAACTTTTATCATTAAAATACGCTGATTAAAAACAAATAGGCAAACCAGATGGGGATAAAATACTCATAGATCTCTATTTCACAAAAGACCAGTATGTAGAATATATAAACATCACTTCCCACTTAACAATAAAAACATAAATTTTAAAATGCGAAAAATATCTGAATGTGCAAAATAATCCACCAGGACACAAAAGAGTTCAACATCATTAGTCATCATCAGGGAAATGAAAACTCAGACCAAAATATGTCACCAACGCACCTACTAAAACTCAAAAATGAAAAGACTGATGACACCAAATGTTGGAGAAAATGTGGAACAATTGAAACTTTCATACCATATTGGTTTGAGTTTAAAATGGTAAAACAATTTTGGAAAAAGGTCTAGTAGCTTCTCATACAACTAACATATACCTACTATATGACCCAACAATTCTACTTGTAGGTATTTAACCAAGCAAAATGAAAGCACGTATCCACAAAAAGATTTGTAAAAGAATGTTCTTACCAGCTTCACTCATAATAGCCAAAAACTTAACACAGTACAGGTGTCCATCAACAGAGAATGGACTAAAAAACTTTAGTATATTTATACAATGAAATACTCAATAATAAAAAATAAAACTCTTGATAAATACACATGAATGGATCTCAAAAATAGTATTCTGAGTGAAAGAAGCCTTACAAAGAATGTACCCACTGTGTGACTCCATACGGAGTTCTAGAACAGGAAGAATTAATTTACAAAGAAAAACCATAACTATACAGATGCCACTGTGGATGTTGGTGTACGGACTGAGAAAGGGGGGAAAAGGGAAATTTCCGGAATTATATCTTGATAGGGGATTAGTTACACAGGTATATGTATTTGTCGAAATCCAGCAAATGTCTCTGTGTATGTCATTTAATGTGAATTTTATGTCAAAAGAAAAAAAAAACAACCACAGAATTGTAGTTATAATATACATGCTAAAGTACTTAGTGAGAAGTGTACTGCTGTTACAGTTTACTTTGAAATGCATCAAAAAAAAGTCAATGTATAAAGAAAGGGATGAACTGATATGTGACAAATCATGTAGAGTAAAATGTTGATAATAGAATATCAATAATGGGTATATAGTAGTCACTGAAAAATTCTACTTTGCTGATTATATGAAATTTTAAAAAAGAAAATGTTGGCAGAGATAAAATGTTAAATGTAGAATCTTGATGGTAGATATAGAAGTTTTCACTGTACCATTCTCTTAATTTTGTGTTTGAAAATTTTTACAATAAAATGTTTATAAAACTCTACCAATACCTACTTCTATCAGATTGGTGAAAATTAAAGAATTTGTCAACATACTCAATTACCAAAGCTATGGAGAAACAAGTACACTCATTCATTGCTGATAGGAATGTGTGTATGGTAAAACAGAGAGGAACCTGACGATATCTAGCGATGCATTTAGCCTTTAATTTAGAAAATGTATTTTTATTACTCTATTCTACTGTTACAACTATACATATATGAAATAGCATAAATGCAAGACAATTCACTGTGACATTATTTCTAATAGGAACAGATTGTCAAAAACCCAATCTAGGGCAGCCCGGGTGGCTCAGCGGTTTAGTGCCGTCTTCAGCCCAGGGCGTGATCCTGGAGACCTGGGATCGAGTCCCATGTCGGGCTCCCTGATGGAGCCTGTTTCTCCCTCTGCCTGTGTCTCTGCCTCTCTCCCTCCCCTCTGTCTCTCAAGAATAAATAAATAAAATAAATAAAATCTTAAAGAAACAACCCAATCTAGCAACTAGCAACTGGCAGAACAAGCTACAATAAACTCAAGCAGTTTAATACTAGGTAGCTATTTTTTTAAAAATCAGGATTTTGAAGTACTGACATAAGGTGATCTCTAGGATATAAAATTAAGCAAAATAATTAACAGCAAAAAGTCAAAAGGTAGTATTCTAGCTTTTAAGAAAGTTAGGAAATACAAATATATATGTTATTGGCTTGAATTTGTATGAAGAAATATTGGAACAATAAATTACTCAAAAATTGGCTATATATGGGATGGGGAAAACAGAGTGGATGGAGGATGGGGTAAAAGGAAGACTTCTCAGTTCTACTTTCATACATATATGATTGTATCATCTATTCAATAAAATAAAATGTAAAAAACATGATGAAAGATGAAAAAAAGCAGTGACAGAGTGGGAGCATAGGCTTTCATTTAATTGGATTTATCACCCATAAACTTTCCTAACAGTTTCAATTTCTATAAAAGTTAAAAGCAAACTGAAAAATAGCTATAACTTCTTTACCTTTTGGTCCAGGGAGCCCATCCAAGCCAGTACGTCCGGGAAGACCTGGAGGTCCTGGGAAACCACGATCTCCTTTTGGACCAAGTGTTCCTTTGAAACCTGGGAGTCCTGGGGGTCCAGGTGGCCCAGGCAGCCCAAGTCCTGGTTCTCCCTTAGGCATACACATGAGAAAACATACAAAAACTCCCATGATTTTCTTGGTGTTTATTGTTTACCATGAAGAATGTAAAGCGGAAAATACAAAGTAGTAACTTTTTTTCCCTATGGGAGAAGGAATAGGATAACTAAATGAAAAATAATTGGCATATTGGAGAGAACATCTGGAAGGATGAGAAACAAATTAAAGAATTTGGGGGCAGCCCGGGTGGCTCAGCAGTTTAGCACTGCCTTTGGCCCAGGGCGTGATCCTGGAGACCTGGGATCGAGTCCCACGTCAGGCTCCCGGGATGGAGCCTGCTTCTCCCTCTACCTGTGTCTCTGCCTTTCTCTCTCTGTGTCTCTTTTGAATAAATAAATAAAATCTTTAAAAAATTTGGTTATAAGACAAGAAAGAGATAACTGAGAGCATGAGATTAAAGGACCCAACTGAGGAACTGTGATTACAGACTTTGTATTAGATAATTATTTTAAATTTGATTAAGTATGATAATGACATTGTGGTTTTTGTATGAAAAGCCCACTTACTTAGAGATGAATATTGAAGTATTTATAGGTAAAATAATACGATTTTGAGATTTGTGTTAAAATACTTTAGCAAAGAAAAAGGGAATAGATGAAATAAATGTGATGAAATCTTGATCATTTGGAATCTAAGTAATGGATATATGAAACTTCATTGTATTACTTTTTACTTTTGTGTTCATTTGAAAGGTTCATAATAAAATAAGAACAATTAGACAATAGAGAAGTGGTTTCTCATGAGACCTGTGGTCATGGTCAATTGTTCTTCCCATGGAAGAAATAGCAATGATGAAAACACAAAAGTTTAAATTAATTAAATACAGCGAAAATTCAGGAACAGTCAGGAAAATTATAAACTACAGCAGTTTGCTGAAGGTTGACTAAGGGCAATTGTAAATTAGCTAAGATATGATAAAAAGAATAGAAAGAAACTCCAACACAGTACTTTATTATTATTATATTACTATTATTATTAAGCTAATAATAGTGGCTTGCATTGTATACGTGGGATGGAATTGGGACTGGGAAACAATATGGGAAGTTCTTAACATGATATTCAACCAGTCATCACATAGTCATGGACAGAGACTAAATGGTATGTTGATACTACAGAGAAGTATAAGGGGAGCTGATTGTATTCTCTCACCTAATCTCACCTCATCAGGTAACCTTTCACTCCAAAACAATTTCAGAAACTTTGTTGCTTCAAATATGACCTCTTGAAAGACTGTTTTGGGTTAAACATGGGGCTCAAACTCACGACCTATGATCAAGACCTGAGCTGAGGGGATTCCTGAGTGGCTCAGCAGTTTAGCACCTCCCTCGGCTCAGGTTGTGATCCTGGCGTCCTGGGATTGAGTCCCACGTCGGGCTCCTGCATGGAGTCTGCTTCTCCCTCTGCCTGTGTCTCTGTGTCTCTCATGAATAAAAAAATAAAATCTTAAAAAAAAAGACCTGAGCTGAGATCAAGAGTTGGATGCCTAACCGACTCAGCCACCCAGGTGCCCCAGGTAAAATATTTTTAAGTGAAAATATAATCAGATAACTGTATTTATATAGTGAAGATTTGGGATAACACTTTGTCTACATCAAAATAGAAACCTAGGGCTAATAAGAGAAATAGGAAAAGGGGAAAGAATAAAGTAAAATGTCTCAGACCTTTGGTCCTGGAAAGCCTGGTGGCCCAGAAGGGCCTTCTAGGCCAATTCTTCCAGGTGTCCCAGGTGCTCCTGGAGGTCCTTGAATTCCAGGAAAACCTGTGGGACATGATCAGTTATTTTTTAATCTCCAAAGAGAAGACACCTTAAAAAAGATACCCAAACTCCCAAACCCATATTTTTACCCTGTCCAATCATGCTTAATTAGTGACTAGAGTGGGATGTTAAAAGTACACTGATGTTCTAGATGACTTCTCAGAATCAAGCCTTATAAATACCTGATATTCCCTCTCAATCACCTTATGGTCCTGTCATTTTCATATAGGGCTAATATGTGTGGAAGATATACTCTTCTAAAGGAAAATAAGAGTTATTGCTAATGAGATAGAATGAAACATAAGGAATGACTCCCACACAAACATGCAGAAAAGCTTTGTTCTGCTTATATCTGGATATAGTATGATAAAAGGCCTACTATATATTTCTGGAAATAATCTAAAAAGAATTATAAATATTATACACAAATATAAATATATAGTCAAATCTGACTCTTTTGAAGTCATTTAGTATAAATGAGCAAGGCCATGTTTAAGCACTGTTCTCAGACCAATGTGCATGCTTGACATTCATGAGAATAAATTCTAAGAGGAAAAAAACAGAACTGAAGCAATAGCCTTACAAAATTTCAGTAAATCAAGAGAATATGATTTAGGATAAAATGTTACTTGGATACATGTGTGAAATAAATACGTTTTCTACTTAATACAATCCATTCATTCAACAAGTATCTATTGAGTGCTTACTATGTGCCAGGAACTTTTCTAAACCCTAAAAATACAATGGTGAACATAAAAGACAATAATTCTGTAATTTTAAAAGCTTATATATCATTTTTGCATATCTATGATTTAGTTTTTTTTTTTTGCCTGGACTGTTTTAGATAAAAACAATAAAATAATATTGCATATACACTGTGACTTTTTACTTACATTATTTATGGTACCTAGAAAAGAGGCACAATTAATATATTTTATTTGTTGAGGGAATTATATCAAAGAATAATGTCATATTAACTAGTTAACTAGCCTGCATGCTGCCCAGTCCCACATACCTTTGGGACCAGGTGGTCCAGGAAGCCCAATTCCAGGGATACCTGGTTCTCCTTTATTACCGGGTATTCCTGGCAAGCCCGGTGGGCCGGGAAGTCCAGGGTCACCTATGGAGACAGTTTTTTTTTAAGGGATACTTTAAAAGAAAGAAGCTAATAAGTAATAAAGGCATGGCCAAATAAATTCCTCACATACCTGGAAGCCCCACCTCACCATCTCTGCCTGGATTACCAGGCAGGCCAGGCTTCCCTGGCTGGGTTATGGTCTGACCTGGATCACCTTTAGGACCTACGAATAAGAGGGAATCAAAAGTGGGTGAGAAGTGTTCAGTTGACTAAAGATCTCTTTAATTAAAAACAGAACAAGAAAGTATCGATAATCTTTTGAAAATGCACACTAACAAGAACCCACAAGAAACATAACCCCATATTATATATTCAAGGAATATACCAAACAGAAGGATAAACTTTCAAAAAGAAAAAGTAGATGACAGTTTTAAGAGCTTCCAGGATTGAAGACAGCATCTACAAAAATACTTTAAAATATAGGTCAAAGGAGCCTAACAAAACTCAAACTGCAGTAAAAAAGAAATATTCTTTTTGGTTAACCAATGGTAACTTAAGGTGGTATTGTGCAAAGTCCAAGTACACCTACTTGTCATTAACTAAAATAAGAACTGGAAGTATGCTCAGGATAAAGATGGATCTCTAAAATCTGACATAAAAAGCACTAACCATGAGAGAAAAGATTGATACATTTGACTGCATTCAAATTAGGTTTTGTTGATTAAAGACACCATATAGAGAGTGAAAATAGCAAGCTGTAGAGAGTGAAAATTTTGCAGAACAGATAACAACTAATACACAGAATATATATATATATATATATATATATATATATATTTAAAAAAAACTAAATCAGTAAGAAAAATAATCCAGTAGAAAAATGGTAAAAAAAATACTTGAATGGGAATTTCACAAATGGAAATTGAAACAGTCAAACATATGAAAAGGTGCTAAACTTTAATGTTATCAGGGGAATACAAAATAAAACTGTTATGAGATAAATCACACTCAGCAAACTGACAAAAATGTAAAATGTCTGACAATACAAAATACACATACAATAGGATACTATACAGCAATGAAAATGAATGTACTATAGCTATACACAAAGTTAATATAAAGAATACTTACCCTATGATTCCATTATTATGAAGTTCAAAAAGAAGTATAATTAAGGTACTTTATTTAGAGATCCATATCTAGGTGATAAAACTAAGGGGTAAATGGAAGGAAATTATGCAAAAGTCAGGACAGAGGTTACCTCTAGAGAATGGAAGGGGATTATGATCACAAAAGGACAGAGAGGAAGATGGGGTTTTCTAGGATGATGGCAGTGTTCTGTTTTTTGACATATGTGGTAGGTACATGTGTGTTTCTATTATTACTTGTTAAACCTTATGTACAATGTACTTAAAGACAAAAAACAGTAACAAAGAAGACAGAAGAAATTTAAAGAAGGAACCTCCCCCTTTAGAGGAAACACAGACACTGTGCTCCCTTGGTATGAAGCTCTTAAAAGCCCAAATATAATTTCTTTTTTATTTTTATTTTTTTTATGATAGTCACAGAGAGAGAGAGAGAGGCAGAGACAGAGGCGGAGGGAGAAGCAGGCTCCATGCACTGGGAGCCTGATGTGGGATTCGATCCCGGGTCTCCAGGATCGCGCCCTGGGCCAAAGGCAGGCGCCAAACCGCTGCGCCACCCAGGGATCCCTTAAAAGCCCAAATATAAACGGCAAGGGAAACACATCTTTTATGCAAGGAAGCCAAGAATAGCCAAAAGATACTATATTTCTGCTTTTAAGTGCCAAATTAAAACCAAAACAACTGTAGTAAACTCACCTGGTATTCCTGGCTGGCCTGGATTTCCTGCCACACCTTGTATTCCTTTTTCACCTACTGGGCCTGGAGGGCCAAAACCCACAGGGCCCATAGGCCCCCTATTCCCCGGGAGACCTGGCAAGCCTGGATTCCCAGGGGGACCTCTTTCACCCTTAAAAGCAATTCCACCCTGAAAAGGGAAACATTTAATATAGAAACATTCAGATATAGGTTGGTATGTTGGTATTACTGAATACAACTAAAGAAATGATACAGCCATAAAAAGTTCTTCTTAGAACTGTATAAGTGTGTGTTATTATGGGATATGATGTGTGATCATTCCCCTTATTCATTAATTCCTTCAACAAATGTTTTTTAGTTTCTACTATGTATCAGGAGCTGGTGATACAGCAAAGAGCAAAAATAGACAAAAATCTCTGCCTTCACAAAGCTTACATTCTAGCAATAAGTCAAGAAGTCTGTAGTCTAGCTAACACATTGCCATCTACTCACACTAATCTCTAAGCTTACTATATATAAAATCAAGTTAGACTTCTGTTCTCAGGTCAAAAAAAATGAGACAAAGATATGTAGTACAAGAGAAGGGGAGCCTCGTACTAATCCATAAGCATCTTAACCTCCTGCTCATCTGTTCACAGCCAGTATTACTCAATATATTAATAGGTTAAGAAGAAGGAATTTATAAAACTGAGAGAAAAGAGTGGTAAAGAAACCCCATATAGTCAATAACAATATACCATTACTACAGTCACATTCTTTTAAGCACTAATTGGGTGTTCATCTTAGCACAAAGCCCATCCTAGGAAACATCCCTAAGTAACAATTTGATATCACAGAACCAAGAATATCAAACCAACTCACAGGTTCTCCTTTGGGGCCAGGAAGCCCTGGCAGTCCATCTTGTCCAGGGGTTCCAGGTAAACCAGGAAGCCCAGGGGCTCCAGGGTAACCCAACTCTCCTTTGTCACCCTTCATTCCTGGAAAAGTGAGGACGTCACCAGGTTCACCTTTAGATCCAGGAAAGCCTGGAGGACCTGGAGCTCCCGGTATGCCCTTAGGGAAGAAAAAGAAAGAAAGGGGAAAAGAAGAAGAGAAAAAAGTCAGATTCTTTCTTTCCAACACATTTCTTTTTCCAGTTTGTCCTATCAACCCACCCAATAAGATTTAGTGTACAAAGCTATGAACAAAGTGAGGCATGTGAGCCAGGGAGAGTCAAGGTATAAAAAACAACACAAATTAATAAAAAACTAAATTTCTTTTATTATGTATATCCACAAGAGAAAACCAAAGTGTAAATGGATTTCTTCCAGGTTTTTTTTTGTTGTTGTTGTTGTTCTATAATATACTCAAAACTTACTGTTAATCCTTTGGGACCGGTTAGACCAGCATGTCCTTTTTCTCCCTTCTGTCCAGGGAAACCAAGAGATCCTAATAATGCACATACATACACACACAATAATGTGAACTTTGACCCTGAGTCCCTAACAAAGCTCATATAAAAAGCATCAAGTCAGGAAGTCAAGTCTTAAAATAAGAACCCCATTCAATCGCATTTAACAAATCATATTTTAATTTTCCTGTCTTATGCTCTCAAAATGAGCAAATCATCCTTTCTCTTAGATTAATCTTTCATATTACATACAATATTGTATCCTTAGGTGCTTCCAACTACAAAGCCTGTCAGAGCTCACAGCTACCAACCGCTAGGCACAGAGGTGCTAAGGTCCCTACAACCATCCTCTTGCCAAAGGGAGAAAGAGATAAGGATACAGTCTGATATCTTTCTTTGCAACAGTTTTCACAGATCCTTATCAGTCCTTTCTTTGGTTTATCACTTTGTAAAATTTGGTTTATGAGGAACATTTGGTACTCAAAGACTAGAGAAAATATTACTAAAGAAGTAGTTCCCAAAATTGGTCACTCAATAAACTGTATAACATCACCTAGGTACTGGTTAGATATCCTAATTCATGGGCCCTCACCCCATATCTACTGAATCAGAAACTTCTGGGGTAGAACCCAGCAATATGGGTTTTTAACAAGTCCTCCAGATAACTCTGACGTACTCCCAAATTTGAAAACAGACTGGAGGTTCAAAGCTAAATTATTAATTTCCAGTGGCAGCTATAAGACCTGCTAAAAATCTATTTCCAAGCGCTAAATGAATTAGTTTCTTTGGCAGACATACCAGACAGAAAGGTAAGAGATCTGTCTGTTCTCAGTCCTGACACAAACAAAGTGTCATTTTAAGTCTATAATACTGGAATATCCCAAGAGGCAGTTGGGAGACAGTTGTCGGTCTGATGGATATCAAATATAATTTTGATTGGAAACAGGGAAGGAGGAGTTATATATAGAAAGAGGAATATGGGTAGTTGATTGCCAAACTACAGTGGAAGCTCTGTCCCTTAATGACAACATGTGATACACCTTCAAAGACTCAAAGCTCTGCCACTGGAAACTATACTCAAGGGCCAGGCATTATGAACTTTTTCCCCAGCTCTTTGGAAGGAAGAAGTTTGACTCTGTAGGAGTTATTTTCCCCACCATATGGAAAACAGGGAAGACATATTTCCTGGAATAATATTGTCAAAATGCTTTAATAGAAAATATTGGTAGCTTTCAGGTATTAGAAACAAGAGCATAATTTATTTCATAGCAGATACAGGCATTTCATATTTAATTATTTATAGATATGAGAGACTTGCTATAAAATGAGAAGCTGGCATCACTATAAAACTATGAGCTCACTAAAATATAGCCAAGAAATACTTTACAAAGATTGCCTGGAGGCAGAATGTTTTACCTGGAGGACCTGGAAGACCTGGGAGACCAGGTTGACCTCGAGGCCCTGAAACGCCAGTTCCAATACAGTTGAAGCAGGTATCACCTTTGTCACCTAGAGAAAACCATAATGAGAAATAAATTTTACTTAAAGGGGTATGTCTATCTCCTTTAGATAGGTTCTAAAGAAGTTAGGACCAAGGGGCAACATTCCTACCCAACAGTATAGTTTAGAAAAGCCTATATTAGGATCAATTCATTTGATAAATATTTGCTATTATTTGCCAAGTAATTTTCCAGGTGTCTATGATATACTGGTACACAAACAGACAAAACAAAACAGGCAAAACAAACAAAACAGGCAAAAATCTATGCCTTCATGGTGTTTATATTCTGTCAGTGGAAAGGGATAATAAACACTGAAGATAGCACATTATTAACATATATATGTCACATATATATATAAATATATATAAGTGTTATATTTATATATGTCACATATATATAAAGGTGTTATAATATTTTCAGGGGGGCAAGATGGTGGAGGAGTAGGGGTCCTCAACTCACCTGGTCCCACCAACTTACCTAGATAACTTTCAAACCATCCTGAACACCTACGAATTCAACCTGAGATTTAAAGAGAGAACAGCCGGAACGCTACAGAGAGAAGGGTTTGCACTTCTAGCAAGGTAGGAAGGCGGAAAAAAATAAAAGAATCAAGTGGGGGAGGGGCACTGTGAGGAGCTGGGCTAAAGCCGGGCAGAAGCCTCCAGGACAGGAAAGCCCAGCCTCTGAGAAACAGGAATTTTAAAAATACGCACCGGATTCTTCCCAGAGGGAAAAGTTCTTAGGGAAATTGGACAGAAACGCAGGAGGGGCAGCGAAGGCTCCAGTTTCCCGGAGTCACTAATAGAGGAAGTGCGCCCGAGGGGGAGCACACCACAAACTGTGGACAGATCTCGGTAAAGGGCTGGAGCATGAACCAGGCGGGCCTTGGGGAGAAGCCAGTCGGTTAGACAGGTGACTCGGGACAGAGGGGTCTGCACCCTGCTGCCTTCGGGAGCTGTGCCCTGCCCCCCACCCACAGTGAGATTCCAGAGCGGACACAGCCCATGATCCTGCACTGCCCCCAGGGACAGGCAGAAGTGGGGAAGGCACAGGACAGCAAGGACTCTCCTACCGCTGGGCGCCCCCAAGCGGTGCAGATCAGCGCAACAGCGCTGCCAGGGAGCATCGAGGTCAGTGCGGACTGGGAGACGGTGGTAGTTATTGAGGGGAGCTGACTCCAGGGATGGAGACCTAGCTGCCACCAGTGTGGTTGTTCCTCCTTTTTTCACCCTGTGCCTGGGAGGGGTGGGGACTCCAGGGAACTGAGGCCTCATGGGGTAAACAGCTCCCACTGAGCCAGGCACCTGGCAGGGGGCGGGGCAGATCCCTCAGGTGCACACACCTGAGAATCAGCACAGCAGGCCCGCCACCAGAAGACCTGCTGGAAGAACCAGGGAAGATAAAGTTCTTGACCAAGCAGCACTGGAAAGCTCCAGGGGAATTCAAGGACTTTACAGTATATAGACCTAGAGGGTACCCCCCCCTTTCTCCCCATTTTCCAGTACAACTATTATTATATCAGACTAAAACTTTCCAATATTTTTCTCATTTCCCACCTCAACACAATGTTTTACCACCTCTACATTTTTAAGTTTCTCCTTTTTTGATTTTCATATTACTACAATTACATGTCTTAGGCATATTTTCCACTTCTAGATTCCCTTCAACATACTCAATTTAATTTTGGGAGATACACAAGATATGATTTTTTGATTTGTGTTTTTTGTTTCCTCTGCCTCATTTTGTTCTACAATGGTGGAAGTTAATACCTTCTAAAACATGACCAGCATGAACCTAGAACCAAGTGGAATACTGTCCTGGTTAATTCTGTGAGATTATATTCTCTCTTCATTCCCATTCTGCCCCCCTCTTTTATCCCGTTTGTGTTTTGGTGGTCAATGGTGGGGCTTTCTACAAGTATTGCTGCTTTATATAAATTTGGGACTGAGCATCTTCTAACATACAGAACTTAATACACTCAGAACCAAAAAGATAGCCCTCTACATTCTCTCTCCAACTTCTTCACCATCATCTTCTTCTTCACCATCATTATGTCCTAGTCCCACCCCTTGTCTTCTCTTTTCTTTTTCTTTTTTCCCCTCTTTACTTTTGCTTTTTTCGCTTCTTTTTCTCTTTTTTTCTTCTCTTTTGGGATTCTTGGCCTTTTATTTTTGCTACTTTTTTTAAAATTTGTTTTTCACTTTGGTAGTCCTTTTGTTTTATTTTGTTCTGATCTTTATTTTCATTTTCTGGTCTCTGGCATCCTCAGAATCATCTAGGGTGAAGTTTACTTAGGTTGTGGTTGATATTCTTGACTCATCCCGCTCATACAGCCACTCTACACTGAGCAAAAATGACCAGAAAGAAGAAATCACCACAAAAGAAAGAATCAGAAACAGTACACTCTGCCACAGAGTTACAGAACATGGATTACAATTCAATATCAGAAAGTCAATACGCACAATTATAAAGCTACTGGTGGCTCTGGAAAAAAGCATACAGGATTCAAGAGATTTAATGACTGCAGAATTTAGATGTAATCAGGACAAAATTAAAAATCAATTAAATGAGATGCAATCCAAACTGGAGGTCCTAATGATGAGGGATAAAGAGGTGGAAGAAAGAGTGAGTAACATAGAAGACAAGTTGATGGCGAGGAAGAAAGCTGAGGAAAAAAGAGAAAACCACTTAAAAGACCATGAAGAAAGGTTAAGGGAAATAAATGATAGCCTCAGAAGGAAAAATCTATATATAATTGGGGTTCCAGAAAACGCTGAGAGGGACAGAGGGCCAGAATGCATATTTGAATATTATAGCTGAATACTTCCCTAATTTGGGGATGGAAAGAGGCATTCAGATCCAGGAGATAGAGAGGTACCCCCCAAAAAAATCAATAAAAACCATTCAACACCTCAGAATTTAATAGTTAAACTTGCAAATTCCAAAGATAAAATCCTTAAACCAGCAAGAGACAAGAGAGTCTTAACTTCTATGGGGAGAAATATTAGATGAACAGAAGACCTCTCCATAGAGACCTGGCAGGCCAGAAAGGGCTGACAGGATATACTCAGGTATTAAATGATAAAAAACATTCAGCCAAGAATACTTTATCCAGCAAGGTTCTCATTCAGAATAGAAGGAGAGATAGAAAGCTTCCAAGATAGGCAGAAACTGAAAGAATATGTGACCACCAAACCAGCTCTGCAAGAAATATTAAGAGGGACCTGTAAAAGAAAGAGGAAGCCTGGGCAGCCCGGCTGACTCAGCGGTTTAGTGGCACCTTCCGCCCAGGGCATGATCCTGGAGTCCCGGGATCGAGTCCCATGTCGGGCTCCCTGCATGGAGCCTGTTTCTCCCTCTGCCTGTGTCTCTGCCTCTCTGTCTCTGTCTCTGTGTGTCTCTCATGAATAAATAAATAAAGTCTTTAAAAAGAGAAAGAAAGAGGAAGCCCAAAGAAATAATCCAAATAACAATCAGGGACTGAATAGGTATTAAGATGACACTAAATTCATATCTTTCAATAGTAACTCTGAATGTGTTGGGCTAAATGATCCCATCAAAAGACACACAGTTTCAGACTGGATAAAAAAGCAAGACCCATCTATTTACTATCTAAAAGAGACTCATTTTAGATCAAAGACACCTCCAGCCTGAAAATGAAAGGATGGAGAACCATTTACCATTCAAATGGTCCTCAAGAGAAGCCTGGGGTAGCAATCCTGGTATCAGATAAATTAAAGTTTATACCAAGGACTATAGTAAGAGATGAAGAGGGACACTATATCATACTTAAACGGTCTATCCAACAAGAAGACCTAACAATCATGACTATTCATGCCCCTAATGTGGGAGCTACAAAGTATATCAATCAATTAATAACCAAAGTAAAGACATAAAGACATACTTAGATAATAATACACTAATAGTAGGAGACTTCAACCTGGCACGTGCTGCAAATGACAGATATTCCAAGCATAAAATCACCAAAGAAACAAGGGCTTTAAATGATACACTGGACCAGATGGATTACATAGATATTTACAGAACTTTACATCCAAAGACAACTGAATACACATTCAAGTGCACAAGGAACTTTCTCCAGAATAGTCCACATACTGGGTCACAAATCAGGTCTCAACCAATAGCAAAAGATTGGGATTGTCCCCTGCATATTATCAGACCACAATGCTTTGAAACTGGAACTCAATCACAAGAAGAAATTTGGAAGAAACTCAAACACGGGAGGTAAAAGAGCATCCTACTAAAAGATGAATGGGTCAACCATGAAATTAGAGAAGACTTAAAAAGATCCATGGAAACTAATGAGAATGAAGATACAACAGTTCAAAATCTTTGGGATGCAGCAAAAGCAGTCCTAAGAGGGAAATATACCGCAATACAAACATCCCTCAAAATACTAGAAAAAAACTCATATACACACGATAACCTCGCACCTAAAGGAAATGGACAAAAAACAGGAAATAAAACCTACACCAAGCAGAAGAGGGAAAAAAATAAAGATTCGAGCAGAACTCAATGAGATAGAGACCAGAAGAACTATAGAACAGATCAACAAAACCAGGAGTTGGTTCTTTGAAAGAATTTATAAGATAGATAAACCATTACCAGCCTTATTGAAAAAAGACCCAAATTAATAAAGTTAAGAATGAAAGAGGAAAGATTATAAACGATACCAAGGAAATACAAACAATTTTAAAAACGTATTACAGCAGCTATATGCCAATAAATTAGGCAATCTAGAAGAAATGGATGCATTTCTGGAAAACCACAAACTACCACAACTGGACCAGGAAGAAATAGAAAACCTGAACAGGCCTATAACCAGGGAGGAAATTGAGGCAGTCATCAAAAACCTCCCAATACACAAAAGTCCAGGACCAGATGTCTTCCCAGGGGAATTCTATCAAATGTTTAAGCAAGAAATAATACCTATTCTACTAAAGCTGTTCCAAAGAATAGAAAGGGACAGAATACTTCCAAACTCTTTTTATGAGGCGGCCAGCATCACCTTAATTCCAAAACCAGACAAAGACTCCACCAAAAAGGAGAATTATAGACCAATATTCCTGATGAACATGGATGCAAAAATTCTCAGCAAGATACTAGCCAATAGGATTCAATAGTACATTAAGATTATTCACCAAGCCCAAGTGGGATTTAACCCCAGGATGCAAGAGTGGTTCAACATTCATAAAACAATTAACGTGATAGATCACATCAACAAGAGAAAAAAACAAGAACCATATGATCCTCTCAATAGATGCAGAGAATGCATTTGACAAAATACATCATCCATTCCTGATCAAAACTCTCCAGAGTGTAGGGGTAGAGGTAACATTCCTCAGCATCTTAAAGGCCATCTATTGGAAGCCCACAGCAAATATCATTCTCAATGGGGAAAAACTGAGAGCCTTTCCCCTAAGATCAGGAACACGACAGGGATGTCCACTCTCACCACTACTATTCAACATAGTATTAGAAGTCCTAGCGTCAGCAGAAAGCAAAAAGAAATAAAAGGCATTCAAACAGGTAAACAAGAAGTCAAACTCTCCCTCTTTGCAGATGACATGATACTGTACATAGAAAACCAAAAAGACTCCACCCCAAGATTACTAGAACTCATACAACAATTCGGCAGTGTGGCAGAATACAAAATCAATGCCCAGAAATCAGTGGCATTTTTCTACACTAACAATGACACTGAAGAAAGAGAAATTAAGGAGTCAATCCCATTTACAATTGCACCCCAAACCATAAGATACCTAGGAATAAACCTAACCAAAGAGGTAATGGATCTACACCCTAAAAACTACAGAACACTTCTGAGAGAAACTGAGGAAGACACAAAGAGATCAAAAATATTCCATGCCCATGGATTGGAAGGATTGATATGTGAAAATGTCTCTGCTACCTAGGGAAATTTACACATTCAATGCAATCTCTATCAAAATACCATGGACTTGGGACACCCGGGTGGCTCAGTGGTTAAGTGTCTGCCTTCAGCCTAGGGCGTGACCTGGAGTCCCGGGATCGAGTCCCACATCCGGTTCCCTGCCTGGAGCCCGCTTCTCCCTCTGCCTGTGTCTCTGCCTCTCTCTGTGTGTCTTTCATGAATAAATAAATAAAATATTTTTAAAAAATACCACGGACTTTCTTCAGAGAGCTGAAACAAATAATCTTAAGATTTGTGTGGAATCAGAAAGACCCTGAATAGCCAGGGGAATATTGAAAAAGAAAACCAGAGCCAGGGGCATCACAATGTCAGATTTCAAGTTGTACTACAAAGCTGTGATCATTAAGACATTGTGGTACTGACACAAAAACAGACACATATCAATGGAGCAGAATAGAGAACCCAGAAATGGGCCCTCAACTCTTTGGTCAACTAATATTCGACAAAGCTTGAAAGACTATCCACTGGAAAAAGTCTCTTCAATAAATGGTGTTGGGAAAACTGGACAGCCACGTGAAGAAGAATTAAACTAGACCATTCTCTTACACCATACACAAAGATAAATTCAAAATGGATGAAAAACCTAAATGTGTGTTAAGAATCCATCAAAATCCTAGAGGAGAACACAGGGAACACCATTTTTTACCTTGGCCACATCAACTTCTTGCAAGATACATCTATGAAGGCAAGGGAAAAAAAGCAAAAATGAAGTATTGGGACTTCACCGAGATAAAAAGCTTCTGCACAGCAAAAGAAACAGTCAACAAAACTAAAAGACAACCTACAGAATGGGAGAAGATATTTACAAATGACATATCTGATAAAGGGCTAGTATCCAAGATCTATAAAGAACTTATCAAACTCAACACCCAAGAAACCAAAAATCCAATCATGAAATGGGCAGAAGACATGAACAGAAATCTCACCAAAGAAGACATAGACATGGCCAACAAGCATAGGAGAAAATGTTTTGCATCACTTGCCATAAGGAAAATACAAATCAAAGCCTCAATGCGATATCACTTCACACCAGTGAAAATGGTGAAAATTAACAAGACAGGAAATAACAAACGTTGGAGAAGATGTGGAGAAAGGGGAACCCTCTTGCACTGTTAATGGGAATGTGAACTGGTATAGCCACTCTGGAAAACTGTGTGGAGGTTCCTCAAAGAGTTAATAGATCTGCCCTATGACCCAGCAATTGCACTGCTGGGGATTTACCCCAAAGGTAAATAAGATAAATAGATAGATAAAGGGCTAGTATCAAGATCTATATCAAAGTAGATCTATATCAAGATCTATATCAAAATATCAAAATAGATAAAGGGCTAGTATCAAGATCTATAAAGAACTTATTAAACTCAGCAAATAAACAAACAAGCCAATCATGAAATGGGCAAAAGACATGAACAGAAATTTCACAGAGGATGACATAGACATGGCCAACAAGCACATGAGAAAATGCTCTGCATCACTGGCCATCAGGTAAAACCACAATTTGATACCACCTCACACCAGTGAGAATGGTGAACATTAACAAGACAGGAAACAACAAATGTTGGAGAGGATGTGGAGAAAGGGGAACCCTATTGCACTGTTGGTGGGAAAGTGAACTGGTATAGCCACTCTGGAAAACTGTGTGGAGGTTCCTCAAAGAGTTAATAGATCTGCCCTATGACCCAGCAATTGCACTGCTGGGGATTTACCCCAAAGGTACAGACGCAGTGAAACGCCGGGACACCTGCACCCCGATGTTTATAGCAGCAATGTCCACAATAACCAAACTGTGGAAGGAGCCTTGGTGTCCATCAAAAAATGAATGGATAAAGAAGCTGTGGTCTATGTATACAATGGAATATTACTCAGCCATTAGAAATGACAAATACCCACCATTTGCTTCGATGTGGATGGACCTGGAGGGTATTATGCTGAGTGAAATAAGTCAGTTGGAAAAGGACAAACATTATATGGTCTCATTCATTTGGGGAATATAAAAATTAGTGAAAGGGAATAAAGGGAAAGGAGAGAAAATGAGTGAAAATAACAGTGAGGGTGACAGAACATGAGAGACAGCTAACTCTGGGAAATGAACAAGGGGTAGTGGAAGGGGAGGAGGGTGGGGGGTTAATGTGACTGGGTGATGGACACTGAGGGGGGCACTTGGCGGGATGAGCACTGGGTGTTATGCTCTATGTTGGCAAATTGAACTCCAATAAAATAATTTTAAAAAAAAGAAAAAAATAAAGATTGTTATATTTATAGAAAAACTGCACCTGGTTAAATGCAAATGGACATACTAAGGATGGGTAGCAGTTTGCGATTTTAACAGTGTGGTCAAATGAGATGATGATATATGATTAAAAAAAAAAAAAACTTAAAGCAAGGGCATGTCCCTAATGAGTATAGAGTATCCTAAGAAGAAAGAATGGTCATGTGTGGTATATTCAAGAAACATCAAGGAGACCACATTGCTTAAGTAGAGAGAGGAAGGGGAAGCAGGTCAGAGAGTTCACAGGTTAGTGATTGAAAGTATAATAAAATGTCACATAGGCCACCATAAAGCCTGGTTTTTACTATGAGTGAAATGAGAATGCAATAGAATAGGTAAACAGAAAAGCAAGATGATATGACTTAAGTTTAAAAGGATGTCTCTGGCTGCTATATTGAGAATAGAATGGAAATGCAATGATTGAAATAGGGTAACCATTTAAGTGGCTATTGCTGTAGTAATCTTGGAAAGATGATGGCTAATCCCAGAGTGATGGAAATGAAGAAGACGGGAACTGGTTAGATTCTGGATATATCTGAAAATAGAGCTAATGGGATTTTCTCATGGATCACATATGGAATGCAAAAGAAGAGAATCAAAGATGACTCCAATGTATTTTTAGCCCAAGCAACCAAAAGGCTAGGGAGCCCGGCATTTAAAAATGGGAAGACATAAGTGGTAAAATTATGGGGGAGAGGTAGCAGAGACCAGGACTTTAGCTTGATCAAGATGTCAAGTTTAAAATGTTAGGTAAAGAGTTGGATATACTAATATAGAGGAAAAGAGTTATATTTTGACAGGAGACATAAATTTGAAAGTCATTGGCAAATAGGTGGTATTTAAAGTCATGTGACTGAGTGAGTGCGAATACAGAGGAGGAACAAGGAATAAAATGCTCAGGGCTTCCAAAATTAAAAGTTGGATAGATAAATTTAAAATACATATGGAAATGCAAAGTAAGCCAAGACCTAGTATAAAGCTACAAAATTCATATAGTCTAGCACTGGTGCAAGGAGAAACAAATAGAACAATGAACAAAATAGGTCAGAAATAGACACATATATATATAGTCTTGTAAGATTTATAACAGTGCTAATGTAATTCATTGGAGAAATGATGGTCTTTTGTACTAGAATATTGAGTCAATTGGATATATGGGAATATGGACCAAATAGATATACGGTACTGGGTCATATGGATATACGGGGAAAAAACTGATGCCTGCTTCAAACTATACACAAAAATTACTTGACAGTTCGAAGATCAAATTGTAAAAGTCAAAATGATAAAGCTTCTAGAAGAAAATACACAGAAATATCATCAGGTTCTTGGGATAAGCAAAGATTTCTAAAACAGAATATAAACAACACTAGCCATAAAAGAAGACATTAATGACTGGATTTCTTTTAATTAAAAACTTATGCAATAATAGTTGTATCAAAATATATAATCGTTCACACCAAATTTATTAAAGGTATTTGCTTTTTCAAAATTTAAATTGAGCTGCTATCAACATTAAATGAAGTCATAGAATCTAAAAAAAAAAAAAAAAAAAAAAAAAAAAACTTATGCAAAAAAAAGAGTGAAAAACCAGGTCACAGAATGGGAGAAGATAGCTGTGATACATATATCCAACAACGCAATTAAAAACAGGAAAAAAGCATTTTACAAAGAAAATATATGAACTATAAGAAAAGATGTTCAATATCAGTAAGTCATAAGGTAACAGGAAACTAAAACCACTTTGGAAAATGGTTGGTGATATCTATGGAAACAAAACCTGCACCTACCCCTAGAACCCAGCAATTCCATTCCCAGGTATATACACAACAGAAATGAATGCTTATATCCTACACAAAATATATATAAGAACGTTCAGGTTTACTTATAATAGCCTTAGACCAAATTTCCATTGACATTAGAATGAATATTTAGATATATAAATACAATGAATACCAAAGAGCATTGAAAAAGATTGCTACAAACAAAAATATAGGTATATCCTACAGACATAATATTCAGTAAAAGAACCAGACACAAAAGAGCCTATACTGTATGATTCCATTTATACAAAGTTCAAGATTAAGCAAATTACTGCATGACAGAGGATAAAATAATGGTTACCTTTATGAGTGCTGACTAGGGAACATAAGAGTCTTCTAAAGTCTTGGAAAAGTTCTATATTTTGTTTTAGATGGCAATTGCATGGGAGATTATATAGATAAATTGATATACATATAAAGAGAATGAAATATAGAGAGAGACAAATATATAACAGGCTATCGATATCTATATATCCATATCTATATCGATCTATATAGATAGATAGGTAGATAGATAGATAGATAGATAGATAGATAGATAGATAATGTAGACATGTCAATCTCTATCACTACCTCTATATCTAATAGATGTAATATTCCAAGGAGGTATAAAAAAAAATCAGGACAAGTGAAGAAGGTGTCAAAAAATGGAAAAATATAGTAAAAAAAGAACTGAGACTTGATATTTGGATTAGCAGAGTATAGGCTGCTGGTCACTTGGAAAAAATAGCATCTATGGAGAAGTGGATTAGGGCAGTAAAGTCTTGATTGAAGTGAATAGTATCCAGAGACAAAGAGTAGAAAATTCTGGAGTTTTGCTGCAATGGGAGCATAGAAATAGAGCAGGATCTGGCAGGGGAAAAGGATTATGATAAGATATTTTTTATATAGCTGAAAAAAAGGTATATTTGTATGCTCCTGGAAGTGACCCAGTAAAAGGGAAAAACTGATGATGTGGGAGAGGCAGGAATTTCTGGAATGAAATCCTTGGGAAAACAAGAGGGAATGGAATTTATTGTACAAATAGAAGAATTGGTTTTAGATTGGAATAGTAACAGTAATAGGCAGGAAGGTAGAATATATGTGCATAGATGCATGTAGGTAGGTGAATGTGGTAGTGGCAATCTGTGAAAATTCTCTTATTTCTTCAGTTGGTCAATGAAAGAGGAAGCAGGTCACAATCTTAAAATGAGAATGGAAGAGGAGGTATTAAAAATTTGAGGAGGAAAGAGCAGGTGTAGGGTTAGAAGATGTGGTAATCCAGAAGTACCAAAACCAGGCTTTTGCTCCAAGTGTGTACAATGAAGTGAGAAGAGAGCAAAGGAGGCAAGGTTTTATGTTTGGGATTGTTTACAATGATTGATCATGCATTTATAGGTTAAGAGGGAAGAAAGGACATCAAAAGGTTGAAGGAGAGTCAAAGTTGGCAGGTATCAATGAGGTTGAAGTAATATTGGAGTCAGGTTATAGGTAGTGAGCTAGAAAGGATAAAGTGGTCAGAAAATGGTATTCATGAAATCAAGATTATGGAAGTGTGCACTACTGGTAATGAGATGGTCTTGTGAGTAAGACCATGAGAGTGAGTGGATGAGGTAGAGTGGAAGATATATGGCATTTGGCTGAAGATCTGAAGGAATGAAGGAATGACTGCGGGGGAGCAGGGGGAGCCAAACCTTTCACTCCTTGTTCTCCTTGGAGTCCTCTATCACCTGGAGATCCGGGAGGGCCTGGAGGGCCTGTTTCACATATCTCATCACCTAAGATAAAGGATAGCAAGCTAATTGTTGTGAAATATCCAGAAGACTAAGCAAAAAGAAAGTTGACAGGCTAGAAAAAAGATCTATTTTCAGTTACTTCTCTGCAGTAATACAACTACCTATAAGCAAAAAGAAGATATAATATTGGTGATAATATGAAGAGAAAATTTAAACATCAAAGAATCACCAAAAATCAAAAGTAGAAGAAGCAGTGAAATAATGCCAATCTTCAGCTGGATCTATTTACAAATGAAAACAAAACAAAAACCACAGAATTTAGGAAAAAAGTATAGCTTACTAGGAGAGATGTGAGGGCCAGGAGGGCCAGGAGGCCCTCGAAGTCCAGGAGCCCCAGGCTGCCCATCAAGTCCGGGAGATCCAGGAATAGATATTCCAGGTGGGCCTTCATCACCTTTCTGGCCCCTTTCTCCAGGAAAGCCAGGGGGGCCAGGAGGACCCATAACTGCAGTCCCTAAGATTAAAAAAAAATTAAGGTGATCAAAATGATCTTATTTTAGAGATACTACTTTAGTTCTCAATGAGACATAAATAGTAGGATCTTCCTTTGATGTATAATGCCAATTATGTTTCTATATTTTCTATGAGAATCAACATCTGGAAAAGCATGAAAAGTTTTA
Organism: Vulpes vulpes; assembly: GCF_048418805.1. Lineage (NCBI taxonomy): Eukaryota > Metazoa > Chordata > Mammalia > Carnivora > Canidae > Vulpes > Vulpes vulpes. The sequence goes on along the minus strand of NC_132796.1, from coordinate 78,937,452 downwards.
AATAATGTAAGTACCAGTTTGAGTGTAAGAAAGAATAATTTAAGGTAGCTTTACTACTTTTGGAAGTGTACTAATAACCCTCTACCTGCTCTTATTTGATGGTATGATTTTTTTTTTTGAGGCTATGATCTTTTTTAATCTAAGAAATACTAGAAAGGCATTAACAAGAGAAAAATAGGCATCTCAAAGTTCTCATGTAAACATGGCTCTATTTCTGGACATTCTTCTGTTCCACTATCTATTCTTATACCATGAACATATCTTTTTATAATAATAAAAATAACTGTATAATTATATATAATTTGAGTAACATTTTCACAACTGTTAAGGAAAATATACCCATCTTTGTTCTTTTTAAAAACCATATTTACTAGACTCAGAAATTTATCTTCTAAATGCATTTTAGAATCAGTTTGTCACTTTCACTTTAAAACAACACTGGAGGGCAGCCCCGGTGGCTCAGCCATTTAGCGCCACATTCGGCCCAGGGTGTGATCCTGGAGACCCAGAATTGAGTCCTATGTCAGGCTCCCTGCATGGAGCCTGCTTCTTTCTCTGCCTGTGTCTCTGCCTCTCTCTCTCTCTCTCTCTCTCTCTCTCTCTCTCGTCTCTCATGAATAAATAAATAAAATCTTAAAAAATAAAACAACACTGGAATTTTGAGTGAGACAATTTTGAATTTAAAGATTAAATTTTGGGGCACCTGGATGGCTTAGTGGTTGAGCGTCTGCCTTTGGCTCAGATCATGATCCTCGTGTCCTGGGATCAAGTCCCGCATCAGGCTCCCCAAAGGGAGCCTGCTTCTACCTCTGCCTGTGTCTCTGACTCTGTGCCTCTCATGAATAAATAAATAACATCTTTTAAAGAAAATAAAAATTCAATTTCGGAAGAATCACCTGTTTATAATATTGAGTTCTCATATCAAGAACTTAAGCATATCATTCCATTTATTTATTAATTTTATATTATTTAATGATATTTTACAGAATTCTGAAAAAAGGTCTTATACATCTTTGGTTTATTCATGGGTTTATTTGATTACCCCAATGAATTTTACTGCTATTACTATTGTTAACTGGATTTTTTTCTCTTATTTTTTATTGCTGGTGAAGAGAAAGGCAAATTATTTAAGTATTCAACTATCATATCTGGCCACTTTGCAAACATTTGAAATTCTGGTAATTTGTCATTTGATTCTTTTAGATTTTCTAGCTAGATTATAATAAGGTTTGTGAATAACTAAAGCTTGTGGTTTTGTTCCATCCTTACACCTCTTTTTTCTTCCAGACCTAGTGTACTGGCTGGTCTCTCCAGTTCAAGGACAAACAGTATAGGCAACTCTGAGTACATGTATCTTATTTTTGACTTGAATGAGAATGTTCCTGATGTTTCACCACAAAAGTATGACAAAGTATGACATTCCCTGTACAGTCCTGTACTTCCTGTATGAAGCAGACAGCTTCATCAAGTTCCCTTTTAAATTTAGTTTGATAACTTCTTTACCTTTTAAAAATGAATGCGTATTGAATTTTATTGACTGTTTTCTTTGCAAATATTGGCCTATTCTCTTTTATCTGTCAATGTAGGCAGTTATAGTAATGTTGAACCATCCTTGAAATCTTAGGGTAAAATCTACTTGGTCAAATCATCATATTATTTAATATACTTCTGAATTGATTTGCTAATATTTTATTTAGGATACTTGTTTCTACACTTATAAATGAGATTGAACTATAGTTATTTCTAGTGTTATCTCCTTGGTGGTTTGGTATCAATGCTATTAAATTAAATGTTCTTTTTTAAAAAAAAAGTTCTGAAAAAGTCTGTAAAAAATCAGAATTATTCACCCAATAACTTAGTAGAATTCACGGGCAGCCCTGGTGGCTCAGCGGTTTAGTGCTGCATGCAGCCCAGGGGGGGGATCCTGGCGTCCCGGGATCGAGTCCCACGTCGAGCTCCCTGCATGGAGTCTGCTTCTCCCTCTGCCTGTGTCTCTGCCTATCTCTCTCTCTGTGTCTCTCATGAATAAATAAATAAAATCTTTAAAAAAAACTTAGTAGAATTCACCCACAAATTATATAACCATTCATATAATTCTTTTTCATGGAATTCTTTAACATTTCCAAGTCTTCCATGGTAAGTAATCTACTTTTTCCTTTTTTAAAAAAAAGATTTTATTTATTTATTCATAAGAGACAGAGAGAGAGAGAGGCAGAGACACAGGCAGAGGGAGAAGCAGGCTCCATGCAGGGAGCCCGACGTGGGACTCGATCCCGGGACACCAGGATCACGCCCTGGGCTGAAGGCAGGTGCTAAACCATTGAGCCATCCAGGCATTCCCGTTTTTTTACTTTCTTTCTTTTTTTTTTAAAAAAATTTTTTATTTATTTATGATAGTCACACAGAGAGAGAGAGAGAGAGAGGCAGAGACATAGGCAGAGGGAGAAGCAGGCTCCATGCACCGGAAGCCCGATGTGGGATTCGATCCCGGGTCTCCAGGATCGCGCCCTGGGCCAAAGGCAAGCGCTAAACCACTGCGCCACCCAGGGATCCCCGTTTTTTTACTTTCTCAGGAAAATTTTAGTAATGTGTGTTTTCTGTTTCATGAGGAATGCATATTTCATTTAGAATTTCCAATATATTGATAGGGTTTTATAGTTTTCTTGTAATTAAAAAAAAATTAATTGTAGCTATGATTAAAATATTTTGTTGGTATTATTTATGCCTTCTCTTGCTTTTCTCTTGGTCATATTTTATTCTTATTTTTACCTTTATCAAGTTTCTCCTTCTATTTTGTTTATGCTTATTTCAGTTATTATTTTTTCAAATTAGCTCATTTATTTTAGTATCTTTAATTTTGTGATAAATTAAGGGTACCACTTTGGCTATGTTCAATAAGTTTTGATATAAGGTTGCTTAGCATTCAGTCATTTCCATTTCTGTTCTTCCTTACCTCTAGAGTTTACACATGTCTATTTTAATATACAAATGTAAAGATATTTGGGGCCTTCTGTTGTTAATTTCTAACTTCATATCACTATGGTCACAAAGCACGGCCTGCATATAATTTTAAAAGATTTTTTTAAGGGGGGGCATTTCAGTGGCTCAGTTGTTTAAGCATCCAACACTTGGTTTCAACTCAGGTTGTGATCTAATGGGTCAAAGGATCCAGCTACACACCAGGCTCATGATCAGTGGTAAGTCAGTTGGAATCTGCTCAAAGATTTTCCTTATGCCTCTCCCCAACTTGCACGTGCTCTCTCTTAACAATAAATAAATCTTTTTTAAAAAAATAAAATATGCTGAGTGAAATAAGTCAATCGGAGAAGGACAAACATTATATGGTCTCATTCATTTGGGGAATATAAAAAATAGTGAAAGGGAATAAAGGGGAAAGGAGAAAAAATGAGTGGGAAATATCAGAAAGGGAGACAGAAAATGAAAGACTCCTAACTCTGGGAAACGAACTAGGGGTAGTGGAAGGGGAGGTGGGCGGGGGGGTGGGGGTGACTGGGTGACGGGCACTGATGTGGGCACTTGACGGCATGAGCACTGGGTGTTATTCTATATGTTGGCAAATTGAACACCAATAAAAAATAAAAAGAAAAAGAAAAAATATTTTAAAAATATTTTTTTCTGATCTAATAGAGTAAATTTTTGTAAATGTTTCATTTAAGTTTGAAAAGAACGCATATTCTCTGCTGCACAAAGCTTTTCTTTCTCCCACATACACAGCTTGATTGTGCTGCTCAAATCATTTATATCCTGATTTATTTTTTATTTCCTTAATATGTTAAGGATTTACCAATTTGTCACTTGCAATTTATCAGTTTTCACTCTATTCATTCAAAGCTGTATTTTTAGATGTATGAAGTTTCATGACTTTTACACCATTGTGGCATAATTTATCTATATCTGTCCAAATGAAATGTCTTTATGAAATGTCTCCTTTTTAATATATTTCTTGAATTGAATTCTATTTCATACTATATTAGAAGTGTTAAATCAGCTATCTCTTAGATAGCATTTGCCTAATATCTTTCAACTGCTTTATTCAAAAATTTTTTATGTTCTTTTACTTTTTAAAAAATTTTTACTTATTTATTTGACAGAGACAACACAAGCAGGAGGTGCAGGATAGGAAGAAGTAGGCTCCCCGCTGAGCAGAGAGCCCAATGCTGGGCTTAATTCTAATTCCAGGGTCCTGGAATCATGACCTGAGCCTAAGGCAGATGCTTAACCAACTAAGGTGCCCCGTCCTTATACTTTAAATAGGCCTATTACACACAGTATATATTTTTATTTCAATTTTATTTTAGTTTTTATCTTTTAATCAGTACTTAGTCCTTTCACATTTTTTGGGAGTTACTGATTTGTTTTTGACTTCTTCTTGTCATCTTATATTTTATTTTTCTATTTACCAAAGTTTATCTGTGTCTGTTTTGTCCCAATTCTAACTCATATGACAGAGATCAAGATTTTTGGTCATTTTCTTTCTTTCAAAGGATGTGTAAGTCATGTATTGTATTTATATTCTTCTCTAGTGGTTATTACTAAAATTCTAACCTATGTACTTAAACTTCTATTTTCCTAAAAACATAAGGTTAATAGTATTAGTATTCTCTCTAATAAGACAAAAAACTTACATTGACTCCCCTCTCTTCTCTCTGCATTCCTACATCCTATAGCAATAATGCATATAATTATAGTTCCACAAAATATCTTTCCCAACTGTTGGTTCTTGCAGTTTACCAATTCCCACCCCCAGGTTCATCCTGAATTCATTCCCTTCTTAGCCTAAACCCTCCAGTAACTATTTCAGAGAAGTTCTGGAGGTAGTCAACTTTCTAAGCATCACATCTTCATACTAGGATGACAGTTTGATGTAATACAGAATCCCAAATTCATAGTTATTTTGCTTTATCACTTTGAAAATTCTCCATTATATTCTTCTGACTCTCGCTGCTTTGTAGGTAATCTGCCTTTTCCCTCAGAGAGTTTTTAAAACTTTCTTTTTATCCTTAAATTCTAAAATGTCCCTACAATATGTCATTATGTATTTGTGTATTATCATTATTTTATTCTTGCTTGGTAATTCATATACCATTTCATAGGGAATCATGTTTTCTTTCAATAAACAGAAGTTCTCAGTCATTAATTTCACAAATATTGCCTGTTGTCCCATTCTCTCCTTCTTGAAATCCTCCACGGTAAATTTTGGAACTTCTAGGTTTATCCTTTATGTCTCTTAATTTTTCTTTCATATGATCTAATTCTATAACTTTTTTGCTGCATCTTGGGAGAATTCCTTATCTGAATTTTCTAAACATAATAGGTGTTTAGTGTACTATCTTGAAATTAGAAATTCAAAGGGTATACTTAGAATGAAATGAAACCCACATTTATTATTTCCCCTTGGGGGGATCACTGAGTGTCACTCATCATGTTAATAATTCATAAGTCACATTTTTGAAGGGTAAGGAACAATAATTTATTAAACATGTATGTTTGCCAGGTGCTATGCAGATGCCTTTTCATATTTTACATAAATCCATACCATCACTTCTTTTTAGAAAACATTCAAATAAACATGCTAGACAAGAGTAGTACTTAGTCCATGGCCAAAACAGAAATGCTCTACTATGTTGTGTATCTTCAACAAGGGAATGATATAATGCTCACTCCTGAGCCCTCAAATTTTATTACAAAGCAAAATCACTATGGGGATTTTTAAGTAGATATTTCTGGATTTCTAAGTGGATAGTGCCATTTACTATTTTAATACAGTAAATCTTATAAAACTAGGCATTAGAATAGCATCCCCTTCCATAGCAGCATGAAAAACGTAATGACTAATTTTTGAATCACAGAAACATTGCACTTTATTAATAACAAAAGGTAGAAATGACTAGGCTTTTTTTAAAAAGTAGAAATGAGAAGTTTGGTGAGAAAATCTATATAAGATTTGAGAAGTTTCTGTCAACTAAAAAATACTCATGTCCTCTACTGCCATGCTCATCCTGGAACTAGTATGATAATACTGGACATGTGGATTAGTAAAGATGCCATAAACACAAGAACATTAAGTACAGTCTCCTTTACCTGGAGGTCCAGGAAGGCCAGGTGGACCCTGTATTCCAGGAAATCCTCGCTCTCCTTTTTCTCCAGGCAAGCCAGGTAACCCCATGTTTCCTTTCTCTCCTATAGTTACACCGGTCCCAGGCCTAGGAATTACCTTTATTATGAAAGAAAAAAAATAAATGAACTCAAAGAGGAAAAGCCCTGTTCTCCTAAAAATAACCTAGCGGCTATATACAATTACAGTGCCATCATTTTCACAAAGCTCTCAAATGAAAAATCATGAAGACTGCTTCACAGATTATGAGTCACATTCTGTATGACTCCTATCCTTCAACTGATTATAAAGTATTTAATACTAGTAATAATATTACCACCCTCCTGAGCCCCAGGCTTACAGAGCTAGAATTATTTTTGATGTCTCTTACCACATTCAATTCATTCCAAATACATAAGCCTGATAATTCTTTACTGAAAATGTCTCTCTAATTTGCTTCCTTCTTTCCTGTTGCCACAGCTACTATCTCCATCTCACACTTGGACTAGCAGAAGCACCTCTGAGCTTCTCCCCTTAAATCCAAATCTACTGCTAGGATATACTTCCTCAAAAAACAATTTCTTTGTGTTAGCTATCCTATTTAAGGACTCAAAATTGCTCACTACTTCTTACTATGTCTGATGCTACTTTTCACCCTGGACTTTGTCAAATCTCGACTCACTTCCAATACCTCTCTCACCTATTTCACCTCCTGTTATTTCTAGCAGTGAGTTTTTAGGAGAGTGAGGTCTGTCTGATTCTAACTGCTTCATGTATCTTGCACATGTATCTTTTGCTCTGAATATGCCATTTCAGATATCTATAATGCCTTCTTCCAATCTTTCCCTTTATCAACCCATACTTCTTTCTTCCTCGAAAACAAAATGAAACAAACTCATCTCTTTCAGGAGGGCTTTATTGATTAGAATCAACTAACTTATTCCTTTTCTCTTGGTCTTCTTAGAATCTTAGTGCCTAAAGACATTCCTATTAAATAATTGAAATATAAAGAAATTAATCTCATAGAGCTATAATGATAATTAAGCTTTAGATTTAAGAGCCTGTTGGACTGAAGTACAAAGCAACACCTACTGGCAAAGTGCAATGTTTCATCCTGGCTCTATTGGATATAAGAAATATTCAGACAAAAGGAGACTGGAAGTTGTGGAACCTAGAATGGAGATATAGTTCAAAAGGGATAGTGAGGCTGCTGGATAGGACTGCACTCTCAAAATTTCCACTTCTGATAGTTATCAAAATGTTATTATCTCATTTTATAAAGAAACTATTTCTTATAGATCTAGTATTTGATGTTAAAATGAAAGTGAGTAAAAATTAAATAAGATCTCTAAGTATATCCTCATTAGATCTGTTAATTACAAGAGGAGGGGCAAGATGGCTGAAGAGTAGGGTCCCCAAATCACCTGTCCCCAACAAATTACCTAGATAACCTTCAAGTCATCCTGAAAATCTACGAATTCGGCCTGAGATTTAAAGAGAGACCAGCTGGAATACTACAGTGAGAAGAGTTCGCGCTTCTATCAAGGTAGGAAGACAGCGAAAAAGAAATGAAGACACAAAAGGCCTCCAAGGGGGAGGGGCCCCGCGAGGAGCCGGGCTGAGGCCGGGGGGAGTGTCCCCAGGACAGGAGAGCCCCGTCCCGGAGAAGCAGGAGCTTCACCAAATTTCCTGGACTGAAAGCGCTGGCAGGGAGGTCAGGCAGGATCCCAGGAGGGCGGGGATGCCCTCGGGCTCCCTGGGACACTAACAGGCTGAGAGCTCTGTAGTTAACTGCCTGAGCTGAATCCAGGGGTCTAGAGCTGGCCAACGCCACTGTGGTTGTTCCTCCTGGGGCCTCACAGGATAAACAACCCCCACTGAGCCCTGCACCAGGCAGGGGCAGAGCAGCTCCCCCAAGTGCTAACACATGAAAATCAGCACAACAGGACCCTCCCCAGGAGACCAACTAGACGGACAAGTTCCAGGGGAAGTCAAGGGACTTAAAGTATACAAAATCGGAAGATACTCCCCCGTGTTGTTGTTTTTTTTGTTTTGTTTTGGTTTGTGTTTTTTTTTTCTTTATCCTTGATTTCTGATTGCTTCCCCCACCCCCACCTTTTTTTTTTCGCTCCTTTCTTTCTTTTTCTTTCTCTTTTTCTTCTTCCCCCCCCTTTTTTTTCTTCTTTCTCTTTTTTCTTTTTATCTTTTCTTTCCTTCTCTCTCTTTTTCTCCTTTTCCCAATACAACTTGTTTTTGGCCACTCTGCACTGAGTAAAATGACTAGAAGAAAAACCTCACCTCAAAAAAAAGAATCAGAAACAGCCCTCTCTCCCACAGAGTTACAAAATCTGGATTACAATTCAATGTCAGAAAGCCAATTCAGAAGCACTATTTTACAGCTACTGGTGGCTCTAGAAAAAAACATAAAGGACTCAAGAGACTTCATGACCACAGAATTTAGATCCAATCAGGCAGAAATTAAAAATCAATTAAATGAGATGCAATCCAAGCTAGAAGTCCTAACGACGAGGCTTAACGAGGTGGAAGAACGAGTGAGTGACACAGAAGACAAGCTGATGGCAAAGAGGGAAACTGAGGAAAAAAGAGACAGGCAATTAAAAGACCATGAGGATAGATTAAGGGAAATAAATGACAGCCTGAGGAAGAAAAACCTATGTTTAATTGGGGTTCCCGAGGGCGCCGAAAGGGACAGAGGGCCAGAATATGTATTTGAACAAATCCTAGCTGAAAACTTTCCTAATCTGGGAAGGGAAACAGGCATTCAGATCCAGGAAATAGAGAGATCCCCCCCTAAAATCAACAAAAACCGTTCAACACCTCGACATTTAATAGTGAAGCTTGCAAATTCCAAAGATAAGGAGAAGATCCTTAAAGCAGCAAGAGAAAAAAAGTCCCTGACTTTTATGGGGAGGAATATTAGGGTAACAGCAGACCTCTCCACAGAGACCTGGCAGGCCAGAAAGGGCTGGCAGGATATATTCAGGGGCCTAAATGAGAAGAACATGCAACCAAGAATACTTTATCCAGCAAGGCTTTCATTCAAAATGGAAGGAGAGATAAAGAGCTTCCAAGACAGGCAGGAACTGAAAGAATATGTGACCTCCTAACCAACTCTGCAAGAAATTTTAAGGGGGACTCTTAAAATTCCCCTTTAAGAAGAAGTTCAGTGGAACAATCCACAAAAACAAGGACTGAATAGATATGATGACACTAAACTCATATCTGTCAATAGTAACTGTGAACGTGAATTGGCTTCATGACCCCATCAAAAGGCGCAGGGTTTCAGACTGGATAAAAAAGCAAGACCCATCTATTTGCTGTCTACAAGAGACTCATTTTAGACAGAAGGACACCTACAACCTGAAAATAAAAGGCTGGAGAACCATTTACCATTCAAATGGTCCTCAAAAGAAAGCAGGGGTAGCCATCCTTATATCAGATAAATTAAAATTTACGCCGAAGACTATAGTGAGAGATGAAGAAGGACACTATCTCATACTCAAAGGATCTATCCAACAAGAGGACTTAACAATCCTCAATATATATGCCCCGAATGTGGGAGCTGCCAAATATTTAAACCAATTAATAACCAAACTCAAGAAATACTTTGATAATAATACACTTATACTTGGTGACTTCAATCTAGCTCTTTCTACCCTCGATAGGTCTTCTAAGCACAACATCTCCAAAGAAACGAGAGCTTTAAATGATACACTGGACCAGATGGATTTCACAGATATCTACAGGACTTTACATCCAAACTCAACTGAATACACATTCTTCTCAAGTGCACATGGAACTTTCTCCAGAATAGACCACATCCTGGGTCACAAATCGGGTCTGAACTGATACCAAAAGATCGGGATAGTCCCCTGTATATTCTCAGACCATAATGCCTTGAAATTAGAACTTAATCACAACAAGAAGTTTGGAAGGACCACAAACACATGGAGGTTAAGGACCATCCTGCTAAAAGATGAAAAGGTCAACCAGGAAATTAAGGAAGAATTAAAAAGATTCATGGAAACTAATGAGAATGAAGATACAACCATTCAAAATCTTTGGGATGCAGCAAAAGCAGTCGTGAGGGGGAAATACATTGCAATACAAGCATCCATTCAAAAACTGGAAAGAACTCAAATTCAAAAGCTCACCTTAGGGATCCCTGGGTGGCGCAGCGGTTTGGCGCCTGCCTTTGGCCCAGGGCGCGATCCTGGAGACCCGGGATCGAATCCCACATCAGGCTCCCGGTGCATGGAGCCTGCTTCTCCCTCTGCCTGTGTCTCTGCCTCTCCCTCTCTCTCTCTCTCTGTATGACTATCATAAATAAATAAAAAAAAATTAAAAAACAAAACAAAACAAAAGCTCACCTTACACATAAAGGAACTAGAGAAAAAGCAACAAATAGACCCCACCCCCAGCAGAAGAAGACAGTTAATTAAAATTCGAGCAGAACTAAATGATATCGAGACCAAAAGAACTGTGGAACAGATCAACAGAACCAGGAGTTGGTTCTTTGAAAGAATTAATAAGATAGATAAACCATTAGCCAACCTTATTAAAAAGAAGAGAGAGAAGACTCAAATTAATAAAATCATGAATGAGAAAGGAGAGATCACTACCAACACCAAGGAAATACAAACGATTTTAAAAACATATTATGAACAGCTGTACGCCAATAAATTAGGCAATCTAGAAGAAATGGACGCATTCCTGGAAAGCCACAAACTACCAAAACTGGAGCAGGAAGAAATAGAAAACCTGAACAGGCCAATAACCAGGGAGGAAATTGAAGCAGTCATCAAAAACCTCCCAAGACACAAGAGTCCAGGGCCAGATGGCTACCCAGGGGAATTCTATCAAACGTTTAAAGAAGAAATCATACCTATTCTACTAAAGCTGTTTGGAGAGATAGAAAGAGATGGAGTACTTCCAAATTCGTTCTATGAGGCCAGCATCACCTTAATTCCGAAACCAAAGACCCCACCAAAAAGGAGAATTACAGACCAATATCCCTGATGAACATGGATGCAAAAATTCTCAACAAGATACTAGCCAATAGGATCCAACAGTATATTAAGAAAATTATTCACCATGACCAAGTAGGATTTATTCCTGGGACACAAGGCTGGTTCAACACTCATAAAACCATCAATGTGATTCATCATATCAGCAAGAGAAAAACCAAGAGCCATATGATCCTCTCATTAGATGCAGAGAAGGCATTTGACAAAATACAGCATCCATTCCTGATCAAAACCCTTCAGAGTGTTGGGATAGAGTGAGCTTTCCTCGACATCTTAAAAGCCATCTACGAAAAGCCCACAGCAAATATCATTCTCAATGGGGAAGCACTGGGAGCCTTTCCCCTAAGATCAGGAACAAGACAGGGATGTCCACTCTCACCACTGCTATTCAACATAGTACTGGAAGTCCTCGCCTCAGCAATCAGACAACAAAAAGACATTAAAGGCATTCAAATTGGCAAAGAAGAAGTCAAACTCTCCCTCTTCGCCGATGACATGATACTCTACATAGAAAACCCAAAAGCCTCCACCCCAAGATTGCTAGAACTCATACAGCAATTTGGTAACGTGGCAGGATACAAAATCAATGCCCAGAAATCAATGGCATTTCTATACACTAACAATGAGACTGAAGAAAGAGAAATTAAGGAGTCAATCCCATTTACAATGGCACCCCAAAGCATAAGATACCTAGGAATAAACCTAACCAAAGAGGTAAAGGATCTATACCCTAAAAACTATAGAACACTTCTGAAAGAAATTGAGGAAGACACAAAGAGATGGAAAAATATTCCATGCTCATGGATTGGCAGAATTAATATTGTGAAAATGTCAATGTTACCCAGGGCAATTTACATGTTTAATGCAATCCCTATCAAAATACCATGGACTTTCTTCAGAGAGTTAGAACAAATTATTTTAAGATTTGTGTGGAATCAGAAAAGACCCCGAATAGCCAGGGGAATTTTAAAAAAGAAAACCATAGCTGGGGGCATCACAATGCCAGATTTCAGGTTGTACTACAAAGCTGTGGTCATCAAGACAGTGTGGTACTGGCACAAAAACAGACACATAGATCAATGGAACAGAATAGAAAACCCAGAAGTGGACCCTGAACTTTATGGTCAACTAATATCAATAAAGGAGGAAAGACTATCCATTGGAAGAAAGACAGTCTCTTCAATAAATGGTTTTGGGAAAATTGGACATCCACATGCAGAAGAATGAAACTGGACCACTCTCTTTCACCATACACAAAGATAAACTCAAAATGGATGAGAGATCTCAATGTGAGACAAGAGTCCATCAAAATCATAGAAGAGAACACAGGCAACACCCTTTTTGAACTTGGCCACAGTAACTTCTTGCAAGATACATCCACAAAGGCAAAAGAAACAAAAGCAAAAATGAACTATTGGGACTTCATCAAGATAAGAAGCTTTTGCACAGCAAAGGATACAGTCAACAAAACTAAAAGACAACCTACAGAATGGGAGAAGATATTTGCAAATGACATATCAGATAAAGGGCTAGTTTCCAAAATCTATAAAGAACTTATTAAACTCAACACCAAAGAAACAAACAACCCAATCATGAAATGGGCAAAAGACATGAAGAGAAATCTCACAGAGGAAGACATGGACATGGCCAACATGCACATGAGAAAATGCTCTGCATCACTTGCCATCAGGGAAATACGAATCAAAACCACAATGAGATACCACCTCACACCAGTGAGAATGGGGAAAATTAACAAGGCAGGAAACAACAAATGTTGGAGAGGATGCGGAGAAAAGGGGAACCCTCTTACACTGTTGGTGGGAATGTGAACTGGTACAGCCACTCTGGAAAACTGTGTGGAGGTTCCTCAAAGAGTTCAAAATAAACCTGCCCTACGACCCAGCAATTGCACTGTTGGGGATTTACCCCAAAGATTCAGATGCAATGAAACGCCGGGACACCTGCACCCCGATGTTTCTAGCAGCAATGTCCACAATAGCCAAACTGTGGAAGGAGCCTCGGTGTCCATCGAAAGATGAATGGATAAAGAAGATGTGGTTTATGTATACAATGGAATATTACTCAGCAATTAGAAACGACAAATACCCACCATTTGCTTCAACGTGGATGGAACTGGAGGGTATTATGCTGAGTGAAATAAGTCAGTCGGAGAAGGACAAACAGTGTATGTTGTCATTCTTTTGGGGAATATAGAAAATAGTGAAAGGGAATATAAAGGAAGGGAAAAGAAATGTTGGGAAATATCAGGAAGGGAGACAGAACATAAAGACTCCTAACTCTGGGAAACGAACTAGGGGTGGTGGAAGGGGAGGAGGGCGGGGGGTGGAGGGGAATGGGTGACGGGCACTGAGGCGGACACTTGACGGGATGAGCACTGGGTGTTTCTCTGTATGTTGGTAAATTGAACACCAATAAAAATTAATTTTAAAAAATCTGTTAATTACTAACTATCAATACCTGACACTATGGACAGAAAGAATTAATGTTACTCAAATGTCTGAACATACAGACTTTATGACATTTGCATCTTTGTAGATTCAATGCAGTATAGAACCAAGAGTCTTACCAAATTTCAACCAAAAATATGACAAAATGTAGCAATAATATTTTATTCTTATTAACACTGGAAATATATTTGACTTAAATTTCATGGTGAATGCAAACATGACAAAATCTGCAAACCTCCTAATTATTCTTTCATAGAACAGTTTCCAACATTTGATTAAGAGCCCCTAAAGGCACATACCCAGGGAAGAAAGAGGTATGAATCAGACAATTACAATAGAAAAAATCTATTAAGACCAAATCCATCTTTCCAGAGCTCTGCAGGGGAAAGGGCCAATCCCTAGCTCCCAAAATTTCTTTTATTGAACCTTTATAAGCAACACTTTCACCACCTGCTGGTTACTTGAGAAATAATTTGGCATTCATGATGCAAAACAACCCAATGCCACAATTTTGGATCTTTACTATGGAGAAGTAATAGGAAGAACAATAAAAAGACTTTGAAGTCAACATTACTGAAGTTTTATATGTAGGCTTTTAAGCCAGTAAAAGTTACTAATTAATGACTTGGAATTTTGTATTCTATGAGGAAAAGGAACAGAGTATATCAAGGCACAAAAATAAAAATACATCCATACATTTGTTAAATGAAGACTAAAATAAAAAACTTACAAGTCCAGGAGGCCCAGTTGAGCCAAGTTCACCTTTTTGGCCCTGTTTAATAAAAGTGTAAAGTAGATTAGTAAAAACTACACCAAAATATCCATTTCCTTAAAAACATAACAGATAACTAACTTTAGTGAAGACCAAGGAATCGATAATAAAATATCTCAAAGAGAAATTCAACTCAAGGTAATGAGACAGTACTGAAATAAGTCTAGGAAACCCGTGATGTTGTCTTAGATTTACTAGCTATATGATTTTGATCAAATCAATTAACTTATCTGCCTTATATATAGACCAGACTTCTAAGGTATTTCTAGATGCAACATCCTTTGATTTAAAGATTCCTATTTTCTAGTAAATTATGAATACTCTATAAAGAAGATACTGAATAAAAAAATTGGCACCACTAGAATCAGTGAAAACCATTATATTTTTAACTTGTAGCCATTTTTTTTTTTCATAAAACTTGTCGAGGGCATAAATTTAGTGTTATTTCCATTAGTGGCAGATATTTTAGAGCTGATGGACTTAACTAGAATCAGGAACAGCTAATTAATTATAATTGCTTTTGAGAGCTCTCAGAAACCAGTGAAAGACAAATTCAGAGACAAAAACTGTTACTCTTAACCGGTAACTACAACAGCATGAAAAACACAGTATGCAACTGTTATTCTACTGGCCAAGACCTAAGGATAGATGTTTCTCTCAGCCCTCAGTTCTTATTCTAGACTTGTTCATAGGAACTTTTCATCTATCTAAAAGCTTCTTTTAGTTTAAAGAGTTAGTCCTATCACTTTACTTACTACTTGAAAAAAAGTCCTGTTCTTTGAGTATTTATTATCTTCCTTAATTCTAGCTGTGTCACTTAGTCCAAGCTTGAAGTTGGATCTAATTTAGAAATAAGCCATCATTAAAATATATACCCTCTGGGTACATTCAGGTTTGTAACACCTTTTCCTCCCTGCCTGCAAAACAAAGCTTTTCAGTATTGGTTTTCTATAAAGCAATTAGAGACCACAGAGATTGGAAAACTGGATATTTTGTGCTCTGCTATAAATAAGGGAAATGTGTGCTTCATACATTCTTTCAAAGTCACTTTTAAAATAGATAACTAAATAAGTGACTTCCAGTCAGGCTATATAGCCAAATGAAAAAAAATTGACAAAAAATTAGCCACAGCCTTTCAGACAATAATTGCACAGAGAATGGAAATTTTTAGTGGAGACATCCTAAATTCACAGGTACAAGCCTTTTTAGTATGAGGACCTCACTAAAATAGTGCTGAAACCACTTTCTGGAGAATAAAAGTCTTGCCGATACATGCTCAAAATAAAAGCACCAACTTTTCACAATTGAAATGCTAAAGTTAAACAATTCTTCATGTATTTCCACCACATGGATTGTGATTTAGGACAATGAATGAAAATTTAGAGGAACTGGTACAAAAGAAAAAGGAGCAACACCAAAAGATGAATAAAGAATGTATAGTTTGAATATGAAAGCTAGTTATTTAGAATTTTTTAATTTAGAACTCAACCTTGGGAGAGAAAAGGATTATGTTTAGAATAAAACCAGTCACTTCAAAGTATTAAAATTCTTACCTTTTCTCCATCCCTTCCTGGTTCACCAGGGTAACCAGGATCACCAGGTAAACCCTTTAAAACATAGAGATTAGGGTGACATCAGCAAAAATGGTGGAGTAAGGAAGCCAAACATCCTCACCTCCATAAAAGTGACAAAGAACATTGGCAAAAATGTCAGAGTCAACTTTTTTAGAACACTAGAAATTAATCAGAGAGTTGTAGCAATCCAGGGAGTATTTGTTGGGGAAAACAAAATGACTGAATCTTGGTAAGAACACAGAACTTAGTAGCATTTTAACTTGCTTTAGTCCTATCACCCTTCCTCAGCTCTATGGTATCCTTGAAAACCCAACAGCTCACAATCAAGGTGAAAATCAGCAGACTCACAGCAAATGGAAGGGATAGAACTGGGCTGGAGCTTTCTCAAAGACCCATTCCCAAACAGTTGTCATTATTTGACTTGTCTGGTGACTATCTTTATTTGACCTGACTTGAGTTCTCCCAGTGAAAACAAAGAACAGTCAGTCTTTCCACTGAAGATATCTGTCAAAAACACTCAGGGGAAATTATTGACCATCACAGCTGCCTAAATCATGAAACAAAGACCAACTGTTCCCCCAAAAGCCAGGAACTAATGCCCTGAATTTACCTCCCCTTAAACTATTTAATGTTAAATTAATTTGTGATTCTAGAGTTTACAAATTGAGGACTGCCTATTTAGCAAAATCACCTGGAAACCAATTTATCTGATTTTATTAGTTCCAAATTCCAGTTTTGTTAAGAATTATCCCTTCAAAATGGTCTCCAAAATGTCATCAAATTTTCTGGCCTTGAAAACCTCTTTTAACATCTCTGTGCATACTCTTGTTACTGAGTCTGCCTGGAATAATATTCCTAGCCTTGCAGGTTTTTATTTTCCTCTTTATTTTGTAGTAATTAGAATGATCTGTCATAACTTTTATTTAAAAATGTATGTTCGGGGATCCCTGGGTGGCTCAGCGGTTTGGTGCCTGCCTTTGGCCCAAGGTGCAATCCTGGAGTCCCAGGATCGAGTCCCACGTCAGGCTCCCAGCATGGAGCCTGCTTCTCCCTCCTCCTGTGTCTCTGCCTCTCTCTCTCTCTTTCTTTCTATCATAAATCAATCAATCAATCAATCAATCAATCAATCTTAAAAATGTATGTTCACATAAAATATTGTATGTGAATGTTTTAAGCAGTTTTGTTCATAATGGCCCAAATCAGAAACAACCAAAATATCCTCCAGTGGATAAATGTATAAACGAATCTTGGTACATCTCTATAATCAAATACTACTCAGCAATAAAGGGAATGAACTATCAATTTATTATAGTAGCATAATATTATTATGCTATGTGAAAGAATCCTGAATCAAAAAACTATATACAATATTACTCTATTTAAATGACATTCTAGAATAGGGAATATCATAGGGATGGAGAACAGATCAATTGTTGCCAAGGGCTTTGGATGGTAGGGAGGGAAGAAAATGAATACAAAATACTGGGGGAACTTTTGAGGGTGATGGAACTTTTTTATTTTAAAGTTTTTTTTAAAGATTTATTTATTCATGAGAGACAGGAGAGAGAGAAAGAGAGAGAGAGAGAGAGAGAGAAACAGAGACACAGGCTCCCTGCATGGAGCCTGACCTGGGACTTGATCCGGGGTCTCCAGGATCACACCCTGGGCTGAAGGCGGCACTAAACTGCTGAGCCACCCGGGCTGCCCTTAAAGCTGGTTTTACAACTGTAAGTGTTTGTCAAAACATAGAACTTTACATTGAAAATGGTCCATTTTACTGTATACAAGTTGTATCTCAATAAATTGGACTTAAGGTCTGAACTTCATTTTTTTAACAAAGAAATTTTAAATTCATATTCAAAAGAGAAAGTATCACTTCCATTTATAGTAACTATTTCCAACCCCGAGCCTGTTTGCCATCCTGCTTCTCTCTACCACATAAAAGTGTTGCTATTTGGGGGGGGGTTAGGTGAGGGGATGAGCTTTATCTACTCACTGGAATTCCTGGTTGGCCATTCTCTCCATCTTTGCCCGGTTTACCCTGTAAGATTCAAATAATTGCAAGAATATAAATTTGTTATTTAGGATGTATGAGATTAAAGAATATAACAAGCTTTATTCCTGCCTTGGATTATTAAGTATACATTTCAGACTTCAATATTATAACAAATAAATGATACTACATTTTGAGACAAAGAAAGTAGGATTTAAGAGGAAAGAATAAAGTACATGAGCACACTCACAAACGTTTAAAATCTTTTCCAAAGAAAATTAGTAGTCATAACACTTACTCTTTTGCCAGGCTCTCCTTGTTCACCCTTCTCACCTTTCATACCACCTGAAGGACCCTGTACACACACAAAAGTAGTTTTACACTGGTTCATGGAGTGCTATGTATCAATACCAATTTACATTAAATGATACTAAAGAATTTTAGGTTACTTACTGGAGGACCACGTATCCCTGGAGGTCCAGGAGGCCCTCGGTCACCAGGAAGTCCCTATGCAGTAGCAGGGGAAAGGAAAGCAACATTAATACTAGAGCTAGCTAAAGACGCTTTTAGCAAGCTGAACTATAGACTCATGCAGGATAACCAAAGATAATAGGATGTGATGTTTCTAATTCAAAGTTGAAATCTTCTGGGCTAAAGAATTTGGAGCTATCTTTTCTTCAGTTATTTTCTAATGTATGCACAAGCTGAGTTTTAAGATAAATAAAAAGACAACATTTAAAAGGAAATTTTTTTTATAATAAATTTATTTTTTATTGGTGTTCAATTTGCCAACATAAAGAATAACACCCAGTGCTCATCGCATCAAGTGCCCCCCTCAGTGCCCGTCACCCATTCACCCCCACCCCCCGCCCTCCTCCCCTTCCACCACCCCTAGTTCGTTTCCCAGAGTTAGGAGTCTTTAATGATATGTTGTTAAAAAAAGCAAGAATACCTAAAACTAGGAGATATAGGGGTTATATAACACACATACATTTTGGCAGAGAATTAAATGACCCAATCTATATTGATGGTAGAATTTCAGTACAATGTGTTCTTTATTCTTAAGTTTCTAGTTAGCATTTCAGTGAAACAACAATGTACACACTTTGTTCAAGGTGGGCTACTATGCTATAAAAGATATGTATGATCTCATCTACCCTAGGTATCAGATAATTATTTTTAAACACGACAAGGGTTTATAGAATAATACCATCTTTCTCTGTGTATATCAGTGAAATATAGAGAAGACGGTCATCAGGACAATGACAATAGACCTTACCATGACCTAATTTCATACATGAATGCATTATTCATAACAGCCAAAAATGCAAACAATCCAAATATCCATCAACTGATAAATGGATAAATAATACGCGGTATATTCATACAAGGGAACATTATTTAGCCACAAAATGAAATGAAGTACTGATACATGCTATAATATAGATAAACCTGAAAACAAACTAAGTACAAGAAGTCAGACACGGAAGACCATATATCATATGATTCTACTTATGTGAATTGATCAGAGTAGACAAATCTACAGAGCCAAATTAGATTAGTGGTTGCTTAAGGCTAAGAGTTTGGAGAGAAATGAAGAGTGACAACAAATAAGTATGGGGTTTTGGAGGGTGGCTGATGACAATGTTTTAAATTAGATTATAGTCATGGTTTCACTACCCTGTGAATATACCAAAAAAAATGGAATTGTATACTTTAAATGGGTGAATTGTATGGCATGTAAATTATATCTCAATAAGGCTCTTTGAAAAATTTAATTACCTCAAATCTTTGTTATTTTTTTTAAGATTTTATTTATTTATTCATGAGAGACATAGAGAGAGAGAGGCAGAGATACAGGCAGAGGGAGAAGCAGGCTCCATGCAGGGAGCCTGATATGGGACTCGATTCCGGGTCTCCGGAAACCGGCCCTGGGCTGAAGGTGGCACTAAACTGCTGAGCCACCAGGGCTGCCCAAATCTTTGTTATTTTTAAAAATACCTTCACATATAATTATATTCCAGCTTGTAGTGCATTTTAATGGAATGCCACTTTTTAGCAAAATGTTCATTGATTTCCTCTCTATATACTCACCTGATCTCCTTTCTGAAACTCTACATCAGTTGGTCTTTTCTGTTCACTGATCTGCCCAGGAGGACCAGGGGGACCCTGAAGACCTTGCTCACCCTGTTTGCAAGATTTAACAAGTAAGTAATATTTCATAGTTTACACAGACAATAATATAAAATATAAGCTAAGTCAGTTGCAAGGACCAAAAATATGAGTTCAAATGATAAGGAAAGGAAAAAACTGAGGGCTGAATAATCAATTTTTTTCTTTACTCACCTTTTCACCTTTGGGTCCCTGGAAATTTAAGCCCATATTCCCCTGAAGAGAGAGGTTTTAGTTTAAAATCTCATTGACACTAACAAAAAGAAGTCACACCAAATAAAAAATATAAAGAAAAATAAAATTACCTTTGGTCCTGGAAGTCCTGGTGGACCAGGAGGGCCCTAAGAATAGAAGACACAGAAAAGGAAACAGGGATACACTAATAAGTTTATTTAAAAATTATTCGGTTTCCAAAAAATTATTTGGTTTCACAAAAAGCAAGAACTGAAAACATCCCCTCAAAATAATATTTTCCTGTTTTTTTTCTCACATCTGAATTGATTTTAACAAACTAGATGAATGTGGAGACTTCTGTGACAGCGTACAGGGGAAAAAAATGCAAGGATGAATAGAGGCAGAGGGGTGACACCAGTACCAAAAATCAATACAAGAGTTAATCCCAACAAACATCAAATTTCTCATATCAGAATTATAGGTAAATAATTTAGGTATCATAAAGCAATTAACACTCTAGCTCTAAAAAACATGTGTTTACTTTTTTAGTTCAGTTTTATTTTTATGTGACCTGACTCTGTATGAGAGTGTTTCAAGGCTTGAAAAGTTATATAGGCATTTGTTTGCCCAAGTATATCAAGTCTTTGATCTCAATGCATCTATTTATTTACACATTGTACCCTGGTGGCATTTCTAAGACTTTGCTTCACATTTTGAATCAGGGTTAATTGAAGGAACATTCCAAAGTGCTGAGTGAATCAGTTATATAGCCACAAGAGTTGAGGAAATTTAAGATGTAACAACACACCTAGGGTAGTCTGATGTAACAACAAAATTAGGAAAAAGTGCGATAGTCCAGAATCTCATGCTTTGCAGGACATCTACAACTAAAATAGACTAAACAAAAGGGTTTTCTATTTCTAATCCTCTTGTAGATATTTCCAGGAAAGCAAAAATCACGATCTTTTCTGGTAGATTCTTTTAGTATTTACCAAATGTTATTTCCTTCATTCAAGAATAGAGGACCAATCGTCACAAGCAAAATTGTACAATCTCTAAAGGTATAATGAAAACTGTCACTTAAATATATGGTAGATGAGAGATAGAGTGGCACATGAGAAATTACTTTGACTGAAGTACAGTTTTCTGCTTTTTAAAGAGGGCAATAGCAAACCTCTAAGTCCAAAACATGACTTGAATGAAATCTAAGCATTTCAGGGGCAAAAATACTCAGAATTTAATTACAGTAGAAAATATGAGTGACTATAAAAGTAGTAAAGTAAGAGAACTGGCTACACAGTCAAAGTCTTTAGAAGTTTTTGCTTCTTCCCTGAAGTACAAAAATCCTTATCCCATTGCAGATTGATTCACTACCCTCACCAACCCTACTGTTTTGTCACATGGTGGCCCCTTAGAAATGGGAGACAATATATTGTTGTGAATACCTGCTTTTGTTCTTCTTAAACAGAAAACTGCAGTTTGAAGAAACATGTTTCATAAAGTGACTAGAGAACTGCCTTAAAAGACTTTATGCAACGGCCAGGATCAACTTCAACACTGACACATCAAGAGATAACCAACACAATATTTTGTTTTAAATCTTTCTTTTTGTGTACCTCATTCTCCTCCATCTATAAAATGAAGCTATTACTTAGCACATATTTTGTTCACCATAGCATTGTAAAATATACTGTAAATAAAAAAATAGATATAGGGGTGCCTGGGTGGCTCATTCCATTAAATATCTGCCTTGGGCTCAGGTCAGGATACTGGACTCCTGGGAGTCAGGCTCCCTGCTCAGCAGGGAGTCTGCTTCTCCCTCTACCTCTGCCCCTCACCCCACTTGTGCACATGTGCTCCCCCTGTCAAATAAATAAATAATCTTTAAAAAATAAAAATAAAAAATATAGGGGGAATCCCTGGGTTGCTGAGCGGTTTGGCTCCTGCCTTTGGCCTAGGGAGCAATCCTGGGGTTCCGGGATCGAGTCCCGCGTTGGGCTCCCGACATGGGGCTTGCTTCTCCCTCCTCCTGTGTCTCTGCCCCCCCCATCATAAATAAAAATAAATAAATCTTAAAAAAAATAAAAATATACAAATATATAGATTGTAAACATTGAAAATGTATTATACTTTCAAGTAGTAGAAATAATATTACTATTCCTGAATTTTTTTCAAGTAAGAGAAATACAATTATAGAAGCAAGCTTACCATCAAACCTGGTGGTCCTGGGGGACCAATTGGCCCTGGTAAACCAGTGGGACCAGCTGGGCCCTGTTATAAAGGAAGAGAAGGATTAAAAAAAAAAAAAAACCTCTCACTCTATCACACAAAGAACTAAATGAATGAAATTTTAACTTAAGCAATTGCCAAATTTGGTTACACAATTCTACAATTCTGCAGTATTATAAACAGAATTTTAAAATGTATAAGAATAAAAGGATTAAGTAACTATAAAGAAATTTAACTAAAAAGAATGGCTACAGCTTTTAGAAAACTTATGTTTTACAATGGTAGGTAACAAATGTAGGACAAATACATAGTAAGGAAGTTTTACAAAATAAAATTATAAAGATGGGCATTTAGTGGAGCTTTTATGGTAGAAGTGAAAAGTGGCTTCTCTAAAGTAAAAACTACGTATTTATCCAAAGAAAATGAAAACCCTAATTTGAAAAGGTATATGCACCCCTGTGTTTATTGTAGCATTATTTATAATAGCCAAGACATGGAAGTAACTCACATGTCCATCCATAGACGAATGGATAAAGAAGATGTGGTGTGTACACACACACACACCACAATGGAATATCAGCCATAAAAAAGAATGAAATCTTGCCATTTGCAACTCAGGTCGATCTAGAGGGAATAGTGCTAAGTGAAATAAGTCAGGTCAAAGATAAATACCATAGGATTTCAGTCATATGTGGAATTTAAGAATCAAAACAAACAAATTAAGGAAACAATAAAAAAATGAACAGATTCTTACATAAAGCGAACAAACTGGTGGTGCCAGAGGGGAGATAGATGAAATGGGTGAAATAAGTGAAGGGGATCAAGAGTGCACTTATTGTGATGAACACTGAATAATGTACAGAATTGTGAAATCATTATATTGTACACCTGGAACTAATATAATGTACGTTAATTATACCAGAATAAAAATTTTAATTTTAAAAGATACAAAAAATAATTAAATTAAATTAAAATAAATAAGAGTATAGACAAAGAAGAAAGTGAGAATAACTGGGACCACAGACAAGGAAATGATGCAACTATTTTGGCACCCAATTTGGCATCTTAAAAAGCTAAAAATTTGACATCAATGAAATCCAGCAATTCTCTATCTAGGTATAAATCCTGCATTATTTTGTAATTAA
Source organism: Vulpes vulpes (assembly GCF_048418805.1). NCBI lineage: Eukaryota > Metazoa > Chordata > Mammalia > Carnivora > Canidae > Vulpes > Vulpes vulpes. The sequence goes on along the minus strand of NC_132796.1, from coordinate 78,913,762 downwards.
AATATTAAAAACAACCAAATATTCAATAATAGGAGATCAGAGAAACAAACTGTAGTATGTAGTATGTTCACACAATGGAATGTTATATAGAAGTGAAACTGAATGAACTACAGCCACATGCAAGAATATGGATGTATCTTAATAAATTAAGTAGAAAACTACATAAATGTTATGTTATTTTAAAAGCAAAATTAAAAACTCTGGTTTAGAGATACATGTATATATAACAAAAGTATAAGAAGCAATAGAAAACTCAAAATGGTACTTATTATCTTGGTAGAATGCAGAAGGATGTGACTGCCAAGGAAACCCCAAGTTGATTCAAAATTATTTGAAATGTTCTACTTCTTAAATGGTATTTTGGATCCATAGTGTTCAATTGATAGTTATGCTTCAAAACATACATATATTTTGCATGTATTCTGCTGCATTTTCAAATATTACATAACTACAAATTATAAGGGATAAAGGGCAAGATTAAGAGTACTTAAGGGGACACCTGGGTGGCTCAGTGGTTTAGCGCCTGCCTTTGGCCCAGGGGGTGATCCTGGAGTCCTGGGATCAAGTCCCACCTTGGGCTCCTTGCATGGAGCCTGCTTCTTCCTCTGCCTGTGTCTGTGTCTCTGCCTCTCTCTCTCTCTCTCTCTCTCTCTCTCTCTGCATCTCTCATGAATAAAAAAATAAAATATTTTTTAAAAAGAATACTTAAGAACAAATGGATGGGTGTTATCAAGCATGGAATGAGTTGGTAGTTAATAAAAAATTCCCCAACATTGCACCTTAGTCGTCAAATACTAGAAAGTACTGATTTTTTTTGGCAAAGGGATCAATCTTTGTGAAATATAAACTACAAGAAATTGACTACCTGATCAACAGATAATGCTGTCTCTAGGGATGTTATCTACAGACTAACATAACTTTTTTTCTTAAGATTATACCTGATGTTCACCATGCATAAATTTTATTCCCTCAGCCTTCAAAATATATACATATGTTATACATAACTAACAGTGTTACAAATGATGTCTTCTAATATATTAAATGGGAGACCTTCAATTTTTATTTTTAATCAGACTATTTACAATTATCATGACTACTCCTACCACCTACTAATCCTCATAGCACAAGAATAAGAATATAGAAGCATATTTCTACTGCCAAACCCCAAAACAAAAATTTCCATGGAAACTAGATAGAAAGATAAAAGAACAAAGAAGTCCTTTGTAAATTCTTCCTGGTCCAGACTGCTTTTATTTTCAGGTATGAGGTACCTGCAATGTCTATCAAACTTCAAATAATAATTTCTGTAACTAAAATAGAGCATATTAAAAAGCTGACGGGAAAAAGGTGATGCTGTGATCTGATTTAATCAATATAGTAAAGAAGAAAATCACTGGATGCTTACTTGTATTCCAGGAGGACCTGGATATCCTGGATTACCCTTTGGTCCTGGCAGTGATGACATAATTATACTACCTGGTTCTCCCTGAAAGAAATCATCAGTGGAAGTTTTAAGTTACAGTTATGACACACAAAATAGTCAAGCGCACAAAAAATGATCTCAGAATTAAATCTGTCACATAAGTGTCCTAAAGATTAGGAGAGCTCAGTAATTACCATGAATAAATTTACCTTTTAAAGGGAAATGGGGAAATGGCCACAATACACTGAATTACAATCGATTTATTAAGAGACTGTGGTACCTTCCATTACTCATTCATTAAAAACCAGTTATTAAATATTACTATTTGCCAAGAACTGTGTTAGGCTCTGGATACTCAGCAGTGAAGGAGATAAACAAGGCCTCTGTCCTCATTGTGCTAACAATGTATTGGGTTTGAAATGCAGATTATAACATGTAAACAAGTAAGACAACAAAAGGTTCTGTTAAAAGCTATGGAGAAAAGCAACACGGTACATGATAAAGAAATAGTGGAAGACTAAAAAGAAGTGATAATTATATGACATGATAGAGGTGCTAATTATTGTTACAATGGCAATCATAATATATAAATATATCAAAGTAACATGTTAAATACCTTAAATTTATACAATGCTTTACATCAAATATATTTCAGTTAAAAAAAGAAATAGTGGAGGAATTAGTTTGGGTAGTCAAAAAAGGCAATCCATGAAGGCAACATTCAGGCTGAGATTTAAAAGATAATGAGTCAGCCAGGTAAAAATGGGTTAAGAGTAGTCGGTAGTTAGAGACACCTGGGTAGCTCAGTGGTTTAGCATCTGCCTTTAGCTCAGGGCACGATCCCAGGTCCCGGGATGGAGTCCCACATTAGGCTCCTTGCAGGGATACTGCTTCTCCCTCTGACTATGTCTCTGCCTCTCTCTCTCTGTGTTTCTCATGAATAAATAAATAAAATCTTTAAAAAAAAGAGTAGTAGGTAGTTGAAGTAACATATACAAAGGATCCAAAAAATGAAGAGTTTGGTACATTCAAATAACTTAATTCAGACCAGTGTGATCAGCAAGCCAAGGGAAAAGTGGTTTAAAGATAAGTCTGGACCAACACAATGTGGAATATCCATGCAATGGAGTATTCTTTAGCCACAGAAAGGAATGAAGTGGATGAACCTTAAACAGTAAAGAATGAAGTCGATCCATGGATGAACCTTAAAACAATATACTCAACGAAAGAAGCCAAACACAAAAGGTCACATATTGTATGATTCTACTTCTATTAAATATCAAAGTAGGCCAATCCATAGAGGTAGAAAGTAGATCCACGGCTCCAGGGGCTGGAGGAAGGAGGAGACAGGGAGTGACTACTAATGGGTATGGGTTTTCTATTTGGCGTGATGGGAAAGTTCTGGAACTAAGAGGCAGTGATGGCTCCACAACCTTGTGACTCTATCTTTATTAAATGGTTAAAATGGTCAAAAAAAAAAAAAGATAAGTCTGGAAATGTAGGCATGGACCAAAATATGCAGGTCTTACAGGCCTTGAAAGAGAATGTGGACTTTATCTTAGGTGAAGTGGGAAGCCCTTGAAAGTTTATAAACAGTGATATTAAATTAGATTTATGTTTTTAAAAGATCATTCTTGGCTACTTAATCTAGAATAAGTCAGGCTGGGAGGTGAGGAGATAGTAGTGAAGAAAAAAAGACTTATTTAGAAGAAGCTATTACAATAGTCCAGATGAGACATTATGGTTACTGTGGTGGCAGTGGATATGGAGAAAGTGGATGATTTTAAGATAATTTTATAAGCAAAACTCACAGTATTAGTGACAGAATGGAGTGAGGAGGTGTGTGAAAGGGTAGAAGATATAAATGCTAACTCTAAGTTTTTAGGGGTCTGGGTTAACTTTGAACATGTTAATCTGAATGCCTCAGAGATATCTGAGTAGAGATGTCAGGGAGGCAGTTTAATACATGCATTTAACTCAGAAGAAAAGTCTATTTTAGAGATATAAATACAGGTATTCAGTAGTTGGACAGTAAACAATACCATGAGCTATAACAATTTTGCTCAGCATAGAAGAGAAAAAAGGGTCAGAACTGTGTCCTCATACCTGCTTGTATAGGAGACTGGGTGACCAGATAGAATAAAAATCATGAAAAGGTAGTGTCACAGAAGTCAGGGAAAAAAAGCATTTCTAGAGGTATCAGATGGCCAACTATATCAAAATATAATGGGAACTGAAAGTATTAGAAAAGAAACTTGAGAAGCATCTTGATGGCTTAGTAGGTTGAGCATCTGATTTTGGCTCAGGTCATGATCTCAGGGTCCTGGGATTGAGCATCGCCCAGTCAAGTTAGGCTCTCTACTCAGCAGGGAATCTGCCTCTCCTTCTACCTCACTCCCTGCTCATTCTCTCTCTGTCTCTCTCTCTGTCTCTCTCTCTCTCTCTCTAATAAAATCTTTAAAGAAAAAAGAAACTTGAATCTTATATGCATATTTACAAACATATCAGCACATAGAAGATACTTAAAGCCATGGGCATAAAGGAGATTACTTAAGGAAGACTTGTGGGTACCTGCACAACTTCTGGAAGTATCTATTTTAAGGCAGAAGTCAGAGACATTATCTGATCAAAGTTGCAAGTTTTCCAAATATCTTATTCAAAATGTTTACTTTCCTAGCATGAGATGCTTACCTTCATACCTGGGATCCCAGGAGGTCCCTATTATTAAAAAGAAAAATATTATTTTATATATATGAGAGGGGTGAAAGCAAAACAACACACTGCTTTCTAAATGGAGTCAATTATGTAGACTACTGTAGGGTCATTCTTTTTTTTTTTTTTTTTTCTGTAGGGTCATTCTAAGTAAAAAGTATCTTAGGATACTTAGAGATGACATTTATATTAAATACAATAGAATCCTTGCTTTTACCCAGCACAGAGCCATACTATCGACTTCTTTTTTTAAAAAAATATTTTTATAGTTTACTAGTTTAAAATGTACTACTTTGCTCCACATGAATGCACTGAGCTCACTTTCTACACTTCTGCTTCTTCTGTCAATTCCTGTATTCATTATAATCCCAACTGTATAACTTACCGGAGGACCCTGTAGACCAGGAAAACCAGGACTGCCTGGAAATCCACGTTCTCCCTAGAAGGAGTTAAAAATAAGAGTTTGGAAGAACAAGAAACAAAGCATAGGTATACCAACAAACGATAACTTATTGAAAAGATTTCTGTAAAAGCCATTCTGAAACTTGCCAGGTTGCCAAAAATTCATTAGCCTTCACTTTCCAATTATTTCAATATCAACTGCCCATACCAATTCAGCCTTCTAAGATGCCTTTAACCCTAGTCATCAATCCTAATCAGAAATAAAGAAAAAAAATCTTCTATCCCAGTCATTTTCTTCTGACAAATTCATTTTGAGGCAATCACACCATAGATTCCTGGTCATCATCACATTTAATAGTTAATGATTTGTCTCAATTTCCTGCCCATGCATTATATAGATTCTTATTTTAACTGCCCTATTGCATTTTTCTTTTATTGTAAACTATTTTAAATTATTTTTATAAAGAGGAAAAGATGGTAAGAAAGAATGCCATTAATATCACCAAGAGGACAATAATAGCAATAGTTCTAGCAACTGCAGGTCATTATGTTTTTCTAGGTACCCAATTTTTCTCACTCACTATTGTAAAATACCAATATGGACATTTGGTCTAGAAAACAAAGGCTAAAATTGCTGCAGAAGAACCCCAATGCAACCTCCTAATACCTACATGCCATAGTAATCCTAGAGATATCCATGTCAGAAGCTTGAAAGAGTATGATTATTGCAGCTGTGTGTCTTTGAGTTGTTTTGTCCAGTACTCCTGTCTCCATCACTTTTTACATATGGAAAAAATAGGCCCAGAAAGAAAGGATATAGTCTTGTACATCAGGTTTAGAAGACAGAAAACAAAAGAACACATATATTCTGATTCCATTTCTAGGGCTCATTCTATTAGTTACATAGTAAGAAATATTTTTAAAAAATATTTAATCTGAAAGTATACATAATAAATCCCATTCAAAAAGTTGATGCTCACATAATTGGGGGCCTCAAATATAAACTAATCATGAGATCTGCTAAGGTGCTGCTTTACAAAAAGAAAGAAAAAGATCCCTTCCATCATATGGCATACTATACACATTGTGGATACGTTGGTCTTCAAATTTAAAACTTTGGCTAGTGGTCTTTTTGTTGCTTAAGGCATGCTGGCAAATAAATAAACAAATAACCAGAATAGGCACAAGAATGTTGCCCACATTAAAACGCAATGTTCCAGGCAAACTACTCCACATTGGTCCTATCACTAGAAGTCTGCCCCAGCTGAAATGAAGAACTCAAGTAAGCCTCACAAATCGAAGGTAAAAAACTTGTTGTTGGCAAGGGTCACACTGACCTGGAGAAATAATGGAGGTTAAAATAATTTTATTGTCATAAAGAATATAGTACAATAATTAACACGAAATATATAGCCTTCATAATACAAAATAGTTTGTTCAAGTTATTTTAAATATATATACTAATATAAAATCTGATACATGCCATTAGTTAGATGGATTGTAGATATTTCATGAACAGTTTCACAGAATATCATGTGTTGAATGGAAAACACCAAAAGGATATACAGAAAATAATAACATATTGCATTAATAGATAGGAAAAGGAGAAAAGTGAAGGAATAAGAACAGAGGCTAGGATAAACAGTCAAAAAAGTAAATTTTCCTCATCTTTTTTTCCTTGCTATCACTTTATAATAAATGCAAAGGGTTGATGAAAGACAAGAAAACTGGGCCGGGAAAAAATTTTTCATGTGTAAAGTTTTATTTTTTTAAAAATGTTAAATTAATCATTTTTGCTGATGGAGAAAAGTTTCCATTTTCATACTAACAGTATACAGTAAAAATTAATGTCCTGTATTATAAGTAGATTTTTAAGATTTTTCTTAAGAAGCTATTAGGCAAGGTAAAAAAATTTCAAAAACATAACTTTTTGAAAACTTACATTGAACCTAGTTTTAGAAAGGGCAAAGCTAATGAATGACATTCATAAGTATTACTCTTAACAACTGATGTAATATTTGAAACATATACATCCTAATTCCTTTTAACTTTCATCCTACTTTACACTAAAATCAAAATAGGATTTAATAAATAACCTTCAATCCAACGCATATCCCAGCTGATTACACGTTTAAAGAATCATTGATCTTTTAAATATATTGAAAGTGTTAACTCAGAACATATTCTATGTGTCTCTTAGACACGAAGCTACTATATCTCTAACGTTCTTCATATTGATTTGTTTAAATTTTAAAATCTATTATTATCAAGCATATTGCCTAAGATTAAGTTGAAAAAAATCTCACCTTGGTTCCATTGCATCCAGGGATACCTTGAGGTCCTGGGGCCCCATCATGGCCTGGCATTCCCTTTGAAAAAGGATATAACACATGTATAATATTTCTTTGATTACTTTTTAAGGAATTTTCAATTAAAGCCAAATTCTACTTACAGGAAGACCCGGTGTCCCTGGAAATCCAGGAAGTCCAGGAGGACCCTATAATGAGAAATAAACTCCTTGAATCAAACAATAATCAGTGAGAATAAAATTATATCCTACGTAAGAGAATTATGAAAATTACATTTAGAATATCACTGGACAAATGTGTCTCATTGATTATTACCAAGCATTCTCTCTATAGAAAAAAACCTCCCACAACACGTGTTTAAATCTCTTTTATAGGAAACTATAGAAGAAACTCCTATTGGAGGGAGCACTATCTTCATTGCACTTAGCAGAAGCAGGAAAATTAGTGGAAGTGGCCTTTCCTAAAAGATAAAGTGGTTCTCCCAGGTCTGTAATGAATACTGAATTTAGCAGGGGATGGGTAAGTGGCAAATATATCTGCTCCTGAGAACATAAATGTGATCACTCCAAAAATTCTTCAATCAAATTTTCCTGTCAGAATTGGCAAAATACAAGTTTGACAATATTCTCTATAGGTGAGGCTCTAGGAAAAATGTACTCTTGTACACAGCTAATGAGATTCAAACACCATAGACAGAAATTTGAAATATCTAGCAAAATTACATATTTTTACCCTTTGAAGCAACTCGTTTCTAAGAACCTATTCCAAAGGTACACTAGAAATTATGAAACAAAATCTGAATTTCAAGGTTATTGACTGCAGCATTGTTATAACTAAAGACCATATAACCACAATTACAGCTAAACACTAGAAACAATAGGGACATGTCTAAATAAATTATGGTACATCCACATAATGTAAACCTATACAGCCCTTTAAAAGAATGAGAAAAATATCTGTGTACTAAAATATGTAGTAATCTGTAGGACATAAAGTTAAGTAAAAGGAACAAAATGTAAGCAGTGAATATATTATATTACACTTTTATAAGAAGAGGAGTGATACAAAACAAAAATAGGGGGATAGCAAGAATGGATGGGAAGCATCTCTGACCATACTGCTGTTAGAGAACAATGTAAATATTTTAAATAATTAAAAATTAAGAAGAGGTAAAAAAAGATAATAATGGCATTTAAGAATTTTATTATTACTATTAATATTGAAATTGTTGTTTTGTTCACTTGCAAATTGCTATTTTGAAGCTATCACGGGTAAACTGTAGGATAAAGAACATGACAAATTATATTAATGTCATTAAGAATCAAGATTTTCAGTGTAGGGAGGGATAGGAGGCAGGGAAGAGAGAGAGTAAACATACAACCCTCTTTTGATTTTAAATTTCAATTGGAAGTAATATAAACTCATGATATTTTTTCCCTTAAAAAAATCTGTATTTTCTAATTCTGTCAACTGAAAGACATCAAAACAATTGACTACCAGTAGCTATGAAAACCCCTAACATTAGACTATGGTACTTAAATCACAAAAAAAAAGAACCTAGAATCAGATATATGGCCAATTTCAGATCTGGAGAGGGAATGTACAAGACAAGCCTGATGAGTCTTTTGTGAGAAAGCAAGTTTTCAAAGATCGATATAGTTTTGTCAAAAGAACACAGGATGGGGGCCAATTTACAAGGGCTCCCATAAGCCAATAACAGGTTAATTTTGGCTTCAAAAAGAATAATGAGTACAACTGATTGCATCACATAAATTCTATGTGTTTATAATGATAACAAATTCTAAAAATCTTCCTATCATTCAAAGTTGCTGGTGTACTAACTCATTACCCTATTAGAATTCCAGCTAATAAATCAGAATTCTACCTGATAAATGAAGGATTTATAAAATTTTAAAAATCACCATTCTGCAACTCTGAACAAAAAATGGACCTAGGCAATGATCATCAATGAATATTAAGCCATTAGGTGAAAGTTCATGGGGAAATTCTGATGGCAAAATTAAGATCATATACCTGAGACCAATGATAAAGCCCAAAATAAAAAAAAAAGTGGGGTAACAGATATTTGTGCCATAAGATGTAATTCAATAGTAAGTACATAGCACTATGTATATTCTTTTTAATTTTAATTTTTTGCAGTATAATTTATATACAGTATAATGCACAAATCTTAAGTATAGAGCTCTTCCTACATCCCCAGAAAGTTCTCTAGTGCCTCTTGTAAGGCAACCTCCAGTCTGTAGGAAATATGGAGGACAGAGGAACAATTTAAATGACATTATGAAGAAACAGTCAGATACAGAATGTAGAATGCAGTACAATACAAATGACCCAGTTTCTCCTATAGCATAATAGAAGAGGCTTGAGAAACACAGCAACCAAATGTAAATAATATGTGGAATTTGCTTGGATTCTGGTTTGAACAAACCAATTGTAAAAAGACACCATTGTGGAAATCTGAATAAGGACTGTTTTAAGGTATATCTGAAAGATTGCTAATTTTTTGAGGTGTTATAATGGTAGAGTGGCTATCAGTTAGAGAGACATATTGAAGTATTCATTGGTGAAATGAATGATATGAAGGATTTACCTAAAAATATTCCCCCCAAATAGTGGTGGGGTATAGATGAAACAAACTTGTCAAAATGTTGCTAACTTTGAAGCTGAATGATGTATACATGGGGTTTCATTGTACTATATTCTCTGTAAATTTAGGAATGTTTAAAATCTTCCATAATAATAAGTCTTTTAAAATTTGCATGTCAAGAGTTTCCTCTGGGCTGAGACATAAAGATGCTGGAACTATCAGGCTACCTATTCCTAGGTACTTCTGAAGTTCTAGTTGAGGCATTCCCAGACACTTGCAAATAGGAATTGAGAGAATGGACATTTTTTTTAGTCTCAGCAGTCTTTGCAACCTAGTTAATGGTAGTTATAGCTATTATGAGATACATTATGATTCTTATGAAAGCTTTAACAATATATTGATATCCATTTATTACAAAATAACATAAAGACATGTGCTAATAAAACCAAGGGTTTTGAGTTTCTTTCCTGCATCTCCAGGTCCCTACAAATACCAGGTGTGAGTAGTACATGTAAGCTACATGTTGTTAAGAAGTATATAGCAAACAGAGTGTTTTTAATGTTTATGAAAAATTTTTACATCTACTAAATTTCTGGAGATCAAGGGATTACAATGTTTAATTCTGTCACACAAATAAACATGATTTGTCATCACTTGTATATTTTATACTTGTATTAAGGAGTCTCATCAATCTATGAACACAGAATTTTAGAGCTAAAAGGCACCCGGGAGACTGTATTGCTTGACTCTCTAATATAACAAATGAAGAAACTGAGGCTCAGAAAAGTTAAATATGATTTTTCAAAAGCCAGGATTATTTTTTTTTAATTTTTTTAAATTTTTATTTATGATAGTCACAGAGAGAGAGAGAGAGAGAGAGAGGCAAAGACACAGACAGAGGGAGAAGCAGGCTCCATGCACCGGGAGCCTGATGTGGGATTCGATCCCGGGTCTCCAGGATCGCGCCCTGGGCCAAAGGCAGGCGCCAAACCGCTGCGCCACCCAGGGATCCCCAAGCCAGGATTATTTTTAAACTCTAGTTCCCTCCCAATTATAAAACACATTGAAAGATATAGATCAACCTAAAAGCTTTTCAGAAAAATTACACTAAATGTGCACTTCCATTTTGAGACAAATCCTGGTTTTCAGAACATTAAAATGAAAATATTATACACCTTAGAAATGAGAAGATGTTGTATACTTCCAAAGTAGCTACATTTTACTATAGTGGTTTAAATTAGTGCTTCCCAAACTGGCTCTCTTCAAAATACACAAAGAAAATTATAATATTTGTATGTGGTATACTGGGAAGGGTATATAATGTGAGGTAATTGGCCCTCTGAACCCAGAGGACTGAGATGGTCACATGGTTGGGAAGTTCTGATTGAAAATAATTTGTATGATACCTATTTGTAATAGACTAACAAATTGTTAGAATTTAGCACTTTTGGACTTCTTATCTATAAACTAATTTAGTTTAAAACCTTCTTAAATTAGTTTAAATAGATATCTGGATATATAAAGATAACTACCAAAGTACTAAAGAAAGGCTAATTGTAGACATATATCTACTCTTACACTTAACTTTTTAAAGATTGTATTTTTCTTTTTGTATTTTAATATGAGTCCTTTTCAGTTATCTCATAATACTTCATTTGCTTTTTCTCTGTTTTGACCAACAAAAAACATTTGATATACAGCAAATATCACTTACTCTGATCCCTTTTGGTCCTGGTGGCCCTGGAATTCCATCATCACCCTGAAAAATAAAACACATTTAGCTCTTGTTCCTCCAAAAATCACCTTCAAATAACTAATTTTATTTTACATTTGTTTTTATTTAAGTTCGATTTGCCCAACATATAGTTTAACACCCAGTGTTCATCCCATCAAGTGCCCTCCTCAGTGCCCATCACCCAGTTACCCCATCCCCCCGCACACCTCCTCACTAATTTTACATTATAACAATAAGAGACTTAAATTTTTGTGAATCTCTGTGAGAGTGAGAAACTTCCAAACCCAAGGCAGAAGTATTTGTCATTGAGACTGAAAGCACTAAGGAAAGATATATGATAAAAAATAAGAAAGGTCTTTATTTACTGAGAAGAAAACTGCTAACATGCAGCAAAAACTTTGTACCTGAAAAGTGAACTATGAAAATCATACAAAACAAAGATGAAATAGTGGTACTGATACTCTTCAAGTCATTTATAGATAAGCCAAATATAAGCTGAAATTCTGGGCAGTTTCTATATTGTGTCAATCTGCTTGCCACGCTGGTAATAAATAGCATCATTTCTGAGCCCAAATATGTGCTGCTCTTGATTCTGCTGTTTTAAACCTTTGCTTTGCTTTATAAGGCACTCTCTACTGGCAGAGCTCAGGAAAGAAAAGAAAGAACCACAGACTTTCCTTTCTAAGTTTCTTCTGTAGACTCAATGCAAAAGAGGCTGCCCACATGTGTGTTAATCTATGTGCCATGTCTAAGTTACAGTCACATTGTTGAGAATTTTTTAAGTTTTGCCTCACTGTTTTTATAAACTAGTTTTTAAAAAATGGAGTAAAGAAAACCTAATTCTGCTCCAAAAGATGGGAATTTCAGTGGACCATACAGCTAGTAGACTACCACCTGAGGCTTTATTTGTTTTAAGATTTTATTTATTTATCCATGAGAGACACACAGAAAGAGGCAGAGACACAGGCAGACGAAGAAGCAGACTTCTCACGGGGAGCCCCATGTGGGACTCAATCCCAGGACTGGGATCACGCCCTGAGCCAAAGATAGATGCTCAACCACTGAGCCACCCAGGCATCCCAACCACCTGAGGCTTTAGATAGGTTTTATTAAACTGGGACATCTTGCTTTATACAGGTGATTTCTAAATTGCACAATTCATAGCCCTAGAAGTTCCACTGGACTTTCCTTGAAACCTATGTCACAGCCCTCCTTCCATCAATGCAGCTCTATTTTTATGTTTTATGTGGGGCTTCCATGAAAATTTTCATTTGGTACAAGGGTTACCTGATATATTAGTTTTTATGCTGCTGTTATAAATTACTACAAATTTAGTGGCTTAAAACAACACAATCTTACAGTTCTGGAAGTCAGAAGTATGACAGTGGTCTCAGCTGAAGAACCCTGCTGTTTTTTGGAGGTTCTAGGAGGAGAATCCATTTCCTTTTTTCCAGCTTCTAAAGCAGCCAGCATTCCTCATCTCATGGCCTTCAACCTTCAAAGCTAGCAATAGTTGAAGAAATCTAACATCGCATCACTCTGATACTGACTCTTCTGCCTCCCTCTTCCACACTTAAAAGACTCTTGTGATTACATCAGGTCCACCCAGATAATTCAGAATAATCTCCTTACTTTAAGACCAGCTGATTAGCAAATTTAATTCATCTTAATTTTGCTTGTCTCTATAATCTAACATATTCACAAGTCCTGAGGATTACATCATAGACATCATTGGGGGTGGGCCTACTACACCTTACTTTTTAAAAAAAGTTTAATAATCTACTCTTTCCACACAGATGCACTAGAAAACATAATGGAAGAAAATATGTAATTTACAGCAGCAAAAAAGGTAAAATATTTAGGAATAAACTTAATAAGAAATGTACAAGATTCATAAGAAAAGTTAACATTTCTGAAGTTCAAAAAGGAAGAACAACAAATGGAAAGGCATTTCATGTTCTTGGATAATAGGAGTCAACATAAAAAATAGGGCAGCCCGGGTGGCTCAGCGGTTTAGCACCGCCTTTAGCCCAGGGCATAATTTTGGAGAAGCTGGATCAAATCCCATGTCGGGCTCCCTGTGTGGAGCCTGCTTCTCCCTCTGCCTGTGTCTCTGCCTCTCTGCCTCTCTCTCTCTCCCCTCCCCTCTCTCCCTCTGTGTGTGTGTGTCTCATGAATAAATAAATAAAATATTTTTTAAAAAAGAAGTCAACATAAAAAATAGTCAATTCTCAACAAATTTAGTTAAAATTTGACATAATAAAAATAGAAATAACATGAGTTACTTTTTTAACTAAATAACGTGACTTAAAATTTGTATGGAAAAATAAACAAGCAAGAACATTGAGGAAAATTCTGGAAAAAAAAGAACAGTAAGGGGACACTAGCTCTGTCAGATAAAAAAAATACAGAATACATCATTGAAAGAGTATGGAAGGTCTAAAAACAAGTCCATATAGTCACGTGAATTTGGTTTATACTGGAAGTAGCACTGCAAATCAATGGGTAAATTTACATTGGGATACATTTGTGAGGACATCTGGGAAAAAATTAAGGTGGAACTTATATAACAAACTACACAGCAGGATGAATTAGAAATAGATAAAATATTTACATAAAGAAATGAAACTATTAAAATACTAGAAGAAAAAAATATGACAATTACTTTATAATCTTATAGTGGCATTTGCTACTCAAAATTCAAATGCTATAAAGGACCTCTTGAAAAACACACAGACACACAAATATACAAACACACACACATACACACATCCACATATTCAGCAAGGACACTACAAGTAGGGGAAATAATTGCAACTCACAACACAAAGAGTAATCACCCTAATATATAAATAGCTCATTAACATATAAAACCACCTATAATACTATAGAAAAATGGGCAAATTGAATGTCATATATGACAGCTCATAGAAAACACAACTGATTCTTGGGCCTGTGAAAAGATCCTTAATCTCACTCTTGAGAAATGCAAACTAAAGGCATTGAGAGACCATTTTTCATGTATTAGCTTGACAAAAAGCCAAGTTTCATAATAGGGCTGGTAAAGCTATAGGGAAATTGATCTTCTTGTATATTGCTGAACCAAGGATAAATTATACAACTTCTTAGGGGGCAATTTGGCAATATCCATAAAAATATATAAATACATGTACCCTCTGAGCTAGTAATATCACTTTTAGTAACTTTACAGAGATAATTTCTTATTGAGGAAAGGAAGTCTATTAAAATTGTACATCTTTAGTGGGAAATATCAGAAAGAAGACAGAACATGAAAGACTCCTAACTCTGGGAAAAGAACTAGGGGTGGTGGAAGGGGAGGTGGGCACTTGACGGGATGAGCACTGGGTGTTATTCTGTATGTTGGCAAATTGAACACCAATAAAAAATAAATTTATAAAAAAAGAAAAAAAATTGTACATCTTTGCAGCATTGTTTGTAGAAGAAAAAAATTGAAAATTATCTAAATGATCCTCAACAGGGGACTGGCTTTAAACATTGTGATTTATATGCACAATGGGATACAATGCAGTTATAAAAGATAATGAAGAAGTTCTGTGTATACTGATATGAGATATCTACAATGTGTATTAAGTGAAAAACAAAGGTTAAACATGTTGAATATGCTACCACTTTATAAACAAAGGGAGGCAAAAGTGTGTCTGTGTGTATATAAGCATGTATGTGCAAGTGTATATTTGTATCTGTGTGCATATACAAAAATCATTGAACATATTCACAAGGAAGTATTAGAAATTGGTACCTATCAGGGATATGCAGAACTCAGTGGCTAACAGATACAGGTAGAAAGGAAATATATCTCACTATACATCTTCTTATGTTAATTTTTTTTCAATAAAGTGAATATATTATCTATCAAAAATTAAATTTTATTTTTAAGAATAAATAAATCTTTTGGAAAATTTTATATATACATTCCTATTATGTACTTGTTTTATATAGCTTTACTTTCTTTTTTTTAATATGTATTTATTTATTCATGAGAGACACACAGAGAGAGAGGGAGAGACACAGGCAGAGGGAGAAGCAGGCTCTGCACAGGGAGCCTGATGCAGGATTCGATCCCGGATCCCAGGATCATGACCTGAGCCAAAGGCAGACGCCCAACCGCTGAGCCACCCAGGTGTCCTAGCTTTACTTTCGTATATAAGAATATACAAATTAAAGAACAATCCTACAAAATTTTTGACTGAGCATATATATTAAAATATATATGCATGTATTAGAATACCCAATCACATAAAAAGTATAAATTCAGCTATTCTGGAAAGCATGAAGTCATACTTGAGATAGAAGCACAAAGTGCTTCAAATTTAGAATCCCAAAAGTTTAGAAAGCAATGTAGCCTTCTCATTATACAGAGATTGAAATGGAATCACAGCAAAAGATGGGACTACTTTCTAAATTTAAAATTCATACCATCACACTTTTAAAAACTAGTGCACAATAATTTTTGTACAATAGTCTAGTACAATAGTCCTAGTTAATGCTAAATTATTTCAAAGGGATTCATATGTATTTAACTTTTTAAAAATCTGCCACAAATCTGGGATATCTGGGTGGCTCAGCAGTTGAGCATCTGCCTTCGGCTCAGGGCATGATCCTGGAGTTCTGGTATCGAGTCCCACATTGGGCTCCTTGCATGGAGCCCACTTCTCCCTATGCCTATGTCTGCCTCTCTCTTTCTGTGTCTCTCATGAATAAATAAAATCTTAAAACAAATAATCTGTCACAAATCTTTATTAAAAGTGCCACCCCTCAGCAAGCATGGTGCACAAGAAAGTTGGTCCCAATCCTGGGTAAACTCAGGTGCAAGAAATGTAACTTTACTTTCCTATGGTTCAGCTTAATTTCTGTTTCAAAATACCTACTTCACTAACATGACTGAAATTTAATTTCAGTCAACAGGAGTCCCCATCTCATTTTCATAAGACTGTGTCTAAATTATGGAGAGCTTAAGAATTCCAAGCTGTTGAGGTGTGGGATAGTCCCGTCCACACTAGAATTAACTGAGATGTCCCGCACCAGTAGTTTACATGGATTACTGCTGACTTAGTGCTCAATTCCATCACACACAAAGAGTCACAAATATTGACTCTTTCAGATCTCTCTGCTACTCTCTGCCACTCCTGGGTGCACAAGAAACATTCTGCTATTTTACACCTCATTAGACATAAGAAATTCTGTTAAATGTCCCATCTACTTAACTTCTATGCAGTCATTTAGAGTCTTGCTTTCTCCTTAGCATACAAGTTCTGCTCAGGAAATTTAGCACAGGTCCCTTCTGCCCCTGAATCTAACAAAACTACAATGATGTACTGTCACCTCCTCAGAGATCATGCCCAAGCACACCCCCCACAATCTATGCTCTGATATAGTTAAGTGTTTAAAAGTACTTATGTATTTAAATTAATTTCCTCCTTTATTGGAAAAACTACCTGATGAGTATCCATTTGATCTCCTCAATAATCTAATGGCATAATGTACCACTATTACATGAAATAAAATTAGGAAAAAAAAGGTTTTAAACTACTTTTTTCTTTCTAGGCAAATGAACAGAACTGGCCCTTTCATTATCAGCTCATCAGTCTACCTAATACAGATGGCAAAGGGCAACCAACCAAAATAAATACTTTTAGAAAACCAAGAAAGTTCTCTGAATCTTCACATTCACTATTATCTACTCCCATTCCCTATCTTAACATACACCTAAGATGTTGTTCTTGCTTATAGTCTAGGAGAGACTGTGTGCACTGCAGTCAATGGGGAAAAGTCTTCCCAACTGATAGGACCACAGCACCTTTGGATCTATGAACCTGGGTATAGGAAAGAAAGGCTGTATGGATCTATCGTCTCATCTTTCTCTCCCAGAGAACAGCCTACGTGACTTCTACCTCACCCAATTCACTGATAGACCTGTCCCTGCAAATTGCCACCACTCTGAATTTGACAAACTGCTCAATATGTCACCCACCATCCAATCCCATAGATAAATACCTGACTGCTATACCACCGAATACAACAAATGGACATTTCTCTAAACACAGAACTTTTTAGTACTTCAGATACCTCAACTTTATTACACAGGGCCTGATGTGTTCCCACAGTTGGACTCTGACACTACAGAAAGAAAATGCCTCCTCACAGGTCAAATTGCTCCTGTCTGAGATGGGATCAAGAGAAGCATCTGGCAAAAGGGAAATAGGATCTGCCACTGGGCCTATTTTGACCTCAATAGTGCTGGCCTCCTACCTCCAATACCAGTGCACACCTTACACAAACTTTCCAATTCTACTCAAGTACTCTACCCACCAGAAGGGACTCCTGGCTTGTTGACCCCATGGTAATCACTAGCTTTTATACTACCAGCACTGTGTGTGTGTGTGTGTCTCCCTAGGGTTATTATTTATTTTCTATAAGCCAGGCCTTCAACATTCTTACCAATGTAACATATACATATGGGGCATTGATAAGAGACTGTCAAATATTCAAGATAGCCCTTCCTATTGAGCACATCAAGCTAAACAGAGTAAGAATTCCAAAACCAGGTACTCTAGTTACTGAGGCAAACTGTCATGTGGTATTACTGATTCTACTCATGTGCATGCTCCAGCCAACTTTTCTCACTCAGGGTCATCCAATTCCAAAAAGTTGTTTGCAATATGTCTTTGACTTTTACTTAACTCATTAATGACACTACTTCAGTTTTGGAAGCAGAAGAGACTAGCCTCAAATTCCTTGGCCCAAATACTGTTGGATAACAGCATAGCCCTTACCTTCCTGCTGGCCAACCAAGGCAAGGTCCTCACTGGTACTGTTCCATAGGGAAAATGGAACAGTGGGGAAGTTGGTGCTTTTTCTGGTTAAACATTTTGCTTATTATACTGCCACAGTAAAGGGCTTGACCATTCTTTCATTTTGGCTTGTTCTCTTAATCAGCTACTCTGACACCTGGCAGTTTAGCTCTCTCCAGCTCAGCTAAGCTCCTCACAAAGCTTAATTTTTGTTAAGTATCCCAATAACCATATCCAACTAACAGCATCTTCCAAAAACATCTGAATATGGCAGCAATATTCAGGGTTTTCTTTAACCAACAATAAAATACAGACTCTTAGCTATTCTATTGTTTTTTCTATATTAATTTCTGGCTATAACTCAGTAACCTCTTAGTTGATTTGACACCTAGTCCCACAGTTAGCATGGCCTAATGCTTCTAGTATTACTGGCTGACAACCTGGAACATACCTTTTGTCCCCGAGGCCCTGGAGGCCCTTCTGGACCTGGAAATCCAGGCAAACCTGGATGGCCTTCCAAACCCGGAAATCCTCTCTCCCCCTGCAATTGAACAAGAGTTAATGTCATTTTTGATGAAGTTACTTGTGAATTTTCAAGCACGGACATGATTGAGATTCAAAAAGACCAAAAGCCTATCTAACGAGCATTAATTAAATGATACTAAATTCATAGTATCCGCTAACATGAGAAAACCTACATGATCTAAGTGGGAAAACTGCAAACCATTCTGAATTTATACCATATACAGTAATATAGTTTCTTGCTTTCTTGTAAAAGTAAAAGGCATATCAGAGATAGAATGAGGTTTTAAACATATTGAAATCAAGAGTTTAACAAGGAAGATGGCAATAAGTCCAGGAAACCAGGTCTGTAGGGGTTACATTAAGTAAGTTTGGTGCAGGGATGAAGTGTAAAAGAAAACCATCTGAGAAGTTTTCAGATTTGTTGCAGAATAGGAAGTTGCGGGATTATCCAGAATGGAAATTCATTAGCTGACTGCAGATAAATTAGTCAGAAAAGGTCTCTAGAACATCAAAAAATTTTATATTTCTTCTGATTGTAAAAATACTACAAAAAGGAATACATGGTTATTGTAGAAGAACAAAAAACATACAAAGAAAAAACTACCAGTAATTCTTCTATTCATAATTACTAATTGAACTATAATGTCACTCAAGTCCTAGTTCTGACCACAGCACTTATCAACACTAGCACAGGAGGACTGCCAACCTACCAGTAAGGTTTCACCAAATTTTATCAGCATCTATGCAATAAGGTTGCCTGATGTGCACATCTGCACAGACAGATATATGGGAGTAGTAGACCTGCCATCTATACTAATATATCATTATATAACATGTTAGGCTTAGTTAACTTGCATATAGCCAATTACAGAAAGGTCAATTATAGAAATTATAGCCATTATATAACATGTTAGGCTTAGTTAACTTGCATATAGCCAATTATAGAAAGCCAATTATAGAATTATATTATATATAACTTGCATATAGCCAATTATAGAAGTGTGAACCCCAACACCCCTAGGAGATACAATCACAGAAAGCAAATTCACCACTATTAAGTTTAAGAACCCTGAGGGCTCACAGCTCCATGGCATGTGCTCCCAACTGCAGGGTTGTAAGAAATTCTTCGATTTTTCTAAGGCTTGAGGGCTGAGTCTCTGGCCAGAGGTTCTGGACCTCATTGTAGGAATGCTTGCGTTCACTAGATCCTAACCACAGTGACAGCCTAAGTAGCACCTGCAAAAGAGAAAGCATCCATATCTATAAAGCAACTGACTAATGGGCCATTGGAAGTGCATATCCCTAGAGGTTAAGGTAGGCTTTTATTATACCCCCAGTGTGTGTGTGTAGGGGGGGATGAGTGTGTGGTTCTAAGTTTAGTCTAGACAATTTAGATAATTTTGTATTCAATAATTCTTTGTTATGTTAAGTCATAACAACTATAAGTACTTTGAAAAGACTACTTATGGTCAGTTTCCACTCATTACTTCAAAGCAAATGAAGCAAATGTTAGATAATTAATAGTAGGTTGAAACATTCCCATAGTCTTGGCAACAATTATTATTGATATATTAACATGCTTCCTATTTGTTATACATATTTCTTTGTTGTTTTAATTAGTCATATAATTATGATAACTTAGTATTAATCAATGTCATCAATTACTTTGAAGGGAATAGAGTAAGAGCGGAAAAATAAAAAGTTCAAAATTTCTAGATCTGGATTGTCTCAAATTACTACACAGCTCATTTCTGGCAGAGTTGGTAGTAGAAATCTGATTTCAAGCACAAGTCAGAAAGGAAGCTAAAAGGAAAAAAAAATCTAGTTCAAGTAGATTTCCATAAGTGGAAAACAGAGCTACATTCTGGGATCTCCACTGGTATTTAAAGCGTTTCTCTGCCAAAACTTGAGTATAATGTTTGAAGAGGGCTATATTTTCTCAGAAGCAAAATTGCTGTTTGGGCAATAGATAAGAGAGGAATAAACCAGAAATTCCAAGTAGAGAGTGCTAGAAAGCTTAATGTGTTTTTATTAATATAACCATATACCTATAAATTATATATCCTTAAATCTGCTCATAATATAGTCAAATAATGTTGTGGGCCTATCTAGCTGACTGACTGACATTATACCAAGGAAGAGAGAAGGGTACCTACTGGACAGTAGCAAAATAATTGCAAGCACAATCCCCAGCCTTTAAAGGGTAGAAAGTTTCCTGCAGTAGAAACTATAGAAATCTGCCATGAGGTGGGGTGAGGGAGTCTTCTACCTAATTCCCGCAGATGGTATGAAGGTTGACATTTGTTGTTTGCCTACTGTTTGCTACTGGTGGCAAGGCAATCATCTACTCTTTAAAACTCATCTACAGTTTACTGTAATTTGCTAACACTCACGAACACAGAAAATAGCATGCTGTATCTATTTGTGAAGGTCAAACTTCTTTTTAAAAAACTGGCTTGGGGATCCCTGGGTGGCTCAGCGGCGTGATCCTGGAGTTCTGGGATTGAGTCCCGCATCGGGCTCCCTGCATGAAGCCTGCTTCTTCCTCTGCCTGTGTCTCTGCCTCTCTCTGTCTGTGCCTCTCATGAATAAATAAATAATATCTTTAAAAAAACTGGCTTATGTTGCCTGCCCATATTGGGATAAAAAACTACTCTTATTTTTCATTGTGGAGTAATCTCTCTCTGCCTGTCCCTTATATATTAGTATTACATTACTCTGGATTCTCTTTTTGACCCTTCCCTCTATTTTCCTGGGAAATCTCAAACACCCACACTTTTTTTTCTAAAATTTAGGCTCACAGGGTTAACTGTCTTAAACATCTCCATTTGAATATCACACAGGAATCAAAAATCAACAACAATAAGAAACATGTATTGAGCTATTCTAAACTATTTCCATGTTTTATTTATTTAATTCTCCCAATGATAATATAAGGTAAATATTACTATTATTTCCATTCTACAGATGAAGAGTTGGGACACAGACAAATTGTGTAATTTTCCTAAGAGCGAATTTAACATAAGAAACACTGAGTTCACTACCTTTATACCATCTTCCCTATTCCAGGAAATAGCACAACCTAGACCAGAAATTTGAAATAATCTTGCCTCTACTCTTTCCATTACTCTTTCATCTAGTCAATCATATTATCTCCATCATTTCATTCTTAGAACCCAGCAAAACAAATACAAAATATCCATTCAATGAATGAACTTCCTTAACGGATTATATAACACTTATGGCATATATTTTTGCCCCAAATACAGAAAAATATAAGTTAGGGTTAGGAGAAATTATACAAAGGATAACTTTTTATGATAAAGGTCTCTTGGGCAGCCCCGGTGGCCCAGCGGTTTGGTGCTGCCTTCGGCCTGGGGCCTGACAGGATCGAGTCCCACGTCGGGCTCCCTGCATGGAGCCTGCTTCTCCCTCTGCCTGTGTCTCTGCCTCTCTCTCTCTCTCTCTCTCTCTCTTTGTCTCTCATGAATAAATAAATAAAATCTTTAAAAAGGTCTCTTAGGGATCCCTGGGTGGCGCAGCGGTTTAGCGCCTGCCTTTGGCCCAGGGCGCTATCCTGGAGACCCGGGATTGAATCCCACGTCGGGCTCCCGGTGCATGGAGCCTGCTTCTCCCTCTGCCTATGTCTCTGCCTCTTTCTCTTTCTCTCTCTCTCTCTGTGTGTGTGTGTGTGTGTGACTATCATAAATAAATAAATAATTTTTTAAAAAAAGAAAAAAAGAAAAAAAAAGGTCTCTTATATACCACATGCTAGTATTAAAAAGAATAACAGACTGACTTACTTAGGAAAATCTACATTATGAGTCAAAGGTACCCATAATAATGTTACAATTTTACATAAAGGGCACTTTATAATCACAATAAGAAAATTACATGATTATGGGAATGAAAAAAGATTTTAAGAATAGTTTCTTAAGAAAGATACAAAATTAACAGGAAAAACACTGGATTTCTTTTTTTAAAAGATTTTATTTATTTATTTGAGAAAAAGAGTGAGCAAAGTGGAGCACAAGTAGAGGCAGAGGGAGAAGTAGATTCCCCACTGAGCAGGGAGCCCGATGTGTGGCTCGATCCCAGGACCCTGGGATCATGACCTGAGCTGAAGGCAGATGCTTAACTAACTGAGCCACCCAGGCACCAAACACTGGATTTCTGCAGTCAGAAAAAAATTAAAAGTGGCACAAACTGCTATAATGACCATTGAGATTAAAATTATTTTGGGATTATAGTATCGCAAAAATGTAAAAATTATATAAACATTTGGGCAAGACAATACCATAATGAACTAATGAAAATAATGAACAACTGAAAAGATGCAATTATGGGCAATTTTGTCTTCTTTTTGAATAATTTCTATGTTGTTTTTGTAATTATATAGTACAAAGATATATTTGATGTAATATAGTTAGGAGAACAAGAATATGGATCTTTGACAACTGCTAAATGGAGATAATAATGTAGGTCAGATGATCTCAAACCTTAGCTTCCATCAAAACTGCTTGGACAACTTGTTAAAACACAGATTACCTGGTTAGAGTTAGATTGAGTAGGTCTGCTAGGAGCCTCAGAACCTGCATTTCTAATAAGCTCCCAGAAAATGTTGATGCCACTGGTAGACAGGAACACCTTGTTTAGGTAATGTTTGAGTGTGACATTGATTTTATTTTACTTTATAATTTTTACTGAAGTAGAGTTGACATACAATGTTATACTAGTTTCAGATGTACAACATAGTGAATTGACAATTCTATACATGAAGCTATGTTCACCATGATAAGCGGTTACTATCTATGTGACATGATTTTTTGTTGTCATATGGTTAATTTCTTGTCATCAGGAGTCTAGCAAGTTTTGTTTTTGGCAACGTGCACTTGGACACATTTCTTTGGCAGAATTGACATATTTTATTATTTGTGTGTTAAACTTACTTTTTAGAAGCAGTTTTATTGAGGTACAATTAATATACAATAAGTTGCACATATTTAAAGCATACGATTTGAATTTTTTCACATCTGTAACAACCAAAATAATGAACATAGCCACCACTCACAAGAATTTCCTTCTTTTTTCAACAAATGTTGCTCCAACAAGTAGACATCCATATGCAAAAAAAAGAATATAGACAGAAACCTCACACTCTTCATAAAAATCAACTCAAAATGGATCATACACCTAAATACAAAACTATAAAACTCCTAGAAGACAGTATAGGAGAAAATCTAGATGACTTTGGGTATGGTGATAATTTTTCAGATACAGCAAAGGCACAATCCATGAAAAAATAACTAATAAGCTGGACTTTATTAATGACTTCTGCTCTGTAAAAGACAGCATTAATGAGAATGAGAAGACAAGCCACAGACAGGGAGAAAATATTTGCAAAGGAAACATCTTGATAAAGAACTAGTATCTGAAATATACAAGGAACTCTTAAAGCTCAATAATAAGAAAACAAACACCCTGATTTAAAAATGGGCCAAGACTTTAACAGATACTCACCAAAGAAGATATACAGGGTGATGGGCATTAAGGAGGGCATGTGATGTAATGAGCACTGAGCATAATATACAATTAGGCGTTATATACAACTGAAGTCTACCTCTGAAACTAATAATGCACTACGTATTAATTAATTGAATTTAAATTAAAAAAGAAGATATACAGATGGTAAATAAACATATGAAAATATGTTCCATGTAATACATCATCAGGGAAATGCAAACTTAAATAACAATTATATACTGCTACATACCCATTAGAATGGCCAAAATAAAAAACCCACCAAATGAGGGCAAAGATATGGAGCAACAGGAACCCTCATTCACTGTTGGTGGGAAGGCAAAATGATACAGCCACTTTGAAAGATAGTTTGGCAGTTTCCTGCAAAACGAAATATACTCATATGATCCAGCAACGATGTTTCTTGGTATTTATCCAAAAGAGTTTAAAATTTATATCGACACACACACAAAACTGCATGTGGATGCTTATAGCAGATTTATTCATCATTGCTAAAACTTGGAAGCAACCAACATGCCCCTTCAGTAGAAAAAGATAAAGAAACGGGTACATCCAGACAACGGAATATCATTCAGCACTAAAAAGAAAGGAACTATTAAGTAATGAAAAGGCATGGAGGAACTTTAAACGTGTATTACTAAGAGAAAAAAGCCAATCTGGGAAGGCTACATACTGTATGATTTTAACTATATGATATTCTGGAACAGACAAAATTATGGAGGCAGTAAAAAGATCAGTGGTTGCCAGGGATGGGAATGGTAGATGAACAGATGGAGCACAAAAGAGTTTTAGGGCAGTGAAAATACTCAAATGATAATGATGGATACATGTCATTATACATTTGCCCAAATCCACAGAATGTACAACACCAAGAGTGAGCTCTAAGTTAAACTACAAACTTTGGGTGATAATGATGTATTAATGTAGGTTCATCAATTGCAACAAATGTAACACTCTGGTGGAGGAATTGATAGTTAGGGAAGCTATGCCTGTATGCATGTGTGGGGCCAAGGGTATATGCAAAATTTCTGTATCTTTCTTGCAATTTTGCTGGGAGCCTAAAACAGCTCTAAAGAATAAGTATCTAATTAATAACAATATTGAAGTGAACATTATAAATATAAAAAATTTTCTGTGTTCCCTTTTATATAATATTTTCTTCATGCTTCTATTCATCCCCACCCAAGGTGATGACTGACTTACTGTCATTATAAATTAATTTTCTTTTTCTAGAACTTATATACATGGAATTATACAGAATGAACTCTTTTTGTCTAACTTTTCATTCAGCATAATTATTTGAGATTTAGACATGTTATGGTACATGTTAATAGTTCTTTCCTTCTTATTGCTGAGAAGTATTCCACTGTATAAATTATATTACACTTTGTTGATTCATCCACCTGTGAACACCAATTGAGTTGTTTCCTGTTTCTGGTTATTACAAATAAAGCTACCATGAACTTATGTACTAGTTTTGTCCAGACATATGCTTTCACTTCTCATAGGTAAATGCCTAGGAAAAGACAATCATCTGATAGGTTTATGCTTACCTTTTAAAGAAACTGTCAAATTTATTAACATGGGTTTTCATCATTTTATATTTGTATCAACAATCTATAATAGTTCCAGTTGATCCACATCCTCATCTATATTAATAAGGATATATTTTAATATTTAGATATTCTAGGAAGTTTATGGTAGTATCTTCTTATGTTTTTTTACGCATTTCCCTATTTAATGATGTTGAGTAACTTTTCATGTGTTATTTTCCATCTACATATCTTATTTTGTGAAGTGCTTTAAAATATTTTGCCACTTTGTTTCTAGTTTAATTTTATTTTGGGATGTTTGTTTTATTATTGAGTTTTGAAATTTCTTTACATATTCTGTATATAAGACTTTTTATGATTATGTAATTTGCAAATACTTTTTCCTAGACTGCATTTTTTCAATCTCTAAATAAGGTCTTCAGAAAAGAATAAGTTCTGGGCAGCCCCAGTGGCACAGCAGTTTAGCGCTGCCTGCAACCCAGGGCGTGATCCTGGAGACCTGGGATCGAGTCCCATGTCGGGGTCCCTGCATGGAGCCTGCTTATCCCTCTGCCTGTGTCTCTGCCTCTCTCTCTCTCTCTCTGTATCTCTCATGAGTAAATAAAATAAAATCCTTAAAAAAGAAAAGAATAAGTTCTTATTATTGATGAAAAATAATTTATCAATCTTTTGTTTTATGGATTATGATTTTGGTATTCTAAGAAATATCTGCCTAACGCAAGATCAGAAGGATTTCCTCCTATGTTTTCTTCTAAAATATTTATAGATTTAGGTTTTATATTTAAGCCTATAATCTATTGTGAGTTAATATTTGTGTACAGTGCAAGCAATGAGTCAAAGTCCATTTTTGTGCATATGCATATATAATTGTTCTAGTACTATTTGTTGAAAGACTGCCTTTTCTCCACCTAACTGCCTCTGCATTTTTGTAAAAAAAACATCAATTCATTTTACATCTGTGAGTCTATTTATGGACTCTTCTGTTCCATTAATCTATATGTCTATTGTTTTGCTATTAATATACTATCATATTGATGATATAGTTTTATACTGTCTTGGAATTGTATATTTTATATTTCCTTCTTTTTCTTATTTTAAATTTGATTTACTTGTCCTTTTCTAGCTTCTTAAATGGAAAATGTGGGTCACTGATTTTAAATCTTTCTTCTTTTCTAACATAGGTATTTAAAGCAATTTTCCACTAAGCTCTGCTTTACCTCCATCCCAGAATCCTCAGGATACTGCAGTTTAATCATTATGCAATTTGGTGTATTTTCTAATTTTCTTAGTGATTTCTTCTTTGGTCTATCAGTTATTTAGAATAGTGTTTTCTAATTTCAAAATAGTTGGGAATTTTCTACATATATTATTATTGTTGATTTCATATGTGGTCAAAGAATATACACTGATGTTTCCAATCTTTGGGTATTTATAGGGTATATTTTATGGCACATCATGTGGTCTACCTTGGAGAAAATTCCATCTGCCTTTGAAGAAAAACACATTCTGTAATTGGATGTAGGACTTCATATATGTCAATTAGGTCTAAGTTGTTAATGGAATTCATATCATCTCTGCCTTTACTGATTTTTTTTCTAGTTGTTCTGTCAATGACAAAGACAAGTGTTTTAGGGTCTATCAAATATGATTGTGGATTTGTCTATGTATCCCTTTAATTCTGTCACTGTTGCTTCATGCATTTTGAAGTTCTGTTGTTATGCTTTAAATAGTCTTCTGTCCATCACACAAGATCCCAAATAGCCAAAGTAATCTTGAAAAAGAAAAACAAAGCTGGAGGCATCACAATTCCAGACTTCAAGTTATAATTTTTCAGGCTTCAAGTTATATTACAAAGCCATAGTAGCCAAAACAGTATGGTACTAGCACAAAAATAGACATGGAGATCAATAGAAAAAACAGAAAACTCAGAAATAAATCCAAAACTATATGGCCAAGTAAACTTTGACAAAACAGGAAAGAATATACAATGGAAAAATGACACTCTCTTCAACAAACAGTGATGGGAAAACTGGACAGTGATATGCAGAAGAATGAAACTGGACCACTTCCTTACACTATACAAAAAATAAATTCAAAATGGATGAAAGACCTAAATGTGAGACAGGAAACCATCAAAATCCCAGAGAAGAATACAGGCAGCAACCTCTTTGACCTCAGCCAGAGTAACATCTTGTTAGACACATCCCCAGAGGCAAGGGAAACAAAAGCAAAAATGAACTATTGGAACTTCATCAATATAAAAAGCTTCTGTACACTGATGGAAACAATCAACAAAATAAAAGATAACTGATAGATGGGAGACGATGTTTGCAAATGATATAAAAGGATAGTATCTAGAACCTATAAAGAACTCATCAAAATCAACAACCAAAAAATAAATAATCCAGTTAAGAAATGGTCAAAAAACATGAACAGACATTTCTCCAAAGAAGACATAGAGGGATCCTGGGTGGCTCAGTTGGTTAAGCATCTGCTTCCCAGGGTTCTGGGATCAAGTCCCATGTCCAGCTCCGTGCTCAGCAGGGAGTCTGCCTCAATCTCTGCTATTCCTCCCTGCTCATGCTCTCTCTCTCTTTCAAATAAATAAATAAAAGCTTAACAAAAAAACAAAGAAGATATACAAATAGCTAACAGACACATGAAAAAATGTTCAACATCACTCATCTCCGGGGAAAAAGAAATCAAGACCACAATAAGAGGGAGGAGGGGCAAGATGGCGGAAGAGTAGGGTCCCCAACAAATTACCTAGATAACCTTCAAATCATCCTGAAAATCTACGAATTCGGCCTGAGATTTAAAGAGAGAACAGCTGGAATGCTACAGTGAGAAGAGTTCGCGCTTCTATCAAGGTAGGAAGATGGGGGGGGGGGATAAAGACACAAAAGGCCTCCAAGGGGGAGGGGCCCCGCGAGGAGCCGGGCTGAGGCCGGGGCGAGTGTCCCCAGGACAGGAGAGCCCCGTCCCGGAGGAGCAGGAGCTGCACCAACCTTCCCGGGCGGAAAGGCCTCCCGGGGAATTGGAGCAGGATCCCCAGAAAGGCGGGGATGCCCTCGGGCTCCCTGGGACACTAACAGGCACCTGCGCACCGGGGAGATGCGCCACACCCGGGTCTGAGCTCCCTAAAGGGCTGCAGCGCGCACGGCGGGACCCGGAGCAGCTTGGAGGGGCTCCGGCGGCGGCTCCGAGGAGGGGGCTGCGGGGCAGGAGCGAGAATCCAACAGCACAGGCCCCGGAGCACAGGGCGCCGGGACACAGCCCAGGATCCGGCCTCCCCCCAGGAAAGGTAGAGGCCGGGAGGGCGCAGGACAGCAAGGAGGCTCCTGCCCGGAGCTGAGCAGATCAGCGGCCCCGCCCGGGAGCCCCCAGGCCCTGCAGACGGAGAGCCCCGGAGTTACTGTGGGAGCTGAATCCAGGGCTCCAGAGCTGGCCCCGCCACTGTGGTTGTTCCTCCAGGGGTCTCACGGGGTAAACGAACCCCACTGAGCCCTGCACCAGGCAAGGGAAGACCAGCTCCCCCACGTGCTAACACCCGAAAATCAGCACAACAGGCCCCTCCCCCAGAAGACCAGCTACAAGGACAAGTTCCAGGGGAAGTCAAGGGACTTAAAGTATACAGAATCAGAAGATACTCCCCCGTGGTTTTTTGTTTTGCTTTGTTTTACTTTGCTTTTATATTTCTGTTTGCTTCCCCCACCCTTTTTTCACTTTCTTTCCTTTTTCTTCTTTTTTTTTTTTCCTTTTCTTTCATAAAGATTCGAGCCGAAATCAACGAAATCGAGACCAGAAGAACTGTGGAACACATCAACAAAACCAGGAGTTGGTTCTTTGAAAGAATTAATAAGATAGATAAACCATTAGCTAGCCTTTTTAAAAAGAAGAGAGAAAAGACTCAAATTAATAAAATCATGAATGAGAAAGGAGAGATCACTACCAACACCAAGGAAATACAAACGATTTTAAAAACATATTATGAACAGCTATACGCCAATAAATTAGGCAGTCTAGAAGAAATGGACGCATTTCTGGAAAGCCACAAACTACCAAAACTGGGACAGGAAGAAACAGAAAACATGAACAGGCCAATAACCAGGGAGGAAATTGAAGCAGTCATCAAAAACCTCCAAAGACACAAAAGTCCAGGGCCAGATGGCTTCCCAGGGGAATTTTATCAAACATTTAGTGAAGAAACCATACATATTCTACTAAAGCTGTTTGGAAAGATAGAAAGAGATGGAGTACTTCCAAATTCGTTCTATGAGGCCAGCATCACCTTAATTCCAAAACCAGACAAAGACCCCACCAAAAAGGAGAATTACAGACCGATATCCCTGATGAACATGGATGCAAAAATTCTCAACAAGATACTAGCCAATAGGATCCAACAGTACATTAAGAAAATTATTCACCATGACCAAGTAGGATTTATCCCCGGGACACAAGGCTGGTTCAACACTCGTAAAACAATCAATGTGATTCATCATATCAGCAAGAGAAAAACCAAGAACCATATGATCCTCCATGAGATGCAGAGAAAGCATTTGACAAAATACAGCATCCATTCCTGATCAAAACACTTCAGAGTGTAGGGATAGAGGGAACATTCCTCGACATCTTAAAAGCCATCTATGAAAAGCCCACAGCAAATATCATTCTCAATGGGGAAGCACTGGGAGCCTTTCCCCTAAGATCAGGAAGAAGACATGAATGTCCACTCTCACCATTGCATTCAACATAGTACTAGAAGCCCTAGCCACAGCAATCAGACAACAAAAACACATTAAAGGCATCCAAATTGGCAAAGAAGAAGTCAAACTCTCCCTCTTTGCTGATGACATGATACTCTACATAGGAAACCCAAAAGCCTCCACCCCAAGATTGCTAGAACTCATAAAGCAATTTGGTAGCGTGGCAAGATACAAAATCAATGGCATTTCTATATACTAACAATGAGACTGAAGAAAGAGAAAATTAAGGAGTCAATCCCATTAACAATTGTCTCCAAAAGCATAAGATACCTAGGAATAAACCTAACCAAAGAGGTAAAGGATCTATACCCTAAAAACTATAGAACACTTCGGAAAGACATTGAGGAAGACACAAAGAGATTGAAAAATAATCCATGCTCATGGATTGGCAGAATTAATGTGAAAATGTCAATATTACCCAGGGCAATTTACACATTTAATGCAATCCCTATCAAAATACCATGGACTTTCTTCAGAGAGTTAGAACAAATTATTTTATTATTTTTTTTATTTTTATTTTTTTTTAAATTTTTATTTATGATAGTCAGAGAGAGAGAGAGAGGCAGAGACACAGGGAGAGGGAGAAGCAGGCTCCATGCACCGGGAGCCCGAAGTGGGATTCGATCCCGGGTCTCCAGGATCGCGCCCTGGGCCAAAGGCAGGCGCTAAACCGCTGCGCCACCCAGGGATCCCTAGAACAAATTATTTTAAGATTTGTGTGGAATCAGAAAAGACCCCAAATAGCCAGGGGAATTTTAAAAAAGAAAACCATATCTGGGGGCATCACAATGCCAGATTTCAGGTTGTACTACAAAGCTGTGGTCATCAAGACAGTGTGGTACTGGCACAAAAACAGACACATAGATCAAAGGAACAGAATAGAGAACCCAGAAGTGGACCCTGAACTTTATGGTCAACGAATATTCAATAAAGGAGGAAAGACTATCCATTGGAAGAAAGACAGTCTCTTCAATAAATGGTGCTGGGAAAATTGGACATCCACATGCAGAAGAATGAAACTATACCACTCTCTTTCACCAGACACAAAGATAAACTCAAAATGGATGAAAGATCTAAATGTGAGACAAGATTCCTTCAAAATCCTAGAGGAGAACACAGGCAACACCCTTTTTGAACTCAGCCACAGTAACTTCTTGCAAGATACATCCACGAAGGCAAAAGAAACAAAAGCAAAAATGAACTATTGGGACTTCATCAAGATAAGAAGCTTTTGCACAGCAAAGGATACAGTCAACAAACCTAAAAGACAACCTAGAGAATGGGAGATAGATATTTGCAAATGAAGTATCAGATAAAGGGCTAGTTTCCAAGATCTATAAAGAACTTTTTAAACTCAACACCAAAGAAACAAACAATCCAATCATGAAATGGGCAAAAGACATGAAGAGAAATCTCACAGAGGAAGACATAGATATGGTCAACAAGCACATGAGAAAATGCTCCGCATCACTTGCCATCAGGGAAATACAAATCAAAACCACAATGAGATACCACCTCACACCAGTGAGAATGGGGAAAATGAACAAGGCAGGAAACCACAAATGGTGGAGAGGATGCGGAAAAAAGGGAACCCTCTTACACTGTTGGTGGGAATGTGAACTGGTGCAGCCACTCTGGAAAACTGTGTGGAGGTTTCTCAAAGAGTTAAAAATAGATGTGCCGTATGACCCAGCAATTGCACTGTTGGGGATTTACCCCAAAGATTCAGATGCAATGAAATGCCGGGACACTTGCACCCCGATGTATATAGCAGCGATGTCCACAATAGCCAAACTGTGGAAGGAGCCTCGGTGTCCATCGAAAGATGAATGGATAACGAAGATGTGGTTTATGTATATAATGGAATATTACTCAGCCATTAGAAACGACATATACCCACCAGTTGCTTCAACGTGGATGGAACTGGAGGGTATTATGCTGAGTGCAGTAAGGACAAGCAGTGTATGTTCTCATTCATTTGGGGAATATAAATAATAGTGAAAGGGAATATAAGGGAAGGGAGAAGAAATGTGTGGGAAATATCAGAAAGGGAGACAGAACATAAAGACTCCTAACTCTAGGAAACGAACTAGGGGTGGTGGAAGGGGAGGAGGGCGGGCGGTGGGGTTGAATGGGTGATGGGCACTGAGGGGGGCACTTGACGGGATGAGCACTGGGTGTTATTCTGTATGTTGGTTAATTGAACACCAATAAAAAATAAATTTATTTAAAAAAGAGACCACAATAAGATACCACCTCACATCTGTCAGAATGGCTAAAATTAACAACTCAGGAAAAAACAGATATTGGAAAGGATGCAGAGAAAGGAGAACCCTCTTACAATGTTGGGGAGAATGCAAGCTGGTGCAGCTACTCTGGAAAACAATATGGAGGTTCCTAAAATACTTACAAATAGAACTATCCTATTACCCAGCAATTTCACTACTAGGTAATTACTGAAAGGATACAAAAGTGCTGATTTAAAGAAGTATGATCCCAGTAGGGAATCTTGATCAAGTCTGATTGTCCCATGATCTATTCTAAACAACCACTTAATGTTTCATGTATTTTCTTTTATCTGGTGATCTCTTTGAGGCATGCTTCAGAGTTAGGCAATGCAACATGAAAATAATAGGAAAAGCATTGATGAAGTGTGGGTGGAAAACTTGTTAAATATCTGAGAGTGAAGTTTGAGTTAAAAGACATTTGAACTTGGGATTGACTGGGAGGCCAAAGAATTAAAGAAGAAAAGATTCTCTCAAGATATGAGTAAGTTGTGTGTTAATGGTGTGTGCTTTGTGTGTATGAATGGGAATTATAAATGATGTTGAATTCTAGGTGAATTCATGGCTCCAACCATCAATGTCAACAGAAGATCAAGCTGCAAAGATTTATGTTTTAAAACTTAAATTATAAAGCTAGTTAAATCTAACAACTAGTTTTAATGTTCATGAGTAAATTTTATGTAAGTTACCTTTTACATTCTGTATGAAAAGACTAATGTTAAGTACAGACTGGAGATTGGGAATCAATTTGGGGAAGAGATTTTGTGGATTCTTTCATCCTATAAAAGAAAAAAATTAGACGTCTGGGGAATTGGCCTAATTTTCTTATCTAGTTCTTAAGACTAGAATGCTAAACAACAAAAATATGAAAGAAATTAAGAACCCTTATTATTAAATTGATCTGTGAAAACATTGTTACTGGAAATTGAGTGGGACTGGAGGCCTTTCTTCCAGAAAACAAGGACTTGATTGTCAGGCCTATATTAGGTTCAAAACCTTAATGCCATGTATTTGTACTTGTTAAAAATTTTCAATGAAAAATAGATTAGAAATATGAACTTCTGGTTTAGTTGGGAGTTCTTCCATTTGCTTTTTTCTATTGGAGTTCAATTTGCCAACATTAGCATAACACCCAATGCTCATGCCATCAAGTGCCCCCCCTCAGTGCCCATCACCCAGTCACCCCAACCCCCTGCCCACCTCCCTTTCCACTACCCTTGTTCATTTCCCAGAGTTAGGTGTCTCTCATGTTTTGTCACCCTCACTGATATTTTCACTCAATTTCCCTCCTTTCCCTTTATTCCCTTCCACTAATTTTTATATTCCCCAAATGAATGAGACCGTATAATGTTTGTCCTTTTCCAATGGACTTATTTCACTAAGCATAATACCCTCCAGGTCCATCTATGTCGAAGCAAATGGTGGGTATTTGTCGTTTCTAACAGATGAGTAATCCATTGTATACATATACCACATCTTTATCCATTCATCTTTTGATGGACACCGAGGCACCTTTCCACAGTTTGGCTATTGTGGACATTGCTGCTATAAACATCGGGGTGCAGGTGTCCCGGTGTTTGACTACGGCTGTACCTTTGGGGTAAATCCCCAGCAGGGCAATTGCTGGGTCGTAGGGCAGGTCTATTTTTAACTCTTTGAGGAACCTCCACACAATTTCCAGAGTGGCTATACCAGTTCACTTTCCCACCAACAGTGTAAGAGGGTTCCCCTTTCCCCACATCCTCTCCAACATTTGTTGTTTCCTGTCTTGTTAATGTTCACCATTCTCACTGGTGTGAGGTGGTATCTCATTGTGGTTTTGATTTGTATTTCGCTGATGGCCAGTGATGCGGAGCATTTTCTCATGTGCTTGTTGGCCATGTCTATGTCTTCCTTTATGAAATTTCTGTTCATGTCTTTTACCCATTTCATGATTCAATTGTTTGTTTCTTTGCTGTTGAGTTTAGTAAGATCTTTATAGATCTTGGATACTAGCCCATTATCTGTTACGTCATTTGCAAATATCTTCTCCCATTCTCTAGGTTGTCTTTTAGTTTTGTTGACTGTTTCTTTTGCTGTGCAGAAGCTTTTTATCTTGATGAAGTCCCAATAATTCATTTTTGCTTTTCTTTCTCTTGCCTTCATGGATGTATCTTGCAAGAAACTGCTGTGGCCAAGTTCAAAAAGGGTGTTGCCTGTGTTCTCCTCTAGGATTTTGAAGGAATCTTGTCTCACATTTAGATCTTTCATCCATTTTGAGTTTATCTTTGTGTCTGGTGAAAGAGAGTGGTCTAGTTTCATTCTTCTGCATGTGGATGTCCAATTTTCCCAGCACCATTTATTGAAGAGACTGTCTTTTTTGCCGTGGATAGTCTTTCCTCCTTTATCGAATATTCGTTGACCATAAAGTTCAGGGTCCACTTCTGAATTCTCTATTCTGTTCCACTGATCTATGTGTCTGTTTTTGTGCCAGTACCACACTGTCTTGATGGCCACAGCTTTGTAGTACAACCTGAAATCTGGCATTGTGATGCCACCGGCTATGGTTTTCTTTTTTAATATTCCCCTGGCTATTCGGTGTCTTTTCTGATTCCACCCAAATCTTAACATGATTTGTTCCAACGCTCTGAAGAAAGTCCATGGTATTTTGATAGGGATTGCATTAAATGTGTAAATTGCCCTGGGTAACATTGACATTATCACAATATTAATTCTTCCAATCCATGGGCATAGAATATTTTTCCATCTCTTTGTGTCTTCCTCAATGTCTTTCAGAAGTGTTCTGTAGTTTTTAGGGTATAGATCCTTTACCTCTTTGGTTAGGTTTATTCCTAGGTATCTTATGCTTTGGGGTGCCATTGTAAATGGGATTGACTCCTTAATTTCTCTTTCTTCAGTCTCAGTGTAGAGAAATGCCATTGATTTCTGGGCATTGATTTTGTATCCTGCCACCCTGCTGAATTGCTGTATGAACTCTAGCAATCTTGGGGTAGAGTCTTTTGGGTTTCCTATGTAGAGTATCATGTCATCGGTGAAGAGGGAGAGTTTGACTTCTTCTTTGCCAATTTGAATGCCTTTTATTTCTTTTTGTTGCCTGATTGCTAAGGCTAGGACTTCTATTACTATGTTGAATAGCAGTGGTGAGAGTGGACATCCCTGTCTTGTTCCTGATCTTAGGGGAAAGGCTCCCAGTGTTTCCCCATTGAGAATGATATTTGCTGTGGGCTTTTCGTAGATGGCTTTTAAGATGCTGAGGAATGTTCCCTCTATCCTTACACTCTGAAGAGTTTTGATCAGGAATGGATGCTGTATTTTGTCAAATGCTTTCTCTGCATCTATTGAGAGGATCATATGTTTCTTGTTTTTTTCTCTTGTTGATATGATCTACCAGTACATAGTACAACCTGAAATCTGGCATTGATTGCTTTAGGAGCGTTGAACCAGCCTTGCATCCTGGGGATAAATCCCATTTGGTCATGGGGAATAATCTTCTTAATATACTGTTGCATCCTATTGGCTAGTATCTTGTTGAGAATTTTTCATCTGTGTTCATCAGGGATATTAGTCTATAATTCTCCTTTTTGGTGGGGTCTTTGGTTTTGGAATTAAGGTGATGCTGGGCTCATAGAATGAGTTTCGAAGTACTCTATCTTTTTCTATCATTCTGAACAGGTTTAGCAGAATAGGCATGGTTTCTTCATTAAACGTTTGATAGAATTCTCTTTAAACATTTGATAGAATTCACCTGGGAAGCCTTCTGGCCCTGGACTTTTGTGTCTTGGGAGGTTTTTGATGACTGCTTCAATTTCCTCCTTGGTTAAAGGCCTGTTCAGGTTTTCTATTTCTTCCTGTTCCAGTTTTCATAGTTTGTGGCTTTCCAGAAATGCATCCATTTCTTTTAGATTGTGTAATTTATTGGCGTATAGCTGCTCATAATAAGTTTTCAAAATCGTTTGTATTTCCTTGGTATTGGGAGTGATCTCTCCTTTCTCATTCATGATTTTATTAATTAGAGTCTTTTCTATCTTCTTTTTAATAAGGCTGGCTAATGGTTTATCCTTCTTATTAATTCTTTCAAAGAACCAACTCCTGGTTTTGTTGATTTGTTCCACAGTTCTTCTGGCCTCTATTTCATTGAGTTCTGCTGAAATCTTTATTAATTGTCTTCTTCTGTGGGATGAAGGCTTAATTTGCTGTTCCTTCTCCAGCTCCATTAGGTGCAAGGTTAGCTTTTGTATTTGAGTTCTTTCCAGTTTTTGGATGCATACTTGTATTGCGATATATTTTCCCCTCAGGATTGCTTTTGCTGTATCCCAAAGATTTTGAATGGTTGTATCTTCATTCTCATTAGTTTCCATGAATCTTTTGAATTCTTCTCTGATTTCCTGGTTGACCCTTTCATCTTTTAACAGGATGGTCCTTAACCTCCACGTATTTGAAATCTTTCCAAACTTCCCCTTGTGGTTTAGTTCTAGTTTCAAAGCATTATGGTCCGAAAATATGCAGGGTACGGTCCCAATCTTTTGGTATTGATTAAGACCTGATTTGTGATCCCGTATGTGGTCTATTCTGGAGAAAGTTCCATGTGCAATTGAGAAGTATGTGTATTCAGTTGTGTCTGGATATAAAGTTCTCTAAATATCTGTGAAATCCATCTGGTCTAGTGTATCATTTGAAGCTCTTGTTTCTTTGGAGATTTGTGCTTAGAAGATCTATCAATTGTAGAAAGCACTCTGTACAAGTCTCCAAGTATAAGTGTATTATTATCTAAGTATATCTTAACTTTGGTTATTAATTGATTGATATACTTCGCAACTCCCACATTCAGGGCATAAATATTCATGATTGGTAGGTCCTCTTGCTGGATAGACTCTTTAAAGTATGATATAGTGTCCCTCTTCATCTCTGACTACAGTCTTTGGTATAAACTTTAATTTATTTGATATGAAGATTGCTACCCCTGCTTTCCTTTGAGGACTATTTGAATGGTAAATGGTTCTCCAACCTTTTATTTTCAGGCTGAAGGTGTCCTCCTGTCTAAAATGAGTCTCTTATAGACAGCAAATAGGAGGGACTTGCTTTTTTATCCAGTTGAAAGTCGGTACCTTTTATGGGATCATTAAGCCCATTCACGTTCAGAGTTACTACTGAAAGATATGAATTTAGTGTCATCATGATATCTATTCAGTTCCCGTTTTTGTGGATTGTTTCCTTGGGCTTCTTCTTTCTTTTACAGAGTCCCCCTTAATAATTCTTTCAGAGCTGGTTTGGCGGTCACATATTCTTTCAGTTTCTGCCTATCTTGGAAGCTCTTTATCTCTATTTCTATTCTGAATGAGAGCTTTGCTGGTTAAAGTATTCTTGGCTGCAGGTTCTTCTCATTTAGGACCCTGAATATATCCTGCCAGCCCTCTCTGGCCTGCCAGGTCTCTGTGGAGAAATCTGCTGCTAACCTAATACTTCTCCCCATAAAGGTTAGGGATCTCTTGCTGCTTTAAGGATCTTCTATCTTTGGAATTTGCAAGTTTCACTATTAAATGTCGAGGTGTTGAATGGTTTTTATTAATTTTAGGGGGGGAATCTCTCTATCTCCTGGATCTGAATGCCTGTTTCCCTTCCCAATTTGGGAAGTTCTCAGCTATGATTTGTTCAAATACATATTCTGGACCTCTGTACCTTTTGGCACCCTCTGGAACCCCAATTAAACATAGATTTTTCCTTCTGAGGCTGTCATTTATTTCCCTTAACCTATACTCATGATATTTTGTTTTTCTCTTTTT
Source organism: Vulpes vulpes (assembly GCF_048418805.1). Classification (NCBI taxonomy): domain Eukaryota; kingdom Metazoa; phylum Chordata; class Mammalia; order Carnivora; family Canidae; genus Vulpes; species Vulpes vulpes. Next base: position 78,875,290 of record NC_132796.1, on the reverse strand, counting down.
TCATTAGCTTCCTTCCTTGCCATCAACTTGTCTTCTATGTCACTCATTTGTTCTTCTACCTTGTTAACCCTCGTCGATAGGACCTCCAGTTTGGATTGCATCTCATTTAATTGATTTTTAATTTTGGTCTGATTAGATCTAAATTCTGCAGTCATGAAATCTCTTGAATCCTTTATACTTTTTTCTAGAGCTACCAGTAGCTTTATATTGTGCTACTTAGTTGGCTTTGTGACATTGAATTGTAATCCAAATTTTGTAACTCTGTGGGAGAGAGTACTGTTTCTGATACTTTCTTTTGTGGTGAGTTTTTCCTTCTAGTCATTTTGCTCAATGCAGAGGGTCTAAAAACAAGTTGTACTGTAAAAAGGAGAAAAAGAGAGAGAAAAAAGGGGGGGAACAAACAGAAAACAAAAAAACAAGGGGAGGTATCCTCTGATTCTATATACTGTAAATCTCTCTATTTCTCCTGGAACTTTCCAGTGCTGCGTGTTCAATAACTTGTTTTTCCCCTGTCCTTCCAGCTGGTCTTCTGGGGGAGCGGCCTGCTGTGCTGATTCTCGGGTGTGTCCATCTGGGGGAGCTGCCCAGCCCCCTGCCAGGTCTATGGCTCAGTGGGAGCTGTTTATCCTGTGAGGCTCCTGCTCTCTGGTGGCCCTGCTCAGTCCCAGGCACAAGGTGACACCAGGAGGAACAACAACACTGGGGGTGGCCAGCTCTCCAGCCCTGGAGTCAGCTCCTGCAGTAGCTATCGCAGCTCCCAATCTGCAGGGGCCTGGATGCTTTCGGGGGTGGTGGCCCTGATCTGCACAGCTCAGGGCCGCCCAGTGGCAGGAGCGTCCTTGCTGTCCTGTGTCCTCCTGGCCTCTGCCTGTCCTGGGGGGTAGTGCCGGATCTTGGTCTGTGTCCCCCAGCGCCCTGGGCTCTGGGGCCTGCACTGCTGGAATCACGCTCCCAGGGCCACGCATCACCCTCCGGGCAGAGCCGCCGCCTGAGCAGCCACCTGGGCTGCTCCCGGGCCCTGCCCGGCATGAATTCCAGCCATTTAGGGAGATTTGCCCTCGGTGTGTGGCGCGCTCTTCCCTGGGGTGTAGTTCCTCTGTTAGTGCCCCTGGGAGCCTGAGGGCATCAGTGCCCCTCCTAGAATCCTGCCTTTCTGTCTGGGAAGATTGGTGAAGCTCCTGCTTCTCCAGAGCTGGGCTTTCTTGTCCTGGGCACACTCGCCAACCGGCCTTAGCCTGGCTCCTCGTGGGGGCCCCTCCCCCTTAGATGCTTTATTATTTCTTTTTTTTTCCATCTTCCCACCTTGATAGAAGCGCGAACTCCTCTCACTGTAGCATTCCATCTGTTCTCTCTTTAAATCTCAGGCCGAATTCTTAGGTTTTCAGGATGATTTGAAACCTTTTGAAAACTTACCTAGGTAAGTTGGTGGGGACAGGTGACTTGGGGATCCTACTCTTCTGTCATCTTGCCCCGCCTCTCAAATTCTTCCATTTGAAAAATGTGATATTTGCATGGAACTGTTTGAATCTTTGTTTTCTCAGTTTCCCCTCCACTGGATAGAATTGAAACTAGAATTTTTCCTTTTGTTAAAGGAATAAAAAGTGAATATGTTATTTGTAAATTGATTTTTAGTAACTAGAGATGCACTTGAAATACTAGAATACATTATAAACCTAATCATAGGTAGTCTTATGAAAATGTATCTGTTTTTATCTTCTGAACCTATCTATATTCACATTACTCTTCAAGATATCTTAAGTTATATTTTTTCCTTTTTTCAGAGCTGCTTCTTTGGGGGCTACTTTTTTACTGAGGTGCAATTCATAAGGGGCTATTTTTCTGATAAGGCTTCTTATAACTATGGCTGGGTGTTTTGTTCTAGTCTTCAAAATAGGGCCATTTTATCTTTTAGAGCCACTTCTAAAGTCATGTGGTCTTTAACTTTGGGGACTATTTTGCATATAAGTGCTAATGCAAATAAATTTAAATCCAAGTAGACCTCTTCACATGTCACCCCATGAATGTTGACAATGGAAGGAATACCTTGCTTGTAGTATAGTATCAGTTCTGGACTAAAAAGCTGGGGAAGAAAATTTTCTTTTTTGCATAAACCAGAAAAACCGCTAGTGTGCAGTTTCCCTGTTGACCTCAGCAGATAAACTGAGTTGACAGTGTTATTTCAGATTTGCGAAATTATCTGAATCTTGGTTTGTGTAGACTTGCAATCTACATGCAATTTTAACTAAATCAGATAGCTTTTACATTTTCAATTTGTACATAGGCTCTCCCCACCCTTTTCAACATCCATTAGGTAATTGCTCTTTGTAAACTGGCATTGAAACATTACAGCAATGTTTTTTTGCACAAATTTTATAAACTATTACAGTGGAATACATGTTATTTTCCCGAGACAAACGAAAGGTTAACTTCTCAAGTTTCTTGCTGCCTGCTTTACCAGAATTTGATGGGAGGATCTTTTATATACATTTGTAATAGATGAAAAATAAACTAGACTGCAAATCCTTTTTTTAAAACAGCTTAAACCATGTACCAAGTTTTTAGTCCAAATTGTGTAGGATAGGTTTAAACTTAAATTGCATTCTATTAAACAATATAAGTGTATTTCTGTAAGCATAGTTATGTTGAAATAAACTTTTAAAAAGCAAAATAATAATAATAATAAATAAAGGAGGCACATGCACCTTAATGTTTATAGCAACATTATAAACAATAGCCAGATTATGGAAAAGGCCTAAATGTCCACCAGCTGATGAATGGATTATATTATTATATTATATATACTTATGTATTATGCATAGTATATATACACATATACATATGTATACATATAATGGAATATTACTCAGCCATCAAAAAGAATGAAATCTTGCCACTTGCACCAACAGGGATGGGATTAGAGGGTATTATTCTAAGTGAAATAAGTCAGTCAGAGAAAGACAAATGATATCACTCATGTGGAATTTAAGAAACAAAACAGATGACTAGGGGAAGGGAAGGAAAAATAAAACAAGATAAAAACATAGAGAGAGGCAAACCATAAAGGACTGTATAGTTAAGAGAACAAACTGAGAGTTGATGAAGGGGACATAGATGGGGGGATGAAATGAATAGGTGGGCAGTCTGGGTGGCTCAGCAGTTTAGCACTGCCTTCAGCCCAGGGCCTGATGCTGGAGACCCAGGATCGAGTCCCACGTCGGGCTCACTGCATGGAGCCTGTTTCTCCCTCTGCCTGTGTCTCTGCCTCTCTCTCTTTCTGTGAATAAATAAAATCTTTTTTTAAAAAAAAGCATGATTGGCATTAAAGAGGGCACTTGTTGGGTTGAAAAATAAATAAATAAAATTAGCTGATACTTTAAAAAAATGGGCAGAAGACATGAACAGACATTTCTCCAACATCATCCAGATGGCCAAAAGACACATGAAAAGATGTTCATAATTACTTACCATCAGAGAAATGCAAATCAAAACTACAATGAGCTATTACCTCACACCTGTCAGAATGGTTAAAATCAACAGCACAAGAAACAAAGGTGTTGGCAAAGATGTGGAAAAAAAAGGAACCCTCTTGGACTGTTCATGGGAATGCAATCTGGTACAGCCACTCTGGAAAACAGTATGGATATTCCTCAAAAAGTTAAATATAGAACTATAAATATAGAAATATAGAATTTCTATTCTATAGAATTCTATAGAATAGAAAATATAGAATTCTAAATATAGAATTTATAGAATATAAATCTACCCTAGCAACCACACTACTGAGTATTTACCCAAAGAATACAAAAGCACCAATTCAAAGGGATACATGTACTCCTATGTTTATAGCAGCATAATTTACAACAGCCAAAATATGGAAGCAGCACACGTGCCCATTGGTTGATGAATGGATAAAGAGGTTGGTATGTGTGTGTGTGTGTGTGTGTGTGTGTGTGTGTGTGTGTGTGTATTAGAGTATTATTCAGCCATAAAAAAGAATGAAATCTTGCCATTTGCAATGATACAGATGATACAGATGAAGCTAGAGACTATCAAGCTAAGCAAAATAAGTCAGGAAAAGACAAATACCATATGATTTCACTCACATGTGGAATTTAAGCAACAAGACAAATGAACAAGGGAAGAAAGAGAGAGACATCAAGATACAGACTCATTATATTAGGTAACAAACTAATGGTTACCAGAGGGGAGGAGTGTGTGGGGCATGGGTGAAATGGGTGATAGGGATTAAGGAGTGAAATTGTCATAATGAGCAATGGGTGATGTATGAAATTGCTGAATCATTATATTCTACACCTCAAACTAATATAATACTGTATATTAACTAACTGGAACTAAAACTTAAAAAAAATAAAATAGTATGATTACTAAAAAATTAAAGTTTTATGTCTTTTAAATGAGAGGTAAAAAGATACTAGCTTTTATATGTACCCACATATATCATTTTTTTGACATATATACCATTTCTAGTGCTTTTAATTCCTTCCTGGAAATTCACATTTCTGCCTAGTAACATTTCCTTTAGCCTGAAGAAATTTCTATTTTTTTTACAAGATTTTATCTATTTATTCATGAGAGACACACACACACAGAGAGAGAAAGGCAGAGACATAGCCAAAGGGAGAAGCAGGCTCCATGCAGGGAGCCCAATGTGGGACTCGATCCTGGGACTCTAGGATCACACCCTGGGCGAAAGGCAGGTGCTAAACCGCTGAGCCACCCAAGGATCCCCAAGAAATTTCCTTATATTTCTTTTAGTGCAAATATGCTGATGAAGAATTATCTCATTTTATTAATGTCATAAATTTGACTTTATTTTTAAATTTTAAATTTTTAAATTTTTAATTAAAATTTTTAATTTTTAAAATTTGAAGTATAATTGACATACAATGTTATAGTAGTTTCAAGTGTACAGTGTACTGGTTCAACTATTCTATACACTACTCAATGTTTACCCTAAGTGAAGTCACCATCTGTGAGCAATACAACATTATTACATTATTGTTGACTATATTCCCTAGGCTGTACTTTTCATTTCTACAATTTGTTTATTTTATAACTGGAAATTTGAACATCTTAATCCCCTTCAATTATTTAAACCCCTCCCTGTCTCCCCATCCTCCCTTCTGGCAGACACCAGTTTCTCCTCTGTAATTAAAAGTCTGGTTTTTGAGGGCGGGGCAAGACGGCGGAAAAGTAGGGGTCCTCAACTCACCTGTTCTCACCAACTTACCTAGATAACTTTGAAATCATCCTGAACACCTACGAATTCAAACAGAGATTTAAAGAGAAAACAGCCAGAATGCTACAGAGAGAAGGGTTTTTGCTTCTAGCAAGTTTCTTCCTTTTTGACTTTCATATTTCTACAATCACATGTCTTAGATATATTTTCCACTTCTAGATTCCCTTCAACATGCTCAATTTAATTGGGAGATATATGAGATATGTTTTGTTTTGTTTTGTGTTTTGTGTTTTGTGTTTTTTCTGCCTCATTTTGTTCTACAATGGTGGAAGTTTTTTTTTTTTTTCCCTCCTGAACCAGTTTTATTTTTATTTTTTTAATAATAAATTTATTTTTTATTGGTGTTCAATTTACCAACATACAGAATAACACCCAGTGCTCATCCCATCAAGTGCCCCCCTCAGTGTCCATCACCCATTCACCCCCACCCCCTGCCCTCCTCCCCTTCCACCACCCCTAGTTCGTTTCAATGGTGGAAGTTAATACCTTCTAAAACATGACCAGCATGCACCCAGAACCAAGTGGTATACTGTGCTCGTTCATTCTGTGAGATTATATTCTCTCTTCATTCCCATTCTGCCCCCCTCTTTTATCTCGTTTATGTTTTGGTGGCCAATGTTGGGGCTTTCTAACTATTACTGTTTTATAAAAATTTGGGACCAAGCACCTTCTAACATACAGAACTTAGTACACTCAGAACCAAGAGGATCATCCTCTAGAACCCCTCAGAATCATCTAGGGTGAAATTTCCGTAAGTTGTGCTTGATATTCTTGACTCAGCCCGCTCAAAAAGCCACTCTGCACTGAGTAAAATGAACAGAAGGAAGAAATCACCACAATAGAAAGAATCAGAAACTACTCTCTGCCACAGAGTTACAGAATATGGATTATAATTCAATATCAGAAAGCCAATTCATAAGCACAATTATAAAGCTACTGGTGGCTCTGGAAAAAAGCATAAAGGATTCAAGAGATTTCATGACTGCAGAATTTAGATCTAATCAGGCCAAAATTAAAAATCAATTAAGTGAGATGCAATCCAAACTGGAGGTCCTAATGACAAGGGATAAAGAGGTGGAAGAAGGAGTGAGCGACATAGAAGACAAGGTGATGGCAAGGAAGGAAGCTGAGGAAAAAAGAGAAAACCAATTAAAAGACCATGAAGAAAGGTTAAGGGAAATAAATGATAGCCTCAGAAGGAAGAATCTATATATAATTGGGGTTCCAGAAAGCACCAAGAGGGACAGAAGGACAGGAAGCATATTTGAAAAATCATAGCTGAATACTTCCCTAATTTGGGGAAGGAAACAGGCATTCAGATCCAGGATATAGAGAGCTGCCCCCCAAAAAATCAATAAAAACCTCGACATTTAATAGTGAAACTTGCAAATTCCAAAGATAAACTCTTTAAAGCAGCAAGAGACAAGAGTTTCTTAACTTATATGGGGAGAAATATTAGATTCACAGGAGACCTCTCCACAGAGACCTGGCAGGCCAGAAAGGGCTGACAGGATATATTCAGAGTACTAAATGAGAAGAACATGCAGCCAAGAATAGTTTATGCATCAAGGCTCTCATTCAGAATAGAAGGAGAGATAAAGAGCTTCCAAGATAGGCAGAAACTGAAAGAATATGTGACCATCAAACCAGCTCTGCAAGAAATATTAAGGAGGACCCTGTAAAAGAAAGAGGAACCCCAAAGAAATAATCCACAAAACAGGGACTGAATAGGTATTACGATGACACTAAATTCATATCTTTCAATAGTTACTCTGAATGTGTTGGGCTAAATGATCCCATCAAAATACACACGGTTTCAGACTGGATAAAAAAGCAAGACCCATCTATTTACTGTCTAAAAGAGACTCATTTTAGACCTAAGGACACCTCCAGCCTGAAAATGAAAGGTTGGAGAACCATTTACCATTCCAATGGTCCTCAGAAGAAAGTTGGGGTAGTATTCCTGGAATCAGATAAATTAAAGTTTATCCCAAGGACTATAGTAAGAGATGAAGAGGGATACTATATCATCCATAAAGTGTCTATACAACAAGAAGACCTAGCAATCATGACTATTTATGCTTCTAATGTGGGAGGTGAGAAGTATATCAATCAATTAATAACCAAAGTAAAGACATACTTAGATAATAATATACTAATAGTAGGAGACTTCAACTTGGCACTTTCTGCAAATGAGAGACCTTCTAAGCATAAAATCACTAAAGAAACAAGGGCTTTAAATGATACACTGGACCAGATGGATTTCATAGATATTTATACAGCATTTTACATCCAAAGACAGCTGAATACACATTCAAATGCACAAGGAACTTTCTCCAGAATAGTCCACATACTGGGTCACAAATCAGGTCTCAACTAATAGCAAAAGATTGGGATTGTCCCCTACATATTTTCAGACCACAATGCTTTGAAACTAGAACTCAATCACAAGAAGAAATTTGGAAGAAACTCAAACACGTGGAGGTTAAAGAGCATCCTACTAAAAGATGAATGGATCAACCATGAAATTAGAGAAGAATTAAAAAGATCCAAGGAAACTAATGAGAATGAAGATGCAACAGTTCAAAATCTTTGGGATACAGCAAAAGCGGTCCTAAGAGGGAAATGCATCACAATACAAGCATCCCTCAAAATATTGGAAAATGCTCTGCTCCTCAAATACACATGTTAACCTCGCACCTAAAGGAAATGGAGAAAGAACAGCAAATAAAACGTACACCAACCAGAATAAGAGAGAAAATAAAGATTCGAGCGGAACTCAATGAAATAGAGAGCAGAAGAATTGTAGAACAGATTAACAAAACCGGGAGTTTGTTCTTCGAAAAAATTAATAAGATAGATAAACTATTAGCCAGCCTTATTAAAAAGAAAACAGACTCAAATAAAATCATGAATGAAAGAGGAGAGATCACAACCAATACCAAGGAAATACAAACAATTTAAAAAATATATTATGAGCAGCTGTCACATGGCCAAAAAGCACATGAGAAAATGCTCCGCATCACTGGCCATCAGGGAAATACAAATCAAAACCACAATGAGATACCACCTCACACCAGTGAGAATGCTGAAAATTAACAAGACAGGAAACAATAAATGTTGGAGAGGATGTGGCGAAAGGGGAACCCTCTTGCACTGTTGGTGGGAATGTGAACTGGTACAGCCACTCTGGAAAACTGTGTGGAGGTTCCTCAAAGAGTTAATAATAGAGCTACCCTAAGACCCAGCAGTTGCACTACTGAGGATTTACCTCAAAGATACAGATGCAGTGAAAAGCTGAGACTCCTGCACCCCAATATTTATAGCAGCAATGTCCAGAATAGCCAAACTATGGAAACACTTGGTGTCCATCGAAAGATGAATGGATAAAGAAGATGTGGTATATGTATATAATGGAATATTACTCAGACACTAGAAACGATGAATACCCACCATTTGCTTCGACGTGGATGGAACTGGAGGGTATTATGCTGAGTGTAGTAAGTCAATCAGAAAAGGACAATCATATGGTTTCACTCATATGAGGAATATAAAAAATAGAGAAAGGGATCATAGAGGAAAGGAGAAAAAATAGTGGGAAAAATCAGAGAGGGTGCCGAAACATGAGAGACTCCTAACTCTTGGAAATGAGCAAAGGGTAGTGGAAGGGGAGGTGGGTGGGGGGATGGGGTGACTGGGTGATGGGCACTGAGGGGGGCACTTGACGGGATGAGCACTGGGTGTTATACTATATGTTGGCAGGTCAATCTCCAATAAAAAAATATACAAAAAAGTGTGTTTTTTATTGTCTTTATTTTTATGTACATTTTCATTGTATGTAATGATTATGTTTGCAGAATTTTCAACTCTCTAATGATGTGTTTACATTGTTGTATAATATCCATTCTCTTGGATTCGAAGCCCATCATCATTCATATCATTGTGCTCCTGTATGTAATAGGTATTTTTTCTCTGGCTTCTTTCAAGATTTTATTTTAATCTCTGTTTTTCAGTAGATTCATTATGATGTGCCTCGGTATAGTCTTATTTTTATTCTGCTTGTGGTGTGCTGAGTTTCTTATATCTGTAAATTTATATTTTTTATCAAGTGTGAGAAATTCTTGTCATTACTACTGTCCTGTTAATTATCATTCATTTTTCTTTCCTGTTTTCTTCTCTCCTGTAAATGGAGCTCCATTTACATTTGCATTAAACCATTTGAGAATATCCCCACACCCTCAGTGAGGCCCTATTTTTTTTGTTTCCTTTTTTTTCTCTTTTCTTTCTTCATACTGGATCTTTCTTCTGATTCATCTTTAAATTCATTGACCCTTTCTTCCATTGTGATGATTCTGCTGTTAAAAGTCCAAGTGGTTAAATGTTCTTTCTTATATTTTGCTTTTTAAACCTAGATTTTCTTCGTTTTAGTTTCTAGTGCTCTATTGTGATTCTATATTTTTTCATTCATAGAAGCACATTTCCCTTTAAATCATTCATAGAAGTACATTTCCTTTTAAATCAACAAATATATTTATCCTATCTCCTTTAAATCTTTGTGTATAAATTCTTATATCTCTGTTATTTCAGAGTTAGTTTGCATTCATGAGTCTTCTTCTTAACTATGGATCACTTTTACCTGTTACTTTTTATGCCTAGTAAGTTCTAATAGCGTATTAGACATTGTATATTATAGTCATCCTAGATTCTTTTATCTTTATCAAAGAGTATTGAACTTTGTTTTCAGAAATAGTTAACTCAAGTGAACTAAAACTTAAAGCTTTGTTTTCCTTTCAATGGACAGCAGTTAAATCTATATTCAGTTATTGCAGCCTTCCAGCTGTTCCTTCTGGTGGGAGGTATGAATCTTTCCCTATACATAAAAGGTCAGGATTCAACCCAGAATCTGGGTGGAATTTACAAGCAAATTTTTGGACTCTGTTTTCTGTGGCTCTCTCTATTGCAGCATATCCCCCATCACTTTCCAGTCATTCTAGCATCCTCAACTCTGTTCTCTTAACTTCTTAAGCCAGTAGGACTGTGGCTTTTTGTCTGGGTTCTAGCCATCCTCTGCCATGCAGACTTAAGTGTGCACTCAGGAGAAAAGCCACATAAGTGCAAACCTGCCCAGTGTACTTTCTTTCTTTCAAGGGTAGAATCCTCTGTAATTTTTTCCTGCCTTTGGCAACTCTCTTGTGCCATTAAGTAGGTATAATTTTTGTTCAGAGTATTTACTTCTTACTTTAAGAAGACTTAATCTGATAAAAGTCACTGTACCAATATCATTGGTAATCTGATAAAAGTCACTGTACCAATATCATTGGTATTCACTGTACCAATGAAGCTCTTTTGGTCTTTTTTACCACTAAAGAAAGCACCCTTACTATAAAACTACTCCCCTCAAACTAATGCCACTTAAATAGGTGTTCTATATAATACTAGTCTATTATTAATAGGTCCTCTGTTTGAAGAAGTAGGTCAAATAGAGCTTGGAAATATAGCATTGCAAAATAAGTAGGTTTCTTTACTCCAGGAGTTTTAGACATCTTTAATGTGTTAGTAGACCTTCTATATCCCTAAATGGAATATGCTCCTGAGATATCATCCTAAACTTTTTCCTATATAATTAGTAATATTCACTGATTAATTAAAAAATATTTGAGCCCCAGACAATGGGGAATAGAGTATGAACCTGTTTTTCCTAGCATAATTTTCTTTAGGCCACAATTCAGTATCCCTTTTTAATCTTCTAATTTCACTATCAGTCACTGACTCAGAATGGCTCGGTTTATGCTATTTAATCCTCACCAATACTTACTTTGTAATTATCACTTATATACAATAGGGGTTCTGCTATGGGAAAAGTGAGATAAAAATAAGGATTCACCAAACATTAACTTACATGGACTAGATAAAAATATATGAAATTGCTTAGCATGCTACCCAACACAGATTAGTAGCCTGATGTTAGGTTCCTTCTTAAGTGTTTTTCCCTTCTTTTGCCTCTTAAGTCAGTGAGTTCAACAAGATTGATCATAGGTTGACAGACTATAGCTCTCAGACCAAATGCAATAAGAAATCTGTTTTGTATAGTCTAAGAGCTAAGAAATTTTTTTATACTCTTAAAGAGCTATGTTAAACAATGAGAGAAAAAATGTATGACACAAACCTTATGTGGTCCACAAAGCCTAAAATATTTATTCTATAGTCTTTTACAGAAAATGTTTGCTAATCCCTGAGATATAGTCTAATCCTTACAGCTATCTAAAATAAGCAGTTTGCTGGAATTCATTTTAATAGTCGCTGAGGTAGAAGCTCTATTTTGTTTAAAAAATATTAAAACACTATTTTACTAGTTTTACTAAATTTTCAAAAGCTTGTCTAAAGTCTTACCTTTTCTCCTTTTACACCACTACAGTCACATTTTGATCCTGGGGAACAACCATAGCAAGCCTATAAGGAAGAATAAAAGGGAGGAAAATTATTTAATAATGATAATAATATTTTGAGCCTGAAAACTAATCTCTGACTTACCTCTCAACTAAACAGTCCAGACTTAAAAACCAAATAGCACAAAAATACCTGAAAGAATATATACCAAAAGGCAAACAATGGTTACCTCTGGGGAAGCTTTCACCTTTTATGGTACACACTTCCATTTGATCTTCTTACAATAAGCAGATGTAATTTTTATAATTTTAAAGTGAAAAATATCTTTTTAAAAAGATATGAAAAATTAAAAAGGAATTCAAACAACTTCCCAGTAATATGATTTGCCACTTGTCCAAGCTCTTAGGAACTCCTCTTTTTGTCCTAACATCACATGCAAGAAATGATCTTTCAATCTATAGTAGGAATGACATTGGACTAACCAAAGATGTCTACTGGCTGAAGTTGCTTGTATCTTGACATTTATGAGCAATCACAGGCATAAAATACATAGTGCTATCTTTTACCAACTTTTTAAAATTTGCTTCCACTCTCTCATCACTAGTAGCTCAGTCTATAATGACTCCCAACAGTTTTGCCACAAGTTTTCCCACAGCCTAGATATTCTAAGGAACCACTACTAATAAGTTAATTAACTCATATTAGGAATTGAGATCTTGAAGCCAAAAAAATATCCTGCTCTAAAATAATATCCCATAAGAGGGGCACCTTGGTGGCTCAGTCAGGGGAGTATGCAACTCTTGGTTTTGAGGTTGTGAGTCTGAGCCTCATGCTGGGTGTAGAGATTACTAAAAAATTAAAATCTTTAAAATAAAATAAAATAAAATAAAATAAAATAAAATAAAATAAAATAAAACAATAACATAAAATAAGAACCCATAAGAGAAGAAGACAATAGATGACTTCTGCCATCCAGATCTACCTCATACTCTGGCATAAAGCTGAAATGCTTAGAAAAACAAAAAGTAATTATTTTAACATATGTAGATAGCTCACCATTTATGTGCAATATAGTATAATGCTTCTCATTAAATAAAAGAAACTTTTATGTGATGTAAATACCAAATAATGTGTATCAATGCTTGGCCTTGGAAGACTGTGTCTTAAAAAGTACTTTAGCCTCCTTCCCAACATTCCATGTGTTCCTGTACTCTAACCACTACCAGAATACTTTCCCCAATCCTTATCAAGCTATTGACCTCATCCTTCTACTCATAACTCCTAACCCACTCAGCTGCAACTAGAAGCCAGCCACATGCTCGCATTCCTTTTCCTGATAAAAGCAAACAAAGTAGCTTGATGTTGGGGGTCAACCTCTTACACTGCAATATGTTGTTCCAACAAAAAAAATGCTCCTGATGTCTCTAATCAAAAGTCTATTATGCAGCTATTATTTGTCATACATACGTGATAATACACTGGTTTTAATATTATACAGCAACTACAATACAAGTTAAATGGACTTATACAGACTCCCTCATCAAACATGAATTGAGCATTGTTAGAGGCCAGAAAACTCGTTAGCCGCTACAGATGAATAAGACTCAGCTCATTCCAACATATAAAACTAATTCAACAAATACTTACTGATCACCAGTTATGTGCCAGCCACTGTTAATGTTAGGTGCAGGTAGAAGATACAAAGACAGTACATTTTTGCTCTCTAATGGAAGGGATAACTCCATACAGAAAAACTACATTACACTGTGTCAGGAACAAAGGTTAATTTAAGAGATGCAATATTGTTTTTGCGTAAACATGAAGTCTAGACTTCAAAGTACAAATTTACAAATTTTAGAGGATACTGATCCACAAGTTAAGAATTGTCAATGGTCATACTCACTGAATCAGATTGTATATATTATCAATAATCAGTTACCAGTATTAATGGAGGAGTAAAGGATAATGATACTCCAAAATGGTTGTTTATCTAAAAATAAAATTTGACTTTGGAATGTATGTTTACACTTTAAATGTAAATATATGAGCATCGTTTTCTGGTGTTACAAGTAAAAGATGGTATAACTCTCCATTTTCATCTTTCACTAAGAAATCTTTCTTTTTAAAATATAAATTAAGTTCCTGAGAATAATGCAAAGTAATAGAAAGAGAGGATTTGGTTAATGTAAAGAAGACACTATGTGAATTTTCTTTATAATTGCATTTCTGGTTTCTTAGTATCCAACAAAATCCTCCAACTCCTAATATAATTTGTAAACAAACAACATAACTTTAAATATGTGTGCATGTCATTTTGGAAGTAATTTTATACAGTATTTTTCTTTAAAATTAGTAATGTCTTTTTGCAATTCTTTATTACTTAACATGTAGCTATACTTTAAATAGGTCGCTACTTAAAACAAATGATATATGGTTTGAATTCAATTTTAAAATTTAATTTGTATTCTATTTAGTCTCCTACATTATGATAATGACACTGGTTGAGGAAGGTAGAGGGTGTTTAAAGACATTGTAATACACAAACTGACCACTAGATGCCACTTTCCATACAGTTATAACAGTGATGCCCACAAGGAAAGAGTCCCAATTTGACATTTGGATAATGAAGCAACTTGTTTTTTACCAACAGCCACTTTTAATTAGGTGCCCAATAAGCACAAAGCACAGTATTAGGGCTATGAGTCATACTGAAAAATGTGTAGACATGAGTGCCACCTTTAAGAAACTTCCAATCTAGTTTTTTTTTTTTTTTAAATCTAGGGTTTAAAAAAAAACCCTATGCCTAAGTAAATACAATGAAATAATGATGTAGGAGACAATGGTAATAGAATGAGTGCTAAAATATAAGAAATACATTCTGAGTTTACCTCAGTAATTGAATCATTAGGAGACTATAATTGAATCGTTCACAAACCCTAGGTCTTAGTTTTTTCTCTTTGGTAAAATGACAAAGATGGACGATATAATCTCTTTAGGATGCATCCAGGTTTTAGTCTGTGATTCAGTAGGATTTACCAAGTAAAAAGCAGTAGTATAGTCAATAATTGCTGTCAAAATTGAGAAAGAGAGTTCCCTTGAGCCTGGGAGTGTTCATAATAGATCTGTAGAGAAAGAAGGTAAAAAACTTGACTTCAACTCTGAAGGATGGAGAGAAAGATATCTAGAGGAAAAATGGCCACAACAAGTACTAAGATTAAAACACAAAATTTTTGTAGGCAAAGAGTCAGGTAAAGTAAACATTAAGTACTTCAGTCTAAGGGCTTCTTAAGTCCATATGAAAAAAGTATAGTAGGAGATAAGGCCAAAAAAAGTCTTTTTAAAAACTGGAAAAACTATTTAATTCTGCAAAGTCACTGAACACTGTTAAAGAAAGAAAATGATGTAACCATAGTAATTTTTAGGGTGAAAATAATAAAAAGTATAGAATATTTTTTATTATCACATAGTAAAACACATCATGAAACTATAGTAATTAAAACAGTATGGTATCATTCAAAGAACAGACAGCTTGATGAACCATAAGAGAAAGGCCAGAAACATACACACACACACACACACACACACACACACACACACACACACATTTACTATATGATAAAAGTTGGCATATCAAATAAATGTGAAAATAATGGATTGTTCAACATACGGTGCTAGGACAAGTATAGAAAACAGTAACTTCAGATCTTAGGCTCCTACAATAAAAAAAAAACCAGCTATGAGAATTAAAAGTAAAAATAAGAACAAACTTCTATATGCATTGTGATCACTCAAAGAACCTCACAAAAATTCAGGTACTTGGACTCCATCTTGGAGATGCTGTTTCAGTAAGCTTGAAATTGGCTAAAGGATTCTGAAATTTTGGCAAACATCTCTAGGTAATTCTGATTCAGTGATTGAAAATATATACACTACAAAATAATGACATAGAAAATGCTAAAAAAAAATATGCCAAAAAAAAAGAAATATTCCAACGTGTGGCTAGTTAAGTATCCCAACTGATATGACTGGGGCTTTTTTAAAGATTTTATTTATTTATTCATGAGAGACAAAGAGAGAGGGGCAGAGACACAGGCAGAGGGAGACGTGGACTTGATCCTGAAACTCCAGGATCATGCCCTGAGCCGAAGGCATACACTCAACCACTGAGCCACTCAGGCATCCCTATTAGGACTGTTTTATTTTTTATTTTTTTTTATTAGGACTGTTTCAAAAAAAAAAACTAAAAATGCTTTAAAAATGTGAAATTATCTTAAAGCATCAGAGAGAAGCACAATAGGATTTATCAGGCCAAACCCTAGAGAAAAAAACAAACAGACAGTAAACTGATTAATGAAACTACTTTTGTCCTAAGGGCATTTACCAAACTGAGATTTTGAGATTCTTGTTTCACAACTTCTTCAGTGTAAAGGTGTTTCATACATTTAAAAGTACCCCAAGATCGCATCCCCAGGAACCTTTAATAAAGATTATCTTGGCACTCAGCAGAGAAATACATAGGAAAAACATCTCTGAGAGCGAATAACCACAAACTGGCCTTCATACAAATTTGCAATCCAAATTATCATTTAGCTGGGTGGCCCAGGAACCTCAAAATGCAAATTTGCTTAGAGTAGACTGAACTTGCTTTAACCTCCCAGAGGCTGGGTAGAAATACACACAAATCCTATGTAGAAGAATACCTTCATAGTAAACTTCAAAGAATTCTAAAAAAAAATTTTTTTGGAGGCCCCATGGGTAGTTCAGTGGTTGAGCATCTGCTTTTGGGCTCCCTGCAGGGAACCTCCTTCTTCCTCTGCCTATGTCTCTGCCTTTGCTCTGTGTCTCTCATGAATAAATAAATTAAAACTTTAAAAAAAAATTTTGACAGGAAAATAAGATACGCTACTCAAAAATCACTAAGCATACAAGGAAGCGAAATATCATAAGCAAAAACCAAGAGGAACACCTGACAGCAGAAACTGCTTGACAAAAATTTCAGATATCAAAATTACTAAACACAAAATATATAACTATTTTTACAATTATGAAAGACATTTTTAAAATCTAAAAGCAATAAATGAACCAAGAAATTGTAAAAAAAAAAAAAAAAGTACTGTGGCTGAACTGAAATAAAATATAAATTTTAGAAGTAAAACTTATGAAATTTAAAACTCAGTGGATGAGCTTCACAGTAGACTAAATACAGCTAAAGAGAGACAGTGAAGTTTAAAACATGACAAAGTTAATGGAAATTGTCTATAATAGGGATGCCTGGGTGGCTCAAGTGGTTGAGCATCTGCCTTTGCTTCAGGTCGTGATCCCAGGGTCCTGGGATCGAGTCCCACATCAGGCTCCCTGCAGGGAGGCTGCTTCTCCCTCTGCTTGTGTCTGCCTCTGTCTCTGTGTCTTTCATGAATAAATAAATAAAATCTTAAAAAAGAAATTGTCTATAATATACTATAGAGATAAAACTCTATACAAAATGTGAAAATGTGAAATAATAGTTAAGAATCATAGAAGAAAAAGTGAGGAAGTGTATAGCATACAGGTAATTAGATTTACAGAAGAAGAGGTAAAAGAGGGAATGGGACAGGGACAAGAGTTAGAAATGATGGCAAAGAATTTTCAAGAAATAAAGATATCTGTAATTCGGGCAGCCCATGTGGCTCAGCAGGTTAGCGCTGCCTTCGGCCCAGGGAGTGATCCTGGAGACCCAGGATTGAGTCCCACGTCGGGCTCCCAGCATGGAGTCTGCTTCTCCCTCTGCCTTTGTCTCTGCCTCTCTCTGTGTCTCTCATGAATAGATAAATAAAATCTTTAAAAAAAAGATATCTGTAATTCAAGAAGTCTAACAGATCCAATGGAAGAAAAATCAAACCCCAAACTAGACACAAAATAGTATAACCTCAGAACCTAAAACAAAGACAAGACTTTAAAAGTATCGAGAAAGACAAGAAAGATTGTGTTTAAGGGAATGACAATTAACTTATAGATTAGTTTTCAGAAGTACAATGGAAGCTAGAAGACTAGAATGACATCTTTTAATATACTGAGAGAAAACTGTCAAATTGTATTTCTTACACAGTAAAAATACCTTTCAAAAACAAGGTAAAAATATAGACATTTTTTAGACAAATAAAAACTGAGAAAGTATGCCTCCAGCAAGACTACACAAACGGAAATCCAAATCTTTTGTGTATCTTCTTCTTTTTTATGAAAGAAATGAAATTGAAATGTAAGGCATAAAATATCAAAGGTAATGGGGAAAAAGAGGTAAATTTGTGGATGAATTTGAACAAATAGCAACTATAAAACAATTATAAAAAGAGATGCAGTGTTCAAAAATACAGAACTAAAAGAAAAACAATGATAATACAATGTAAGTTAGGGGAGGATGAGTGAATGTAAAGTATTGTAAGATCACTGTAATTGTGTAGAAATTGGGTATGAGTATTGATCACTTTAGACTTTGATAAGGTAAGTATACAGCTTAGATATTCTAATTCTTAGAGTAAACCTTAGAAGAAGATAAGTGAGGTGTTAATTCCAAAGGAGTGGAGGGGACAATATTCAATAAATCCAAAAATGGCAAAAGAGAGAAAGAAAGTGCTATCTTAGAAAAGGCAGTATAAGTAAAAGAAGTATGTCAGTAATTATGTCAAGTATAGGGTACCTGGGTGACTCAACAGTTGAGCGTCTGCCTTTGGCTCAGGTCACAGATCCTGGGGTCCTGGGATTGAGTCCCACATTGGGCTCCCCACAGGGAGCCTGCTTCTCCCTCTGCCTCTCTCTGTGTATCTCTCATGAATAGATGAATACAATCTTTAAAAAATTATGTCAAGTATAATTAACTGTAAAATGACATGGTATAAGGAAATAATCAGACAAATGTGGAATGTGGGCGATAGGAAGCACAACTACCTTGGACTCTTCAAAAAATCAATGCCATACTGAAGCTTTGGGAATGACAGCTTGAAGACCTCTGTGGATGGTCTCACTAGCAAAACAACAATAGCTGGTAACACTTAGAAAAAATAAAATTTATGTCTCTGGGTATTGGCCTAAGAACCTACAGCTAAATCTCAGTATGAACAGCAAGAATCTATGGCATTGTAGCCATGACCCACTCCCTTCTTTCTCCCTTCCCCATTTAGCTTGACAAAAGCTCCACACAAGGTAGAAGCAGACATGAACCCAGAGCTCTTTCTCCCTCCAGTTCCTAGCTGAGCACTATAGCATCTCACTGGAAAAGGTCACCAGCATTTCTCACTCTCCCTCTTTCTGGGTTCCAAGTTGTAGAAGCTCTATTCAAACTTAAAACAGCTGAGAATTCTAAGGCTTTTGTTTTCCACACAACCTCAATTCATAGGAAAAAGGCTCTACCTCAGGCATGTCAGAGTACCTTAACCACAGCCTAACCACAGCTCATCCACGGAGCATAGGGTTGATGATAGCAGAAACAAGCTGAGGAGACCAAATGTTGCTGTCCTTCCCTGTGCCCCTGCTCATAAAGGAGAGTGTCACTTCAAAAGAAGCAGGCCACTGTTCCTGCCCCTGCACTTGACTCTGGAACACTGTCACAGAGGTTTAATCTGGGTAGTGGTGGGGGAGAACCATAAAACCAGAGAGCTTTGAAGCTTTCCCTAAGGGACCTGAGTTTATTGGGGACATTCTAACAATGTATTTCTGAGTTTGTAACATATATAGAATGTAATATGTATAAAAATAGTAGCATAAAAAGGAGAATAGGTGAATAGAGCTTCAGAGGAGTAGTATTTCTATATCTTACTGTAATTAAGTTGCTATAAATCTTAGGTAGATTCTGACAGGTTATGATATCCATGGTAAGCACTACTGCAACTAAAAATATACAGTGGAGAAAATCATTAAAGGAATTATAACATTTAACTAGAAAATATTCACTTAAGAAGAAGACCATAAAGGAGGAATAGAAGAACCAAAAATGCATGAGAAAGATAGGAAACAGAAAAAGGCAGACAAAAATTCAATTATATCAATGATAACACTGAATGTGACTGCATTAAACAAGCCAGTCGAAATGCAGATTTTCAGACTATCTGTAAGATCAAATGATGTCTATAGAACATATTAGGTTAAAATATACAAAAAGTTTGAAAATAAAAGAATGGAAATAATAGTCATGTAAACAGCAACAGTAGTAGACTAAATAAATGTTCATCCCCAGCAACCCAACTCCTGCAAAATTCATATGATGAAATCTTTTTTTAAGATTTTATTATTTATTTATTCAAGAGACACAGAGAGAGAGAGAGGCAGAGACACAGGCAGAGAGAGAAGCAGACTCTTCGCAGGGAGCCCGATGTGGGACTTGATCCCGGATCTCAGGATCATGCCTTGAGCTGAAGGCAGCTGCTCAACTGCTGAGCCACCCAGACGTCCCCATATGCTGAAATCTTAATCCCAATTTTATGGTATTTGGAGGCGGAGTCTTTGGGAGGTAACTTGATCATGATGGTATGGCCCTCAGAGTTGGATTAGTGTCCTTATGAGAAAAGGTCAAAAAGTTACTTATCTCTCTTTCTGGCATGTAAAGAGATACAAGAAATCAGCAGTCTGCAAGCCAGAAGAGGGTTCCCACCAGAACCTGACCATTCTGGCAGCCTGATATTAGAGTTTCAGTCTCCAGAATTGTGAGGAATACATTTCTGTTTTATATAAACCACCAGATTTGTGGTACTTTGTGATAGCACAATGAAGTGACTAAGATAGCACCACAGGAAAGCTAGAGTAGATATACTAGTAACAGACTAGACAGTAGCATTACTAGACATAAAGAAGAACATTTTATAATGATAAAAGAGTCAAATCATCAGGAAGACATAACAAGTATAAACACAGACATACCTAACAAGAGAGCCCCAAATATATGAAGGAAAAACTGAATTAAAGTGAGAAATAGACAACTCAACAATAGTTGGTGACTTCAATACCCAACTTTCAATAATGAGTAGAACAGCAAGTCAGAAGAACAACAAGGAAATAGAGAATTTGAACCATAGTATAAAACAACTACACCTAACAGGCATCTATTCAACACTCTACCCAAAAATTGCATAATATACATTTTTCTCAAGATTTTATAGAACATTATATATGATGGATCATAAAGTAAATCTTAATAAACTTAGAAAGGATTAAAATCATACAAAGTATATTTTCCTATGACTATGGAATGAAATTAGAAATAACAAATAGGAAGAAATTTGGGATATTCACAAGTATGTAAAAAATAAACAATTTAGTCCTAATTAACCTTGGGGTCAAACAAGAAATCACAAGGTATATTAGAAATTTTTTGAGAAAAAATGAAACTAAACCCACAAAATACCAAAACCTATGGGAACCATTTAAAGTATTGCTTAAATTTATAGTAGTAAACGCCTGTTTTAAAAAAATGTCAAGTCAATAAACTAACCTTTTACCTTTAGACATTAGAAATGAGAACAAGCTAACCTAAAGCAAACAGAAGAAAATAATAAATATGTGAGTTGCAATTAAGTGGAAAATAGAAAAATAGACAAAATCAAAGAAACCAGAAGTTGCTTCTTAGAAAAGATTGACAAAATTGACAAGCCACTAAGAAAAAGAGACACTCAAGTTAATGAGTTTTGATTGAAAGACTCAAATTGTTAAAATCAGGAATGAAAGAGGGGACATTACTATCAAAATAAGTAGGATAGCAGGGAACTTCCTCAGGCTGATAAAAAGCATCTACAAAAAACCCTTGACTAACATTGGTGAAATAATTAATGGTGAAAGACTGAATCATTTCCCTACATATCAGGAACAAAACAAGGCAAGGATGTTTCATCTGTTATTTCCTTTGAACATCATCCTAGAGGTTCTAACCAGGGTAATTAGACAGGAAGATGAGCCAATCATATTAAAAAGGAAGAAGTAAAGCTATCTCTACTCACATATAACATAGTCTTTTACATAGAAAATTATTAAAGCTAATAAGTTCATAAGGTTATAAGGCACATCAATATACAAAAAAATCAATTATATTTCTATACACTAGCATGAAATTAAGTAAAAAATCCTCTACAACAGTGTGAAGAATAATAAAATACTCATGAATAAAAATAACTAATGATATACAAAACTTTTACTCTAAAAACTATAAAATATTATTGAAAGAATTTAGAGAAGACCTAAATAAATGGAAAATAACTTATGTTCACAGACCAGAAGACATAATATTGCAAAGATAGTAATACTTCTGATTTTTTTCAGATTCAAAGCAATCTTTATCAATATTCAACTGCCTTTTTTGCAGAAATAAACAAGCTGACTCTAAAATTGATAGGGGATTTATATGAAATTGCAAGGTACATCAAAAGTCAAAACAGTTTTGAAAAAGAACAAAGTTGGAGAATTCAGATTTCTCATTTTCTAAACTTACTACAAATCTACAGTAATCAAACCGGTGTGGTACCAGCATCGGGACAGACATTTAAATCAACAGAATAGACATGAAACTCCAAAACTAAATCCATGCATCTATGATGAATTTGTTTTTATAAGGGGGTCAAGAACAGTTACTAAAGGAAAAGAATAGGTTTTTCAGCAAATGGTGCTGAGACAACTGGATATTCACATGCAAATGAATGAATTTGGACTTCCTCCTCATATCATACATAAAAATTAAATCAAAATAGAGGATAGATTAAGTGCAAAAGCTAAAATCATAAAACCCTTAAAAGAAAATGTAAGTAAATCTTCCTGACCTTTGATTAGTCAAAGCCTTATAGATATGTTATCAAGCAAAAATGACAAAAGAAAAAAATAGGTATGTTTTAAATCTCATAAAAATGTATTTATTTATTTATTTGTTTGTTTGTTTATTTATGATTTTATTTATTTGAGAGAGATCACAAGCAGGGGGAGGAGGACAGGGAGAAGCAGACTCCCCACCGAGCAGGGAGCCTAATGTGGGACTCCATTCCAGGACCCTGGGATCATGACCTGAGCCGAAGGCAGATGCTTAACCAACTGAGCCACCCAGGCACCTCCAAAATTTATTTTTTAAAATTTTCATCAAGTTAAAAAAATTATGCTTCAAAAAACACTATCAATATAGTGAAAGACAACCTATAAAGTTGGAAAACATTTGTAAATCATGTGCATAATAAGGCGCCTATATCCAGAATATATAAAGAACTCTTAGTAACTTACTGACAAATAACCCAATTTAAAAATGGGCAAAGGAAGCAACCAGTGTCCATCAATAGATGAATATAAAAAAGTGTAATATATACACATAATGGAGTATGTGTATATATAAAGCCATTAAAAAGAATCAGAAGATCTTGCCATTTGCAACGACATGAATGGACCTAGAGGTTATAACGCTAAGTGAAATAAGTCAAACAGAGAAAGAGAAATACTATATGATTTCCCTCATATATGCAATTTAAGAAACAAAACAAATGCACAAAGAAAATAGAATAAAACATACCCAAAACAATCCCAGACTTTTTTTTAAAGATTTTATTTATTTATTTGAGAGAAAGAGAGAGAAAGAGCAGGAGTTGGGGGGCAGGGGGAGGGAGAGGCAGGAACCTTGATGCAAGGCTTAATCCTTGGATCCTGGGATCATGACTTGAGCCAACTGCAGACACTTAACAGACTGAGTCACTCAGGCCACCCCCCCAGACTCTTAAATACAGAAAACAAACAGGTGGTTGCGAGAGGGGAGGTGGGTTGGGGGCTGGGTGTCATAGATAAAGGGGATTAAAAGATACAAACTTTTAGTTACAAAATAAGTAAGTCACGGAGATGAAAATATTTGTACAGCATAGGGAATATGGTCAATAATACTGTACAAATGTTTGGTGACAGATGATGACTATACTAAATATGGAGGCACAGTATAATGTACAGAATTGTTGAATCATTATGTTGTACACCTGAAATTAATACAACACTGTATGTTAATTATACTTCTACATAAACAAGTAAATAAATGAGAAGAGAAAAAAATTAAAAAGTTTAGAATTATTGGTAATTAAATCAATTCACTTTTGAAATAGTTCTTAAATATATAAAGAATGGCAAAGATGAAAAAAAAAACCTAGTGGTAGGGTAAGAAAGAAAATGCAATGTCATATGCTGGTCTTAGGAAAATGAATTTGTATATCTTTATATGTGAATTTTGAAGTATTTTAATACTTATATCCAATGAGGAGGATAATTAAGAAACTGAGTTAAAAATTAGTGATGTGATGAAGAAGGTTTTCTTAATGATAAAAAGAAAAATAAAGACAAAATCTTCAGGAAAAAAAAATCTATAAAAGATAGTCATGGTCCAAATAGGAAAAAAAAAACCAAATGAATCTATAAGACTACATTTGACTATAATTCAGGATTCTTCTTTGAGCTCCAAAGGCTTTGTGGCTTATAATTATAAAATTTTTGTCTGAGTCCAATCATAATATGAAGTTCTAAGTGTGACTGATACATACATAATTATATTGCTATCCATTTTTTTAATCAAATTTTAGATTAACTCTGAAGGCAAATTCTAGGAGAATTAATTATCATGATAGAACAGCATGTAAGAGTTATGATCTCTGATAACAAAATAATGACATAGCTGAAACTGGCAGGAGGAGAATGTAGGAAAGTAATATAGGAACCTTTTTACCATAAGAAAATAAAATAAAAATAAAAATGGGCAAAGGAATATGAACTGACATTTTTCCAAAAAGATAGACAAATGTCCATTTAGCACATAAAAAGATGCTCAAGATCATTAGCAGTCAGAAAAAATGCCGATCAAAACTACAATGAAATGTAACTTCACACACAGTAGAATAGCTATAATAAAAAAAATGACAATAGCAAGTATTAATAAGGATTCCAAAGCAATTAGATCCCTCATATATTTCTGATGGGAATGCAAAATGGTACAACTGCTTTAGAAAAAAATCTGGTAGTTTTTCAAATAAAAATATGACCCAGTAAATCTGTAATTCCACACCTCAGTATATACATAAGTAAAATAGAAACATATATCCACACAAAAACATATACATGAATGTTCATAGTATCATTATCCAGAGCCGCCTAAAAAAGGATAAAACAACCAAAATGTCCATCAACTGGTAGACTGACAAGCAAAATGTGGTATATGCATGCAAAGGAATATTATTCACCAATAAAGAGGAATGAAGTACTGATTCACACTATAACATGGATGAACCTTGAAAACATTACACTAAGTGCAAAAAACCAGACACAAAATAACTACTTTAAAAAAAAAAGATTTTATTTATTTATTCATGAGAGATGCAGAGAGAGAGGCAGAGACATAGGCAGAGGGAGAAGCAGGCTCCATGCAGGGAGCCCGATGTGGGACTCGACCCCAACACTCCGGGATCACGCCCTGAGCTGAAGGTAGATGCTCAACTGCTGAGCCACCCAAGCATCCCAAAATACTACATGTTGAATGATTCAATTTACATGAAATGTTCAGAATAGTCAAACTTATAGAGACAACAAATAGATTGGTGGCTGCCTAGGGCTGGGGAGTTGGGGAGAAATAAGAAAGCTAAGGGTTTTTTTGGGGAGTTGATTAAAATGTTCAAAAATTAGTATTGGTGATGGTTGTACAAGTCTGTAAATATCCTAAAAAGTATTAAATTTTGAACTTTAGGTGGGTGAGTTGTATGTAAATTATATCTCAATGATGCTGTTAAAAAAATCAGTGTCATGAAAAAGTGGTAGGATGACCATTCTGTCAAGAATAGTCAAGTTTCTGAGATTTTTCCCTAGTTGGAAGCTAACAAGTTAGCCCACCATAGATTCCTGGATACTGGCAGAAAATACAAGACATTTTGACCAGACAATAATTTATTATTCATAGCAATAGCCCTGGTTTCCCTGATCCACAGTTCCCACAGGGTGACATGAAGAAGACAAGGTAATGCCTTCTGATACACATTACTGTTAGAGTAGATAAACTAAATGCTTAGAAAACCCACATATTTTATAATGGGCATTAAGCTTGCTTGACCTTTGCTCTGAGATATTATCTTTATTATACTGGACAGTAAACAAACTTAGTTTTTCCTCCAAAAACAATTACTATTTCTATTTTCCAAGTTGTTCACTACACAAACACCCTTAAAAAATAGTACAGATCAAAGAGCCAACACAACTCCTCTCAAGACATACAGAGATATGAGAGATCTATTGTAAATTTTCTTCCAACACATTCTAGATTTTTAAAAATTTAAGAAAGCAAAAAAAATGTAGTACATGAACTACTATAAAAGACTTTTAAGGACCATCAGGGACATCTAAATATGACTTGAATATTAAATTATACTTTAAAATCATTGTTGGGGCACCTGGGTGGCTTAGTCAGTTAAGCGTCTGCTTTTGGCTCAGATCATGGTCCTGGGATTAAGCCTAGTGTCAGGCTCCCTGCTCAGTGGGAAGCCTGCTTCTTCCTCTCACTCTGCCCCTCCCCCCACTTGTGATTTTTCTCTCAAAGAAATAAAATCTTAAAAATAAAATAAAATCACTTAATTTTTTCAAGTGCTATAACAATAGGTTTACATAGTATAATATCCTTTTCTTTT
The DNA here is from genome assembly GCF_048418805.1 of Vulpes vulpes. Taxonomy (NCBI): domain Eukaryota; kingdom Metazoa; phylum Chordata; class Mammalia; order Carnivora; family Canidae; genus Vulpes; species Vulpes vulpes. The sequence continues at coordinate 78,849,010 of NC_132796.1, read as the reverse complement.
GGTGAGGCATCATGCTGGGGTATTTAGGCATAAAACATACGTGATGTCTGCAAATTACTTTTAAATGGCTTAGGAAAAACAAAATGTATATATACACACAAGTACTTAATCATTAAACTTGCACACAAAGACACTGGAGAGCAAGAAACATAAAAATATAAAGCAAATATGGCAAAATGCTAATAAGTAATGAATTTAGCGGGACAATATAGTGGTGTTCATATCTTCTTTCAATTTTTGAAAATATTGTCACTAAAAAATTAGGTAGGTAATTAGATTGATAAAAGTGTTTAAGAGGCAAGTATCCTCAGACTGCAAAAAAAAAAAAAAAAGGGCAAATTGCAACATGTATATTATTTACCAGAGAGAACAAAAGCATAAGGTTACATGCAAAGGTTTAAATAAAAGATGAAAAAGCATTATAAATGATAAAATAGCATCACCTCAAAATGAAAAAAGGTTTGGTTCACAAGAAATACACTTTAGAAACATCTAAAGTTGTATCCACTAGTAATATCTTCAAATGTGCAGTTTAAAGTACCAGATCTACAAGGAGAAACAGATAAATCCACAGTCTTAGCTGCAAATTTTAAGCAGATCTCTGATTACTGATACAATATGGAGACAAAATGATCTGTAAAGATGTAAAAGATTTAAACATAATTAGAAATTTGTCTTAGTGAACATAGATAAAACAATGTACTCATCAAATGAAGAACAGACATTTAGATCAGGCACACCTTGGATATTTATAAAAACTGACCATACATACACTGGGCTTCATGGTTAGTCTAAGCAAACCTCAAAGGATAGAATTCACGCAGAACATGATCTCTGACCATAATGCAATTAAGTTAGAACAAACAATTTAAATATAATCAAACTCTTTCAGAGAACAGAAGAGGAGGAATAAAACTAACATAACCATGATACCAAATCTAAATAGGACTGAGTACAAATGGAAAATCAGAGATCAATCTTAACAATGAATGTAAGTGCAAAAACTCTAAATAAAATGTGACAGAGTTGGATTTAACCTAGGCCCTAGCCATCATTGAAAGGAAAGAAAAGGTTTGAAAAAGAAACAAATATGTCATTCACAGATGATATGATTGCATAAAAAGATAATTTAAAAGAATATACATATAGAAATAATGAAATTGAGGTGCCTAGGTGGCTCAGTCAGTTAAGCCTCTGCCTTCAGCTCAGGTCAGGACCCCAGGGTCTTGGGATAGAGCCCGCATCAGGCTACCTGCTAAGTGGAGAGTCTGCTTCTCCCTCTGCCTCTGCCGCTCCCTCTCTCACTGTCCCTCTCTCCCAGCTTATGCTTTCTTTCTCTCAAATAAATAAAGTATTTTTAAAAAAAGAAATAAAAAAGTTTAGCAAAGTTGCTGGATATTAAAGTGAATTACATTTTTATATACCATCAGAGAATCAAAAATTAAAATTAAAAAAGAGACAATGGGGATCCCTGGGTGGCGCAGCGGTTTGGCGCCTGTCTTTGGCCCAGGGCGCGATCCTGGAGACCCGGGATCGAATCCCACATTGGGCTCCCGGTGCATGGAGCCTGCTTCTCCCTCTGCCTGTGTCTCTGCCTCTCTCTCTCTCTCTCTCACTGTGTGCCTATCATAAATAAATAAAAATTAAAAAAAATAAAAATAAATAAATAAAAATAAAAAAGAGACAATGGTGTCCCTAGTACAGTCTCCCAGGGGAAAAAAAAAGAAACTAAATATGATGGGCATTTCAAGAAAACAAAGTGTATGAGAAATGCATGTTAAGAATAGGTGAAATGTAGGGCATCTGGGTGGCTCAGTGGTTGAGTGTCTGCCTTCGGCTCAGATTGTGATCTCAGGGTCCTAGGATGATTCCCACATTGGGCTCCCTACAGGGAGCCTGCTTCTCCCTCTGCCTGTGTCTCTGCCTCCCTCCCTCCCTCCCTCTCTCTCTCTCTCTCTCTGTGTGTGTGTGTGTGTGTCTCTCATGAATAAAGAAATAAAACCTTTTTAAAAAAAGAACAGATGAAATGTAATTAGAGACTCTGGGGAAAAGATCAACACCAAAAAAAAAAAAAATGAAATGAAAGAAAGAAAGAAAGAAGAAAGAAAGAAGGAAAGAAAGAAAGAGAAAGAAGAAAGAAAGAAAGAAAGAAAGAAAGAAAGAAAGAAAGAAAGAAAGAAGAAAGGTAATCATAGAGTTTTTATCTGGTTCTACAATAAGCAACATATTCATAATATTCACATTTGCCAAATTTTGAAACATTGCTTAGTGATTTAACTGAAGACAGCATGGCATACAATGAGGAGGTAGAAGAAGAGATAAGGGTGGTAGCAGAAAGAGCTCTTCATCTGTCCTAACACAAAGTAGATAACGTGTTGATTAAAAAAAAAAAACTTATTTGCAAGTTTTTATACTTAAGGAACTGATCTAGGAAGTCACAGGGGATGAGGAAAGCAACATGTTTTTTACTATGAGTTGTATTTTTTAAGCCATATACATACAATATAATACTATGTCATATTATTACACCATGGCTACTCTTGTGAGTCTCACAAATTCTTGGAAGATACTAATTTAAATTAACATTTCAAAACAGAAGTCATCTTTAACCTGCCAACTCTTAACACAGAACCTCTGTTTTGGACGGCATGAATTTATCATCCTTTAACAGTCCAAGGCTAAAACATATCTTTTGTTACATCCTTTATTTCATATCCTATCACAATCCATAAATAGATCATGCTATTTTTCCTAATAAATGTTATCAATAAAAGAATACTCGCAGAGTCTTTTCCAAAGATTTTATTTATTTATTCATGAGAGGCACAGAGAAAGAGGCAGAGACAAAAGCAGAGAGAAAAGCAGGCCCCCTATGGGGAGCCCTTTGGGGGGGGGGACTCAATCCCAGAATCCTGGGATTATGCCCCCAGTCAAAGTCAGACATTCAACCACTGAGCCTCCCTTCTCCATGCTCTTCTGATCCCATCCTGTTGCTTTGTCATGAGTGCAATTGGTGTGTTGTTTCTGACTCCCCTGAGGGTGTTCAAGGGGCTCCTTACTAGCAGAGTTTAAAGAAATCTTAGAAATCACCTAATCTATTCCCCTCATTTTATTTATTTTTAAAGATTTTATTTATTTATTCATGAGAGACACACACACACACACACACACAGAGAGAGAGAGAGAGAGAGAGAGGCAGAGACACAGGCAGAGGGAGAAGCAGGCTCCATGCAGGGAGCCTGATGTGGGACTCGATCCTGGGACTCCAGGATCACACCCTGGGCCGAAGGCGGCACTAAACTGCTGAGCCATCTGGGCTGCCCCTATTCCCCTCATTTTAAACAAGAAATAGAGGACCAGTCAATGACAGCCAGAGCTAGAATGAGATTTTTTTTTGAATTTCCAATATTTTAAACTGATTCCTATTCACTTCCCAAATCTGAGCAAAAGCCAAGATATTTTGCCAGATTTTCTACAAAGAGGAAACATTTTCTTCTATCATAAAAGCATTTCTTAAAAATCAAATTATAGATGAACACATTAATCAGTTTGAAAGCCTTGTAACCAAAGCAGCAGCTACCACTTTCTACAAACCCAGAACTTGAAATATGAGGAGGCTCAATAAATTATGACTACATGTTGTTATTCACCAATACTAACATGTTAATGATTTTTTCCTTGATTAAAAACATAACGGTTTTCAAGATAACTAAAGAATAAAGATACATTCATTTCGTTTTCAAGAACCTATCTTTTTTCAGTTGGGATAGAAGAAGGTTGGGGAAAGGAGGTAACAGGTCTAAATAAAAACAAAGAGATGTATGCTGGACTTTAAGTTTATGCTTATAAACTAACACTGTTCAAAATGAGTACAAAGATTTAAAGTCATCAGTTATCAGACACTGGTATCTAATCTGGACAAATTACCAAACAAGTCATTATCATTAAGTACTGCAACATTAAAAATCCATACATGAGTAACTCAGATTAGCTCTAGTGATTTTACATTTAGGATGAGGAAGCAATGCTTATTTTGGGTAAATTCTTTATTTCCAAGTACTTCTGGATACCATTTGAAAATATGTGAAATGGAGAGCTTTTGAAAATTTGTTTTAAAGATTTTATTTATTTATCCATGAGAGACACAGAGAGATGCAGAGAGAGAGGCAGAGACACAAGCAGAGGGAGTAGCAGGCTCCATTCAGAGCTTTTTAAATAACTGAGTTACTAGATGCTTTTAATGCCATTTGTGTAAATGGGGTTTTTACATTAGAAAGTTATCCTAAACCAGAATGGCATTTGTTAAGAGTACTTTCTATGACTGCCAGATAAGAAAGAAATAAAGTATAAGCTACACTAAACAGGAGCAATTTTACCCCAATTTTAGGTGCAAGTAACCAAAAATTAAATTTGAGAAGTTTTTATTGAGTCTGGCTCTGTACAAATTAAATGGGATATACGGAAATTATTAAATATCTTATCTCCCTGGAAAATTGTATAACCTAAAATGAGTAATTAGAGAAATAAGCAAATAGTATTTATTAGACAGAATGAAATAAATGACATAAGATGAACATAAAGCATTCATTTTTTTAACATAAAGCATTCAAAAGAGAAAAAGTGTTTAGAAAGCTGGTAACAAACACAAAATGTATTATTTTTCACATGCTACTCTAGTAGATTTTCCCTAGTAAGAATTTCTGGGTTAGAATTTCCAAAGCTTTTAAGTGGGATAAGCAATATTTGAAGGAAATAAGCATATAGACACATTAATTACCTAAATTTGAGAATAAACACAAATAAAGATCACAACATAGCCCAATTAGAAGCTTTCAGTCCTCAGCTCTACATGATCTATGATATCCACCAAAAACATTTCTAGCCATCCAGTCTCATCTAGGTTACACCTCTAGCGATGATGAACTCAAAACGTAGCCTATGATACTAAGGTTTAAGATACTTTTGCATTAAGATTTAACCTGCTTAAATCCCTTACAAAGAAAATTCAGCAACGAGAACTCAAGCAAATAACAGATTAAAATCATCTTAAAATGATATCAACCTAACCCCAATCACTTAATATTGTTTCTTTAAAAATATAACCAGCAAAAGAAACATTTTATTTCTGTATTTAAATTGAAGGCAGTTATTTTACTTTAGGGGTATAGGGAGATGGGCAGGGCTTTATACGTAAATGATTTTTGTTGTAATGATTATTATTCATTTTTAATACGAAACTTTGTTAAGAAAATCTAGTGATTAGACACGTTTTCATCAATAAAATGAAACATACATTCTCAAGTGACACCATCATATCTAACCTGCAACTAAGGGATTATATAATACATGCCATAGATATATTAAAGATTTAGAGATAAAAGGGCTGCAAAACAATAAAAATGATGCACAGCATTTGTGTAGCTCTTTACAATTTACAAACAGTATAACATATATTATATTTGGTCCTCTCAGTAATAATGCTGTGATATATTCAGGTATATTTATGCTTTCAGATGTAGATATTGAGGTTTAGAGAGCTTAAATGACTTGAATTAGGACCACTTAGTAAGCTAACACTTGAACTCAGATTTTTGTCTTTTGCCTCTAAATGCCATTCTTTCCACTACTAACTCTAGAAGAAAAGTATCCAAAACTTCCAACTAAAAATTAGTGGTCCAGAATGATGAGATGATAAACATGAATAGCACAATAAAATCACTGGGTTTAAAGTTATAACTTACTTCTGTGTATTGTGAAAACTTCCAACACCACTTAAAATGGTTTATTTTCTGTTAAATGAGTTAATCACAGCTATGGGTTCAATGAGAAAAGAATACGTGATTTTGTGGCAAGAAGGTTTTATGGACTGGCTACTAACAGCGCTGTGACTTCCCATTCTACCAGGCCCGTACAGACATATCCCGAGTTTCAACATCTTTCTTTGGATGGCAGTAAAGCAGTTCCATAAATGTAAAGATAATAGCACAGGTTGAACTTATCTGTAGTTATCTGTTTTAACTTGGCCTTGGAAAAGTACTAACATCACAGATAAAAGAAACAAACAAAAAGACCACAGCACCATGATAATAAGAATAAAAATTTCAGAGTTGTGCTGAGCATAAATATGTCTGGAATGTCTCCTATAAAGCAGTCAATCTGTGTTCTAAGTGCATTTAAGATTCAGTGAGTACAACTCCAGGGCTCTATGCCAGTGCAAAAATGCACTAACATGCCCTAGGCCTCCCTGTTGTCTGCTGGCAGGGAGGTAAGAAGAAGAAATTGTTTTTTTGTTCTTCACTGAGTAGACCGACATTTCCTGTGCATTTCTAACAGAATTACTGGCTGATCATCTCAGCAGCTGGTATTCATGGTAGGAGAAGCTAATATGATCTTTATTTCACAGGCAGCAAAGCAGGAAACCCTACTACCACTTTCAGTAAAGCAAGTGTTCTGCATGAAAGCGTCCATGGTATTTTCCAGCATGGGCAGAAATCAGGAAAATCTTAGTTTAGTATAATCACAAAAAGCAGGAATGCTTCAGTTATGGCTGTTTCACTTATAACCAACAGGAAAAAAACCCACAATGCTTTCTTAATAATGTTCCTGATTATGGGACACTGATTACATAAAATCCCTTACCAAAGGTGGGAAATAGTAAACCATAACCACCACAGCCCCTTACAAATCATAAGAGCTCTAAATCATTGCAGCTCTGTGCAATAGTCTGGTAATTGTGCAGTCAATATTTAGAAAACTTCCAACTTCCTCTAATATTAAAGCTGGCAGTACTTTTTCAATATTTGTCACTCAAATACAGCAGTTATGTCCAAAGCAGCTTCAATTTATATACTACTCAAAATACATTGTTACTTTATGCTCCTGTCATGACAAAAATCTGTCCTTAACTTAGCCTCATTTTAGGGAGATTATAGGTGAGAAAGGAAGATTTAACAAACATCTGGGAGATGAAGACAGAAAACCTTCTACAAGCATAAAGTGTCCACAATGTACCTTACATACATAGTTAATCAATGAGCATTTTAATAAAAATAGCAACAACCTGGCAATGTGCTATTTAATCAAATTTGTTAACAAGGGATTGTACCTGAGTTCTATCACCAGCCCATTTCTAGTGAGTGAAGAGTAGAGTGCTGGATGAAAAGCTTTAAGAAGCATACATAAACTAGCAAAAATAATTTTAAAAACCAAAGTCTATCAGGCTAGTCTTCTACACACATAATTCAAGGCAACACTGAATTTGAAACAAAAAGAATAAAATAAATATTGCATACCAGAAAATCATAAAAGGACATTCAAGTGGTACATCTAGTAGAACAAGAGCTACACATATGTGAGTAGACAAAATCAAAACAAGAATGTACGCTATCTAGATTTGTGGCTAGAGTTTTGAAAATAGAACCTCTCTTTATCATTGAGGGAATACCGACCACATTCCTGGTTACCAACCCCCTGCAGTATGTGGGCACATGAAAAGATGCAGCTCAATTCCATAAACATTTATTGCATGCTTTACTATACAAAGAGAACTGCTGGGGATGAGGAAAGATGGTACAAGGATGAATACTGGTACACAGGATCTGCTTTCAGAGACCTGGCAATTTAGTTGGAGAAACACACAAAGCAAATCAATTATTACAATATAATAAAAACAATAGGAAATAAAAATACTATGATGGAAGTATAAATAAAGTACTATAAAAAGATAAAGGATTAATTCTAATCAGATATCAAAGGAAAATAATATGAACAATTATTTACTTGGACCTGCTCTGCCCAATACAGTCGCCACTAGCCACATGTGCCTACTGAACACTTAAAATGTGGCCAGTCAAATTGAGATGTTCTATAAATGTAAAATACATATGGGCTTTCAAAGACTATAAATACCTCATTAGTAAATTATATATTTATTATATATAACATGTTAAAATGACATTATTTTAGATACAATGGATTAAAGAACACATTACTAAAGTTCATTTCACCTGTTTTTTATGCTTTCTTAATGTCACTTCTAGAAAATCTAAAATGATACACATGACATGCTGTGACTTTTCTATCGAATAAAGTTGATCTAGAAAGCAAAAATAATGACAACTGTGGTGGTTACTTGCAAGATATATTTGGGCTGTAAGCGCAAAGAGTTATTCTTCTAGAGAATAAAACATTCTTAGGCAAGACAGAGGACCAAGGAAAAAAGAATAACTTGAAGAGTGGGTGGAAAAAACTATCTCATGGTTAAGTGGAGATATTAAGAAGATGGTAATGAATAAACAAAAATAAATCTTCTCATCACCTGGGCAACAGAAAAAGTTCTGCACAGCTTCTTTTTCCACTATAATAGTAGTCCGAAATCTGACTGCCTTGTCCACAATCCAGACCAATGAAGTCTAATGTGCATCCAGGGCTGAGAACCAATGTGTTTAAAAAATTTGGGAAGACTCTTACGTATGAGTTCCCACTGAAGATCACTTTTGTTTATTCAGGCACAGTACTTGGAGGAATTACTATTTATGCCAAAGATTAGAATACTCCTCTGATGGGTGTAAATTGAACAAACCAGAAAGCCAGAAATATGGCGACCTCTAATTGTGGCAAATGTTACTGATGATACAATGTATGTCCTAGATGAAATATGGATCAGTCACTATTGGCATGAATAGTGATGGACGGTCACATTGCACTAGATTTCTTGTTGCCCTAAATTTCTTCTTGTGGGGGCAACTGTGTCATTGTTAACACCTTCTGTGCCTGGACCAATAAAGTCAAGCGGGTAGGAAAAAAAATTGGGGAAGACTCATAGCCTTGAGAAGATGGTTGAAATCAGATTATTTCCAACAAAAGCATTTTGGACTTTAAGCCTGAGAGGCAGAGTTGAATTGACTGACATCTGGCAGTAAAAGGAACCTAAGGATGAAAAACTATAATGTCAGATTAGAGTGGTTAATAATAAGGGAAGAGAAAGCTGAGTACAGTTAACTTCATACCCTGTACACTAAAAAGTCAATTTTTTAAAGTTCAAAACTATAACTATGATTTCATGAGCAAAGACTCTAATAGGAAAGTGATTATGTGCAATTCTAAAAAAGTAAAATTCATCAAACAAGTATGAGAACTCAAGGAGAAAGAAAATAGAGATGTGGGAATAAACCAGGGGTACAACACAGCAGACACTCCAACCAAATCAGACTTTTAAAACATGTGAAAGATGAATAAAGGGGAAAACAAAATGAAGACAGGCACAAATGAGTAACGTAAACAGGTAAGAACAATCACAAGAAAACTAAAACCTAAAAGGAACCAAAGCTCAGGGGGAAAAATGCTTAGAAAAGAACAAAAGTAGCAGAGGAGTGGTTCCTCTGCTATTTGGGAAACATTTGGTTTTCTTCATCTCCAACAAGAAACGTGGTCTCAAACTAGAAGGAATAGAAGTTGAGACTCTACTTAAGGGCAGGCAACATCATAACTGCTGAATATATTCGTGTTTCCAGGGTAAAATAAATGATGCACTAAGCTAATGCAAGCTTTCTCATAACCACTGTTAGGAAAAATTTTAAATGTACAGAAAGTAGTTAAGATGACTCAAATGGGAAAATTTTCAGTATTGTTAAAAAAGAATTACAGGAAATACAGAAAAGTTAATAGGACAAACTAAGAGAATAGTTTTTAGATAAGGGAAATCGAATACCATAGTGATTTGAATTTCAGCAAGATGTTTAACACAATATACTTACAGATAAAATGGCAAAATATGCTTAGATGAAATCTGAATTTAGTCACATGGATTCCGTGAAGTTCTGTCCACAGACCACACAATATCTGACTCCCCTCCTACCTTTCTGACCTTATTTCTTGCACTGTCCTATTGCCTAACCTCACGTTCTGCCTCAAATGTGTCAAAGAGTGTTCATGTTCAAGCTTTGGGGCTTTTGCTTTTGCTGTTGCCTCTGGCTGGAATGCCCCAAATTCCATATATGCATATGCCTGGCTCACTCACTGACTCCAATCAGGTTTCAGGTCAAATATTATCTCTTCAGAGAATTCTGCTCTGATAATTCTACCTAAAAAGGCAAAACCATCATTTTCTATTTCATATTTTTCTTCATATTTATAAATACGTAATATGTGTGTGTGTGTGTGTGTGGTGAAGAGAGACCACGGCTCATCCAACCAACCTATGTCTTCTAAGTTGCCCCTCAGGAATACAGGGCCATAGGCACCAGGCACTGACAAATTGCTCCCAAATCATGAAGTGGATGTGCACAACACATGAAAATATAGGGTCATGGTTGATATACAGCCCAACAACATGCTCAGAACAAGGCTATGCTTTACCCAGGCTGCTCCCAATGATTGAACATACAGGAATTCTAGTACAGACCCATTCCTATAGAACAAGGGCCTCCACTAAGAGGTGACTGGCTCAAGGACTCTCCATTGGCCTGGCTAAAATTTGTTAGAACTACACTGCAGTCTGACATGCTTCCTACTCAGCTTTCTCTTCCCCCTGTTCTTCCACAGATGTCAGACCTTCAATGCAATCTGAAGTTGCTCCCTGCTTTTTTTGCTTCTCTGTAGTTTATGATACCTCTATGACTAGACAAGTATTAAAACTGAGCTGCCTACTAAAGGCTCTAACATTCTCAGAAAAAAACAATGACAATTCTAAAACAAAATTAATAAAGATTGCCAGGTAAATCTGTAATGAAAACATAAAAAATGTGATTTACCATTTCAAAGAGACTTTCATGATTTAGAGAAAATAAATAAACCAAAGTATATGTGAGTCAACTATTTTTTCACTAAAGTGCTATTGATCTACTTAATTCAGTCTAATTTCTTGAACACACACTTAATAAGATGGCTAGTTCCTTTAAATTGTGTTTATATTTACTCTAATACCAGATATGTTATTTATAATATATCAAGATAATTACTATCAAAGAGTGTGAACTCTTTATTTTCATTGCTCTTCACTTTAAGCAGCCAAATCATTACTGTTGTACTGAAAACCAGCATGATGCTATTACCTGCAATGCTATCACTGAATACATTTGCAATAAACCTCCATGAGTTCAGATGACCTGCCAATACATCTAATGAAGAGAAAAATAGGTAACAACAGTAACAAAAGTAAGCAAATTGCTCTACCTTCTCCCACTTACATAATAGGAACAAATGACAAGTTTTAAACTTTGAACCATTAGGAGAAAGCCATAGTTTCTGATTGAGGTTATTATGCAGATATCAACCTTTTCAGCACACCTTTTAGTTACTGGAATATGGAAAGGAATTGGAAGAAATGGAGAAATAAAGGAAATATTTGTAAATGTATATGCAGAACTGTACTTTATTCACTACATTAAGTTTAACTAGAGAGATGTTAGCAACCTCAAATATATATGTTTATAAATAAATCTGTCTTGGGACACTTGAGTGGCTTAGAGGTTGGGCGTTGCCTTTGGCTCAGGGTGTGATCCTGCGGTATCGGGATCGAGTCCCACATCGGGCTCCCTGAGTGGAGCCTGCTTCTCCCTCTGCTTCTGTCTCTGCCTCTCTCTGTGTCTCTCATGAATAAATAAATAAAATATTTTAATTAATTAATTAATTAATCTATCCTATATACAGGATCCCCAATGGTCAAATCAGAGACACAATAATCGGGAGACAATTAAGACAACTATTAATTGCTTTAGAGGCAAAAAAAGTTCAAAGAATTATAAACATAGAGTTTCCACTTTGATGTGTAGCACAATACTTTTTTTAACCACCATAACTTCTCAAAGTCCCAATTTTAAAAAGCAACATAACAGCATTATATGCTAGATTTCACCTTTAGGGACTGTGGGTAGAAGCAGCAGAGATGTGAATGGAATGAGCTCTGGTCATCTTATTTACATACCCTGTAGCCAGAGAAACTCTACTTTTATCTGCTTTATTTCTTTTTCTTTTAAAGATTTTACTTATTTGAGAGAAAGAAAGAAAGCACAAGCAGCAGGAGGAGGAGGGGCAGAGGGAGAAGCAGGTTCCCCACTGGGGAGGGAGCGACACATGAGGCTAAATCAGGAGCTGCATCACAAGCTGAACTGAAGGAAGACTCCAAGGACTGAGCTACTCAGGTGGCCCTATCTGTTACATTTCTTTGAGACTTTTAAAATAAAATGATTGAACCTGACACTTCTAGTATATCTAAAGGATACCAGACATGTGAGGACCTGCCATTTACACCACATATATTTCTCTTATCTATTTTCTATATCTTTCTTCTCTGTTCTAATTAATCTCTTTCTTGCTTTTACTTTTGTACCAATAATGCCAGTGTAAATGGCGTCCCCAGGTGGTGAACAATGCAAAAGTAGTGCAGCGGCCCTAGATGTCTGAGTCCTAATAAGATTTCCAGGAAAGGTTAATAATGCTGGGTTCAAATATTCCCAAAGATCATGCCCCAAATTACACATATCATTAGTTTCCCTAATAAACAGTAGTGAGGTTTTTTTTTAAGATTTTATTTATTTATTAGAGGGAGAGAGAGAGAGAAGCAGAGGCAGAAGCAAGCTCCATGCAGGGAGCTTGATGTGGGACTCAATACCCGGTCTCCAGGATCACACCCTGGGCTGAAGGCAGCGCTAAACCGCTAAGCCACTGGGGCTGTCCAATAGTAGTGACTTTCTAAAAATTATAATTTATTTAACCAAGTTGAAAATACTCAAAGTGAATCATTATTTATATCAGGAAAGTGAAGACATTCATCCTTAGTTAAAATCTTGCTTTTCTATATTTAGATCTTTTGCTTAGTCTTTGTAGGGGCAGAGACACCTGGATGGCTTGGCGGTTTGGAGCCTGCCTTCAGCCCAGGGAATGATCCTGGAGTCCAAGGATCGAGTCCCACATCAGGCTCCCTGTGTGGAGCCTGCTTCTCCCTCTGCCTCTGCCTCTGTCTCTGTCTCTCTCTCTCTCTGTGTCTCCCATGAATAAATAAATAAAATCTTTAAAAAATCTTTGTAGGGGTGTTCACAAACGTGACTTTAAGACCTAGTATACATGTACAGTAATTAAGAGAGTGTGGTATCATCATCATAATTAACAAATCAATTAAACAGAATGTAGTATATTTGATTTTCAATAAAGGTGTCAAAGCAAATTAATAGGGAAAATATCTGCAAAAATGGTACTAAGATAACTGAATATCACTATGGGAAAAAATTAGCCTCAATCCCTACCCCATACCAAACATAAAAATTAGTTGAAATGGATCATGGACAAAAACACAAAATGCTAAAAACCACAAATTGCTTTGATGTGAAGTTAGGCAAAGATTTTTTTTTTTTTAAACGGGACAAAGAAAAGAACCACAAAGAGAAAAAACTGACGAGAGTTCATCAAAACTCGGAGTGCGCCAAGCTCCCTAAAGGGCTGCAGCGTGCGCAAGGCTGGACCCGGGAGCAGCTCGGAGGGGCTCCGGCGGCGGCTCCGCGGAGAGGGAGCTGCACCGCCCGGAGCGCGAATCCAACAGCGCAGGCCCGGGAACACAGGGCGCCTGGGACGCAGCCCAGGATCCGGCCTCCCCCAGGGACAGATAGAGGCCGGGAGGGCCCAGAACAGCAAGGACGCCCCTGCCCGGAGCTGAGCAGATCAGCGGCCCCGCCCCCGGAGCATCCAGGCCCCTGCAGGCAGAGAGCCCCTGAGTTACTGCGGGGGCTGAATCCAGGTTTCCAGAGCTGCCATAGCCACTGTGGCTGTTCATCCTGGGGCCTCACGGGGTAAACAACCCCCACTGAGCCCTGCATCAGGCAGGGGGCAGACCAGCTCCCCCAAGTGCTAACACCTGAAAATCAGCACAACAGGCCCTTCCCCCAGAAGACCAACTAGACAGACAAGTTCCAGGGGAAGTCAAGGGACTTAAAGTATACAGAATAAGAAGATACTCCCCCGTGTTTTTTTTTTTTTTGTTTTGTTTTTGTTTTGCTTTTGATTTCTGCTTGCTTCCCCCACCCTGTTTTTTCCTTTCTTTCTTGTTCTTCTCTTTTTCTTTCTTTTTTCTTTTTCTCTTTTCCTTCCTTCTTTCTCTCCTCTCTTTTTCTCCTTTTCCCAATGGAACTTGTTTTTGGCCACTCTGCACTGAGCAAAATGACTAGAAGGAAAACCTCACCTCAAAAGAAAGAATCAGAAACAGTCCTCTCTCCCACAGAGTTACAAAATCTGGATTACAATTCAATGTCAGAAAGCCAATTCAGAAGCACTATTATACAGCTACTGGTGGCTCTAGAAAAAAGCATAAAGGACTCAAGAGACTTCATGACTGCAGAATTTAGATCCAATCAGGCAGAAATTAAAAATCAATTGAATGAGATGCAATCCAAACTAGAAGTCCTAACAACGAGGGTTAACGAGGTGGAAGAACGAGTGAGTGACATAGAAGACAAGTTGATGGCAAAGAGGGAAACTGAGGAAAAAAGAGACAAACAATTAAAGACCATGAACATAGATTAAGGGAAATAAACGACAGCTTGAGGAAGAAAAACCTACGTTTAATTGGGGTTCCCGAGGGTGCCGAAAGGGACAGAGTGCCAGAATATGTATTTGAACAAATCATAGCTAAAAACTTTCCTAATCTGGGAAGGGAAACGGGCATTCAGATCCAGGAAATAGAGAGATTCCCCCCTAAAATCAATAAAAACCGTTCAACACCTCAACATTTAATAGTGAAGCTTGCAAATACCTAAGATAAAGAGAAGATCCTTAAAACAGCAAGAGACAAGAAATCCCTGACTTTTATGGGGAGGAATATTAGGGTAACAGCAGACCTCTCCACAGAGACCTGGCAGGCCAGAAAGGGCTGGCAGGATATATTCACGGTCCTAAATGAGAAGAACATGCAACCAAGAATACTATATCCAGCAAGGCTCTCATTCAAAATGGAAGGAGAGATAAAGAGCTTCCAACACAGGCAGGAACTGAAAGAATATGTAACCTCCAAACCAGCTCTGCAAGAAATTTTAAGGGGGACTCTTAAAATTTCCCTTTAAGAATAAGTCCAATGGAACAATCCACAAAAACAAGGACTGAATAGATAACATGATGACACTAAACTCATATCTTTCAATAGTAACTCTGAACGTGAATGGGCTTCATGACCCCATCAAAAGGCGCAGGGTGTCAGATTCGATTAAAAAATGCAGGACCCATCTATTTGCTGTCTACAAGAGACTCATTTTAGACAGAAGGACACCTACAACCTGAAAATAAAAGGTTGGAGAACCATTTACCATTCAAATGGTCCTCAAAAGAAAGCAGGGGAGGCCATCCTTATATCAGATAAACTAAAATTTACCCCGAAGACTATAGTGAGAGATGAAGAGGGACACTATATCATACTTAAAGGATCTATCCAACAAGAGGACTTAACAATCCTCAATATATATGCCCAAAATGTGGGAGCTGCCAAATATATCAATCAATAACCAAAGTTAAGACATACTTAGATAATAATACACTTAAACTTGGTGACTTCAATCTAGCGCTTTCTACACTCGATAGGTCTTCTAAACACAACATCTCCAAAGACACGAGAGCTTTAAATGATCAGATGGACCAGATGGATTTCACAGATATCTACAGAACTTTACATCCAAACTCAACTGAATACACATTCTTCTCAAGTGCACACGGAACTTTCTCCAGAATAGACCACATACTGGGTCACAAATCGGGTCTGATCCAATACCAAAAGATTGGGATCGTCCCCTGCATATTCTCAGACCATAATGCCTTGAAATTAGAACTTAATCACAACAAGAAGTTTGGAAGGACCACAAACACGTGGAGGTTAAGGACCATCCTTCTAAAAGATGAAAAGGTCAACCAGGAAATTAAGGAAGAATTAAAAAGATTCATGGAAACTAATGAGAATGAAGATACAACCGTTCAAAATCTTTGGGATGAAGCAAAAGCAGTCCTGAGAGGGAAATACATTGCAATACAAGCATCCACTCAAAAACTGGAAAGAACTCAAATACAAAAGCTAACCTTACAGTTAAGGAGCTAGACAAAAAACAGCAAATAGATCCTACACCCAGCAGAAGAAGAGAGTTAATAAAGATTCGAGCAGAACTCCACGAAATCGATACCAGAAGAACTGTGGAACAGATCAACAAAACCAGGAGTTGGTTCTTTGAAAGAATGAATAAGATAGATAAACCATTAGCCAGACTTATTAAAAAGAAGAGAGAGAAGACTCAAATTAATAAAATCATGAATGAGAAAGGAGAGATCACTACCAACACCAAGGAAATACAAACGATTTTAAAAACATATTATAAACAGCTATACACCAATGAATTAGGCAATCTAGAAGAAATGGACGTATTTCTGGAAAGCCAAAAGCTACCAAAACTGGGACAGGAAGAAATAGAAAACCTGAACAGGCCAATAACCAGGGAGGAAGTTGAAGCAGTCATCAAAAACCTCCCAAGACACAAAAGTCCAGGGCCAGGTGGGTTCTCTGGGGAATTCTATCAAACGTTTAAAGAAGAAACCATACCTATTCTACTAAAGCTGTTTGGAAAGATAGAAAGAGATGGAGTACTTCCAAATTCGTCCTATGAGGCCAGCATCACCTGAATTCCAAAACCAGACAAAAACCCCACCAAAAAGGAGAATTACAGACCAATATCCCTGATGAACTTGGATGCAAAAATTCTCAACAAGATACTAGCAAATAGGATCCAACAACACATTAAGAAAATTATTCATCATGACCAAGTATGATTTATTCCCGGGACACAAGGCTGGTTCAACTCTGGTAAAACAATCAATGTGATTCATCACATCAGCAAGAGAAAATCCAAGAACCATATGATCCTCTCATTAGATGCAAAGAAAGCATTTGACAAAATACAGCATCCATTCCTGATCAAAACTCTTCAGAGTGTAGGGATAGAGGGAACATTCCTTGACAACTTAAAAGCCCTCTACGAAAAGCCAACAGTAAACATAATTCCCTAATGGGAAGCACTGAGAGCCTTTCCCCTAAGATCAGGAACAAGACAGGGATGTCCACCCTCACCACTGCTCTTCAACATAGTACTGGAAGTCCTAGACTCAGCAATCAGACAACAAAAAGACATTAAAGGCATTCAAATTGGCAAAAAAGAAGTCAAACTCTCCCTCTTCGCTGATGACATTATACTCTTCATAGAAAACCCAAAAGCCTCCACCCCAAGATTGCTATAACTCATACAGTAATTTGGCAGCATGGCAGGATACAAAATCAATGCCCAGAAATCAGTGGCATTTCTATACACTAACAATGAGATTGAAGAAAGAGAAATTAAGGAGTCAATCCCATTTACAATGGCACCCAAAAGCATAAGATACCTAGGAATAAACCTAACCAAAGAGGTAAAGTATCTATACCCTAAAAACGACAGAACACTTCTGAAAGAAATTGAGGAAGACACAAAGAGATGGAAAAATATTCCATGCCCATGGATTGGCAGAATTAATGTTGTGAAAATGTCAATGTTACCCAGGGCAATTTACACGTTTATTTTTTTTAAAGATTTTATTTATTTATTCATGAGAATACACAGAGAGGAGAGAGAGAGAGGCAGAGACACAGGCATAGGGAGACAATTTACATATTTAATGCAATCCCTATCAAAATACCATGGACTTTCTTCAGAGAGAACAAATTATTTTAAGATTTGTGTGGAATCAGAAAAGACCCCAAATAGCCAGGGGAACTTTAAAAAAGAAAACCATAGCTGGGGGCATCACAATGCCAGATTTCAGGTTGTACTACAAAGCTGTGGTCATCAAGACAGTGTGGTACTGGCACAAAAACAGATACCTAGATCAATGGAACAGAATAGAGAACCCAGAAGTGGACCCTGAACTCTATGGTCAACTAGTATTTGACAAAGGAGGAGAGAGTATCCACTGGAAGAAAGACAGTCTCTTCAATAAATGGTGTTGGGAAAATTGGACATCCACATGCAGAAGAATGAAACTAGACCACTCTCTTGCACCATACAGAAAGATAAACTCAAAATGGTTGAAAGATCTAAATGTGAGACAAGAGTCCATCAAAATCCTAGAGGAGAACACAGGGAACACCCTTTTTGAACTTGGCCACAGTAACTTCTTGCAAGATACATCCACGAAGGCAAAGGAAACAAAAGCAAAAATGAACTATTGGGTCTTCAATTAAGATAAGAAGCTTTTGCACAGCACAGGATACAGTCAACAAAACTAAAAGACAACCTACAGAATGGGAGAAGATATTTGCAAATGACGTATCAGATAAAGGGCTAGTTTCCAAGATATATAAAGAACTTAGTAAACTCAACATCAAAGAAACAAACAAACCAATCATGAAATGGGCAAAAGACATGAACAGAAATCTCACAGAGGAAGACATAGACATGGCCAACATGCACATGACAAAATGCTCTGCATCACTTGCCATCAGGGAAATACAAATCAAATCCACAATGAGATACCACCTCACACCAGTGAGAATGGGGAAAATTAACAAGGCAGGAAACCACAAATGTTGGAGAGGATGCGGAGAAAAGGGAACCCTCTTACACTGTTGGTGGGAATGTGAACTGGTGCAGCCACTCTGGAAAACTGTGTGGAGGTTCCTCAAGGAGTTAAAAATATATGTGCCCTACGACCCAGCAATTGCATTGTTGAGAATTTACCCCAAAGATACAGATGCAATGAAATGCCGGGACACCTGCACCCCGATGTTTCTAGCAGCAATGTCCACGATAGCCAAACTGTGGAAGGAGCCTCAGTGTCCATCGAAAGATGAATGGATAAAGAAGCTGTGGTTTATGTATACAACGGAATATTACTCAGCCATTAGAAATGGCAAATACCCACCATTTGCTTCAATGTGGATGGAACTGGAGGGTATTATGCTGAGTGAAATAAATAAATCGGCGAGGACAAACATTATATGTTCTCATTTATTTGGGGAATATAAATAATAGTGAAAGGTAATAGAAGGGAAGGGAGAAGAAATGGGTAGGAAATATCAGAAAGGGAGACAGAACATAAAGGCTCCTAACTCTGGGAAACGAACCAGAGGTGGTGGAAGGGGAGGAGGGCGAGGGGTGGGGGGGTGGGGGTGAATGGGTGACGGGCACTGAGGGGGGCAGTTGATGGGATGAGCACTGGGTGTTATTCTGTATGTTGGCAAATTGAACACCAAGTAAAAATAAATTTATTATTAAAAAAAGAGTTCATCAAAACTCAAAATGTAAAACAAAAAGAAAACAAAACTCAAAATGTCTATTCTTCGAAAGACATCATTATCAGTATGAATAAACAAGCCAGGGAATGGAAGAAGATATAATATATTTGACAAAGAGCTGATATCTTGAATATAAAAGAAATACCTACAACTCAATAAAAATATAAACAAAATAAATAAATAAATATAAAATATAAACAACCTAATGGAAATAGAGGCACAAGATTTCAACAGACATTTTACAAAAGAAGACATACAAATGGCCAATAAGGACATGAAAAAGTGACCAACATCATTCATTATCATTGAAATGCAAATTAAAAGCACAATGAGGTACCACTGTACAATCAGCAGAATGACTAAAAAGACTGACAACATCAAATACTGGAGGGGTTGCGAAAGAACTGAAACTCTTTTTTTTTTTTTAAAGATTTTATTTATTGATTCATGAGACACACAGAGAGAGAGAGGCAGAGACACAGGCAGAGGGAGAAGCAGGCTCCACGCAGGGAGCTCGACGAGGGACTCGATCCCGGGCCTCCAGGATCAGGGCCTGAGCTGAAGGCGGCGCTAAACCGCTGAGCCACCCAGGCTGCCCTGAAACTCTCATACACTATTGATAGTAATGTAAAATGGCATAAGCCTTTTGGAAAAACTGGTAGCTTTTTATGAACGTAATCGTGCATCTTCCCTATTACCCCAAAATTCCCTTTCTAGGCATTTATCCAAGAGAAATAATAAAAACATAGGTTCACAAAAAGGCTTGTGATATGTTTGTGGCAGCTTTATTCATAATATCAAGACACTGGAAAGAGGTTAGGTATGTATCATGATAATGAATAAACAACCTTTGATTAATTCATATAATGTAGTACAAGTCAGCCATAAAAAGAATACAACATGGATTATTCTCAAAAAAGGCATACTGAGTGAAAATCTTACACCAAACAGTACCTATGTGATGCCATTTATATATAAAAATAGTAAAAGAGGCAAAATGATTCTGTGGTAGAAAAAATCAGAACAAAGTATGCCTCTCATAGGGTATAAGAGAAAAGGGAACTTTCTAGGGGTGATGTTAATATTCTATTACATGATAGGAGAATGGGTTACACAGGTGTATGCATCTGTCAAAATTCAGTGAATGCACACTTAAGATTTATGCATTTCACTTTATATACTTTTATACAAAATATGTAAATACTGACTACTGAATATATATTAATAATATATGTTGAAAAGTTTAGAAGGAAATGTACTTATTTCCGCAATTTACTTGTTTTTCTCTAACAGCTTATTGAGCCATAGTTTCTGTACAGTTCAATGATTTTTAGTATATTCATAGAGTTTTACAACCATCAGCACAATAAATTTTAGAATATTTTTATCATCCCAAAAAGAAATCCTGTACTCATTAGTCACTCTCTATTTTCTTCCAACCCCCTCGCAGCCCTAGACAACCACTAATTTACTTT
The DNA here is from genome assembly GCF_048418805.1 of Vulpes vulpes. Classification (NCBI taxonomy): domain Eukaryota; kingdom Metazoa; phylum Chordata; class Mammalia; order Carnivora; family Canidae; genus Vulpes; species Vulpes vulpes. The sequence goes on along the minus strand of NC_132796.1, from coordinate 78,828,250 downwards.
GTCTATTCGAATTTGTCTATTCTGTACATTTCATATACAAAACCCATTTTTGAATTAAATTTTCTACATAGTGGAGGTAGGGTTCCAACCTTATTCTTTTGCATGCAGACCCAAGACCATTAGTTGAAAAGCCTATTCTTTCCTCCATCTAATTGTCTTGGCACCCCTGTCAAAAATCAATTGACTATAAAAATGAGGGTTTATTTCTGGACTCTGAATTCTATTCCACTAATCTATATGTCTCTCCTTATGTCAATATCATAGTCTTGATTACTGCAACTTGGTAAGTTTTGAAATTGGGAAGTCTGAATGCTCCAAATTTGTTCTTTTTCAAGATTATTCTGGCTATTCTGGGTCTCTTGTATTTTTATATGAATTTTATGTCAGCTTCTCAATTTCTGCAAAGAAGCCAGCAGCAATTTTTATGGAGACAACAATGAATTTTTAGATCAATTTGTGCAGTACTGCCATCTTAACAATATTAATTTTTCTGATGCACAATCATAAGATGTAAATCCACAATTTACTATTAAATACATCGAATAATTAGTATGAATTAACGGACAGGTAATGAAATCAATAAAATGACAGAGATAAAACAATTATAGCAAAATTTAATGGTAAAATCTAGGTAGTGGCTACATGAGTGGTCACTGTAAAACCCTTTCAACTTTATTCCAATCCCACTGTCAGACCTATCATGTTGACTTGGATTTTTGCACATTGCCTCCTACCAGCTACCTTGGTTCTTGTACTCAACTCATCTGTAAGCATTACCTACCACACTCAACCATGCTGTCTATACAGGTAACTGAACTAACAAACTGCCTACTGCTAAAACCTGCCTCCTCTCCTGGTTCTGGTCTATATTCTCTAAGTCCTATCCATGTTCATCACACATCTGGCTACAAACACACTTACACACACACACACACACACACACACACACACACACGTGATACTTCAATTTGTCCCACCATAGGAGCTCCAGTTCCTTCTCCTTTGGTCTCCTACCTTTCAAAGAGTCAAATATGGAAACAAATAACCCAACAAGACTTTGATCACTGGGGATCCCTGGATGGCTCAGCGGTTTAGCGCCTGCCTTTGGAATCCCAGGATCGAGTCCTGCGTCGGGCTCCCGGCATGGAGCCTGCTTCTCCCTCTGCCTGTGTCTCTGCCCTCTATCTCTCTCTCTACGTCTATCATAAATAAATAAATAAATAAATAAATAAATAAATAAATACATACATACATACATACATACATACATACATCTTAAAAAAAGACTTTGATCACTGCCTAAATGGGGAAAAAAGAGAAGACAGGTAGAATGCTTTCCATAAATTTTCAAATGCTTTCCATAAATCTTCAAACTACCAAATCCTCAAATTACAAAAAGCACTACGATATGTAATGTTCCAAACAAATTGCAGTATTATGTAACTGGAAGGTCATTTACACAACTATGTCATGATCAAAGGTAACTTTTTCACACTACTTCACTTCTATCACAATAATTCACAGATAGCTTTCTGGGTAGGTTCATTCTGACTAAAAATGCATACATATATACATATATACATACATTCATACCATTTATAACTTGACCACAAAGTGTACCTCATAATGAGTAGAAGAAATAAGCCAGAATATAGCTGTCTAGCAGGCAGTTGCCTAGGCTCATTTACAAACTAAGTGACCTGCTCTGTACTGGCTAAAGGTGCATTACTCAATTTGGCACCTCAGCAAAACAGTGAACAGCTATAAATAGTGTACTTTTAGTTCAGTACTGAAAAAAGGAGTGATAAGACAACAAATTTGAAATTAGTGACATCTATTCCAGATGAAGGAAATGATCCACATATGTGTTTAAGGTGACAGGGTGATGGGGTAGAAGAGGAGGGGGGTTATGGATTAGGACTAAATGAGAACAAATCAGCCTTTTACATTAGATAGCAGTGGTTCTCAAACCTTCCTGTTCTTCATCGTTTTAATAGCCTGATTATTTGTTCCTAGCATCATTTAAATCTAGGTTGATGCAAAAATAACAATCTTCAGACATTCTGGAATCATACAAATTTGGGAATGTAAAAAAACAAAAAAACACCTTCTTCACCCTATGCCCAGTACCCTTCCAGATTTTTCTCTACTTCATTTCTAGTATTTCTCTTGAACTCCCAACCAACTCTCATTCTTCTTTGGTCCCATTCCTCCTGCTATACTCATCCCTCAAGGTTGCTCTGAACAACCTAAATAATCTTAGACTTCTAATGATTTTATCTTTCTTTCCCCAATTTTGTTGAAAGGGAAGGGTTAGTACTGGATCTCTGCTTCTATACATGCACCTTTTAAAACACCCTCTAGTTTTCGTTCTCTCAATATTTCTTCTAAAACTTATAAGCTGTCACTTCCCAAATAAGCAGTCAAGGAGTTTAGGTAACACCTTTAAACTGTCACCCCCTAACCATTCTACCGGCACCTGATGAAGTAACCATATGTTTTTTCCCCAATATTTCTTGAGACAGAGCAATAAAGTTTATTTCTTAATTATCCTGAAACACTACATCAGTCGCAATGAATTACATGTTCTAAAACTTTTACTTTATCCTATCATTGGTCACATTAAACCAATTGCCTGGGTAATTCTTCAAAATGATTCCTAATCTCTCTGTTCCCCTTCTCAAACAACTTTAAAACTTCAAGTCAATTATTCTGGTGTCTCCTAACATTGTGTAGCCTTGAACACTATAAACCAAATGGAACAACAACAATAAGAAAACACCATTGCTTTGAATATTTTCATCTCTTTAAGACTTTGAAGAAGAAGAAAAAATAAAAGCTGGACCTATTTCCAAAGAGCATAAGTGCCCTCTTAATCATTTGGCAATTCCCATGGGAGCCTGAAATACTATACCAACTTAAATATCATTTAACATTCGAATGTTGGAGGAAAAAAATCTCAAATGTGAACATTGCCAGAATTTGATTTACTATATAGTATGTTAGTAATTTCTCAACCTGTAATAGCTTAAGAAATCCCTTATTTTTTAATTCCCAAGAATAAGAACAGTCTAGGTTTTTTTCCTTCCTAATTAAAAACTGACATTGACAGTCTGGAAAAAAAATATAGAAATACTGAAAACTATGAAAAGAGCACAAAAAGTTCCTGAACTCTCAACATCTAACGTTGGACTGTGTTAACATTCCAATGTATCTAATACCAGAGTCTGTCAATCGTCCTATCTCTCTCAGCATGTGTGTGTGCATACACATGCATGCATATACACATATATTTATTATGTACAGACACGATATGTACAATATACTCTACTATATAGTTTTATATAGTATATAATGTAATATAAATATTCATACACATAGATATATGTTTTAGAGAAATGAACATCATAATTTAATTGTTTTACTGTTTCATAATAAGAGATCAAAAAGGGAATATATTTAACAACCAAAATATTCAAATGCAGGGGACTAGTTACATCCATTACAGTATATTTAGTCAAATAATTATACAACTGAAAAAAATTTTGATTCTTGAAAAATATTTAATGAAAAAGGAAAGTTCTCATGATATAATGTTCATTAAATAAGCACAATTTAAAACTGTATAATAACACAAAGAAAAATATAGGCCGAGGTGGCTTCATTAGTGAATCTGATCAAATATTTAAGTAAAAAAAAATAATATCAATGCTACAAACACTTCCAGAAAATGCAGTAAGAGAAAATATTCATTTAGAAGACCTCTATTACATCCTGATACAAAGCTAGACAAATGAATTATAAGAAATTATAATTGAAGACAAATATCCTTCAAGAACATATGAACAATAGAATATCCTTCATTTCACACATGTGAAAATATTTAATAAAATATTACCAAATCAAATACAGTAACATATAAAAAGGATACTGCATCTTGTTCAAATAGGGTTTGATTCCCAAAATGCAAGATTGGCTTCGCAATAAAAAAAATCAATAAATACAACCCTATTCATTAACAGACTAAAGGAATAAAATTATATGGTTATTGGACAAAATTCAACACCATTCATAATAAAAATTGTCTCCTGGGACAATTGGGAACTTCCTCAACCTGATGATTTGCATGTAAAAAAATACATATCTAACAGTATAGTTAATGAAATATCAGGGATGCCTGGGTGGCTTAGCAGTTATGCATCTGCCTTCTGCTCAGGGCATAATCCCAGGTCTGGGGATAGAGTCCCACATCGGGCTCCCTGTGAGGAGCATGCTTCTTACTCTGTCTGTGTCTCTGCCTCTCATTCCATGTCTCTCATGAATAAATAAGTAAAATCTTTTAAAAAATAATGAAATATCAAAGACGTTTCTTCTTATGATTAGGAACAGATACAAATGCCATCTCTTATCACTTCTACTCAACATTCTGCCATTGTGTCTAGACATTGTAATAAGAAAATAAATTAAGAAGCAAAGTAATAGAAAGGGGAAAAAAATAGCATGGTCTTTATTTGAAGATAACATAATTGTTAAAATGTTAGAAAATTCCAAGTCATCTAAAAAACAACTATGAAAACTAAGTGAATTTTGTAACGTCACAGTATAAAAAGTAATTATATACATACATCAAATTAGCACTAAATGCTAATCATTTAGTGATCACTTAATTATTATAAAATGAAAAAATTTTAAATAATATCATTTGCAATGGCTTCTAAAATCATAATTAATTAGAGACAAAGTTAATGAAAGATGTACAAGACCTGTACAGTGAAAATAATAAAACATTGCTGAGAAAAATTAAGGGGTCCTTAAACAAAGGGAAATATGTGCTAGCTTCCTATATTGGAATCTAAATACTGTTATCAATCTTCCCAAAATTAATCTATAGATTCAACTGAACCCCCATCAAAATCCTAGGAGTCTTTGTTGTAGAAATGGACAAACTAATTCTAAAACTTATATGGATAAATAAATAAAATATTTTTTAAAAAATTTAAAAATAAAATAAAACTTATATGGAAATACAAAGGACATAAACTATCTAAAAATAGGGATCTCTGGGTGGCGCAGCAGTTTGGCGCCTGCCTTTGGCCCAGGGCGCGATCCTGGAGACCCTGGATCGAATCCCACGTCAGGCTCCCGGTGCATGGAGCCTGCTTCTCCCTCTGCCTGTGTCTCTGCCTCTCTCTCTCTCTCTCTCTCTCTCTCTCTCTCTCTCTGTGTGACTATCATAAATAAATAAAATTTTTAAAAAAAACTATCTAAAAATATTGAAAAGAGGAAGAGAGTTGTCAAAATTATCCTACTAATTTTAGACTCATTCACTATAATGCTACAGTATGGTGTTAGTGAGTGGATAGATCAGTGGAACAAAATGGAGAATCCAAAATTAGACACACACACACAAAGTAAAATGATTTACAAAAATTGTACCAGAAAAGTTCAAGATCAAAAATGCCCTTAAATATATATTATTTGAAGGCTTCTAGAAAGATACTGTAAATATCTTTGTGACCTAGGCATAGGAAAATATTTGTTAGGATACAGAAAGTATAAACAATGAAAGAAAAAACAGTAAGCTAGATTTCACTAAAACTGAAAAATTCTGGGGGATCCCTGGGTGGCTCAGTGGTTTGGTGCCTGCCTTTGGCCCGGGGCGTTGTCTGGAGTCCTGGGATCGAGTCCCACATCAGGCTTACTGCATGGAGCCTGCTTCTCCCTCTGCCTGTGTCTCTGCCTCTCTCTCTCTCTCTCTCTCTCATGAATAAATAAATAAAATCTTTTAAAAAACCCTTAAAACGTCTGTTCATCAAAAAACACCATTAAGAAAATGAACAGGCAAGCAACAGACTAAAAGAAAATTTTTGCAAAACATATTTATAATAAAGGACTGGTATCCACAATATATAAAGAACAGCTAAAACTCAACACTAAATGGCATTTTAAGCTTGAAGATATAGAGAACTAGAAAGACATTAGTCCTAAACTTGCAACAAGTAAAAAGCTAAGCAACCTGTAGATTAAGAACTTTTCTTGGAACTATCACAGATAATAGAGATCACAGGGCAAACAGCAAGCCCAAATCTCTAAAAGAAACAAGTTTAAGGCATTTGCTTTACCTGGGGAAGACAATACTGAATGCCACATAAGGCAGGAAGAGGGTTAAATTAGAAATTTTAACTAAATGCTGAAGGCCAAGCATACAGTAGCATGAGTATGAAAACTCTGGGAGCTAGCAACATAGAGGAGCTCACATTCTCTAACAGCCTTCTCCAGGAATCCTGCCAGATACTGGTGGGAATGTAAAATGATGCAGTCACTTTAGAAAACAGAATGTTAGTCCTCCAAATAATTAAACATAGAGTACCATGTCACTTGGAAATTCAACTTCTAGTTTATGTCAAAGATAAACAAAAACAGGGGCACCTGGGCGATGCAGTTGGTTAAGCATCTGACTCTTGGTTTCGGCTCAGGTCATGATCTCAGAATCCTGAGACTGAGCCCCACACTGGGCTCCCCACTTAGAGTGGAGTCAGCTTGAGATTCTCTCCCTCTCCTTCTCCTGTCATGCTGAATGTTCTCTCTCTCAATAAACAAATCTTTAAAAAGATAAATGAAAATACACATCTACACAAAAACTTTTAGACAAATGTTCATATTAACATTATCTATAATAACCAAAATGAGAAAACCACCAAGATGTCCATCAACTGATGAACTGATAAGCAAAATGAGTTGTATCCATATAATGGAAAATGATTCAATGATGGAAAGGAATGAGGTACTGATTAATGCTAAAACATGGTTGAGCCTTGTAAACATTGTTAACAAATTCAGTCACAAAAGACCACATACAGGGATGCCTGGGTGTCTCAGTGATTGAGCACCTGCCTTTGTTTCAGGGCGTGATCTCAGGGTCCTGGGACGGAGCCCCACATCAGGCTCCCCACAGGGAGCCTGCTTCTCCCTCTGTCTATGTCTCTGCCTCTCTCTGTGTGTTTCTAATGAATAAGTAAATAAAAATCTTAAAAAAAATAAAAAACCCAAAAGACCACATATTGTATGATTTCATTTATATGAAACATCCAGAATAGGGAAATCTATGGAGACAGAAGTAGCTTAATGGTTGCTAGGTCTAGGGGACTAGGGGAGAACAGAGTTAACTTCCAACTCATATGGGGTTTCTTTAGGAGGCAATGAAAAATTTCCAAAAGTAGATTGTGGATATAAATGTATGATAATCTGTGAATACACTAAAAAGCATTGATTTGCATGTTCTAAGTCAGTCAATTACAGCAGCTCAATAAAGTTTTTTATTTTAATAAAGTAATGACTCATCAAAAAATAAAATTCCAGCAGCAATATTAAATTTTGATATCAGAGTCTCCAGGATAAGAAATATTATCAGAGATAAAGAGGAGTACTACATAATAATAAATAATCAATTATCCAAGAGAACATAACATTTCAGCATGTATACAAATAACAACAGTGGTTCAAAACACGAGGCAAAACTTGATATAACTGAGAGGAAAAATGAGCAAATCCACAATTTTATTTTGAGACTTCATCAGTCCTCTCTCAGTAATTGATAGAACAAACATGAAGAAATCAAGTAAGGATATTTATAAACTATATATTTATAAAATATTTCATCTAACAACAGCAGGATACATGCTCTCAAGTGTACATGGTACACTGACCAAGACAGAACAAATTTTGGGCAATGAAAAAGTATATATTTAAAAGAATAACAATCACACAAAGTTATCTGGCCACAACACAATTAAATAGAAATCAGAAACAGGGCAGCCCGGGTGGCTCAGGGTAGTTTAGCGGGGCCTTCAGCGCAGGGCCTGATCCTGGAAACTCAAGATCAAATCCCACATCGGGCTCCATGCATGGAGCCTGCTTCTCTCTCTACCTGTCTCTCTCTGTGACTCTCATGAATAAATAAATAAAATCTTTAAAAAAAATAAATCAGAAACAAAGATACTAGAAAACTCTCCAAATGTTTGGAATGAAACAAAACACTACTAAGTAACCTATGGATCAAAGTAGAATTCTTGAAAAAATAAAAGAATATTTTGAATAAATGAAAATAAAAACAAATGGGTGGAGTATAGCTAAAACACTTCTTAGAGGGAAAATTACAGCATTAAATGCAGGCATTAGAAATAAAGGTCTTCAGGTGCCTGGCATGCAACTCTTGATCTAGGGGTCATGAGTTTGAGCCCCACGTTGGTTGTAGTGATTACTTATAAAAATAAAATTCTAAAAAGAGAAAAAAACCCTCAAATCAATAAAAATGTAACATTTAACTTAAGTTAAAAATAGAAAATGCAAAATAAAACCAAAGCAAGCAAAAAGAAAAGACTAGAACAGAAATCATTGAAACTGAAAATACAAACATCGAGAAAAACAATGAAAACAAAAGCTGGTTCATTGAAAACACCAATATAATTGATAAACCTCTACCCAGGATGACTACAAAAAAAAAAAAGAACACCTAAATGATCAGTATCAGAAATGAAAGAGGAGAAATCATTATGAATCCAAGAGACCTTAACATGAGAAAAAGGGAACACTACGAATAACTCTATGTTCATAAACTTGACAATGTAGATGAAATGGAACCAATTCCTAAAAGTCTACATACTATAAAACTCTCTGCAAATGAAACACATAACTTGAATTGTCCTTAAAGAAATTCAATTCACTATTTAAACCTCCTGAAAAAATCACTAAGCACAGATACTTTAATTGGCAAATTCTATAAATATTTGAAGAAGTAATAATACCAATTCTATATAATCTCTTCTGAGAAATAGAATATGGAACACTTCCCAGCCTATTTTAAGAGGCCAACATTAGGCTAAGACCAAAACCACACTAAGTACAAAAAGAGAAAACTACAGTCCAATATATCCCTCATGAAAATAAATGCAATAATCCTCAATAAAATATTAGTAGACTGAAGCCAGAAATAAAGGATAATATATCAGAACTAAATGGGGTATGTCTCAGGAATGCATGACTAATTCAATATTTGAAAATCGATCAATATAATCCTACAAATTAATAGTCTGAAGAATAAAAACATCAGGTACTAAAAGCATTTAACAAAATTCAACACTCATTCATAATAAAAACAATGAGTTAGAAATGTAAGACTAATTCTTCAACCTAATAAAAAGCACCCATGAAAAGTGCATATGTAGTGGCAAAAGTTTGAATGTTTTTGGAAAGAAGAATATCTCTCACTCAAGTCATAGCCAGAGTAGAGAAGAAAGAGAAATATAAACCCTATGATAGTGGAAAAGGAGAAATAAGAATGTCTCAATTCACAGATTAGGATTTTCTACATAAAAAATTCCAGAGAATCTACAAAACATCTAGAATTAGTAAGTGAATTTATCAAGTTGTAGCACAAAAGAATAACATGCAAAAATCAATTTAAATCAAATGTATTCCTTTATGCTAGCAAGGTGCAACTGAAAACTGAAACTAAAAAAAGAGACATCATTAACAACTCTAACAAATAAAATAGCTTAACATAAATTAACAAAATGAGATGTTTTATATGATTTTTATCATTTTTACAATAAAATGCTCATACTGGAAATTAAAAACAATATAAATGGAAATACAAACTGTAGACTGAAAGACGCAATAAAGATGTCAATTCTACTCAAAATGATATATACACTTGGTGTAATTCCAATCACAATCATAGCAGGAACTTTTGTAGACATAGAAAGGTTAGCATTAAAATTTATATGGAAAAACAATATAAGTAGAATAGCTAAAACATTGTAATGCAATAATGTGTAAGAAACCCATTAAAGGATTTCAAGACTTAATGGTAAAGCTACGGTAATCAACACAGAGTGGTACTGATGAAGGGATATACACATAGATTAATATAAAAGAAAGGAAATAAAACCTTGCAAATATGTTCAAGAAATTTTTACCAAAGGTACAAAAGCAATTCAATGGAGAAAGAATCATCTTTTAAACAAATGGTATTCAAACTGGAAGTCCTTAGAAATATGAACCTTAAATGAAATTCCAAATCTTATACAAAAATTAACACAAAATGGAAAATACAGGAAAAAATCTTCCTTAGACAAAAAATTCTTAGAAAATAAAATTTATCTAACACACATAAATCATTAGAGACATGACAAAGAAATCACATTCTATAGAAGAGAAAAATGATTAACTGAACTTCATCAACTTTTTATCTTGAAAAACACCATGAAGTGAATGAAAAGAAAAACTATAAACTAGGAGAAAACATTGAAAATCACACATTAAACAAAGTACTTGTATTCCAAGCATACAGAGAAATCTGAAGAGTTAGCAGTAAATAAATGTCCCCATTTAAAAATGGGCAAAGAACTTGAATAGATACTTCACAAAACAACAATAGAAGTTACACATATAAGCATATGAAAAGACATTCAATGTCATGAACTATAAGAAAATGAAAATTAAAACCATGATGAAATAGCACTACAAAGGAGAAATAATATATGAATAATTCAGTTTCTCTACATCCTTGTCATTTGGTAGTGTCACTATTTTTTATTTTAACTATTCTTAGAGGTATGTAGTATCTCACTGTGGTTTTAATTTGCATTTCCCTAATGGCTCATGATGCTAAACATAATTTTATATCATCTGTGTATCCTTTTACATGAAATGTATGTTCATATCTTTTACTCCTTTTCTAATGGGATTTTTCTTCTAATGATGAGTTTTGGGTTTTTATATATTTTAGATATGAACCCTTTGTTGGATATGTGTTTTGCAAATATTTATGCCTAGTCTATAGCTTGTATTTTCAACCTCTTTACAAAGACTTTCACAAAACAAATATTTTTAATTTGAATGAAGTTCAAATTATTTGTATTTCCTCTCATAATTAGTATTTGGTATCAAGTGCAAGAACTCTTCACCTAGCACTAGGTACTGGGGATTTTCTTTTTTTTTTCTAAAAGTTTTATTAAATTTTTATTTTTACAATTATGTCCATGATCCATTTGAGTTGTTTTAAAAGTGTGAAGTTTGGGTCTAAGGTTCAACTTTTTGGCTATGGATATCCAACTGCTCCAACATCATTTGTTGAAAAAGTTACCCTTCCTTCATCGAACTGCTTTTGTTTCTGTTACAAATTAACTGCGTATATTTATGCAGGTTTATTTTCTGATTCTCTATTCTGTTTCATTAATCCATGTGTCTACCATTCTACCAATACCACAGCTAGGCTGACTAACTATAGCTATATAGCAGGACTTAATATCAGGTAGTGTGATTCCCCCACCCTTATTCTTTTTAAAAACTCACAACTGGGATGCCTGGGTGGCTCAGCGATTGTCTGCCTTTGGCTCAGGGCATGATCCTGGAATCCTGGGATCAAGTCCTGCATCGGGCTCTCTACATGGAGCCTGCTTCTCTTCCCTCTGCCTCTCTCATGAATAAATAAATAAAATCTTAAAAAAAAAGACTCACAACTGAGTTTCTAAGCATCTTCCTCTAACCCAGAATCTGAACACATCAACTGTATGTCTAAGTACTCAACGTCTAAGTACTCATCGCCAAAGATGTGAAATTCAATCATGAGGATAAAGAGGATGAGAGAATGGAAAAGCTTAATTTTATGTTAATTATTACAAAATCAACATTATTTCTGCATTATAGAATCTGTCATGCATGTATCTTAATACATATAAGTCATTTTGAGAACATGTTGGTGACTCATTGGATGAATATAAAAACAATCATTTCCGGGACACCTGGGTGGCTCAGCGGTTGAGCATCTGCCTTTGGCCCTGGGCGTGATCCCAGGATGCTGGAATCGAGTCCCACATCGGGCTCCCTGCACGGAGCCTGCTTCTCCATCTGCCTATGTCTCTGCCTCTCTCTCTCTGTGTCTCTCATGAATAAACAAATAAAATCTTAAAAAAAAACTAATCATTTCCACATCAACCTCTCTCTATATTATCTATGCTATAAAATGCACTGAAAAACACATCCGAAAAGACATGTGTTTAATTTATAATGACAGACCAAAGTCCTTCTGGAAGTACATGCTTATTGAATGCTGAAATACAAATTAAGAAAATAGCATAAATATATTGAAACTAGAATATTTTCTTGTGTATAAAAGATTTAGCATGTGTCAAAATAAAAGAAGCAAATATCCTCTTACATCCTGCCCATTGTACTTACTAACTGAAGCTGATTGCATCTTTACTTATGGATCTTTCCTCCTATTTTGCCCTTCCTATCACCCATCTGCCATAAGGATCCCTTATATAAAATGTTGTCTTATAAGAAAATCCATGGGGGATCCCTGGGTGGCGCAGCGGTTTGGCGCCTGCCTTTGGCCCAGGGCGCGATCCTGGAGACCCGGGATCGAGTCCCACATCGGGCTCCCGGTGCATGGAGCCCGCTTCTCCCTCTGCCTGTGTCTCTGCCTCTCTCTCTCTCTGTGACTATCATAAATAAATAAAAATTAAAAAAAAAAAAAGAAAATCCATGTGTGAAAGTGAAATATTTTTCTAGAGTAATAATTTCCAGCAATTCATTAATGGGTCCTGCTATACCTTGAAGCAGTTTCTTTTATGCAGTCTCCATAGTGCTGTATCTGTTTGGATTTGCAGAGAAATTCTGCAAAACTACACAGAGATCTCAGTATTATCATTGTTTCAGTCAAAAACAGCCTTAAATATAAGCCTTCTGCTTAAAAATTAATTTACAAAAACAAGAAAGAAGTATTATAGACTTAAAGAGCTGCAATCTATTTTCTTATTGAGATTTTTTTATTATTTTCTGAGCACCAGGCAACTATCAAAATAAATTACAATGTAAACAAAGCATAATCATAATTTAACATTGTATTTTAAGGTGCTTCAGTTACATCTTTATCTTATTCCTGGAAAAATAATAATTTACAAAACAATTAAAGTGAAAGTTGATTACAATATCAAAGAACACTTACATGATACAATTCTTTGCATCAGTTCTTTTATGTTGGAGATATAAGGTAAAATCTATAAATACTGGTTAATCCCCCCCTGCACTCCGGAAACTCCCTCTAGTGAAATATGGTACTTTATTTGATGGATATGTAGACTCAAGGATTAGGTCCCTTTAATCCCCAGATAACAGAGAAATCATACTGTACACACATTTCGTTTTTAAGAAAATCAGAACTAGAGTTATACAACAGTATATATATATAATATCTATTGCCATACGATTTCTACTGATGATGTCACTCACCAACATGGAGTATACAAACAAAAACCAACATAGAAAAACAATACATAAAAAGCAGCTTACTCACTAATTTCAACTCTTCCAAAGATGGTTTACTTAATAAAAAACTTTAACTCATCTATATAGGTTATACCAGTACATTTCCTAAATGCTCACTATTTGAGTTAGCAATTTATGAAGTAAAATTGTTACTCTCCTCTTTGACATCATTTTCCCTCTGAATTCATTCTACTCAAATTGATTCATATGCACTAAATACATTAAGTTAATAAAATCAGGAGTCTTTTTCCCTTGTGTTCTATTTCCTAATAAGATCCCTAAAATAAATACGCAATTCACTTACTCAACCCCCATCTACCACCACTTATAAACATACCTTTTTAAAAACTCTCCATCTCTTTGCTAAGTCTCAATAGCTATTCAATAGCTCAATAGCTATTAAATAACTCACTTAAAATCTATTTTATTTTTTAAGATTTTATTTATTTATTCATGAGAGACACAGAGAAAGAGGCAGAGACATAGATAGAGAAGCAGGCTCCCTGCAGGGAGCCTGATGCAGTACTCAATCCCTGGATCCCAGGATCATGCCCTGAGCCAAAGGCAGATGCTCAACCACTAGGCCACCCAGGTGTCCCTTAAAATCTATTTTTAAATGCTTTCTCTATAAAGATGAAAATGATAGTCCACCATACTTAATAAAGATGCTTATCAGAAGGTACAAGTGAGAAAGTAAGGCTTTCACAGTTGGGTTTCAGGGGCACTTGGTAGCTTAGTTAGTAAGTGTCTGACTCTTGATTTCAGCTCAGCTCACAATCTCAGGGTCCTAAAATCCAGCCTCATGTCAGGCTTGTTGCTCAGCAGGGGGTCTGCTTGGGATTCTATCTGTCCCTCTGTCCCTCCTCCTGCTCGCATGCATGCACAGGATCTCTCTCTCTCTCTCAAATAAATAAATAAATCTTAAAAAAGGAGTTGGGTTTGGAAGAAAGAGAAATATCGCAGAACCAGGTACTATTTTGGAAAGAGTTTATACATACTATCTTTATCTAGAGTCAAAGAAGCACAAATCCTGTAAAAGCCTCAATGATATTCCATAGTTGTGCAAAACTCTATTTGCTCACAGGAAATAGCTTAGTTTCTACATTATTATGATATGTAGAAACATATCATAATAAAAAGAATAAAATTTATTTATAGGGTATAATGTTATAAAAATGGCCAGACATTTTTAGAATAGTTTTCAATCTCTATAAAAGTGTATTTTACTAATACACAGGAATCCCTCTAGTTGTGTTAAATATTTTACTTGTCCATTTAACTTGTCCAATTAGCTATGTATAACAGGTTAAACCTCTCCCACTCTACCATTTCCATACTTCCTTTTCATCTTTAATGATGAATGTTACATTTAAAAAAAATAAAAACAAACTCAAAATGGGCCAAAGACCTGAACATAAGAACTAAAACCCTAAAAACTCTTAGAAAAAAACATAAAATAAAATCTTCATGAATTACATTGGATTTAGCAATGATTTCTTGGATATGACACCAAAAGCACAGGCAGCAAAAGTAAAAATATATAAATTGGACTATATCAAATGTAATAGCTTGTGTGCATTAAAGGACACAATCAACAAAGTGAAAAAGCAACCAAAATATGTGCAAATCTAATCTGATATAAGATTAAAATCCAAAATATATTTTAAAGCACTTCTACAGCTCAACAACAACAAACAATGTGATTAAAAATAAGACAAAAGATTTGAATAGATATTTCTCCAAAGGAGATATAGAAATGGCCAAGAAGTACATGAAAAAATTCTCAACATCACTGATCATTATGGAAATACAAATTAAAAACCACAATGAGACAGCATCTCTCACACCAATTAGGATGAGTACTAGGAAAAAATAATATGTTTTGGTGAGGATGTGGAAAAATTGGAGCCCTTGAACACTGTTGGTGGAAATGTGAAGTGGTGTAGCTTCTATGGGAAACAATATGGTAGTTCCTCAAAAAATTAAAAATAGAATCACTATATGATCCAACAGTTTCACTTCTGAGTACTCAAAAGAATTAAAAGCAGAGCCTCAAAGAGATACCTATACACTCAAATATTATTTTCAGTTGATCTTATTGTTTGTCTGTTATTCCTTGCCCTGGGAGGCAGTGGTTAATATATTTGTCTTTAAGTGTTTTCCACAAGTGCCCCCCAAGTAGCTGCCTCGGTCTTCGGAGAGTTATGAGTCATGCAAAATAAGGGCAAATCTTTTGAGCTAGTCCTTCAGGGACCCACCATACTGGTCAAAATAAACAACCACAGTTCTTTAAGAATGAGGCCATGGCAAAGCTTCTGCCAAACTAGAGAGCAAGGGAATGGAAACTAAGTAAGTTAAAATGCCACAAAGCTCTTTCACTGAGTTTCAACTGCCTTTTCCCTAATTAAGCATTTACCTGGTTGCTTTTTATTTTTTATTAGTTTCTAAAATGCCAATAAGTTGATTCTGAGAATATTTGCTAGTTTACTTGCTGCTTTTGTGGAAAGATGAATTTTTGGCATTATCTACTCTGCCATGTTCATTGGAATCAAGCCTGATTATATCTAAAAACATTTTCAAGCCAAAGAAATCAGCATAGCATCTATTAGTTAAAAACATGAAAAACAATGAATGAAGTGCCACACTTTGATATGGGCAAGGGGGCCCCATAATTTAGCAGACTCCGCTCTAGCCATTATTCAGCTGCTCCCAGTTCGCTCTAGCCGTTATTCAGCTGCTCCCAGTTCTAGGACAGAAGAGTCTGTGGGGCCAAAAGGAAAAAACCATCAGAAGCCTGTGCCTCCCCCTTCTAGATCATAATTTGAGTACCCAAGATCCGAAAATTCCCGTCCAAATATCCCCAAGCCAATTTCATGAGCCCACACAAAAATTCTCCTTCAGGTCTACTCTCCACCAGCCTTTTTCAGCCCACTAGCCTTTCTTAAGCCCTAATGAAAATTATTCATGTAACCATTTTCCCCATTCTCTCAAATATGGTACAAGACTAGTAACACTTTATTATTTTTATCCAATGAATGCCTTAGGGTCTGATGGTTTAATTCTCTTTTGGAACTCACTTTGAAGTGTTGTTTTGGAGGGAGGATCTTGCTATCTATGTGCCCACTGTTAGGTCCAAAGGGTTGTCAAAGCAAACTGGGGGTATGGACCATGGACAGAGCTTGAATGCATAGACTGGAGGGAAACATACATTATTAGAGTGAGGCCCCCCCATGCAAGACAGAGTCGAATATCAAAAGAGGAGGCCAGTCAAGCACTAGAAGTCATATTTTCCAGGGCAATCATATTCCTGTGTTAAACTATGCGGAGTTGGAGGATTCTAAACTGGAATTTAACTTTCCAGTTTATTATAAAGGCATATGTCAAAATATGAGAATACAACATTATTTGATAGTTTGTTAACTTGGTTTAAATTAAAGTTTTACACATATGGTATGTACAGTTGCATTTGTATTCTTGGCTCAGTCTACACAAATGTTGACACAGGCCTGAATAGATAAACCAAAACAATCAGTTATCTCTGCAAAGTCAATGAGGTTCAAACTAGATAATGAACAAATGGTAGATTTACACTTTATTATATTTATACAATATACGTAAATATTGTAAGATGGAGATCTGAAATTTTTCCGTTCCTCCAAGAGTAATAGGTGCAATGTATATGTTAGGGTATTAGCAAATTTATAAAAACAAGACCTAAGACAACTCCAAATCAACATTACACCACAGATAACTCTAACACAGTATAGATATTATTTCTAAAAAAATGGCTTTTAGGCCTACATAAACTGACTTAAAGGTAGCATATTTTCATAAATTACCCTTTATTATTAATCATAGTGACAACTAAAGTCCTTGCTAAGTAAAATGGCCTGCCCACAGTCCCTACACAAGGACAGCCGCAAGCAGTCATGTTTTATACTACATGATCCAGAATTCTCATACATGATTATAGGTAATCATAAAACATGAAGAAGCAAGGTAATTCAAAATTTGGTTCGCCAGTAGACAAGGAGGGGGCCAGCATGAAAAAAATAAACATACCAAAAAGATTGATTAAATTTTCTCCCATTTATTTGAACTAGAAAACAGCAAGAGATTAACCTAGGTAGCAATGGGAATGAAGCCAAGAGGTCATGATACAGAATGGCCTCAAAGGCTATGTTGGCCATGTGCAAGCCAATATTAAGAGGAAACTAAAAGTATGAGGACAAGAAGAAAGAACAAAATAAATACATATAGATAAATGGAATCTTGAAGCTCAAAAGCAAGTTATCTTCTCTCTGCTGGCTCACTATTTGGATGTTCTATAGTTCCATTCTTCAATAACCAACCCACTCATATCCTGGGATAGACTGGATATCTATATCTCATAACTCAGAGTATCTCTACTATTTCCTAAAATAAACAGACTGTTTCTCTAATCAATATTCAAACATATCAGGGCACCTGGGTGGCTCAGTCTGTTAAGTTTCTGACTTCAGCTTAGGTCATGATCTCAGGGTCCTGGGATAAGGTCCTGCATTGGGGTCCCAGGTCAGTGGGAAGTCTGCCTGTCCCTCTCCCCTTTCCCCCACTTGTGCTCTCTCTCTCAAATAAATAAAATCTTTATATATATAAAAAAAGATCCATGGGGCTCCTGGGTAGCTCAGTCAGTTAAGCATCTGTTTTTGGCTCAGGTAATGATCCAGGGGTCCTAGGATGGAGCCCCTTGTTGAGCTCCCTGCTCGGCAGGGAGTCAGCTTCTCCCTCTGCCTCTGCACCTCCTCCTGCTTGTGCTTTCTCTCTTGCTCACTCTCTTTCAAATAAATAAAATCTTTTTAAAAAAAGATTCAAACAAATCACATGGCATTCATTATTTTGCTTGAAAGAGATTATAAATGTTTTGGAGCACCTGGGTGTCTCAGTCAGAAGCATCTGACTCTTGGTTTCAGTTAAGATCACAATGTCAGGGTCTTGAAATCAAGCCCAACAGTGGCTCTGCCACTCAGCACAGAATCTGCTTGAGATTCTCTCCCTCTCCTCTGCCCCTCCTCCCACTCCTATGCTCTCATGCTCTCTTTAAAATAAAACAAATAAATATTTTTTAAAACTAAAAAATAAAACTGAAAAATGTTTGTGCTCTAACAAATGAATTATACAAAGAAATCAATGGTTTGAAATATATAGTTTCAAATATTCCTATTAACATGTCATTCAGTCTACAACATATCTTAAAGTGGGTTTCAACTGTAACGTGTCAGGAAGCATGCTTATTTTGCTTGCCAGGATACCTATTTTTTAAAGATTTTATTTATTCATAAGAGACACAGAGAGAGAGAGGCAGAGACACAGGCAGAGGGAGAAGTATGATTCCCGCAGGGACCTCGATGCAGGACTCAATCTCTGAACCAGGGATCACGACCTGAGCCTAAAGCAGATGCTCAACTGCTGAGCCACCGAGGCATCCCATCCAGGATATCTATTTTAATATGAACTTTACACAGGCTTCTATAGACTCTTTGGTCTCTTATGAATCTGAAGGAAAATGCAATGCAACTCATATTTTTAATATTATCAGCCATTTATTTATATCAAATTTCTCATACCAAAGGTTGTACATGCCTTTCTTTTTTTATTAAAAGATTTATTTACTTATTTACTTTTACAGAGACAGAGCATGCACGCACAGATGTGCAGGTCGGAGTAGACCTAGAGGGAAAGAAATCTCAAGCAGACCCCTGCTGAGCAGGGAACCTGATGTGGGGCTTGATCTCAGGATCCTGAGAACATGACCTGAGCTGAATTCAAGAGTCGGATGCTTAAAAGACTGAGCCATGCAGGCACCCCATGCCTTTCTATTTGACGTATATTTTCAATTCACCAATATATTTAAAATGCTGGGTATTAATGGCTCAGAAAACACCTATTTAAGTCATAATTAATTCATTTGCCAATCAAATCAATAACTTCAGATATGTAGATTCCAAGACCTTAAAATATAGTAAAATCAGAAATATCCCCGAATCTTAAAAACTGATATACAAGGTTGGTATTCCTTTTTGTACTGGTCACTAATATCTGTAAATAGGCCCATTCAAATAATAAATATATCATGCCATTTACCTGTTGGAAAAACATCTATAGATGCTGTTATTGCTATATTATATATCATATTACATTATAAATTCCATGAACTCAAGGATCCTATATTTTTTAGCTTTTTTAAAGATTTTATTTACTTATTCATGAGACACAGAGAGAGAGAGAGAGAGAGGCAGAGACACAGGCAGAGGGAGAAGCAGGCTCCACGCAGGGAGCCCGATGCAGGACTTGATCCCGGGTCCCCAGGATTAGGCCCTGGGCCAAAGGCAGGCGCCAAACCGCTGAGCCACCCAGGCTGCCCCTATATTTTAGCTTTTAAACTGCTTTATTGATTTCATGTTATGAAAAAAATAGTTTTTCCTAAAACTGGGTGAAATTGCCCTACTGGACAGAAAGTTTTACATAACTGAGACAAAACAGTGTTTAATTACAAACTTCTAAGTGGAAATATCAAAAAGGTTACAGAAAAAGTAACTTACAAAACTACATGCTTGTAGAGTAGAGGCCACATTATTAACCTCAGGGAAAACCTTAGGATTCAAGGTATAAGGCAAAAGTCATAATGATTATCAGGTTCAGGAGTTTAGAAGCACTTATGATGCCTCATTTGCTGCTCTTTAGTCTTTCTCCTGATTCCCATCATCTGCCCTATGAACTTTTCCACATCATCTCCCACTTCATTGTGGTCAATATGTCTGTTAGGTATGGCTCATTGAAAATTAGAGACAAGCCGCCTCATTCACCTCAGCCTGACATTTCCTCCAGGCTTCTGGCGTTCACCTCTCTCTCCAATCTCATGATTTCTTTGCATTCTGCACGAGGCCCTGTTCTTTTCTTTCATTTTCCTGCTGAGCATTTTCCACATTGCGATTTTTCACTGCTTGTTTCTCTTTGGACATCATCGCTTCTGGGCCTATCCATGCATTCTCCTCCTCCCAAATCTCTCCAAGAATGCACTGCCAAGACACTTAGACCTATACACCTGATCCCTCTCTGCCTCCTATTCTTTAGGGCCACCCCTGGCTCACATGCCCTCAGGGCCACAGGGAGCAGGTACTGAGAAGAGAGCCAGTGAATGCTGGGTCTTTAGATACTGTCTTTTTAACAGCTATATATTGACAGGCCCCAGCAAAATGCAGGGAAAGTAGTTGGGGCTCCAAAAATACTTGTTGAATGAATAATTAAGAAAACTCAAGCAAAATAAATATTCCTATTTCAAGGAAGAGTTATAAGCTTACCTAAATGTTTCTACTTCTCCATAAAGAGATCTCTCTAGTACAGCTATTATATTTCTACTCTCTCCTACATCATCACTTACTTGTACCTCCTGAGTTGACTCACTCCATACCCTCAATTTCTTTTGAATATGGGGTTAAAATAGCCAAATAATAAATTTTTCAGAGTACACCCTCCCTCTAATAAGTCCTATACTGTTAGTAATCCCTCCCTCTGCCCATCATATTTACTTAGTGCCAGAGATAAAAATCTTTACAGTAAATGTCATTACAAAAATTCCTTAGTTTATAGTAATGTCCTTCCTTTACTACACAGCCAATTTCTCACATATTTACAGGGTTATAACCTTTAAAATCAATATTAATACTGCAAACAAAATATTATCTGTTAATTGCAATGGAGCAAGATAAATATACCTGCATTATGAATGAGTGAATGAATAAGTAAACAAATAATAAATGAATATTAATGAGTTTTATCATTCTCAGCAAGCCTAAAAATTGGAAATCCAGATTAATGCATGCAATCTCATCTGACATCAAAACAAGAAAAACACAAAAGAGACTATTCTAGGTAGAAAAATTTCTAAATAATAAATGTCATACCAAAAAAAAAAAGTCATACCATGCTCATGGATTGGAAGACTCTACATACCAAATATGCCAGTTCTCCCAAATGGATCTATAGGTTTATTTTCTTTCTTTCTTTTGTTAAAGATTTTATTTATTCATTCATGAGAGACAGAGAGAGACAGAGAGAGAGAGAGAGAAAGAGGCAGAGACACAGGCAGAGGGAGAAGCAGGCTCCATGTAGGAAGCCCGATATGGGACTCCATCCCAGGACTCCAGGATCACGCCCTGAGCCGAAGGCAGACGCTTAACTGCTGAGCCACCCAGGTGTCCCTGTAGGTTTATTTTCAATTAAAATTCCAGCAAGGATCTATAGACACAAATAAATTATAAAATTTATATAACATGGGTTCTAGAATACCTAAAACTACATTGAGAAAAATGAATAAAGTAGGAGGAATCAGCCTCCTTAATATTAAGGCTTACTATAAGCTATAGTAATCAAGACAGTATTTTATTGGTGAAAAAACAGACACCTAGATCAATGGGACAGAGTAAAGAACTCAGAAATAGATCCACACAAATAAATTCATATGATTTTTTTTAGAAAAGTATAAAGAGCAGTTCAATAGAGAAAAGACAGCCTTTTCAATAAACAGTGCTAGAGAAATTAAAAATGGATCATGGACTTAAAATGGTAGAGATGAAACTATAAAACTTTCAAAAAATCTTTAGTATCTAGGGCTAGGTGAAGAATTCTTAGATGATAACAAAAGCACAACTCATAAAAAGAAAATATTGAATAACTAGACTTCATCAAATTTTAAATCTTTTGCTCTGCAAAAGATCTTGTTTAGAGGATGAGAAAACAAGCTACGGATTGGGAAAAATTATTTACAAACCACATATTCAACAAAGGACTAGAATCTAGAATATATAAAAAAATCAAAAACTCAATAGTAAAAAGAAACAAACAGTCCAAATAGAAAATGGGCAAGAGACAATGAAGAGCCATTTCACTGAAGAGGATACAAAGATGGCAAACAAGCACATCAAAAGATGTTCAACATCATTAGCCCTTAGAGAATCACAAACTGAAACCAAATTGAGCTCACTACACATCTATAAGAACAGCTAAAATAAAAAAGATAGTGACAACTGTATATGCCAATTGAGGGTGAGGAGAAACTGGATCATTCATTTAGGATAAGAAGACTACTATGTAACAGTTTAACAATATCTTAGAAAAGTAAACATGGAACTACCATATGACCCAGCAATTATACACTTGGTCATTTAGCCCAAGAAATGAAAATTTCTACTTACCCAAAAACCTGTACAGTAATATTCAAAGCAGCTTTATTTGTAATAGCCCCAAACTAGAATCAGCCCAGATTTCCTTCAATATGTGAATGATTCAACAAACTGTGATACATACATAACATGGAATATTCCTCATCAATAAAAAGGAATAAACTATTGATAATCAGAAAAACCTGGATATATTTCCAGGGAATTATGCTGATCAAAATGCTAATCACATAAAGTTATGTACCATATTATTCCATTTACATAAAATTTTTGAAAGGACAAAATTTTAGAAATAAAATTTTTAAAAGTTTTAAAAACTCATGGATTGCCATGAGTTAAGTTAGTGGGGATGGGGCATGGGGATGTCTGTGGTTATAAAAGCATAATACAGATATCCTTGTAGTATTGGAACTGTTCAGCAATTTAACTGTGGTAGAGGATACATGAATCTATATATGTAATAAAATTGTATAGAACTAAAACACACAAATGAACACAAGTAAACATGGTGAAATATGAATAGACTAGAATTTGTTTTAATATTAATATCCTGGTTGTGATATTATACAATAGTTTTGCAAGATATCACTACTGAGAGAAAATAGGTAGCTTGTACAAAGGATCTCACCATATTATTTCTTAGAATTGCATGTGAATCCACAATTATTTTAATAAATATTACAATTTTAAAAAGCCATTTAAAAAGCTGTTCACTCTGTTATAGAATCTTCTAAATTACTTAATATCAGCAATGACTATGACTTTTATTGCACATTTCAAATTGCCGACATAAATTGGGAATCTTAGTGAGATGAATCTATGAATATACCTTAACACAGTTTCCAATCTACCCACCACTGCCCAGTAATATTTATTTATTTTTTTAAAAAGATTTTTTATTTATTTGTTCATGAAAGACACACACACACACACACACACACACACAGAGAGAGAGAGAGAGAGAGAGAGGCAGAGACACAGGCAGAGGGAGAAGCAGGCTCCATGCATAAGGAGCCCGATGTGGGACTCGATCCCAGGACTCCAGGATCACGCCCTGGGCTGAAGGCAGGCACTCAACTGCTGAGCCACCTAGGCATCCCTGCCCAGTAATATTTAGAACTGACTGGGGTTAGAACTAAAACAGGACTTTGAAGGAAGAAAATGAAGAACAGTAAGGAAATAGGTACAATTAAAAAAAACTACCTCTTCAATGCTATTATTAGAGAAGCACTTTGCATAATTCTTTTCAATACAAAGTCAATAATATTAGCAGAAAGCAAACTCCAGCAGCATTAGAATAAGACATTACATAAAAATGAAATAAAAAATATGTGGAAAAGTATTTTTAAAAATGCAATCTCAGAATCTCAATGTAAATATGATTCAATACAATTCAACAAACATTTTATGAGTATGGAGTTTATGCAAAGCTCTAAGCTAGTGATAAAGGGGAATGCAAATTATATCCTCTAGAAGTTCACAATCTAGTGAGAAAGGCAGACACATATATAACTAATGATGATACATGGCAGACATTGATAAGTGCTATAACAGAAGTTATATACAATGCCATAGACAAAGCTCTGTGAACAATTTGTATGATGCAAAAGTCCAGAGCTATTTATGAATCAGCCAACACATTTAACTACACACTAAACTTCTAACCTTCCTGTAATGTGTCTTAGACATTGAGAAAGGAAACTGCAAATACATATTTCAAATGAGAAATATCATAATTTTAAGTAATTCCATGTAAATCCTAACATAGTGATAAGTTTCTAAGAAAAGAATAATTTTATTTTTCTTAAGATATAAAAAAATTTAAAGTACAATATACACTAAGAAGTAACAAAATACTGACTTAAATTTCTTATGAGTGATTTAAGTCATTTAAAATTGGGCAGCCCTGGTGGGGCAGCGGTTTAGCGCCGCCTGCAGCCCAGGGCGTGATCTGGAGACCCTGGATCGAGTCCCATGTCAGGCTCTCTGCATGGAACCTGCTTCTTCCTCTGCCTGTGTCTCTGCCTCTCTCTCTCTCTCTCTCTCTGCATCTCTATGAATAAATAAATAAAATCTTTAAAAAATAAAAAATAAAATAAAATTACTAGGGGAGGGGGATCCCTGGGTGGCTCAATGGTTTAATGCCTGCCTTCTGCCCAGGGCATGATCCTGGGGTCCTGGGATCAAGTCCTACAGCGGGCTCCCTGCATGGAACCTGCTTCTCCTTCTGCCTGTGTTTCTGCCTCTCTCTGTGTCTCTCATGAATAAATTAAAAAATAAATAAATAAAATAAAATAAATAAAATTACTAGGGGATGTTGGTTCAGTTGTTTGTCAACTATGTTGGCTGTATAATGAGTTAACTGTAAAAAGCTAGTGATTTTTAAAAACACATAAAATGTTCTGGCTTAGGGTTTATTTGACCTAAGGGTGCTCTTTGGAATTACCCTTGTTCTCTTATGTAAAAAAACATGCCCATATGTATAAGCTAAGGAGAAAAGATATTATGCCATCTATCCAGTAGCATCCCAAACATCATAAAAAGGGAATTATATTTTATAAATATCACAGGGTTTTAAATATATGAAAAGATGCTCAACCTTATTCAGAACATAAATGAAAATTAAAACCACAATGAGATACCATTTTTCACCTATCATATTAGCAGAGATACAATGTTTGATAGCACAATGTGTTGGTGAGGATTGGGGAAACAAGCACTTTTATCTATTGCCAGTGTGAGTATAAATTGGTACAACCTCTATGGAGGACAATTTGTCAATTTCCATCACAATGACAAAGGCACATACCATCCAACCCAGCAATTCCATTTCTAGAAATTTATCCTACAGATAGTACACTTCTGAAATGACCTCTCACAAGGCTATTCGTTGCAGAAATGTAATACCAAAAGTCAGGAAACAAGCTACATATTTCTCAATAGAGGATTGGTTAAATAATCATGGCATATCCATACAACTGAATAATACTGCAGAGCCATAGCTCTTTATGTACTAATATGGAATGATCTTAAGCAAAGTACAGAAAATGTGTAAATATAAGGAAACATAAGTAAGTGTGTGTATGTTTGCAAGTGCCCATTCTTAAATATGCATGAAATAGCTCTAAAAATAAAAACAATAAAAGTTAACACAGGGTGCCTCTGTGAAGGAGAACTATGAGGCTGACCACAAAGAGTGGGAAACTTTTAATTGTATAGACTTTTATGACTATCAAAATTTGAACCTGAATGTATTACCTAATCAAAAATAAATGTAAGCAGAGGTGAGGGGGCAGGGGAAGAAAAACAATCCAAAGCAGCACAGCACATCTTCCAAAGCAAATTACTACAGCTAATTTCTACTGTCTAAAAACACCTTGGGGTAGGGTAAGAACCAAGGGAACCAATTTATTTCAGTTACAAAATCAGCAGTTAATCAGGCTGATGTTTATTTCATGGTAGTATTATAATTTTTCAAGTTATCATAATTATTGTTAAGTATTGTAAGTATTTCTCCACTGAAGTTTCCCAATTAGCTATATGAGCACCTTACCTTTAGCAGATTCTCCAGATACTAAAGAGAATACCTGGTCAGAGAACTGACATTTTGGAATAAATAAATCAATACTGTGGACATACAGTGGAACTATATTACAACACTGTGAGGGTGATTAGTTTCGAATTAGTGTATATGGAATAAACAACTTTGATTTACTTATTTTTCCTTTGAAGACTATCAGTTAACTCTCTTTTCTCTCTCTCTCATTCTCACCCTCTCTTAGTCCCTCCCTCTTTCTCTGCCACTGTCTTACACACACACACACACACACACACACACACACAGAGTTTTAGAACTCAATAAAAATAAATATTTTGTTCTGTATCCTATGTACAATTCCATTATTGCACTCATCATCTATACTATAATTTGTCTCTCAACAGAACCGTGGGCTCTTTCAGGGTGAGGAGACTATGTACTAGTCAATCTTGCATACATATTGGAAGGCAAATGCTTGATGAGTGTCTCACAAGCCATCTCTCCAAACACTTTCTAGTGTAATGATCATTTGCTTATTCCGATTAAATCAGAAAAAATAACAGTGGTATCATATCCTTCCAAATTTTCCTGTTTTCAAAACTTTGGGAAATCCTAGTCTATCTGAACATTTGCATATTGGACTATTTAGATTTGACATTTAAACCAATGGACATTAAAATGAAAATATTTTCAAGGTATCCTTTTTGAAAGCATAAATAAAACATTTTCTTGGTCCAGTCACTCTGGAGATTCCCCCAAAAAATTAAAAATAGAATGACCCTATGATCTAGCAATTGCACTACTAGGTATTTACCCAAAGGGTACAAAAATACTGGTTCGAAGGTAATGTATCCCAATATTTACAGCAGCATCATCAACAATAGTCAAACTGTGGAGGGAGCCCAAAAGTCCATCAACAGAAGAATGGATAAAGATGTGGTATGTATATATAATGGAATATTACTCAGCCACCAAGAAGAATGGATTCTGGCCATTTGCAGTGGTCTAGATGGTGCTTGAGTGTATTATACTAAGTGAAATAAGTCAGTCAGAAAAAGACAAATACCATATGATATCACTCATATGTGGAATATAGGAAAGAAAACAGATGAGCATATGGGAAGGGGGTAAAGGAGAGAGAGAAACAAACCATAAGAGACTCAATGATAGAGAACAAACTGAGGGTTGCTGGAGAGAGGTGGGTGGGGGCTTGGCTATATGGGTGATGGGTATTAAAGAGGGCACTTGTTGTGGGGCACCTGGGTTGCTCAGTCTGTTAAACATCTGACTCTTGATTTCAGCTCAGGTCATGACCTCAGGGTTGTGAGATTGAGCCCTGCATTGGACTCTGCACTGAGTGTGGAGCCTGCTTAAGATTTTCCTTCTCTCTCTAACCCCCACCTCAAAAAAAAAAAAAAGAGGGAGGGCACTTGTTGTGACAAGCACTGGGTATTGTATGTGATGAATCACTGAATACTACTACTCAGAAACAAATATTGCACTGTATGTTAACTAAGTAAAATTTAAATTAAATTTCTTATGCATAGTGTACTGGTTTGAATAGTCGTCCCAAAATTCACGTCCATGCAGACCCTCAAAATGTGACCTTATTTGGAAGTAGAGTCTTTGCAGATGTAATCAAGTTAAAACCAAGTCATATTACATAGTATTTTCCAGCCCAATTGTAATGAGATAATCAACAAAGGCATAAAAATTATTTTCAACATTTCCCAATGTGACACTCTGAGCCAGTTTACTCACATAGATTCCAAATAAATCAAGTGCATTTCCATGACCCAGATTTTGAGGCAAGATCCAGATCCAGTTTTCTGTGAACCATAGAGGGGCCTTCACCAGGCACTGGCTCTGTGAGTGCACTGATCTTGGATTTTCCAGGCTCTAGAACTGAGAAATAAATTTCTCCCCCAGTCTATATTTTGTTACAGCAACCTGAATGGACTAATATATTAATTCACTCTATAAATACAATAAAGGAGAAAATACTATATAATTATCCCTGTAGATGCAGAATTTTAGTAGCCATTTTTGATTAAAACTCACCAAGCTAGGAATAAAAGGTAACTTCTTTAATCTGATAAAAGGCAGCCCATAAAACCCTCAACTAACACAGGGTTTCTCAGCAGTGACATTATTGACATCTTTGCCTGGATAATTCTTTGTCATGCAGACTACATGGGTGGGGGTACTGTGCATTATAGGATGCTTAGCAACATCTCTGTCTGATCATTACCCACTAGATGCCAATATCAGCATTATGCCAATTATGACGACCAAGAGTGTCTCCAGACATTGCCAATTGTCTTCTGTGGGCAATTTCCCCACCTTTTCGGAACCATTGAATCAACCATCACATTTAATGGTAACAGACTGAATGCTTTCCCCCTAATAAGTGGAACAAAGCAGAGATGACTAATGTTAACACTCTGATCTCTCTGCTTCTATTGAATATTGTACTGGAGGTCCTATCCAGAACAGGCAAAGTTAAACAATTAATAGGAAGAGAGAATGAAAAAAGTAAAACTGTCTGTTTTCAAAAATGGCATATAAAAAATCCTAAAGAATATTTAGAAAGTAACTACTAAAATAATAAAACTGGTACACTTAAATATATGTCATTGCCAAAAAATTAAATAATACCTAAAATACAATTAATTATACCATTGAAACGTAAAGAAAGATCCAAGAACATTAATGTCAATTAGTCTATAGTTGAAAACAATCCAAACTTGCACTGCCTGATTGCAAGCCTTATCACAGAGCTACAATAATCAAGACAGTGTGTTATTACTGTAAGGACTGGCAAAAAGACTAGCCAAACAGACTAGTGGGTCCAGAAAGTGAAAAGTAATTCACAATAGGGAAAGGATTATTTCCAAAAAAAAAAAAAAAACAGTGAAAGAATAACTGGATTTTCATATTAAACAAATTTTTTGACATTAATGAAATGGTGTAGGAAACTCTAAGCACCTGTCCCTCTGCAGAAACATCAAGAAGGAACTGTCAAAACCAAATCTGTCAGAACTCCGGAAACTGATCCAAAGTTGCAAACAACCAAACAAATGTTGAATCAAGAAAATTACAAACTAAAAGTGGTTGAAAAGGTGCTCTTGCTTGTCCTTACCCAACTGCCTCCCTGGCTCAGTGGCACTTTCCAAGAAGTTAGCCACATTCACACTGTGGGACCCTTGACCCTGGTACCAGAGGCAACAGAGTTAATTTCGCTCACAAAGAATTGTTTGTCTGGGCTAACCTGTCTGGGGACCACCTGAAGGACCAATGCAAGGCATTTATCTTTGTCTCACCTAACTTGGAAAAGACTCAGGACAGTAGAGCTGTAGGCACTGTGAATAAACACTGTAGGCTGAATAAACAGCCCACAATTGCCTGGGGCAAAAGATTGAAGGTGAGGCATATGGATAAGGTGCCAAAAGCCTGGGAGGAAAAGCAGTGGAGCTTTTCGGGAAAAATTGGACATTGAAAAATGTCCGTATATACTAAGGAATTTAAAAAAAAAAACAGGTATATGCCCAGGGAAGGACCCGTTCTCAGGAAAGACCTAAGAAAAACTGAAGCTTTCACTCTAGATTGTCTCCAAGCACAATATAACCAGGAAGTGAAAGCTAAGGCAGAGTTGCAAATGTCCTGGTTAATTTTTGAAGGAATGTCATAACACAGAACCAATGCACAGAGACAGGAGATTTTTTTCCCCTCCTTTTTTTTCTTTTGTTCTCCCTTTCTCTCTCTCTTTCATGGTTCCTGGCATTCAGAGATATATCTATCCAAATACTATCTAAACACAAGTTAAAGGAACACAGATTTCAATACCACATATGATAAGGGATAGAGTTTCTGCATAAATAGGTTGTAAAAGTCACTAAACAATAAAAAAGAGGAAACTGGTAAATGGCAAAGTCTGATTTTTTAGTTACTACACTTAAAATAATCAAATTTTGTTTTCAACCAAATATTACAAATTAAAAGGAAAGTGTAGTCTTTTTAAGTAAAAATAAATAAATAATTGACAGAAATGATCACTGAGGAAGTCCAGATGCTGGTTATCAGACAAAAACTTTATTTTTTTTCTCATTAAACTTTTATTTTAATGGGTCTCAAAATTCTGTGACAGATTTTTGATCAAGTTGTTTCCATTACAAAGTACTGGTTTTAAAAACTAATAATTTAAAACTGCCAAACACACATACACACACAAAACAAATGGCCCACAAAAAAATCCTCCTTTCCTTCTAAGGTTTTCCTATGCATTGTTATCATTAACCAGTCTTTTACTATTAAACATAAATGGCCAATTGACACAAACAGTTCTGAGACCGTTCTTCCACCACTGATTAAGACTGGGGTGGCAACTGGAAAAAAGACAGTCTCTTCAATAAATGGTGCTGGGAAAATTGGACATCCAAATGCAGAAGAATGAAACTAGACCATTCTCTTACACCATACACAAAGATAAACTCAAAATGGATGAAAGATCTAAATGTGAGACAAGGCTCCATCAAAATCCTAGAGAAGAACACAGGCAACACCCTTTTTGAACTTGGCCACCGTAACTTCTTGCAAGATACATCCATGAAGGCAAGAGAAACAAAAGCAAAAATGAACTATTGGGACTTCATCAAGATAAGAAGCTTTTGCACAGCAAAAGAAACAGTCAACAAAACTCAAAGACAACCTATAGAATGGGAGAAGATATCTGCAAATGACATATCAGATAAATAGCTAGTATACAAGATCTATAAAGAACTTATTAAACTCAACACCCAAGAAACAAACAATCCAATCATGAAATGGGCAAAAGATATGAACAGAAATCTCACAGAGGAAGACATAGACATGGCCAACAAGCACATGAGAAAATGCTCCGCATCACTGGCCATCAGCGAAATACAAATCAAAACCACAATGAGATACCACCTCACACCAGTGAGAATGGGGAAAATTAACAAGGCAGGAAACCACAAATGTTGGAGAGGATGCGGGGAAAAGGGAACCCTCTTACACTGTTGGTGGGAATGTGAACTGGTGCAGCCACTCTGGAAAACTGTGTGGAGGTTCCTCAGAGTTAAAAATAAATCTGCCTTACCACCCAGCAATTGCCCTGCTGGGGATTTACCCCAAAGATACAGATGCAGTGAAATGTCGGGACACCTGCACCCCGATGTTTATAGCAGCAATTTCCACAATAGCCAAACTGTGGAAGGAGCCTCGGTGTCCATCCAAAGATGAATGAATACAGAAGATGTGGTCTATGTATACAATGGAATATTACTCAGCCATTAAAAACGACAAATACCGACCATTTGCTTCAATGTGGATGGAACTGGTGGGTATTATGCTGAGTGAAATAAGTCAATCGGAGAAGGACAAACATATGGTCTCATTCATTTGGGGAATATAAAAAATAGTGAAAGGTAATAAAGGGGAAAGGAGAAAAAATGAGTGGGAAATATCAGAAATGGAGACAGAACATGAAAGACTCCTAACTCTGGGAAACGAACAAGGGGTGGTAGAAAGGGAGGTGGGCGGGGGGGGGGGGTGACTGGGTGACGGGCACTGAGGGGGGCACTTGATGGGATGAGCACTGGGTGTTATGCTATATGTTTGCAAATGGAACTCCAATAAAAAATTTTTAAAAATTGTTTAAATCTTAAAGAACTAAAAAAAGAAAAAAAAAGGATGGGGTGGCAGGTATTGGGGATAACATCCATTTAGCCTTCTGAGCTTTCTAGGCAGACTTGATGACCTTGCCTGCTCCAGCTGCCTTCCTCCTGTCCACTGCTTTCATGACACCCATAGCTACCATCTGTCTCATGTTACCTAGAGCAAAATGGCCCACAGGAGGATAGTCAGAGAAGCTTTCAACACACATAAGATTGCCAGGAGTCGTATTAACAATGGCAGCATGACCAGATTTCAAGAATTTGAGATGACCATCTTCCAGCTTCTTTCCGGAATAACTAAGCAATCTTCTCCTTCAGCTCAGCAAACTTGCAAGCAATGTGAGCTGTGTGACAATCTCACACAGGTGCATATCCAGCATTGATTTGGCCTCCATGATTCGGGATGATTACCTGAGCCATGAAGCCAGCTGCTTACATTGGTGGGTCATTTTTGCTGTCACAAGCCACATTGCCACAATGGACATCTCTGACAGATACATTCTTGACACTGAAACCCACAATGTCCCCAGGAAGACCCTCTCTGAAAACTTTATGGTGTATTTCATCAGACTTTACTTCTGTTGCAATGCTGACTGGAGCAAAGGTGACTACCATGCCAGGTTTATGAACACCAGTCTCCACTCAGCTCACAGTACCAATACCACCAATTTTGTAGACATCCTGCAGGGGCAGACACAAAGACTTGTGAGTTAGATGAGTTGGTCACAGAATGCAATCCAGAGATTCAAGCAGTGTGGTTCCACTAGCATTGCCATCTGAATGAGTGACATTACTTTTTTTAAGATTTTATTTATTTATTCATGAGAGACACAAAGAGAGGCAGAGACATAGGCAGAGAGAGAAGCAGGTTCCCTGC
The DNA here is from genome assembly GCF_048418805.1 of Vulpes vulpes. Classification (NCBI taxonomy): domain Eukaryota; kingdom Metazoa; phylum Chordata; class Mammalia; order Carnivora; family Canidae; genus Vulpes; species Vulpes vulpes. Next base: position 78,795,589 of record NC_132796.1, on the reverse strand, counting down.
AGGAAACCCGATGTAGGACCCAATCCGGGGACCCCAGGATCATGCCCTGAGCTGAAGGCAGATACTCAACCACTAAACCATGCAAGTGTTCCAATGGGTAACTTTCCATCCCTTGAACCAAGGCATGTTAGCACTTGGCTCCAGCATGTTGTCACCATTCCCATGTTGTCACCATTCCAGTCAGAAATTGACACAAATGGTACCTGTGTCAGGTGTATAGCCAATTTTCCTCATATAGGTGTTGACTTCTTTAACAATTTATTCATATTGCTTCTCGATACAGGGTGGCTCAGCAAAATCCATTTAACACTAATTAAAATTGCTGTACACCCAGTGTGTAATCCAGAGGGGCATGTCCATGGGTCTGCCCATTCTTAGAGATCCCTGTTTCAAATTCACCAACACCAGCAGCAAAAATCAGGACAGCACAATCAGCCTGATATGTGCCTGTAATCATGTTTTCAATAAAATCTCTGTACCTCAAATATTTTGATAGTTCTTTTGCAATCCCACCACATTTGTAGATTAGATGACCAGTAGTGGTAGACACCCGAATCTATGTGTCCAATGATGACAATGTTGATATGAGTCTTTTCCTTTCCCATTTTGGTTTAGGTTTAGTGGGGGTTTTCATGACACCTGTGTTCTGGTGGCAAACTCATTATGAAAAAGCTAGGCAAAGACTTCAAAACAACTATTTTAAACATACTCAAAAAGCTAAAGAAAACTCTGGGCCAAGAACTAACGGGAACCAGAAAAACAACATGTGAACAAAGGAAAATATCAACAAAGACATAGATGTAAAAAATGGAACCAGGTAGAATTTCTAGAACTAAAAAGCACAATATTTGAAATGAAAACCTCAGCAGAGGTGTTTAACATCAGATATCAGCAGGCAGAAGAAAAAAAAATCAATAAACTTAAAGATACAACAATTGAAATTATCCAGTCTAAGTGGCAGAAAAAAAAAAAGAGAGATAAACAAGCAGAGCCAGGAGACCTGTGGAACACCACCAATTTGAACAAAATACTACATTTTAGAAGTACCAAAGAAAACAGAAAAGAATATTTAAATATTTTTTAAAAAATGTTTTTACTTACTAAATTTGAGACAGAGAAAGAGTGCACATGTCAAGGGGGTACAGAGGGGAAATAGGAGAGAGGGAGGGAGAATCTCAAGCAGGCTCCACGCTCAGTGCAGAGCCTGATGTGGGGCTGAATCTCACGACACTGAGATCATGACCTGAGCCAAAATCAAGAGTTGGACACTAAAGCAACCGACCTACCCAGGTGCCCCTAACTATTCTTTCTAAGAATATTTTTTAAACAGTAGCTGAAAACTTCCCAAGTTTGATTATACATGAATCTAAACATTCAAGAAGTTCAATGGACTCCAGGTAGGATAACTCAAAGAGATCCAAGACACATTCTAATCAAACTGCCAAATACAAAGACAAAGAATGTGTAAAGCAGCAAGAGAGAAGCAACTCAACACTAAGAAAAGATTTTCAATAAGTTAACAGCTCACTTCTCATCAAAAACCATGGAGGCCAAAAGGCAATGTAATGACATATTAAAGTACTAAAAGTAAAGGAACGCTGAAACTCAAGAATTCCATATCTAGCAAAAACCATCCTTCAAAAATGGAGGTAAAATTAAGACATGCTTAAGTAAATAAAATCTGAGGCTATTCATTGCCAACAGAACTGCCTTACAAGAAATGCTAAAGAAATTTCTTCAAGCTGAAATGAAAGGATACAAGACAGCAACCCAGAGGCTTATGAAGAAATAAAGATCTCTGGTAAAGGTAGGTATGCAGGTAAATATAAAAGCCAGTATATAGGGGCAACCCAGGTGGCTCAGTGGTTTAGTGCTGCCTTCAGCCCAGGGCATGATCCTGGAGACCCAGGATGGAGTCCCACATCAGGCTCCCTGCATGGGGCCTGCTTCTCCCCCTGTCTGTGTCTCTGCCTCTCTCTCTTTCTGTGTCTCTCATGAATAAATAAAGTCTTTGGAAAAAAAGCCAGTACATAATATTATCAGTTTGTAACTCCACTTTTTATTTCCTATATAATTCAAAAATCAAATGCATAAAAAGATAATTATAAATATATGTTAAAGGATACACAATGTACAAAGATACAACTTATGAGAAGAACAATATAATGTCCACTCAAATCAGATTTTGTAAATTTAGTACATTGATTTTATTCCCCAGGGTAACTACTAAGAAAATATGTAAAATGAATAGATAAAAGGAAATGATAAGAGAATAAAATAGTACAATACAAAAAAAAATCTATCAAACACAAAAGAAGAAATGAATGGAGAAAAAGAAAGGCAAAAGGGGTGTAAGACATACAGAAAATAAACAGCAACAGTAAATCCATTTTTTTTAAGATTTTATTTATTTATTCATGAAAGACACAGAGAGAGAGAACGGCAGAGACGTAGGCAGAGGGAGAAGCAGGCTCCTGGCAGGGAACCTGATGTGGGACTGGATTATGAGACCGCGGATCATGCCCTGAGCGAAGGGCAGGTGCTCAACCGCTGAGCCACCCAGGCATCCCTAAAAGTAATTATTTTAAATGTAAATGGATTAAACTCTCTATCAAAAGGCAGAGGTTGGCAAAATGGACTGAAAGTTATAGAAAGAAAAAGGATATTTCCTCCAAATAATGACCAAAAAAAAGCTAGAGTATCTAGCTATAACATTAGACAAACTAGAATTTAATCCAAAACCTGCTACAAGAAACAAACAATGGCATTACATACACATATTTCTTACATTGATGCATAAATAATTTATAAATTATAAACATACACACAAAACAATAGAGCCCCATATATACGAAGCAAATATTGACAGGCTAAAAGACAGAATTAGACAGTTGTACAATAATAGCTGAAGAGTTCAATAACCAAGTTTCAAAAATGTACAAAACATCTAAAAAAAGATTAATAAGAAAATAGAGGTCTTGAACAATATCTTAAGCCTAGTCCCAAAAGACAAGTATAGGACACTTCACTCTAGAGCAATTACACATTCTTCTCAAGTGCACATGGAACATTCTTCAAGACAGAACCTATACAGACCACAAAACCAGCCTCAATAAATTAAAAAATATTGAAATCCTATGAAGTACATTCTCTAAGCACAATGGAATGAAGCTAGATTTCAATAAAAGAAGAAAAACTGGACATGAAAATTAAACAATGCACTCTTAAACAACCAAAGTTCAAAGAAAAAAATCAAAAAGGAAATTAGAAAACAGAGAATGAATGTGAAAACACAACAGGAACACCTGGGTGGCTCAGTGGTTGAGCATCTGCCTTAGGCTCATAGTATGATCCTGGGGTCCCAGGATCCGGGATCTGGCCCCACTTCGGGCTCCTGCAAAGAGCCTGCTTTTCCCTCTGCCTATGTCTTTGCCTTTCTCTGTGTATCTCACATGAACAAATAAATAAAATCTTTAAAAAAAAGGAGGAAAGGTCTCAAACAGTAACCTACCTTTATACCTTAGAAATATCAGAAAAGAAGAGCAAAATAAATGCAAAGCTAGCAGAAGGAAGTAAATTCTAAAAATTAGAGTGGAGATATGTTATATAGAAAATAGAAAAAACGATGGAGAGTATCAGTGAAACCAAAATTGACTCCTTGGAAACATCAACAAAATCAAACAACCTTTATCTAGACTGAAAAATTAGAGAAGATGTAAATAACTGAAATTAATGGAAGATGAAACATTATTACCAACTTTACAGAAATAAAAAGGGTCATAAAAGAATATTATAAATACTTGTACACCCAAAAAATTAGCCAACTTAGATAAAATGAACAAATTATTAAAACAGACTACCAAAACTAACTCAAAAAGAAATTGAGATGGAGCTAGAAAGTATTATGCTAAGTGAAATATGTCAGAGAAAGACAAATACCATATGATTTCACTCATATGTGGAATCTAAGAAACAAAAGAAATGAACAGAGTGGGGAATAAGAGAGAAAGGCAAACCAAGAAACAGGCTCTTAACTCTAGAGAACAAACTAATGATTATCAGACGGGAGGTAGATGGGGAAGTGGGTGAAATAGGTGATGGGAATTAAGGAATACACTTGTTGTGATGAGCACTGGGTATTGTACAGAAGTGTTGGATCACTATATTGTATAACTGAAACTAGTATTACACTGAATGCTAAATAACTATAATTTAAATAAAAACTTAAAAAATAGTTGAACAAAGAAGATGCGGTATAGAGAATTAAAAATTATCAGCCATTCCCACCAACAGTTCAAGAAGGTTCTCCTTTCTCCACATCCATCCAACACTTGTTGTTTCCTATCCTATTAATTTTCGCCATTCTCACTGGTGTGAGGTGGTATCTCATTGTGGTTTTTATTTGTATTTCCCTGACGGCAAGTGATGGAGAACATTTTCTCATGGGCTTGTTGGCTATGTGTAGGTGTTCTTTGGTGAAATTTCTGTTCATGTCTTCTGCCCATTTCGTGAGTGGATTGTTTGTTTCTTGGGTGTTGAGTTTAATAAGTTCTTTACAGACCTTGGATACTAGCCCTTTATCTGACATGTCATTTGCAAATATCTTCTCCCATTCTGTAGGTTGTCTTTGAGTTTTGTTGACTGTTTCTTCTGCTATGCAAAAGCTTTTTATCCTGATTAAGTCCCAATAGTTCATTTTTGCTTTTGTTTCCTTTGCCTTCACAGATGTATCTTGCAAGAAGTTACTATGGCCAAGTTCAAAAAGGGTGTTGCCTGTGTTCTCCTCTAGGATTTTGATGGATTCTTGTCTCACATTTAGATCTTTTATCCATTTTGAGTTTATCTCTGTGTATGGTGTAAGAGAATGGTCTAGTTTCATTCTTCTGCATATGGCTGTCCAATTTTCCCAGCACCATTTATCGAAAAGGCTGTCCTTTTTCCAGGAGATAGTCTCTCCTCCTTTGTCAAATATTAGTTGACCATAGAGTTGAGGGCCCATTTCTCAGTTCTCTATTCTGTTCCATTGCTCTAGGTATCTGTTTTTGTGCCAGTACCACACTGTCTTGATGATCACAGCTTTATAGTACAACTTGAAATCCAGCATTGTGATGCCCCCAGCTCTGGTTTTCTTTTTCAATATTCCCCTGGCTATTTGGGGTCTTTTCTGATTCCACACAAATCTTAGATTATTTGTTCCAACTCTCTGAAGAAAGTCCATGGTATTTTTACAGGGATTGCAGTGAATATGTAAATTGCCCTAGGTAGCATAGACATTTTCACAATATTAATTCTTCCAATCCATGAGCATGGAATATTTTTTCATCTCTTTGTGTCTTCCTCAATTTCTTTCAAAAGTGTTTTGTAGTTTTTAGGGTATAGATCTTTTATCCCTTTGGTTGGGTTTATTCCTAGGTACCCTATGGTTTTGGGTGCAATTGTAAATAGGACTGATTCCTTAATTTCTCTTTCTTCAGTATCATTGTTAGTGTAAAGAAATGCCACTGATTTCTGGGAATTGATTTTGTACCCTGCCACATTGCTGAATTGCTGTATGAGTTCTAGGAATCTTGTGGTGGAGTCTTTTGGGTTTTCTATGTACAGTGTCATGTCATCTGTGAAGAGGGAGAGTTTGATTTCTTCTTTGCCAATTTGAATCCTTTTTATTTCTTTTTGTTGTCTGATGCTGAGGCTATGACTTCTAGTACTATGTTGAATGTCAGTGATGAGAGTGGACATCCCTGTCGTGTTCCTAATCTTAGGGGAAAGGCTCTCAGGTTTTCCCCACTGAGAATGGTATTTGCTGTGGGCTTTTCATAGATGGCTCTTAGGATACTAAGGAATGTTCCCTCTATCCCTATACTCTGAAGAGTTTTGATCAGGAATGCAAACTGGGACAGCCAGTCTGGAAAGCTGTGTGGAGGTTCCTCAAAGAGTTAAAAATAGAGCTACCCTGTGACCCAGCAATTGCACTACTGGGGACTTACCCCAAATATACAGATGTAGTGAAACATCAGGAGACCTGCACCCCAATGTTTATATAGCAGCAATGTCCACAATAGCCAAACTGTGGAAGGAGCCTCAATGTCCTTCAACAGATGAATAGATAAAGAAGATTATATATAAATATATAAATATATATATATATATACACACATATATATATACATATACACACACACACACAATGGAATATTATTCAGCCATTAGAAAGGACAAATACCTACCACTTGTTTCGACTTGAATGGAACTGGAGGGTATAATGCTGAGTGAAGTAAGTCAATTGGAGGACAATGATCATATGGTTTCATTCATACAGGGAATATAAGAAATAGTGAAAGGGGTTTTAAGGTAAAGGAGGAGAAATGAGTGGGAAAAATTAGAGAGGGTGACAAAACATGAGAGACTCCTAACTCTGGGAAACAAACAAAGGGTAGTGGAAGGGGAGGTGGGCAGGAGGATGGGGTAACTGGGTGATGGGCACTGAGAAGGGAACTTGATGAGATGAGCACCGGGTGTTATAATATATGTTGGCAAACTGAACTTGAATTTTAAAAAAATAATAACTAAATAAATAAATAGATAAATAAATAAATAAATAAATAGGGCAGCCCGGGTGGCTCAGTGGTTTAGTGCTGCCTTCAGCCCAGGGCCTGATCCTGGAGATCCGGGATCGAGTCCCATGTCGGGCTCCCTGCATGGAGCCTGCTTCTCCCTCTGCCTGTGTCTCTGCCTCTCTCTCTCTCTCTCTCTCTCTCTCTGTGTGTGTGTGTGTGTGTCTCTCATGAATAAATAGATGAAATCTTTAAATAAATAAATAAATAAATAAATAAATAAATAAATAAATAACAGCCATAAAAAACAATGAGATCTTGCCATTTGCACCAATGTGTATGGACCTAGGGGTTATTATGCTAAGTGAAATAAGTCAAAGAAAGATAAATACCATATGATTTTACTTATACGTGGAATCTAAAAAACAAAACAAGTGATTGAATAAAAGCAAAAACAGAGCCTTAAGTACAGAGAACAAACTAGCGGTTGCCAAAGAGGAGGTGGAAGATGAGCAAAATAGATAAAGGAGATTTAAACATACAAACTTAAGAGTTATAACATACATAAATCTCAGAGATAAAAATAAGCATAAGGAATATAGTCAATATACTATAATAATGTGTGGTAACAGATGGTAACTACTATGTTGTACACCTGAAACTAAGATAACTTCATATGTGAATTATATTTCAATACTTAAAGAAAAAGAGAAAAGAAATAGAGAATCTGAACAAGATTTTAACAAGAAACTGAATTAGTCATAAAAAAAACCTCACAAAAAAGTAAAATCTATAATCAGATAGCTTCATTGGCAAATTCTACCAAATATTTAAAGAAAATTTTAACACCAATTCTTCTCAAACTCTTCCAAAAGTAGAAGATGAGGTCACACTAATTCATTCTATGAAGCCAATATTATCCTGATACCAAAACCAGACAAAGACAAAAAAGAAAACTACAGACCAATACTCCCTATAAAAAACAGATGCAAAAAAATCTCAACAAAATACTGGCAAACTAAATCCAATAGTATACTAAAAGGATTATACACCATGACGTGGTGAAATTTATCCCAGGAATGCAAGAATGGTTCAACATAAGAAAATTGATATAATAGGCCACATTAATAGAACAAGAAGCAAAAGCCATGTGATCATCTTAATTGTTATACAAAATACATATGACAAAGTCCAACACCCTTTCATGATAAATGCATTCAGAAATTAGGAATAGAAAGAAAACTTTCTTAACATGATAAAAATTATTTATGAAAAACTCACACCTAACTCAATACTCAATGGTGAAAGATTAAAAGCTCTTCCTCCAAGATCAGGTAGAAGATAAGAATGTTTGCTTTCATCACTTCTATTCAACTTGGTACCAGAAGCCAATGCCAGAGTAATCAGGTAAGGAAAAGAAATAAAATGCATCCAAATTTGAAAGGAAGAAAAAAAATTATGTCTGTTTCAGATGATGTGATCCTCTATATAAAGTCTTGAAGAATCTACAAATAAAATATTAGAGCTAATAAATGAGGTCAGCAAAGTCTTAGGGCTACAAGATGAACAAAAAAATTGTTTCTATATAATCATAATGAACAATCTGAAAAAGAAATTAATAAAACAATTTATAATACCATCCAAAATAATAAATGTCTAGGAATAAATTTAACCAAGTAAATGAAAGACATGTACATAGACAACATTGATGAAGGAAATTTAAAAAGACCTAAATAGGGATGCCTGGCTTTGCTGGTAAAGCATGTAACTCTTGATCTCAGGGTCATGAGTTCAAGCCCCACACTGAGGGTAGAGTTTATTTTTAAAAATAAAAGGGAAAAAAAGATCTAAATAAATGGAAAGACAACTTGTGTTCCCGAATTGGTAGACTCAACAATATCGTGATGGCATTGCCACGTAAAGCAATCTAGAGACTCAGTAAAATCCTTAACAAAATTTCAACAGCCTTTTGAGCAAAAATGGAAAAGTTGATCCTCAAATTCATATGAAATTACAAGGGGCCCCAAATAGCCAAAATATTCTAGAAAAGGTAAAGAAAGTTGAAGGACTCACACATCCCAGTTTCAAAACTTACTATAAAGCTATGGTTGGTACTGGCATAAGGACAAACTAATAGCTAGTGGAATAGAATTGAGAATCCAGAAGTAAACCCATACATCTATGATGAATTTATTTTTGACAAGGGTGCCTAGACCATCTAATGGGAAAATAACAGTTTCTTCGACAAATAGTACTGGGACAACTGTATATCTACATGCAAAGGAATAAAGTTGTATCTCTACCTCATGACATTTACAAAAACTAATTCAAAATGGATCAATGTCCTAAATACAAAATCTAAAACTATAAAAATCTTGTAAAAAATCATGGGAGTAAATCTTCATGATGTTGGATTTAACAATGGAAATCTTAGATATAACACCAAAAGTATGAGCAACAACAACAAAAAAGTAGAGAAATTGGACTTCATGAAAATTAAAAACTTTTGTGCATAATAGGATATTATTAAGAAAGTGAAAAGATGACCTACAGAATGGGAGAAAATATTTGCAAATCATGTATTTGTTTAGTATCCAGAATATATACAGAAGTCTTATAACTCAGCAAGGAAAAGACTAACAATCCAATCAAAAAATAGGCAAAGGCCTTGAATAGATATTTTCCCAAAGATATGCAAACAGGGAACAATCACATGAAAAGATGTTCAACATCACTGGTGATTAAAGAAAATGTAAATCAAAACCACAATGAAGAATTTCTTCATGAACAAATTAAGATGGCCATAGTAATAATAATAGATGGCAATAAAACAAAATAAAAAAAAGATGGAGAATTGGGATGCTCATGCATTGCTGATAAGAATGTAAAATGGTTCAGCCCTGTAAAAAACAGCTTGGTGGCCTCTCAAAAAGACAGGATTACCATCTGGCCCAGTAATTCTACTCTTAGGTATATAACCCAAAGTATTGGAAACAAGTATTCTCTCTCTCTACACACACACACACACACACACACACACACAATGTTCATAGCAGTATTATTCACAATTCCTTAAGGGAAAACAACCCAAATGTCCATCAGTAGATGTATGGATAAATAAAATGTAGTATATTCATAAATGCAATATTATTCAAATATAAAAATGAAGTGGTGGTAGATGATACGATGGGGATGAACCTCAAAAACATCATTCTAAATGAAAGAAATCTGTGAAAGAAGAAATGAAAACACCTTTTTAAGTGAAAGAAGCCAGACACAAAAGGTCACGTAATGTAGGATTCCATTTATATGAAATATCTGGAATAGGTTAATGGGCTCTGTCTCCACAGAGACAAAATGCAGATTGGCGGTTTCTAGAGGCTGGAGGGGAGGGGTGGAAATAGGGAGAAACTGCTCAAGTATGAGGTTCTATTTTGGAACATTAAAAATGTCTGGATCCAGATAAAGGTGGTGGTTGCACAGCATGGTGAATGTACTACATGTCACTGAATTATTCATGTTAAATGGTTAATTTTATATTATGTGAATTGTATAGTTATGTGAATTTTACATTATGTGAATGTAACAATAAATTCACGTAATACATGAAATTTGTGAATGAAATTCACAACAAATTTTTTAAAGAATTGAACCAGAATCCTATGTGTTGTACACAAAATAACTCTAAATGGTTCAAAAGCTAAACTTATCAAATATATAGAAGAAAATAAGTGAAACTGAGAACTTGCATGTAGTTAAAGGCTTCTTATACACGACCAAAAAGCAATAATAATAAAAGACAAAATTGTTAAACTCAACTTCATCAAAAATTTTAAATACCTGAATTGAAACATACTGTTAAGGAAAAGAAAATACAACCCACAGAATTATAAAACTACTGTGTGTGTGTGTGTGTGAGTACACATATGACAAAGAATATGTATCCAGAATACAAAAATTTTTAATTTATGAAGATAATACACTTTTTTAAATAGGAGAAGATTACAGAAGACACTTCACAAAAGAAGATATCTGAACGGCCAACAACTACATGAACATATGCTCAGCATCGGGAAAATCAAAATAAAACAAGGTACTCCAACATATCCACTAGGATGGCTATGATTAAAAAGATCCAATACACTGCTGGTGGGAATGTAAAATAGTATAATTACTTTGACAAATATTTCAGCAGTTTCTTGTGAAGTTAAACACATTATACACTCCATTCCTCTATATCTACCCAGAAGAAATGAAAATTATGGGTATAAAATGACTTGTACACAAATGTTCATAGTGAAAGATAGCAGATCAGTGGCTTCCAGGGTACCAAGACAGGGCAAGATTTTACTGGAAAAGGACAGAGGTGAACTTTTGGGGGGTAATGAAACTATTCAATACCTTACCTATTGTCGGTGTATACATTTGTCAAAATTCAGTAACTGTACACTTAAAATGGATGCAGTTTATTGTATGTAAAATATTTTACATACAATAAATATATTGAAATATTGAAATAAAAATTTTGAAATAAAAATATTTCAAAAAAAGTTGATTTTAAAAAAATAGAAGGGAGGGCAGCCTGATTTGGGACTTGGACCTCTTCAGTAAGATTTCCACAGGCAACTCCCATGAGGGACGCTTCACTGAGGTCCCTGTTTGCGCCAAGGAATGCGGAGGCAAAACATTGTTGGAATAGCTAAGTTATTCACTTGTTCCCTTAAATTTACTAAATGGCATGCTGTATTTCCTGAAATATTCAAAGTATTTATTTAAATTTCCTTTGGGTAGAAAAGAACCCCCCAAATTAGTTTAGAAATAATAAACTTACATATATGTAACATATGCATACCAATATACATACACATTACTGTAATTATCAAAATATTTAGTTTTAACCCAATAAATAATTTAATATTTAAAAACCTTAAGAAGCTTCCTAGGAAATCAAAGTGCTCAAAGCAGTTTTAACAGTTCTCCCCTGTGACTACAGATAAACTTGCTTTCTTGTTTATGCATTACTTTTAATTTTTCCCTTATAACTACTTCCATTTCCCCATTTTCCCGTCTTTTGGTCCATTTCATCTCTAGTCAGATCACACTATTTAAGGAATTGTATCTGTTTTTTAAATATACCAAATATTGGTGTATTCATATTTAACTGACATATGTATAGCCAATACCTTTAGAAATAGACTAAAAAAGTTCTTTTATCTTTCTACTTTGTGGTAAAGACCAAAGAAGAAGAAAAATAATCAAAAAGGAAAAACAAATTACTATGCTTAAGGAAAAGCAACTAGATTTCACTGAATTGTATTAAAAGAGACTACAGATCCTGTGGAAAATTATAGTTATCAATTATTTAACACTTACTATGTGGTACATATTAAGACACTTTAGGTTAGCATTATTAGCCTAATTAGTAGGTGGAAGAGTTATGACTTAAACCAAGCCTGATGTCAATGGCCATGCTCTAAAACAAATCATTATACTCTTCTACTAGAGTAACTTTAGAACCAACTATTGAAGAGGCTCTGTACTGCCATAAAAAGAGAAGAATTTGTCCTGCTTACTGCAAACACTAAAATGCTAAAGTAGTCTATCATTCCAACTCCAGGCCCCTTGGTGTCCAGGCTAAACTATTGCAGCATTCTCTCTTTACCCCAATTCTGAAATGTAACCTAACTTCCAAATTCTGCTCCAATAATTTGCTGTGATAAAGTGCTACATTAAAGCAACAATGAGGGATCCCTGGGTGGCGCAGAGGTTTGGCGCCTGCTCTTGGCCCAGGGCGCGATCCTGGAGACCCGGGATCGAATTCCACGTCGGGCTCCCGGTGCATGGAGCCTGTTTCTCCCTTTGCCTATGTCTCTGCCTCTCTCTCTGTGTGACTATCATAAATAAATAAAAAATTAAAAAAAATAAAGCAACAATGAGAAGGAGCTAAATGTACCTCCCACACTACTCTTTGACTACCTGACAAAGGAATGGCTAAAAAATATGCAGAATCTTTAAAGAGGATGGATGTAACATGTCTAATGGCATGCCGCTCTCACTGTACCTAGCTGCAATCACCTATACCATCTTCTAAACAAAATCAGAAAAATCTCCATCCTCTCAGTAATACAAACCCTAAGAGTGTACCTCCCTTCTACAACTCCGTCTCTTTCAGCTAGGTTGGAGTCAACTCTCAACCACTGAGGCTGACACAATTTTCTTCTTTTTCAAATTATAACTTGGGGGTAGGTATCGGGACAGCAACAGGAAATATGATTCAATATTTCCAATCAATTTTGGGATAAAAAGCATAAACTATTTTAAAATGATTTTATTAAGTCTTTGGAATAAATTATAGAACTCACAAGTAATTAAAAACTAAGACACTTTTTTGAAGCGTTTAGTAAAGAGTAACTACATGTTTTACAAATCCTGAATATCCTAATTCAACTACAAAACACTCAATTAAAACATAAAGATTTAAAATTCTTTTTTTAAGTAGGCTCCACACCCAATGTGGAGCCCAATGTGGGGCTGAGATACAACCCTGAGATAAAGACCTGAGCTGACATCAAGAGTCAGACACTCAACCAACTGAGCCACTGAGGCACCCCTGAAATTCTTTTTTTCTTAACCAGGAAGGAATTTGTATTTTATAGCAACTTTGGTGTCAATTTATCTAAAGATTTTGGATACATTCACAAGAACCTAAAATAAAATCATAGGTTTCATACATATGTTACATATTTTGCTCCAAATATAAGTGAAAAAGTTGGATCCAGTATTCAAAATATCACTTTTTTTAGCATTGACAAAGTAAAAATGGAAAGGTGTTTGTTATTCAGTGGAGGGAAAAGATAAGGAGACTACATGTTACACTTTACATGAAAGAGTACAAAGTAAAGATGACTCCTCTTCATTGTGTTCAATGACAGAATTATTACTGGTTTTAGGTTATTCTGTCAGCCTCTCGAATTTTCTACTTAAAAAAACCCACTGAAGTTCTATTCTAGAAAAGCAGGTAAAGGAAAACTCTAAATTAATATGAAATGTTTATTAAAATAATAAAATCTTGTTTTAGTTTCTTTCATTAATTCACCTAGCCTTTTTTCCTTTAATAATGATGGTATAAAAATAGTTAACTCTAGGGATCCCTGGGTGGCGCAGTGGTTTGGCGCTTGCCTTTGGCCCAGGGTGCGATCCTGGAGACCCGGGATCGAATCCCACATCAGGCTCCCGGTGCATGGAGCCTGCTTCTCCCTCTGCCTATGTCTCTGCCTCTCTCTCTCTCTCTCTGTGACTATCATAAATAAATAAAAAATTTTTAAAAAAATAGTTAACTCTAAAATATGTTAACCTGTTTAAATCCAAAAATGTTAAAATATACAGTAGTAAGCTAATATTCAATATTTTTAAAACATTTTTATTGCAAAAGTAATAAACATTTACTATAGATAGCTGAGGAAATACAGGTAAAAAAATCCTGTAATTTCACTGTCATCCTCTAAGTCTTTTTTTCTCTATTTAATTTGGAATAAACATTTATCATGGAGATGAAATGTTAGGCCCTCAAGTATCCTACCCAAAATTAACCAAGTTAATGTTCCTAGTAGTACACATTTCTATTAATTGTGATTTAAACAGAACATATTTCTAGACTCTTGTTTTCCAAAATAATTTACATTTCTATTAATGTTTAAACCCAATAAAAATCTTTATAGAATTTTTAAGTACTATGAGGTAAGAATACAGATGGAAAAGTAAACAGGTTAAGAAAAACTAAGAAAAGGTTGTAATCTGAAATGATTTAATCCCTTCCACCTCTTGAATATTTTCAGTTTTATTCAGATTAAATCAGGACCTGATTTTAAAACAAAGCCAGGAAAAAATAAAAATAATAAAATAAAATAAAATAAAATAAAATAAAATAAAATAAATAAAATAAAATAAAATAAAATAAAATAAAAACAAAGCCCGGGAACACTAAGTGAAATAAATTGGACAAAGATAAATACTATGTGATTTCACTTATATCTGTTACCTATAAAACAAAACATGAATAAACAAACAAAAAGGAGAATCAGACCTATAAATACAAAGATGAAACTGATGGATGCTAGAGGAGAAGAGGGTAGGGGAATGGGCAAAATGGGTGAAGGGGGGTAGGAGATGCAGGCTTCCAGTTATAGAATGAATAAGTCATTGGAAGAAAAGGTACAGCATATGGAATATAGTCAATGGTGTTGCAGTAGTGTTGTATGGTAACAGATGGCAGCTACACTTGTGAGCAGAGCATAACTGTAAGAGTTATTGAATCCCTATGTTGTATACCTGAAACAAATCTAACATTATATGTCAACTATACTCAAATAAAAACAAACAAAACCTGGGTAAATAATGTTTACAATGTCTCTTGAAAATCAGAAAAGACCTGATTTTGAACTCACCATTGTTTTTTAGCATACTGACAAATTCAAATTGTAATGATTTAACCATTTGGAGAAAAAAATATTTCCCTTTTCTTACGTGTGTATCATGAAGTAGAGGGGAAAAATGAGAATATCGGCGTGAAAATCTATTAAGAAACAGGTAAGTTTATAAGACTATGTTTTTTATATAAATGTTGTCAGTCTGTAAATTAAAATATGTCAGTCAAATTAGTCAGGAAAACAAATCCAAGCCCCTGAAGATGAAACTCTTTTCCAATCTCTAAGAAAGGTGACCTTTTTCAGTTTAGCCTCATTTGTTATTTTTACATTAGTTTGTGGTTTTTTCCATTATACAGTATACACAAATGAAGGCATGAAGGCAGTGATAAGGTCTAATAAGCTGTGACATTACAAAAAGAAGTCTTTACTGCAACTGTGGAGAAAAATGAAATGCCCAAATAGGCTGTAAAAGATAAGCAAGCAAGTAAGATTGAGAGAGCAAGAAATGAATTTATCCACTATTAACCAAATTACTATAAATTGCGTATACTCATTCTGAAGTAAAATCATCTTTAAAAATTAAAAACCCAGGAATTCAACTGACCATAAGAACTAGGGGAAAAAAGCTGTTATTTTTCTTCTTCCAAAATGTATCCAGTATATCTTTAGGGAGTGAGGGGAATGGAAGATGGGGAAATCCACAACCTATGGAGATAGATTTTACCAGACAGTGGAAACTTTCAACATACCCACATGTGAAGAAAGTATATAGCTTATTTTACAAATCACAACATAGTAAGAATTGACTCACTTTGAAAAAAAAAAAAAAAAAACAATGAAAATTAACATGACCTCAAAGCCAGGGCAAATTGGCTCATTAACAGCCAGCTAGGAAAACTACTCAGAAGGGATACCAAAGCTTAATAAATGCTTCACATTTCAAAAGACTTCCTGAAACTAAATTAACTCAGAATGGGTAAGGCCATTTTATATAGGGTCATTGTTCAAGCATTTCTCCTACAAAGTCAAAATGAAAGAAGGTAGAAAAAGAGTCTTCCTCATTTCAAAATAATTGTATTTTTAAAATATTTTTATCAATGGCCAAATCCGGGACCTATTATAGCTGAATTCTTTGTTTCCTACAATATTATCAAATAAGACAGTTAAATAAACAGAAAATAAAAACTATCATAATTATCCTAATTTCTCATTCCTTAAACTTCACAGGCAAGAGAAGAAATAGCTCTATATTATTATTAAAGGGATAGTATGAGTATGACAAAATTAATTAATCCTAAAGACTTTACTTTCCATTAATTATATGAAAGGCTTTGTGCTAGATGATGTGAAGTATATAAGTAGAAAATGATCCTCTTATATTGATAGATAACTCTTATATTGTAAGATATAACTTATATCTTATAGATAACTCTTATATGGTAGATTTAGGTAGATAAATGGATGGATAGAAACATAGGTAAATAGATGACAAAATCTAGTTTTAGAAGTCTTTGCAAAGGAAATAATCTTAAATTCAAATATTTTTGTTCAAAAATTTTGACAGCTGTGTTAAAAAATAAAAGCAGGCTATGGGTAGCCCTGGTGGCGCAGCGGTTTAGCGCCGCCTGCAGCCCGGGGTGTGATCCTGGAGACCCGGGATGGAGTCCCACATCGGGCTTCCTGCATGGAGCCTGCTTCTCCCTCTGCCTGTGTCTCTGCCTCTCTCTAGTTCTCTCTGAATGAATAAATAAATAAATCTTTAAAAAAAATAAAAAAATAAAAGCAGGCTATGTTGGATCGTTATTGGACTTACCCTCTTGCCATAAACTACCAGAAAACTGCAAAAATATGTGGAACAAATATTTTCAGACATTGGGAAAAGTTAGCAAAGACTGTGGTCTCAATATTTATTTTAAACTTTCTCCTGAAGGCCCTAACAATAAGATAGAGGAGAAAAAAGAGTGCATAGTAGAATAAAAGAAGTAAATACATCCTAATTCACAAAATACATAATGACATTTTCAGATAATTCTAAGTAATCCATAAAAGAGCTACCAGAAATAGTAAAATAATTTAGCAAGGTCACAGCATACAAGTCAATAAAAACATCAATTGTATTTCTATATACTATCAATAAACAACTGAAAAAAGAAAAAAAATGCCATTAATAATACTATTCAAACACTTGAATTCTAGGGATGAATTTAACAAAGTATATATAAGACCTACACACTGAAAAATACAAAACATTACAGAGAGAAATTAAAGAAGACCTTAATAAACAAACATATATAATGTTCATTCATTAGAATGCTGAATACTATTAAGACATCAATTTTCCCCCCAAATGATCTGCAGATTAAACACGATAACATTAAAAATTCCAGGAGTTTCATTTGTATGAATTGAAAAGCTAATTATAAAGTTATATAGAAATGCAAAAGAAGATTAGGAGGAAAAGGAGGAAGAGGAAGAGAAGATGGAGGAGAAGGAAATGAACCAAAAATTTGAAAAAGGGCGAATCTGGAGAATTTGCACTACTTTATTTAAATCCTTATTATAAAACTATAGTAATGAAGATAGTGTGGTATTAAGAATATAGATATAAGTTGATAGAACAGATTAGAGTCCAAAAATAGACTCATACACATATGGTTAGTTAATTTTCAACAAAGGTACCAAGGTAATTCAATGTGGGAAGGGATCATCTTTTCAATAAATGGTGCTGGAACTAGCTAAACAAATGGGAAAAAATAACTGAACTAGTTTTCTTATAAAATTCCATACAGAAAATTACTAAATGTGTCAAAAGTTAAAATTATAAAAGCAACTTTTAGAAGCAAACATGGGAGAAAATCTTGATTACTCTGAGGGCAGCCAAAGATTTCTTAAAGGACACAGAAAGCCATAACCATAAAAAGGTGATAAACTGGACTGTGCCAAAATTAAACATTTACTCTCTGAAAATACCAGTTACAAAATTGAAAAGGCAGCCACTAAGTAGGAGAACATATTCACAAAACGTGTATGTATTAGTTTAGACAAGATGTTGCATCCAGAATACATAAAGAGCTCTTACTATACACCTATAAGAAAAAAAAAAGAAATGGCCTACAGAAGAACACAACATGGATGAAACACAAATGTATCATGTAAATGAGAAAAAAACTAGACTCAAAAGGTTACATACTGGATTATTCAATCTACATGACATAATGAAAAAAAAAGGTACAATCGTAGGAAGAGAAAATAGATGAGTGATTGCCAGGAACTGAGGGTAGATTGGAGGAAGGGGCTAATTATAAAGGGGCTGCATAAGGACATATTTTGAGGTGATGAAACCTCTCTGAATCTTGATTATGATGGTAGTTACATGATTGTATGCTTTTATCAAAATTCATAGAATAGTACACCAAATACAGTACATTTTATAAATATAAATAAGAAGATAACTATAAGAAAACTACCAGGTGATTGCAATACTCAGATATCAAAATGGTTAAAAATAAAGAGTAACTATAATAATAGCAAATGCAGGCAAGGATGAGGAAAAACTAGAACTTTCATACACTGGTGGAATGTACAATGGTACAACCACTTTGGAAAACAATGTTTAAGTTTCTTGTAAAGTTAAAAATAGACTTATGATACAACCCAGCAACTACATTACTTGATTACTTATCCAAGAAAACGAAAGCACATGTCCACACAAACACTTGTTGCCACATTCATAGCAGAGAAGTGGGGGAAACTTTGAAGATGCTTTTCTCCATTCTGACTCAATATTCAGTACTTTTCCACTCCTAGTCTTTCTTCTGCCCCGGTCCCTAGGTCCATAAAACTGTGGGAGCTTTTGTTTGAGGCTTCTTCATCAGTGAGATGACCTGACCCTCAAGTTCATGCTTATCCACAGGATCTGGAGCCATCTCGTTGAGAAAAATGTAAATGGGAGGGAAGCGGAGTAGGTACTGTTCCTGGTTTAGTCTCTTGCTTATACAGTAATAGTAAGCAATTAAAGACTTGACTGTAACTTTCATTTTGACTTGTTTTAGTTGGTTACTCAAACTTAAAAGCTCAGCTGAGCTCCTAATTTGATCATCTGAATAGGTGCAAATTATTTCTTGTTAAAATTCAACATCTTTTTAATCTCAGGATATAGGAATGGAAAAGGACCTCCTCATTCTGTAACTATGAAAAATTTAAAGCAAACATAAGGGCAAAATACTGAATATCTTCCCCAAAAGACGGAGTATAAAACTACATGCCTTCTTAGCATTTCTATTAAAGTTGTACTGGAAGTCCTAGCCAGTTCAATAAGGCAGTCAGCCCAAAATGGCATAGGAATTGAAAAGGAAAAATTATACCTCTCTTTACTTGCCTATAATATAATTATGTACATGGAAGATACAAAGTAACTACTAGAACTAATGAATAAATTCAACAACACTGTTTTATAACTTGATTATATATTACACTTACACTATTGTATGGATTATCAAAACTCACAGAACTGCGCATAAAATGGGTGAATTTCACAATATGTAAATCAAATCCTAGAAAAAAGAAAAAATTAGTAATATCTTAGGATAATAAGATCAATATAAAAGTGAATTATATGTATCTTAGCAACAAGCAACTTAAAATACAATTTTTAAGCAACAGCACTTACTCTAAAAACAATCAAATGCATGGGAAGAAACTGAGCAAATACTGTGCATGATTCTATGATAACCCAGTTAAAGAATAGCTAAATTAATCTAGAGATGTACTGTGTTTATTGGAAAATTCACAGATTTTAAGATTTCAATGAGCACTGGGTGCTATGCTATATGTTGGCAAATTGAACTCCAATTTAAAAGAATATGTAAAAAAATAAATAAAATCTTAAAAAAAGAATAAAAAAAGATTTCAATTCTTCCTATATTGATCCACAGAATTGTTCCTATCAAAATCTTTAAAAAAATTTTTAGTAGGAATTGGTAAGATGAATCTAAAATTTATATGGAATTAAGAAACAAATGAGATGAATGGGGAGGGGGTAGAGAAAGACAAACCATAAAACAGACTCTTAACTGTTGAAAACAAACTGAGGGTTGCTGGAGGGGAGATGGGTGGCAGGATGAGTTAAAGAGGTGATGGCTATTAAGGAGCACACTTGTGATGAGTGCTGGGTGAGGAATCTCTAAACTTTAATCCTGAAACTAATATTACACTATATGCTACATAACTGGAATTTAAGAACTTGAAACCAAAAAAAAAAAACCTAAAAAATAATAGTAATAAAAATTTAATATTAAAGATTAAAAAATAAAAATAAATAAAATTTATATGGTATCAATAACCAAGACACTAGTCAAGACAATCATGAAGAACAAATTCAAAGGAGTCACACTACAAGGGTTAAAGAGTTGTTAAAATGCCAAAATAATTAACACAATAGGATATTGGCATAAGGATATACAAAAAGATCAACAGAACAGACTAATGAGTTCCAACCAAAACATGTACATACATATTCAACTGATTTTCAATAAAGTAATCAAAGTAAATCAATAAAAAATGAGGTCTTTTTCAATATATGGTACTGGAATAAATGGTTATCTATATAGAAAAAAAAATGGGCCTAAGGACAAAATCTGAAACTATAAAGATTGTAGAAGAAAACATATGATAATATTACTATAATCTTGGAGTTTAAGATTTCTTAGAGAAGACACAAACACCAAAAGGCAAGGATTATGAGGGAGGTTGGGGTAATGGAAAAGTTCTATATCTTGCCCTGGTTGGTGGTTACCGCATATGCAATTGTTAAAAAAAAAATCAAGCTGTTCACCTTAGATCAGTGCATATAACTTTTTGTAAATTACACTTCAATAAAACAAGGGTTAAAATGCAAACATTAAAATGTTCGCAGCAGCTTCACCTGTAAAAGCCAACAACCCAAATGTCCATTAACAGGAAACAGAAAAACAAAGTATGGCATATGCATAGGATGGAACACTACATAGCAAAAAAATAATGATCTATGGATACATACCACAACATGGACAACTCTCAAATGCTGAGAGAAAAAAGACAGAACAAAGAATGTGTACATACTATACGATTCCATTTATATAAACTCTAGAAAATGAAACAAATGTAAGAAAGCAGATCAGTGGTTACTTAGGAGTGAAGAATGGAAGTAGGAAGTGAGTGAGGAACTACAAAGAGGTATGGAAATCTTATATATGTTTATATATCAGTCATATAAACATATATACTGTTTATAATGTATATAAATATACATTATATTTAATGTGTGAATGGTTTCACAGGCATTTACATAGCTCACAACTACTCAAATTGTACACTTTAAATATGTGCACTTTACTGTATGTCAGTTATACCTCAAAGTTGCTTAAAAACTATAGAGGTGCAGATTTGAGCTTAATAAGAAAGAACTTTCCTTCTAACAATCAGAACAATAGAACTTTAGAGTTAAAAGACACTTAACAGGTATTGCTGACAGGGTAGCATACATTCCCTATTTGAGCACTTTTAGTAATGGGGCATTTCCATTATTAAATAGTTTAATTGCTAGAAAATTATTAATACGAAGAGCTCCTGTAACTCAATCCATTGATTCTAGGTATTGTCTCTGGTGCTAAATCTACCTACCCCCAAATTCAAAATGCATTCAACATTTTGTTCTAACTACAGAGAACCAACTATATACAAGCAACCACTCTATATGCTGTGGTGAATACAAAGATATGTGAGACAAGGACCCTGATTTCATGGATTTTCCAATTTTGTATCTAAAAATAAATAACTCTAATTCATTGTACTTCATCATTGTCTCCTTTGCTGTGGTTTATATAGTGAGAATGCTTCTGACTTGGCAATTAGACTGTAGATAGTAGAAAAGATATGAGTACAATCTAGTATCACCATTTTCTATTTGGTAGTTTAACTGTGTCTACTTTTGAATAAAATAACAAAATCATATTAACAGTTCACAAATCCTTAAAACAAAGTGGTATACTGGAAAGAGGACTAGAATAAAATTCCTGTTCTGCATCTGCAATTAACTAGATGCATCCTTCATCAAGCATTTCACTTTCCTATAAAATGATGGGAGTTGGTCTCTGTAGAGTAGTGGCTTTCAAACTTTTTGGTCTCCAGATACTTTTACTGCCTTAAAAATCATTGAGGACCCCAAGAGCTTTTGTTTAGGTGGGTTATATCTATCAATGTGTACCATATAAAATAAAACTGAGTGATATTTAAAATAATTATTTATTCATTCATTTAAAAGTAACAATACTATGCACTGTAAGTAAATTTTAAATTAAAAAATTTTAAATGACAATAATGAACCCATTACATGTTAACATATGTTATATATTTTCATGAAAACTAATTACATTTCTCAAAAGTACAAGAAAAGTGTAAAGAGGGATTATTTGGATTTTTTTTATTTTTGGAAAATCTCTTTAATGTCTGCCTTGATAGAAGACAGCTTCTTCATATCTGCTTCTACATTCACTCTGTTGCAATATGTTGTTTTGGTTGAAATAGTTGGATCTCCATATCTGCTTCTGCATTCATTATGTTGCAGTATGTTGTTTTGGTTGAAATATATGAAGACAACCTGGCTTCATCAAGTTATATATTTGTAAAATTGAATACTTTAATAGCCTTTTAAGATAATTGTGGATATTTTTTCATATTATGCCAAAGCTCTATAAATGGTAGACTCTAAAGTTAATTGCAACACAAAATCTGAAACCTTATCAATTAACTATTTGTACTCAATTACATTAAAACTCATTGATCTATCTTGCCTCTGAATGTATCTTTTATCCATGCATGATTTCATAACACCATGTATTAGTCATTTGGAAAATATTAGTTCACTGAGATTTGTACAACTTCCGAATGTTAACACATTTCATTATACAGTATCAAAAAAATCATATACATTAATATGATTACCAAACTCATTTGAAAACACTAAGATTTGGGGAGCTATCAAGCTCATGGTAGTTGATTCAAATTCTAATTCTAATTCTTATTTGAAAAGTTCAATTGTGTTTATTGGCAACAAATACTGCCAGTAGCTTGCCTTTAAGTGACAGAGGCACTTTGCTTATTTTCGAGAAAATGCCCGCCAAGTACCCAAGTCTGAATAACCAGTTTGTCTCAGTTATTCTTTCGATAAAAATGTATTACATGCAAAAATCAGCTAGTTCAATTTACAACTCAATTAGCCACACACTTGCTTTTCCTGAAAATAAGATTTTTACTTCAACATATGAAGTGTTTTGTGTATACTTCCCATTTTTTTCATATAGAACATTAAAAAGATGTGCCCTCAAGGATCAAGAATTAATAAAATTAATACTACATTGAGACCATTCGTAAGTAAAATTGGCTTTTTATCCCCTGAGCATATGAAGAATACAACTACTAGGACAATTTGATAGACTGCACTAGCAGTTTTACACATCAGTGGAAGTGCCAACACAGTGAAAGGGGCAAAAAAGTCATCATACACTTGTTAAAATAGTCCTCACGTTCCTCCTGATAGGATCTTAGGAATCCCAGGGGTCCAGAGACCACACTTTTAAAACCACTGACCTAAAAGATCTTTAATGTCCCTCTAGCTCTAAAATGTCCATAATTATGTAAATACTCAACATCTTTTATTTGCACAACTCTATAAAACATTAGTTTCCCTATGAAGTAATATATCTTACATTTAACAAGTACATCGATTTCTTACAAATCTATTACTCAAGTAATCCCGAGGACAAACTCACGAAGTCATGAAACAGGAAGTATTTCTTCCTTCCTAAAAGAACCTTGCTTTTATTCAGAGTTTCCCATCCTCCAACTTTTCCAGGCACCAATGTACTTTGGAAGCAGGGGTGTTAAGTCACTGGTCTAACTCTGCTTTTATGGTCCTATTTCACTTGCCAATGTACTAGCATAAATACATACGTACATTACAGTTATAACCAATGTGGCATAAGGAATGTTTTCAGGGTGGAGGTATGGGACTTGAGAGGAAATAAATGAACAAACAGTTCATATTCTTCTTTTACTGGTCATTATGGTGTCTGCATGTGATCTCTGGAACTGCAGTAGCCATCCTGCTGGTATGAAGGGCACTAATCTGAGTAAGCTGCTAGGCAGAGTATGACAGAACAGAAAGTGGAAAGAACCTAGGTCATTATTTCGCTGAACTGATTAACCTTGGAGATACTCTACTTTAAACTTCTTGTTAAGTGAACTAAAATTTTTCTTTATTGTTAAGACAGCTGAATTAGGGCAGCCTGGTGGCTCAGTGGTTTAGCGCTGCCTTCAGCCCAGGGTGATCCTGGAGACCCGGGATCGAGTCCACGTTGGGCTCCCTGCATGGAGCCTGCTTATCCCTCTGCCTGTGTCTCTGCCTCTCTCTGTGTGTCTCTCATGAATAAATAAATAAAGTCTTAAAAAAGACAGCTGAATTAGTGTTTTCTACCACCTTCAACGGAAAAAAAAAACTTATCTAATATAAACAGGCACTATTATGACTATCTTTCATACATAAAATGTTTTACTAAATCAATTAGATTGTGCAATTATGGACAGAGAAGGACCTATCCCTCATTAGCAAAGTCCTAGAGAGCTCAAAATGCAGAATACACTAAACGATATTTCCCTAGGGTCCCACTCTTTGTATCATTTCCCTCCCCAAGTTCCAAGATCTCCTTCAGTATTCCATTCATATCATATATACATGTCATATATAAGAAATTTTTATAAGAAATTTTTGAAGCAAATTGGCCAGTTCTCATAACATATAGGAAGAGTGCTATTTGACTGAATTATAAGATGATGCAAATGCCAACAGGATTTCTTATAGTCTTATTTTTGTACTCACTGTCATAAAACCAATTCCATTAACCTGACTAGCATTTGTTCATAAGTGGTGCTTAAGTCTCCGGTTAATAAATAAATGTAATGTTTATATCAGATTCAGTAAAATTTTTAGAAAATGAATCAAGAACCGAATTTAGGGAAAGTCTGTTTCCTCATAACATTTGCCTTTGGTTAGCACATAGCAACTGATTTAAGGTTCCCACTTCAACAGTGTAGCAAGTACCATCACAGACAACACTTTCGGTTAAAGACCAGCAGGAGCTGCTAAAGGAACAAAGGGCAGTTGGACCTGGATAGATTATGAAGGTAAATAAACTCAAGCATTGAGGCATAAAATGAGAATCTGGTTTGTTAAAATTAAAGGAGCCTCTGTATCAGAGATCAAACTAAAGATGCCTCTCCCAAAAACTTCAAGAATTACTGCTATTAAAAACAAATCTTTGTAATGAAGATTTAGTTAAGTGGCTGGGTGGTTCATTTATAATGTTAATTAGAGAGAACATATTCTCAAAAATTACTTCTGTTCCATGGTTGCTACTGTCAGAAGGGGATACAATAATGGAATCATTAAATTTCAAAAAGAAAATCATTAGAGGATAGAACCAAATCAACCAACCAACTGGCAATCAACTGAGCATCAATTCCATAGTCACTGTACTAGATAAAAAAAATTATTAAGGTTGTCTCATAAGCACTCATACACTACTGATAGGAGTATAACTGGTAAAACCATTCTGGAAAGTAATTTGGCAAGAGCAGATCCCTATCATTCAGATACCTTAAAGTTCAGCTATTCAGATGCCACCTGGAAAAGCCATAATGTGTAACAGTCTGTGATTTTACAGGGAATACATTTGAACCACACAAGCTACAGGCTGGCATAAAGACAATGATGTCTCTTAGCTAGTGAGGAAATGCAAGAAGGTAAAGTGGGAGTGGTACAAAATGGATGGGGGACCTCTGATCCCATATACACTTACAAGTTTGTTTCTCAAAAGAGGAGATGGGGGCTGGAATAGCATCACCTCAAAATGAGAAAAATAGATTAGCAGTTAATGGAGGAAAGGTCCTGGAGCAACACTAAGGGAAAGATGAAAGCAAGGAACAGGACTAGACAAAGACACAGCCATTTAAGTCTAAGCATGATAGGCAGCTATGGGGTAAGGACTGGTGAAGAGGGTGAGAAGGGAGAGCAGAAGGGGCTCCCATTTCGGATGCATTCCAAAACTCTCCTAGGGAAAGGGAAATGTCAATGGGTTTGGAGTGTATTATATCCTTGCTATTGCTAGGAAGAGGTGTTGGGGGGGCAGTATTCATGAAGGGCAGGCTCAACCTTCTGTCCAGGGAAGAAAAGCAGAGGAATGCATAGTTTACAAAATTAAAATTTAGGCCCTTGAGGATGGATAGCCTAGGCAATTACAGTAAAGAGTTATTAAAGAATGGGCCAGTGGCGAATGTAACTTTAAAATCAAGTCAAGTGACCAGTCACAGGAAGGGGTTATAGACAGGGCAGTGGAAATTATTCAACTTTTTCAACATGACTTTATTTTTCTATATTATCCATCATGTATGAAATAGGGACTGAGGAAAAATCTCATGAGCAGGTTCTAGAGCTAGACCATTCTGTTTCAAATCTTAGCCCAATTACTTACTAATTGCATGACTTTGGACAAGTTATTTAACTACCTTGTAGACTTCAGATTCCTGAAATGGAATAGTATTATTACCTACCTAACAGGTATAACATAGTAACCAGTAAAAAAGTTAGTTATCATAATTAATCTGTTGATATCACCTTTCTAGATGTCAGGGTCTACTGCATATACCAAAGACTTTGAAAATACTAATGGCCTTTAACCCATTAATTCCCCAGAAAGGAGGCAGTACTAATAGAAGAATACAAAATATGGAATAAGACTTGTTCATGGCAGTTCTTCTTACAATGGCTTTAAAAATTTGAAATTTCAAAATGCATTCTATAGGGACACCTGGCTGGCTCAGTCAGTAAGGCATGCCATTCTTGATATCGGGGTTGTGAGTTCAAGCTCCATACTAGGTACAGAGATTACTTTAAAAAATCTTTAAAAATACTCGATAAAAGTAAATAAGGGAATGAAAACTAAAATAAGATAAAGAGAGAGAGGGAGGCAAACCATAAGAGACTCTTAAATATAGGAGACAAACTGAGGGTTGCTGGAGGGGAGGTAGGTAGAAGGATGGGGTAATTGGGTGATGGGAGTTAAGGAGAGCACTTGATGGCATGAGCACTGGCTGTTATATGTAACTGATGAATCACTAAATTCTACCCCTGAAACTAATACTACACTATATATGAACTAACTTGAATTTAAATAAAATTTTGAAAAAAAAAGAAAAGTGAATAGGTACTTTAATTGTGGTGTGTACAAATATAAATTGTATACAGTTATGTAAAACTAGTATCTTTATTTTTTTAACATTTATTTATTTGAGAGACAGAGAGAGAGAGCAGAAGGGGCAGACGGAGAGAGAAATCCAAGCAGACATTCCACTGAGAATGGAGCCTTATACACGGCTTGATCCCAGGACCCCAAGATCATGACCTGAGCCAAAACCAAGAGTCAGATGTTTAGCCAGCTGCACCAACAAGGTGGCCCTAAAACTAGTATCCTTAAACAGAGAATTTTAATAACATGGGAAAATGCATAAGTGAAAAAAGCATTAAGATATAAAACTGTATATAAAGTAATCCCAACTTTTAAAATTTGTAACCAATTTACTTTAAAAAAAAGATACATGAGGAAGAAATTCATTAAAACAATAATCAAGGTTATTTCCATTCTGTTGATAGAACTGTGGACACATTTTTATTTTCTTCTTTATAATTTTCCGCATTTTTCAAGTTTCCAATACTGATTGTGTATTCCTTTTGCTATTGCACAAAATCAACATGTAAATTGGTTGAATGATTGAACAAATATACAATTCTTGCGTATAATCTAATAGGGAGAACAGATAAAATTCCATGAAAAAAAAGCTTATAAGACCAAATACAGGGGATCCCTGGGGGTCGCAGTGGTTTGGCGCCTGCCTTTGGCCCAGGGCGCGATCCTGGAGACCCGGGATCGAATCCCACGTCGGGCTCCCAGTGCATGGAGCCTACTTCTCCCTCTGCCTATGTCTCTGCCTCTCTCTCTCTCTCTCTGTGACTATCATAAATAAATAAAAATTTTTAAAAAATTAAAAAAAAAAGATCAAATACAGGGACGCCTGGGTAGATCAGCAGTTTAGAGCCTGCCTTCAGCCCAGGGCCCAGGGCATGATCCTGGAGTCCTGGGATCAAGTCCCACATCGCGCTCCCTGCATGGAGCCTGCTTCTCCCTCTGCCTCTCTCTCTCTCTCTCTCTCTCTGTCTCTTTCTCTCATGAATAAATAAATAAATAAAAATCTTTTTTTAAAAAAAGACCAAGTACATTTAGGTACTAGACAGGTAGAGGCTAAATATTACAAATGTTCAAAGAAGGGTAAAATCAACCACTGACATGTAACAGGAAGGCAAAGTTTCAAGAAAGACTATTCTCACTAGCATGTAAACTTCATGAAGGCAAGAAACTAGTCTTATTTGGCTTTATCCATAGTATCTACTACAAAATGATTTTGTGAAAAGCACATATCCAAGATGGTGGAAATAAAACAACACATACAATCCTTAATAACTTACAAGTGCTGAGTAACTATCTGCTGGATAAATATAAATATCGCACTAAAACTGAGCAAAGATTTGGATCCACAGGATTCCAATCAAAATGAAAACATAAAATAACGGAGAGGTAAAATATGTATGTAGTGCTCAAGGGATTACAGGAAAGCTCACCTAGGCTAGCATGGAGAACATATATTGAAAAATGTAAAAAAAAAAATAAGGTTGGATGGAGGGAAAGATCATGCTAGACATTGAAAATCAGAAAATTTGAGAATTAAAGCATTAAGAAAAGGCAAGTCAATAGTTTGTAATAACAAAAATGAAATCCTAAATTAATTCACTATTTGTCAAGTACTATTCTAAATGATTATAGAAGTCCTCTCATTTTATCCTCAAAGCAACCTTGACATAGGTACCACCCACTCCCTTTTGCCAATAAGGGAATTAAGCTTAGAGGTTACCACTTAGTTGAAGGTGACACATCTACCAGTTAGATTCCACATCTGACTCCAGTGGCCAAGCTTTTAAAGACTCCACATAAGACCTCTCCAAAGCCCACAAAACATGTCTGAGGAGGGATACCAGAAAGCAGTGATCTTCCACAACATCAAAGATGTATTTTTATTCTGTGGTCTTAGATTTATATCAGTGATGTCAGTACGAATTCATGGTTTTTAATACAAATATATAATATATATATATAAATATATATAAAAATATATATAAATATATATAAAAATAAAATATTAAAATATTAAAAATATATATAATATATATTAAAAAATATATATTATATATTTAATATATATATTAAAAATATATATAAATATATATAAAACATATGTATACATATGTTTCTTAATTTTGTCTGCTGAGAAGGCATAGAAACAATGACATCTCAATAGCAATGAGCACACCAAGCAACCAGACCTTTACCTCTAAATACCATTATCCAATAAAAAGAATCAGAGCTCCCTGGAGATATGGCTCATTCCAGGGTTGGGGCAGGGAAAGTAGAAAACTGAGGCTAGAACATCTTGTGGTACCAGAATGTAAGAGAATGCTAAAAAAATGAGAGACACACTGAAAAGACACAGGAGCCAACTGGAAGAGGCTCCTATGGGCCAAATCTGGGTTAATTTCAGCAAAAATTAAAGTAAAAATAGCAAAATTCATTGTAACTCATAGAATAAAACAAATATCCGTAACTCCATACCACTTTAAATAACTGAATAGATAAGTAAATAGAAAAGATAAAGTACTTTGTGACATAAAAGCAGAAAATGCTAAAAACTGAAAACCAACATTTAGAAATGTCACAGTAATAATTATTCAGGCCAGAATCCTCAATAAATGCTAATTTTAAGCAGGCAAAAGTGTGATGAGAAACAGGATATTTACATTGTCTCACAGTATTGCCTCACACAGTATTACAAGATCAGCTCACTTTGTAATTACAAAAAGAAAAAATAGTGACTTCATGGTGTATAAACCTGGCAGACATAACCTGAATCAATTATCAAGGTTAACTCAAGGTGAAGAATTTCATGTTTCATATACAGACATCAAAAGCCAAATGAAAACAGAGAAAAACATACACACTCTTTCACAGTCAAAGGACATATATGTATATAAATATATGCATGAGACTAAAGTTATATAGATAGTTGACTAAATAGAATTGGATATGATGGGTAGGTAAATTGGTAAAAACAACAAAAGTAAACTGGACATCTTAAGCACAGTGCCACCATTTACACATATCCTGTTTTATCATAATAGACATGCTAATGAAAAGATCAGTATATTTAAAATTATTATGGAAACTGACTAACTAAAAGAATAAAGCCATCTTTATTCAAAATATTCATCCACCACAATTTATAATTGTTTTATAATTCTAACTTTTTATATGTGACTGTATAAATCATACAATCTACAAGTAATTGCTTCTAGACTGCTTTTAAATTATTTCTGTATATGTAGACATATGCACAGAAATCAAACGGATCTCTATTATGATCCCTTATTCTAAATCTATTTCCATTATAGATGCTATATATTTCCAAAAAGATGCTACTTTTCTTAACATCAGCAGGAAGAGATGTTATCCATTATCATTTTCATTTCATTTCCTGTATCTCCTCCACCAAAAAAAAAAAAAGTAGCAGAGATCCAAACATTCTGAAGATCAAATAAATCTCTATAGACCACATGCAAAGGAGGCAGTATAATACAGGCATTGAGGGTAAAGAATTTGAAGTCAAACTGTCTCAATTTCCAGCTCTACAACTTAGTACCTATGTGATTTTTTGAAAGTCACTTAACCTCTATAGCTTTCTTGATCTGTAAAGCGGGGATAACAATGGTATGTATCTCATAGGTCTCTTGTGAAGATTAAATATGATAATGTACATTGCCATATTACCACAGCCCTTAGCACTTAGTAAACACTCAACAATGTATGTTATGCTCACAGTGTCAACAAAAAACTTCTTATAGAGCAGTTAATTCATAGCAGACTTCAGAGGAAAAACTGTTCCTGGTAACAAAGGACACTACTACACTCAATGAGTTGTTGCCACTGGTCACAAAAAAAGATAGTACATTTAGAGAAACCTATCCACTGCACAAAAAAATCACCAACATTTGTATTGCAGGAGTAGTACAATTTTACACACCGTACCTATAAATCTAAGCACATATCCTATTGACAGTAAGTGCGGGTATAATTACCTTTACATAAAAATATGTTATTTCTACCATTAGAAATGACTTTTGCAACGTAAACCTGCCTTTTTCTCTTACTGCTAACCCTTTCAGCATAAAGGGTACTCTATTCCACCTACTAAACACTCTACCTAAAGAAAAAAAATCTTCCACGTATTTGTGATATCCCAATTTGGCATGACTTCAGAGATAAATCATTTAACTATGAAAAATTAAAGCAATTTAAGTATCAATGTTCTTCCTGATATAAAAGTACCAGTACCAGACTACTTCAGTCAACCATCAGTCAACCCCACCACCATCCATTTTACTCTTCAGAAGTTCACCAATATCCCCAGCACTAATATGGAGAGAAGATACCATCCATATCTTTGAGATAATTAAAACATTTCATCTAACTAGGATATTGGTATGTGAAGCAGAAAAAAAACTGGCTTTCTTAGAGGTACAATGTCCTAATGATAGAGAAATGGGATATAAAATGTTCTTTTAAAATTATATAGAAAGAAAAAGGTAAAAAACTGCATGGTATGTTCTGTAACTACTTCATGAATACTCAATCATTAGAGTCCAAGAAAACAAGCTTGCTCCTACAGTTTGTCAACCATAAAAAAGAAATCTAACTTTTAATATAAATTGATCTAATACAAGTGGATGTATGGTATTGTTATACATACCTGTATGACTGGTATCGGGTGCACATTTACTAATAGCAACATCAGAGGAAAAAAATCAGAAATATTTAATCAAACATCCACAAAACCTTTGGCCCTGTGCCAAATATAAGCAGTAAGCACCAAAAAGATGTTTTTAAAAGTAACTATTTTCAACAACACAATTGTAGTTTTATAGGGGACAGGGAGGGGATTCTATAAACACTATTGAGTAGCAAAACCCAATTAAGATGCTCTGCATCAAAAAAAGCAATTATAAAAAAAGCGATTCTAAGTTATCTCTAATTTTTCAGAGGAAAAATTACAAGTGTAGTTGAAATTCATGGTTTTCCAGCAGATTTGCTATTATAATTATGTTGTGCTTAGAGTAATATGAAAGTTAGTTTTCATACCTTGAGTACACATTTTCTAGAGGATAAAAAGACAATGTAATCTGAGGTATGCTGAGTGTATAGAGAAACCCAACAGCTAAATTAAAAGTGAACCCAGATAATCCATAACATAGTAGCTGCATGTATAAAAAATTGGTAAGTCACTCAACCACAGAAGGCCTAAGCCATGATCTCACATTAAAATTTTTTTTTAAGATTTTATTTATTTATTCATGAGACACACACAGAGACAGAGACAGAGACAGAAACACAGGCAGAGAGAGAAGCAGGCTCCATGCAGGGAGCCCGATGTGGGACTCGACCCCAGGATTCCAGGATCATGCCCTGGGGCGAAGGCAGGTGCCAAACTGCTGAGCCACCCAGGGATCCCCACATTAAAATGTTTTTAAAATCAACCATTATGATCACTCAAATATAACTTTTAAATCATTTGTCCCAAACTTCACTCTTTGGAGGTTAAGTGAAATGAAGGATGATGGGCTTCAGGCTGGAGAATATTTTAACAAGGCTATTTTCCTTTACATCTGCCTCATCCCCAGAAAGATAGTGAGTGGAACTACCCAGAGATCCTTTGGCGTTTTACTGTACATTCCTTAAACTGAGTGGAACTTTTTGCTCTGTCATGTCACAGGTGCATCCTCCTTCCACTGTCCTTTAAATCAGTACACTCAATCTCCTTTCAAAACAGAATTTTTGGGATCCCTGGGTGGCGCAGCGGTTTGGCGCCTGCCTTTGGCCCAGGGCGCGATCCTGGAGACCCGGGATCGAATCCCACATCGGGCTCCCGGTGCATGGAGCCTCTCTCTCTCTCTCTCTCTCTCTCTCTCTGTGACTATCATTAAAGAAAAGAAAAGAAACAGAATTCTTTTCTTTTCAATAGGTAATGGGTATATTCTCAATTTGTTTAGGTGCCTTAACAAGTTTCTTAAAAAAAAAAAAAAGTAAACAACAAATACCCAGAAGTTTCAAAGGAAGAAAGAAGGAAAGCTGCAGAAAACCTGAACCTGAGGCCATCAGTCTTTACCTGCTTCTTTGTTGTTACCTGATCATTTGCCATTAAGGATGTCAAAAGGGGGACACAGTGTCTACACAGGTTTTAGTGTCAAGAGGTGGGCTCCTGTGGCTTGATGAAGGGGCAAAAGGGAAGCACTTCACGGGCGCGCCCCACTTTGATGTAAGCTGGATTTCGAAAAAGACAAAATAGTAAACTACAGGCCAGCTTTAAAGAGTGCGTGGGTTGGGTACAGCTAGTGTAAAGGTTAGCCGGCAGGCAAGGGAAATCATACGAGGGCGGAGGCTGGGAAGGAAAAGTTTCAAACACCCTCCAGAGCCTAGCGATTTACCAGCGTGGGGTCCCCCACCCAGGCCCTGCTCTGGCCCCCAGAGCAGGAAGTTGCTGGAAAGCAAGCAGCCCTATTTTTAAACATACACCTCTCCCTTGGGCTGGAGAAGGCTTGAGTTACCAGAGTTGTAAATAATGTTTCTTCCTAAGCAAGTGAGGGCAGATTGGAATTCTCTAGCCAAGGCCGAGGAGAGAGGAAGGTAAAGGGACAAAAAAAAAAAAAAAATTTAATTTAAATCTAAAAAAAATTTTAAGAAGTAATTTCTGCCCTGAGAGTGAGGTGACTGGGGGGGGGGGGGGGGAGCGGGAGGGAGGTGGGAAGAAAGAAGGACTTACCGCAGCCTCTGCGGGCTGCCCCCAAAGACTCAGGGCCAGTAAGAACCAGCCGGCAGCCAGGCTGACTCCACGCAGTTTCATTCTTCTCCGGCTCCCGCAGCTCCTTCAGCACCCGCACGAGACTCTGGCTAGCTCTGACCAACTGACATAATCTTGAGTTTGTGGGGAGAGAGCTAGAGGCAGAGAGGAGCAGCGAGGGTGTCCCAATTGTGCCCGTCGGCTTAGGTGAGGAGAAAGCGTTTTAAGAGTGGAGGGGGTGGGGAATAAAAAAGGAGACGCTCTCCTTCCCTCCCCCCTCCCCTCCCCGAAGCCAGTCTCTCGGGAGCACTTTTCCCTTCTGTCTGAACTTGCAAACTTTTTCCTCACGCCAAATCGCACAGCTCAACTCTCCGCCCTCTCTCCTCCCGCACCGCCCCCTCCCTACCAGCACTTTTGAGGATCACTCCGCCACCGCTTCAGACTGCACCAGCAACCTGCGAGGGAGTGACGCTCAGTTATTTGGGGGGAGGGAAACTTCCAGATCAGTTGCCTGAGCACTCTGACTCCAATCGGGAAGCTTTTCTATTCGTTCACTTTCACCTTCCATTGGCATACTCTTCCCTGCCCAGTCCCACTCTCATTGGTGAGAGCACCAAAGCCAATTACAAATAGACCTGAGCTGGGACTATTTTTTTAGCGGATGGGTCTTAGAAGAACTGAGAGTTTTTATTGTTAATGGTTAGAAACAAATTTTGGTCGCCGCTTCCTGGGCTGCTGGTGTGCTTTCCACCCACCTGGTTGCAGGACAGTTTCTACATACGGTAGAATGTGTGAAGATGTTAGAACTGTAGAAATATATTTATGTAATTAAATATATTCTTGCAACCGAAGAATTAAGAAAATGAACCTAATTGTGTGTATATGAAAACTTGATGCGTGTTATAAACGTCTAAAATTGAGAAACATTCAGTAGATACTGCAATTATTATGTGGTTGTATGTTATTGTAATACAGTCACATCTTTTTATTTAACTACATTGCTAAATGCTATAATTTTTACTTTTTATATTGAACTAATGTAAAAGATACTGACTCTCTTTGCAGTTGCGTTTCAGAAGGATTTAAGTAACTTTCGCGCAGTTTTGTTTAAAACTGACACACACACCGAATTGGAAACATATATAGAGAATTAAGAGCAGTTGAATTGATGTTTCCGAAATAAAGTAGACGTGAGCATTACTTTGGTAATCCTGATTCAAAGATCTGTTAAAGTACTAACAGGCCAGAAAATACTTTGTGTGGACTCCTTGGAGGGTCTGCCAGGAATTTGCTCAAGATTTCTTCACAACATTTCTCTTATTTCAGACTCGAATCTGCCACTTGAGAGGCTTTCAAGGCTTTGGACCTATTCATGGGGGCCTACTTAGACATAGATTCTACTCAATTTTGGGTAGATTTAAAACTCCAGAAGCCACCACCAGCAGCAGCACCCCCAAGAGCTGAATATACATACAATCAATTGGAATAAGTGTTGTAGGCATTTGGGCTAGCATGCATGGGCACTTTGGGGCCCATCTGCAGGAGTCCTATGCCCTAAATCTATTTATGTGTAATAGTTAACAGTGGTTCATGGAAGCTGCATAGTTGCTTAGAACTTAGTGTATAGGTCTCTATAGGCCTGCGCTTGAAGCTATGGAGATGCGTGGGAACGTTACGTGCAGAGGTGCCTGAATGTGAGAAAGACGCCTGGCAGCTCAAGGTAGGGGGGATGATTGACGGCAGACAGCCCCGCCCCTTTCCCCTCCATTCCTTCCTCTCCGGGTGTAGGGAACTATCTTTTGAGTGCGGCAAGTTGTAGCGGGCACCGCTGTTTTCCTTTGGGGGCACTTCTATCTAGAAGCTGAGTTAGTTTCTTCCAAAATGAGCCACTTCGCCCCCCTGGCCCGTCCTCCTGAATAAGGAAGCAACCGCCAAGCATCAGCGGAGCCCTGATGAGCCTGGGCTGTGAAGCCGCTTAGCTGTCTCCCGGGACCCAGCTCCGGAGGAGCCGCAAGCATGCACCCTGGGTGAGCTGTTGCTGCGCTGAGTTCCCCTCCCTCTTTCCTACTTTGAGCTACTTTGCCTACCGGGACTATACTTGTACTTAGGTCTTTGCAGAGAAAGTGGGGGCGGGGCAGGCAGCAAAAAGGGGTCGGGGACTATGGACATAGGAGGACCCCGGAACCTAGAGAGCCCATGTTACTCACCCTTCCTCCTGTTTCAGGTTGTGGCTGCTCCTGGTTACATTGTGCCTGACTGAGGAACTGGCAGGAGCCGTGAGTCTCTTTTCCGATCCCTCTCCCCCCTCCTCCTTTGAACCCCCACTTCACTCCAGCTCCTGTGTTTGTGTTAGGGGGTTGCAGAAGGTTGCACTGTGAAACAGAGCTCCCATCACTCTCCTTTATAGTGGGAGTTAATGGGGTTCTTAGGGATAGCACAGTGTCACGCTTATGCCTTGGTGACTCAGGCATCTTCTGCCACAAAACTTCCTAATGCGTGGGGAAAATAAAAGTAGAAGACACAAGAA
This sequence comes from Vulpes vulpes, assembly GCF_048418805.1. Taxonomy (NCBI): domain Eukaryota; kingdom Metazoa; phylum Chordata; class Mammalia; order Carnivora; family Canidae; genus Vulpes; species Vulpes vulpes. The sequence continues at coordinate 78,758,999 of NC_132796.1, read as the reverse complement.
GCAGGCACACATATTTGAGCTTCTTCCCAGATGACTTAAGATAACTGACATATGATGCCTTTCTCAGCATCTATCTCCAAGGCAGAAGAAATGTGAGTTTGCCTGGTCTACATGAACATGAATTGGCACACAAGTTTGAGAGTGGGAGGAGAGCACAAGGAGTGGGACTTGAAAGTGCCAGGAAAGATATGGAAGTTAAACTTAAGTATTTGTTTGGGAGTCCTTTGATAGTACCAGATGACAACATCTAGACTCTAACTACCTGAACAGAATAATACCACATGATGATGTTCAATTTCTATCTGCTGTTACCTCTCACGGGTTTTCTGTGTCATCAGAAAGTTAAAAGGTAGGGATCCCTGGGTGGTGCAGCGGTTTGGCGCCTGCCTTTGGCCCAGGGCGCGATCCTGGAGACCCGGGATCGAATCCCACGGCGGGCTCCCGGTGCATGGAGCCTGCTTCTCCCTCTGCCTGTGTCTCTGCCTCTCTCTCTCTCTCTCTTTCTGTGTGTGTGACTATCATAAATAAATAAAAATTAAAAGAAAAAGAAAGTTAAAAGGTAATGTTTAGAATAGAAAAAAATATTTGAAAGTTAATATTTCATAGGCTGCTTAGATATCATCCATCAAATCAGCTAGGGACTGCAGGCAAAGGAATTTCTGTAGACATTTGGTCAAGAAAAGTTTAATGGACCCCAGAGAGTAAAGACATCCCCAGTGTAATTACGAGGATACTTTACCAAAGGTGGGATGACCCGAATAATCAGAGATAGTGCAGTTTTCCAGTCTCACTAGCTACTTATGCTGGCAGAAATAAAGTTAACCGCTGAATTCATACATGAAGTTGTTTGACTATCGAGTCCTATTTCACTGCTTTATTTAATAAACTGTTAATAGCCAGGGTCACGCTCCCTATAGATGACAGATTAATATATATTCCAAATATTTACCTTGTGGGTTTGACAATTTAAAATGATTGGCTGTATTTCAAATACTTCAATATTTTAAATACTATTTATAGAGCCATACTTAATTCAACCCAATAAAATCAGCTAATATGTTTATTGGGGGAGGGGGGCGGATTACTTTGTCCTGGCAGATATCTTTAAGAACATGTCAGAATGAAGTGAAATGATTTATCTTGTGAAAAGAAAATGATGCCAGAATACTTGACTTTTAACATATTGTGACACCCTCTACCAGCCCCCAACTCAGGACATCAGCTCTTATGTAAGTAAATTCTAGACTTTGTCAACAGGATTACTGATCTAGGGTTCTGTGTACTTCTCTGATTCCCCCAATACACGAGTTTAGTTATGTGTTACCTGGAGGCTTAATACTGCATTTATTGGAAATGCCAGGTTTTGATTAGTTAACAATTTGTCTGGGAATCTTGCCACTTGTAAAAATGTTATGCTTGGGCAGCATACCCTCCAGCAAAACCTTTATTTTCAGACTCTAGATGATTGTATTCAGTGTACTTTTGGGGAAAAGCATTAACAAATCATTCTAGATGGCTAGAGACTTCCCAAACACTGCATCTTTTCACTTGATATCCTTAAAAGTCACTAGAGGATTGTGCTTTAATTCTTAGAAGTATTGAAGTGTGTCTCCAAAATCAAGCCCTGCTTTGGTCTGTGGATTTCAGATTCTGTCTCATTGTTTTACGATTTCACCTGCTATGTCAGTGTGAGTGACCCTGGTAAGACTAAAATAAACCTTGAACTACACTGACAATATTTTTTACCTTATTTACATCCAGAGCTGCTTCATTCACTGTTACTTCTGAATATTTGGCAGTGTAAAGCTTTTTTTTTTTTTATTTTGGGGAAAATGGCAAAAAAGAGGAGTACCGCAGAATAAGATCTCAAAAGGTGACTATTTTTTAAGAATTTTATTTTTGTTTATCCATGAAAGACAGAGAGAGAGAGAGAGAGAGAGAGAGAGAGAGAGGCAGAGACACAGGCAGAGGAAGAAGCAGGTTCCATGCAGGGAGCCCAACATGGGACTCCATCCTGGGCCTCCAGGATCAGGCCCTGGGCTGAAAGGCGGGGCTAAACCCTTGAGCCACCTGGGCTGCCCCAAAAGGTGACTTTTTTGAAGGGAAGTTTTTTGTTCCCGTTTACTCTTTGTAGTGGATTCTCATATATATTGGATGGTTCTCATCTCCTCTCAGTTCCAGTTTATCCTCTGGTTTGTAATGTTTTTCACCTTTCAAATGGTTTTAGTTCTTTTAATTCTCTGTACCTTGTTTAACTAATATTAATGAAAAATAACTTACAAATAGATTTACAAGGAGCTAGGTTGTGCTTCTCTATAAGAAAGTTTGTTTGCGGGTACCCCGGGTGGCTCAGCAGTTTAGCGCCACCTTCAGCCCAGGTCGTGATCCTGGAGACCCGGGATCCAGTCCCACATCGGGCTCCCTGCATGGAGCCTGCTTCTCCCTCTGCCTGTGTCTCTGTGTCTTCCATGAATAAATAAATAAAATCTTAAAAAAAGGAAAGTTTGTTTGCTGTGAGAGTTTGGATGCCAATAATAGAATATTGGTGAGCATTTGAGATGGGGTCTTTAGGTGCTTTTGATTGTTCTTTGTCAGAGTTTATAAAGCAGTGCTATTCAAAGGGATAGGAAGCTAAATGTCAAAATCTGGGATTAAAGAATGAGTTTCCATTAAATTTCTTTTCAAAGAGTGATGATCTTCTTTGAGGTAAACTACTTGCACAATTTATCTGAATGAGATAGAACCTAGGATTTCAGAATATCCATAATCGTTTTTGGTTATTAAGTGCCTGAGACACAGCACACAAAGATTTATTTAAACATAGTCTCTAACTCTCTAGGATGTTACTTTCTCAGACAATGATGGTCATTATGTTCCTTAAAAGATAAGATACCTAATGATAAATTACTATCTGTATGTGTCTGCATTGTGTTAAAGTAAAAACTAGAAAGATTTGTATATCACCATGGGCCAACATGTCTAGCAGTTAAAATATGTGACCAAAGTAGTCAGGGTCCTTATTTTTTCTTCCCACTTTGCCCCTAATCTACTTTCATGAAACTTCTAATACAACCAAGCATCATTAAAGCCAAAGCCCAGCAAGAGTTATTTGGGTGGAGAAGAGGCAAAAGGGAGAAAATATATGTCTGGTTATCCCGTTCTGTAAAGAGCATACATAAAATGCCTTAGCCGTATTCATATCAAAGTCTGATTGAAATACAAACTTCTTTCCTTAAAGTTGTAATTTGCTCAAGTTGGTCCTTTCCACTGTGATATTCAGTCCTAATTACAGCCATCGAAGTATGAATAGAGTGTTCGAGTTTATCAGAGATGGAAAAAGTTTCTTCCTACTCTAAGGATCAAGAGGAGTATTTGCCTTGTTTAGGGCTGTGTCTCTAATAATTCTTTCTTTTTTTTAAAAAACAACTTTATTGAGATACAATTTAAATACCATAAATTCACCCATTTTATGTATACAAGTCTATGATTTTTAATAAATTTACCAAGTTGTGCAACTGTCACCATATCCAGCTTTAGAACATTTTCATCACCCCAGTAAGATCCTTCATATCCAGTCACAATTAATCCTCATTCCCACCCCTAACCCCAAACAAACATAAATCTACTTTTATACCTCTATAGATCTGTCTTTTCTGGGCATTACATATAAATAGAATAGGATTATATAATATGTGATCTTTTGTGTTTGGCATCTTTTACTTAGTATAATGTTTTTGAAGTTCATTCATGTTGTAGCATGCATCAGTATTTTACTCTATTGGTATTGGCTTTTAATATTGGTATCCCATTATGTATATACCCCATTTTTTGTACATTTACCAGTTAATGGACATTGGGTTCTTTCCACTTTTTGGCTATTATGAATAATGCTATTTTGAACATTAACATGCAGATCTTTGTGTGGACATACAATTTATTTTTCTTGAGGAGATATATACAAATGGAATTGCTAGGTCATATGAAAAATTTATATTTATGTTTATTTAAATCTTTTGCCCGTTTTAAGATTGGCTTGTCTCCTTCTTATTGAGTTGTAAGAGTTCTTTGTACATACTGTATACAAGTCCTTTGCCATACATTACAACTTGCAAATATTTTCTCCCAAGCTGTAGCTGATGCCTGGTCTTTTCATTTTCTTAATATGAAATTTTAAAGTAGTCTTCTGCTTTGCATGCTAGCAAATGTCCTATATCAGTTAGCTATGAATAATCACAATATATAACATATATATTATTGGGATGACTAAGAATACTGATCCATATGTATGAGTATATCATCAAATGAATCTTCAAATGACTACATAAGTGGATAACACTTCGATGATAATGTAGCTACATTATTGACAGGTCAAATACAAACATATTTTGAAACAGGAGAGGAGGGGAAGTAGATATTATTTAATATGCTACTAAAGAAGGAGATATATAATTCCATATCACAAATTTGTTTTATTATATGTTTTGATGATTATATTTCAATATAATTCATTTCCACTGTAATCCTATGTATTCTATTGGATACATTAAAAAATATTATTCTGAAAAGGAATCCATAGGCTTCACTAGACTGCCAAAGTAATCTGTGACATTAAAAAAAAAAAAAACCCTATAGTGTTGGATATTATTTTATTTTTTATTTTTATTTTTTTAAAGATTTTATTTATTTATTCATAGAGATGCAAAGAGAGAGAGGCAGAGACACAGGCAGAGGGAGAAGCAGGCTCCACGCAGAGAGCCTGACATGGGACCCGATCCAGGGTCTCCAGGATCATGCCCTGGGCTGCAGGCGGCGCTAAACCACTGCACCACCAGGGCTGCCCAGTTTTGGATTTTAGAATAAACAAGTTGTCACTTTCTAAGGCTTGTTCAGGGATGAGGGCATTTGTATTGACTATGAATATCAATAGTCTGTTAGATTTTAGGTACATTATGGAGTCTCCAGCAAATATTCCCTTAGGTACTATAATCTTATAATCAAGCCAGATCACAGGAGCTAAGTATGCTATTTCCCTAATGACTTCATTAATATAAGAATGAAACAATTCAACATCATCTTGTAAGTCCTTGCCAGAGTAATTAGGCAAAAAAAAGAAATAAAGGCATCCAAAATGGAAAGGAAGAAGTAAAACTGTCACTATTTGTAGATGACATGATGATATATGTAGACCCTAAAGACTCAATCAAAAAACTGTTAGAACTAATGAATTCAGTAAAGTTGCAGGATACAAAATTAATACACAAAAGTATGTTGCATTCCTTTACACTATTAATGAACTATCAGAAAGAGAAATTAAGAAAACAATCCCATTTACAAATACATCAAACAGAGTCAAATACCATGGAATAAGTTTAACCAAGGTGAAAGACCTGTCCATTGAAAACAAGACATTAGGGATCCCTGGGTGACTCAGGGGTTTAGTGCCTGCCTTCACGCCCAGGGTGTGATCCTGGAGTCCTGGAATGGGGTCCCACATAGGGCTCCCTGCATGGAGCCTGCTTCTCCCTCTGCCTGTGTCTCTGCCTCTCTGCCTCTCTGTGTCTCTCATGAATAAATAAATAAAATCTTAAAAAAAGAAAACAAGACATAAAGAAATTGAATAAGACACAAATAAATGGAAACATATTCAGTGCTCATGGATTGAAAATAATTATTATTGTTAGAATTTCCATACTATTCAAACAATATGCAGATTCCATGCAATCTATCAATATTCAGTGGTATTTTTCACAGAAATAGTACAAACAATTCTAAAATTTGTATAGAACCACAAATGACCTCAAATAGTCAAAGCAATCTCAAGAAAGAAAAACAAAGCTGGAGGCATCACATGCCCTGATTTCAAATTATATTATAGAACTCTAGTAATTAAAACAGTATGGTATTGTCATAAAAAACACATAGATCAATGGAGAGCCCAGAAATAAACTCACACATATATGGCCAATTAATCTCTGACAGAGGAGGCAAGAATATACAATGGGGAAAGGACAGTCTCTTCAATAAATGGTATTAGAAAAATTGGACAGCCACATGCAAAAGAATGGAACTAGATCAATATCTTAGACCATTCACAAAGATTAGTTCAAAATGAATTAAACACTTAAATATAAGACTTGAAACCATTAAACTCCTAGAAGAAAACACAGGCAGTAAGTTCCTTGGCATAACTCTTAGAGATGATTGTTTGAATCTGACATTAAAAATAAACAAGTGGGACTACATCAAACAAAAAAAGCTTCTGCACAACAAAAGAAACCGTCAATGAAATGAAGATGTACCTTACTGAATGGGAGAAAATAATTTCAAGTCATACATAAATACTAATATCCAAAAAAATACAAAGAACTCATACAACTCAATAGCAAAAAAAAACAAAACAAAACAAAACAAAACAAAAAACAAAAAGCAAAAAACAAGCAATCCTATTTAAAAACTGGACAGAGGATCCAAATAGACATTTTTCAAAAGAAGACAGATGGCCAACAAGCACATACAAAGGTGCCCAGTATCATTAAACATCAGAGAAATGCAAATTCAAACCACAAAGAAATATCACTGCACACCTGTTAGAATAGCTAGTATCAAAAAGACAAGAGATAACAAATGCTGACAAAGGTGTGGAGAAAAGAAAATCCATGTACAACATTAGTAGGAATGTAAATTGGTGTGACTACTATGGAAAGCAGTATGGAAGTTCCTCAAAAAATTAAAAATAGAACCACCATGTGATCCAGGAATTCTACTTCTGGGTATTTACCTGAAGGAAATGAAAACACAAATTTGAAAAAACATATATACCCTCATAGTCACTGCAGCATTATTTACCATGGCCAAGACATGCAAACTACTTAATTATCCATTGATTCTGAGTGGATAAAGAATTTGTAGTGTGTATATATATCTATAATGGAATATCATTCAGCCAAAAAGAATGAAATTTTGCCATTTGCAACAACATGGATGGAACTCAAGGACATTATGTTAAATGAAATAAGTCAGAGAGAGACAGATATAATATGATCTATCTTATTATATGTGGAACCTAAAAAAGAAAAACCAAGCTCATAGATACAGAGATCAGATCAGTGATTGCAAGAGGCATGGAGTAGGGGGTGGGAGGAATGGATGAACTGGGTTTTTTTTTAGTTTAAATAAATTGAATAAAAATTTTTAAAAGAATGAAGCAAATAGATTGACACCAATTATCAATACGTGTTGGTTTTCACTTGCCTCGATTATGGAGATATTTCCATAATTTCACCCACCATGCTTGGAGTACAGACTTGTCCTATCCTCTATAGATGACAGGACATGCACATGTAGAAAGAATGTATTAGGAAAGGGCCATACTGTATTAAACTATCCGGTCCTTTTAAGCTGACTAAGTGTCCCAGTGAGGTAGATCATAGGGCTCTTACTTGTTTTAAGATCTAATTAAGGGAAGCCCAGGTGGCTCAGCCCTTTAGCACCGCCTTCAGCCCAGGGTGTGATCCTGGGGATCCGGGATTGAGCCCCATGTTGGGCTCCCTGCATGGAGCCTGCTTCTTGCTCTGCCTGTGTCTCTGACTCTCTCTCTCTCTCTCTCTCTCTCTCTCTCGTGAATAAATAAATAAAATCTTTAAAAAATAAATAAATAAAATATAATATAATTAAATGTACATAAAAGGAAAAGCGTGCTCAAAGGAAAATAGTGATGGGAAAATTAGCTAAGAGCAATTATCCACTCTTACCATCCATCTTTAATTCATCTCTCTCCTTGACTTCTTTTCTGCTCTACAAACAATAGTAAAGTCTCCTCCATTATAAAAACAAGTAATAATAAAAAACCATAGCTTTTTTCTCCATAACTCTAACCGCCTCCATCCTATTACCATCAAATTCCTGCTCATTGTCTACTCTTCTTCAACAACCATTTACCCTTAGGGGTAAAGCCTATTACAGTCTAGACTGAGACTACTCTCCAAAATTGCCCTCCTTCAAGTTACTAATGGCTTCCTAACTACCAAGCAGAATGGATTCCTTTCATTTTATCTGACTTACTATTGGGGTTATCCCCCCATTTTATTGAGAAATAACTGACCTATATCATTGTATAACTTTAAGACATACAGCATGATGGCTTGATTTATATATGTTGCAAAATGATTACCACAATACATTTAGCATCTTCTCATCTAGATACAATTGAAAAAAATTAAAAAGGTAAAAAAGAAAAATTTCTCCTGATGATAACTCTTAGGATTTATTCTATTAACACCTTTCCTATATACCATTCAGCAGTGTTAGCTGGAGTCATCATGTTGTACATTACATCCATAGTACTGATTCACCTTATAAGTGAAATTTCGTGCCTTTGAAACACCTTCCTCCGATTCTCCCTCCTCCCATCCTCCACCTCTGGTAACCACAATTCTGATCCCTCTACTACAGTGTTTTGCATTTTCCAATCATTCTGAAACTACCTTTCCTTCTTTGACTTTCAAGACATTGTGTCTCATTGTTGCTCCTAATACTTCTCTGAAATTTTTATTTCATTCATCCAACATTTATTTATTGAGCAAACACTGTATTCTAAATAGTATGCCAGACTCTGTTGACACAGTGGTGAACAAGGCAAGTATGATCTTTGATGTCATGGAGCTTATAAACTTCATTACTCCCTGGTCCTAAAATGGTGCTTTATTTCTTAGCATTTTATACTTTGCCTTCTTCTTGCCTCAACAGTTTTTAACTATGACTCCTATACATTGATGTATAGTACAATTTATATTTCCAGCCCAGACATGTCTTTTGAATTCCAAACCTATATTTCCAATTACCTAGTCAGCGGGGATCTCAATTAGTTGATACATACAATGATACATACAAAGCATTTAAAACAATGCCTGCGGGTGCCTGGGTGGCTCTGCTGGTTAAGCATGGACTCTTGATTTTGGCTTGGGTCATGATCTCAGGGTAATGTATGGAGCCCCATGTCCGGCACTGTGCTGCTGATGGAGCCTACTTAGGATTCTCTCTTTCCCTCTCCTTCTGCCCCTCCCCTAGCACTCGCTCACTCTATAGGTCTTTCTCTCTCTCTCAAGTTAATTTACTTAAAAATATATATAAAACAATACCTGGAGCACTCAATCAATGCCAGCTATTATTATTTTGTATTGCCCCAAATACAATGTGTCTAAAAATGAAACTGATTTCTAATCCTTTCCATGACACTCCAACTTCCTGCTCTCATTTTTTTAATCTTTGTTAAATATCACCATCTACCAAGTTTCAAGCAAGAAACTATAAAATCAGCCACTAATTCTCACTATTTCCATCCTTCTCACCAAGCTCCATTAGTTTTACCAAAAGTCTGTGGAATCTAGATTGGTTCCAAACCTCATAATCATATATCAATAGCCTCTTAACTAGTTTGTCTACCTCCTGACTCCATTCTAATCTCTACTCTGCCACCAGAGTTATTTTACTAGCAGTAAATCAAATTATATTATCTCCTGATTTCAAACCTTAGTTGGTTTCTTGTTTCTTCCAGTATGAAAGTACATACTCCTTAGCTTGGCACATTTGAGGGCTTTAATTATCTTGCCCCAACTACCTTTCCAGGCTCATGTCCATGTGTTTTTTCCTGTCAACCTTCCTTCTCAAGCTCATAGTGTACAGTACACTTCATTCAGATTGGACATCTCTCCATTTCCAAACTACCTTATGTTCTTTCCTATCTCTTTGCATTTGCTTATGTGTCCTCCTTATCTGGAATGTCTCTCTCCAGTATTTACACTCCTCTACCTAGTGAATTCCTACTCAATCTTTAATACCCGGATAAAATGTTATTTCTTCAGGAAACCATCCCAGACCTCTTCAGAAAGAATTCATTCTTCCTTAACCTGTGATTCCAAGTTTCTTTGGGCCTCTTTGGTAGCACCTGCCATGTCCATGTAGTCATGAACATTTTGTGCTTATATGTCTGTGTTGCCCTCTTCAGCCTTGTACATACAATGTCCAGGATATGGCCATGCACATAGTAGGTGATCAACAGACGACTTCCAAAAGAATAAGCAGATTTATTCCTAGTGGCCTGCAACAACTGCCTTCTTCTTGTCTATCTTAACAATTACTAATATCAATTCTAATAACAACTGCTTTGATGGCAAAATAACAAACTTCTTCCATGGTATAATGTTTGAGAGAATGGACTCCAGAATCAGATTTTTGCTTGAATGCTGCCTCTGCTCTCTGACACTTCCTAGCTGTGTGACTTAAGGCAACTCATTTTACCTTTTATTTTTAATTTTTTATTGGAGTTCAATTTCCCAACATATAGCATATCACCCAGTGCTCATTCTGCCAAGTGCCTCCTTCAGTGCCCATCACCCAGTCACCCCAACACCCCACCCACCTCCCTTTCCACTACCCCTTGTTCATTTCCCAGAGTTAGGGGTCTCTCATGTTTTGTCACGCTCACTGATATTTTCACTCATTTTCTCTCCTTTATTCCCTTTCACTAAGTTTTATATTCCCCAAATGAATGAGACCTTATAATGTTTGTCCTTCTCCAACTGACTTTTTTCACTCAGCATAATACCCTTCAGTTCCATCCACGTCGAAGCAAATGCTGGGTATTTGTCATTTCTAATGGCTGAGTAATATTCCATTGTATACAAGACCACATCTTCTTTATCCATTCATCTTTTGATGGACACCGAGGCTCCTTCCACAGTTTGACTATTGTGGACATTGCTGCTATAAACATCGGGGTGCAGGTGTTCCGGCGTTTCACTGCATCTGTATCTTTGGGGTAAAGTCCCAGCAGTGCAATTGCTGGGTCGTAGGGCACATATATTTTTAACTCTTTGAGGAACCTCCACACAGTTTTCCAGAGTGGCTGTACCAGTTCACATTCCCACCAACAGTGCAAGAGGGTTCCCCTTTCTCCACATCTTCTCCAACATTTGTTGTTTCCTGCCTTGTTAATTTTCACCATTCTCTCTGGTGTGACGTGGTATTTCATTGTGGTTTTCATTTGTATTTCCCTGATGGCAAGTGATGCGGAGCATTTTCTCATGTGCTTACTGGCCATGTCTATGTCTTCCTCTGTGAGAATTCTGTTCATGTCTTTTGCCCATTTCATGATTGGATTGTTTGTTTCTTGGGTGTTGAGTTTAATAAGTTCTTTATAGATCTTGGATACTAGCCCTTTATCTGATAGTTCATTTGCAAATATCTTCTCCCATTCTGTAGGTTGTCTTTGAGTTTTGTTGACTGTTTCTTTTGCTGTGCAAAAGCTTCTTATCTTGATGAAGTCCCAATAGTTCATTTTTGCTTTTGTTTCCCTTGCCTTCATGGATTTATCATGCAAGAAGTTACTGTGGCCGAGTTCAAAAAGGGTGTTGCCTGTGTTCTCCTCTAGGATTTTGATGGAATCTTGTCTCACATTTAGATCTTTCATCCATTTTGAGTTTATCTCTGTGTATGGTGTAAGAGAATGGTCTAGTTTCATTCTTCTGCATATGGCTGTCCAATTTTCCCAGCACCATTTATTGAAGAGGCTGTCCTTTTTCCAGTGGATAGTCTCTCCTCCTTTGTCAAATACTAGTTGACCATAAAGTTGAGGGTCCACTTCTGAATTCTCTATTCTGTTCCATTGATCTACGTGTCTGTTTTTGTGCCAGTACCACACTGTCTTGATGACCACAGCTTTGTAATACAACCTGAAATCCGGCATTGTGATGCCCCCAGCTCTGGTTTTCTTTCTCAATATTCCCCTGGCTATTTGGGGTCTTTTCCAATTCCACACAAATCTTAAGATGATTTGTTCCAACTCTCTGAAGAAAGCCCATGGTATTTTGATAGGGATTGTATTAAATGTGTAAATTGCCCTGGGTAACATTGACATTTTCACAATATTAATTCTTCCAATCCATGAGCATGGAATATTTTTCCATTTCTTTGTGTCTTCCTCAATTTCTTTCAGAAGTGTTCTGTAGGTTTTAGGGTTCATTTTACCTTTTGGAGACTGTTTTCTCATCAGTAAAAATAGGATAATAATACCTTCTTCTAGAGAATATTGTGCAATTAGAAGAAATGGCATATGTGAGATTACCATTCACAACGTAGGTGTGAAATTCCTACTCTGTCACCCCTACAGGTATTCTTTATTTCTTTTATTGCTGAGGGAAAATTAAAAAAAAAAATTCCCTAATTTTTTCAACTGATATATGACAAAATGAGAAAAAGGGAGATGTCAGAGAAGACTCTCTCATCCATAGAATGTACGTCTGGGAAGATCGCTGTTTCTCAGTTGTCCTCTTCATCTCTTTTTCTCTCTTCCACCTCTTTAGTAATGACATATGATTTCTAGTGCTTTAAGTTTCCAAAGTATTTTCTCAATTATATTATTAGCTGCTCAAAGCGACCCTGCAAAATATATAGGGCAAATATTCTCAGCCTAGAGAGGCAAACTGATTTATCCAAGATCACAAATCCAGTCAATGGCAGAATTGGGGTTAAAACCCACTATAGTGTGCTCTCTCTCAAATTCAGGCATTTTATCATCACTTATCTGGACTCCTACAACAGACCTGATTGTTCTTCTTGTTTCAGTCTTCCACTGCCTCTTATCTTTCGTGCCTGATAGCCATCCTCTCTGCAAGCAAGGGACCTATTCTAAAACACAAATATGATAGTGCCACTACACCGTTTGTGAAAGCTCCCTGTACCCATCATCATCTGGCCCTGCTCACCCATCCCACTCCATCTGCTGTTACTGTTCTCGTACTGATGTTTAGATTACAGTTATGCTTTTGGTGTTGGCTCAACATGCCATGCATAGTCACTCTTCCTGCTTTTCCTTCTGTTTGAAACACCCTTATTTTCTCATCTTGTTTTCCTCCTGTCTTTGCAGATGGACATATTATTATTTCCTTAAGGCCCACTTTAGGGAATATTTTCTGAAGTGTCTCCTTTCTATTCTTCTGTCTCTCCCTCTGTTTTTCCTTTACTCCTTCCTTCAGAAAAATCTTTAGTGCCTACCAGGTGCCAAACACTGTGGTCATCCCTGTTGTTTGAAGAACCATGGCATGTACTAAACCAGTGTGGGTGGAATATGGGGAAGGGGAAGTAGAGGGAGGCTGGCAGAGCATGGTGTCAGATGACACTGGAGGAATAGGAAAGAGCTAGACTTACCCTGTACTCTGATTTACTCCCTCACTCCCCAGAGCATTTACCTAATGCCTGTAGTAAGGTATATTTCTCTAAATGGGGGATGATAGGCATTATAGTTATTGCTGCCACCTACTCGGTATCCAGCACTGGCAAACTTTTTATGCATGGAGGGCTCACTTCTGTGGCACACATCTGCTCATTCCAGGTTCATAAAATTTAGGAAGGCCACAAGGTATGTGTCTTTTCTCAAGCTCTTTTTGGGTTCCATGTTTACGTCTGGAGGTCTATTTCCTGATTTTTTTCCTTTATGGATTATAGTGCAGTTAAAAAATTTTTAAAAAGGGACACCTGTGTGGCTCAGCGGTTGAGTGTCTGCCTTTGGCTCAGGGCATGATCCTGGGTTCCAGGGATCGAGTCCCACATCAGGCTCCCTATGGGGAGCCTGCTTTTCCCTCTGCCTATGTCTCTCTGCCTCTCTCTGTGTCTTTTATGAATAAATAAATAAAGTCTTTAAAAATTTTTTTTAAAACCTCCAAACCTGGAGCCAAATGTTTCTAGGTTCAAATGTAGACTACAACACCAACTATGGCCTTAGGACAAATCACTAAATATATTATTAGCTGTAAAATTATTACTATTGTTATTCTTCTCTAATCACTCACTGTGACTGCCTGTGTACGAAAAATGAGTGGTGAGCCCATTTGGGGGACATCTGAGAGCACATTGCTTAATTATTTGTTGAATTTGTTTTTCAAGCTTCCTAGGGGAGAAGAATTAGAATTGTTATACTTGTGCCATTTTCCTTAAAGCTACCTCTACCTTTGCTGCCCTACCTTTGTGACCCTCTGTGGAGAACAGGGTCTCAACTGAAGATTATGTCTGAAGGGAGCTACCTAGGCATCCTTGAAGTCCCAGTTCCCCTTTGTCTAGCAACAGTAGGCCAGTATCTTTCAACCTGATTCACTCATACCGAGGGGGAGTTGGTGCTCATCAATGGAAATTTCCCTGGCCATAAAGCTCTATGAGATCAGGCTTTCCCAGAAATGTCTGGGACTGCTGGCCAAGAGGCTGAAATGGTCCTTTGGGAGACAGATTTTCTGTTGAGGAGGGAATGAAAGTTAAGTAGTATTTCTCTTGCTCTCTAAAGCTTTGAGTGACTACTTTTCCTGACCCAGAGAGAAGAGGGTTGGCAGAGAAAAATCTAAAATGCCTAGAATCTCTAAATTCTGTTTGTGAATGTAGCAGATCCCTTAAAGATGAGAATTAACTTTAGACTTACAAGATTTATGTGACCCTGCCTTGGAGAAAAGATTAAGTTGCATAAATACGTACCAGCATCTAGCATGCAAGTAGATATCCAGAGCATGCTCATATATAATAATGTTCATGTTGATGTTGATAATGATGAAGAAAAATGATTACTAGAGCATTTTTCAAGATTTACAGCAGTTGACCCTTTTCTCCCCAAACAAAAATTCATTTGACTCCCAATATAAAATCCCAAACAAAATAGCTGTTTTTCCAGTAAGTCAAAGGTTGGTTTTTATTTTTTAAATGTTTATTTATTTGTAAAGTCAGTAAAAAGGAAGAAACTGAGGGATCCCTGGGTGGCGCAGCGGTTTGGCGCCTGCCTTTGGCCCAGGGCACGATCCTGGAGACCTGGGATCGAATCCCACATCGGGCTCCCGGTGCATGGAGCCTGCTCTCCCTCTGCCTATGTCTCTGCCTCTCTCTCTCTCTCTGTGACTATCATAAATAAATAAAAATTTTTTAAAAAGGAAGAAACTGAGAAAAAAAAACATAAAAATCTGAAATTAAGAGCTATTAGTAGTCTTAGTCTCCAGTTTCTGTTTTTTTTTTTTTGGGGGGGGGGCTATATACTATGGAGAAAATACTGATGCATCCAAATAAATAGTGGACATTGTAGCATGAGGAATTTTTTGTTTAACGCTTAGTCTGCTGTCAGGATACACCCCAGTTAAACAGATGTAGCAAGAAAATCTGTGTTTCCTCGTCAACAGACACTGCTTTCTCTTTTTTCTCTCTCACACATGCGTATAAGTACACATTGTTAACTTGGCAACATGCATTAACACAATCGGTGGTGATTTCCGATGAGTTAATGTTTGCTATGCAACCCATTTGAATGCTGCATTCTGTGTTTTATTATAGTTTTTAAATAGTTTAAAATATATTTTTCAAATGAAATTAAAATCAAATGTTGCAGAACTATTAAAACACCCCCCACGATTTTATTATTTTTTATTTTTAAGAAGATTTTATTAATTTATTTGACAGAGAGAGAGCTCAAGCAGAGGGAGCAGCAGACAAAGGGAGAGGGAGAATTCGACTCCCCACCAAGCAGGAAGCCCAGTGTAGTAGCTCCATCCCAGGACTCCAAGATCATGACCCAAGCCGAAGGCAGACGCTTAGCCAGCTGAGCCACCTAGGCGCCTCACCTTCATGATTTAAAAACACCGAATTACATAATAATTGGGCATTAAAGTTCATAGGACAGAATGAGGTGAAAGATGAAAGAGGTCCATACAGGTTGTAGTTGGAGAAGGCTTCACAGAAGTAGGATTTGTGCCAGGCCTTAAGGGACTACCAGAAAATGAGTGTTAAGGGTGGATACTGTTTGTTCTCCATGTTCCAGGACATCCCTGATTGCGAATTTTCTTCTCTAAGTCTTTATAAATATGTTTGTCGGAAAAAATGATTCATCTTTGATTTAAAAAGGTAGCCTTGTTGAATCATCAGGTAGACAAGCTGATCAGAGCATGAGCAAGAAGACAGAGGCGGTAACAGGGTGCAGCATCTTTCAGGCAATTAGGAAAAGGCCCTTTTGTTAAGCAGTCACAGCTCCCTGCCATGTCTCACTGCTTGCTGAGTGGTGAGCAGTCTAGATTCCAATTCCCACTTGTGCCCTCAATCAAGCTTCCTTTTGCAGTGGACCCTATGAGCAATCATACACTGTGGCCCTAGCAGGAATGAATATGTTTAAGTGGGGGACAGTGAGAAGAGCTGCCTGGCTACAAAGTACTGTTCTGAATGCTATAATCAGTGGATCTTTTGCTCGTTCTTATGTCAGACAATTTGCCTGTACATATAATTCCCTATGTCCTATACATCAAACATAAACATACATAATAAGAATCTTCTTTATTTACATTGTTTATTATAAAGACAAATACTAGCTCTAAATGGTGGTTGGGTTTTGTTTTGTTTTGGTTTTGTTTTGTTTTGTTTTGTTTTTTGTCTTTAGTTTTCTTCCTCTCTATACTGTGCTCCTAAATCACCACTTTTAACCTTCCTTTGCTTAAAAAGTTGTAACATTACCTAGATGCCTACTCAATTAAAAAACTCTGCTTCCCCCCCTTCTCCCCCCACCTAATTTCTCCCTACTAGACTACCAGAATTGAAGGCACGTAGTCAAGTTGGAAAAAATCCATAGCTTTTTCTGGTTTGATGCCCAGCATCTGTTTGGAAGCCTTCAGCTTGAGCTCTCCAGTCTTGAAGCCATGAGAGAAGCTTGAGGCTGAGAGAGATTGCTGCTTCTTTGACCACTGACTCCATTTATATTCTCCAAGTCAGAGTTTAAGTCAGTGGGGAAAGAAAGTTTTGACATAAAGCATTATTCTGTAGAGCCAAACTGAAAACAGTTCCTTTCTCTGTTTTGAAGGATCACTCCATGCATTTTTATGTGGACATTTCTCTGTAAGTTTGGTTATGCCCTCCTGTATACCTGTGAGAATATGTCTTTATTTGAAAGTTTTTTTGTTTTTCTTTTTAGGGTTAAGCATCATTTACTGTTTTTTTTAAATTTTGAAACAATCTCAGTATTACAGAAAAGTTTCAAGTATGGTGCAAGAAAAAAATTTTTTTTAACATTTTGAAAGTAATTTGCCAATGCAATGCCACATCACTCCCTAATACTTCAGTGTACATTTCCTACAAAGATATTCTTCTATATAATCATTTTTTCCATTTAAAAAAATGAGGCACCTGGGTGGCTCAGTGGTTGTGCGTCTGCCTTTGGCTCAGGTTGTGATGCCGGATACCTGGGATAAAGTCCCACATTAGGCTCCCCACAGAGAAGCCTGATTCTCCCCCTGCCTATGTCTCTGCCTCTCTCTGTGTGTCTCTCATGAATAAATAAATAAAATCTTTTAAAAAATAAAAAGTGAATAACAAGACAAAATGTTTTATGTAAAATATTACATAAAATGATCAAATGAACATGCATAATAATGTAATGGATGGGGCAACTGGCTGGCTCTGTTGGTTAGGTGTCTGCTTTAGGTTCAGGTCATAATCTCAGGGTTCTGGAATCGAGCCCCATCTGGGGTGGGGGGGGTGTCCCTGCTCAGCAGGGAGTCTGCTTCTCCCTCTCCTTCTGCTGCCTTCCTGTTCATGCTTTCCCTCTCAAGTAAATACATGAAATATTTTTTAAAATAATGTAATGGACATAACATAATAAATTAAGTGAGCATCTCCAAGCTTAAGAAATAATATATTACTGGGGCACCTGGTTGGCTCAGTTGGTGGAGCATGCAACACTTGATCTTGGAGTTGTGAGTTCAGGACCCACGTTGGGTGTGGAGATTACTTAAAAATAAAATCTTAAAAGAAAAAAGAAATAACATTACCAATGCAGTTGAAACCACCTGTGAATCACTCCCATAGGTTCACCTCCACCATCTTAAATTTTAATATATATCATTCATTCCTAACCTGGAGTTTCTATGTGGGTTTCAGGCTGATGTATGAGTGCCCTAAAACTGTATGTAAAATTTGGTATATATATGTGCATTTTTCTGGTGGAAAGATCCATAGCTTTGATGAGATTTACATGGATATAGGTAAAGTGTGTGCAAAGTACCAAATTTCATGAAAAAATAGTTTACAAAAAAAAAAAAAGTTTACAGTTAGTGCACATCCTTTTCCACCACTCATTTATTATTTCACTCTCAGTATTGTGGCTTTCTTCCCAACCAACTCACTGAAATGAATTTTTTTAAAGTCACTTCTTAATCACCAAAATTGAACTGCTACTCTTGAGTCCTCTATGTAACTACCAGTAGCCTCTTAACTCTTGACCCATTTGTCCTTCTAGACTCTCTCCTTCTGCACTTTCTCTTTTTTTTAAGTTTTTTTTAAAGATTTTATTTATCCATTCATAGAGACACAGAGAGAGAGGCAGAGACACAGGCGAGGGAGAAGCAGGCTCCATGCAGGGAGCCCAACGTGGGACTAGATCCCAGGTCTCCAGGATCACACCCCGGGCTGCAGGCGGCGCTAAACCACTGCGCCACCAGGGCTGCCCTCCTGCACTTTCTTAACATTCTTCTGTCTCCTCATTTGAAAAATATCATGCCTACCTCATATGGTTGTGAGGATTTGCTATAATGTTCATAAAGCACCTGGTTGTATGGGCTTCAGTGGATTGTAGCTATTACTGGAAGTTCATTCTCATAGTGCTGTGGTGCAGCTCATCATCCCAGTCCCCCATTTAAAATGTTGCTAATGGACAGAGGTCATGCCAAGAAGACAGCTTCTAATTACCCCCAGTTTCTGCAGTGCTATTTGCTAGCCTCCTCGTAGCCCTATACCTATTATTAATAGTTCTGGGTAGGGTAGGATCAGTGATCCTTAGAATCTTCAGGAGAAAATAATTTATTTTTTATCTTTTTTTTAGATTTTCTATTATTATTTTTTATTGGAATTCAATTTGCTAACATATAGCATAACACCCAGTGCTCATCCTGCCAAGTGTCCCCATCAGTGCCCATCACCCAGTCACCCCAACCCCCCGCCCACCTCCCCTACCACTACCCCTTGTTCATTTCCCAGAGTTAGCTGTCTCTCATGTTTTGTCCCCCTCACTGATATTTTCCCTCAAGGATAAAATAATTTAGATGGAGATGAGTTAGCCTTACATTAATATAGGGACACACTTTTAATTTCATCCCCCAAATTTTGTAATATTCCTCTCAGCCTGGTCACCTTTGAGGGCCTCAAATGGTGAAAAAGGTGAAAAAGTTTTTCCTTCCTTGTTCATTCAGCTTTTTGCCTACTCTGCTACTAAATTGATGGACTAGTGAAGGTGCCAACTCTATTATGGAGGACACCTGCTGGCTTCAAACTGGCCTAGAGCCTGTTATTCTGAACAGGCCATTGAAGAGCCGTATGATTTTTAGTCACTATTTACTTGGAACAGAATGAGAGGAAGGATTTATATCAAGTTACCAGTCCCTTGAATCTGCCCTGTCCTGAGTTGTCCTCTTTATTTTTCACGTACTATTAGCTGACAGTAACAGTGACATACTTCTGTTTAGATCCATAATAGAACCTTCCAATATTTCAGGATGCAAGTCTCTCAGAAGCACCAAGGCCCTTAACTGAGGTTCATCTGCCAAGCAAAAAGCCGTAAAGCTATTTTTCCCCTCTGTTGGGTAGGGTGTTTGACCTCATAACTGCCATCCCTTCAGTCAGGATAGGATGGGTTATGTTGCTATAGCAAACGACTCCCAACATCACAGTGGCTTAAAATAACAAAGGTTTATATTTTTTTTGTTTGTTTACACTGCGTGTCCATGATGGGTCACATAGGGGATATTATGTAGCCCTCAACCTCAGACCCAGATGGAGCAGCCACCATCTGTAACACTGCTGATTGTTGTGGCAGAGGGAAAGAGACCTCTGAGGGTCTCATCATACACCACCAATTAAATCTTATTTCTGCAGCTGACACATGTCACTTTTTTCATTTATCATTGGTCAGCTTTGATCAGAGATCAGTTGAAGGCCAGAAAGTACAATCCTACCACATCCCCTGAAGGTGGAGAACTGGAAATATTCAGATCAGAATGTGCCCTGTGGCCCTATCCGTTTTCCTGGGATCATGTTGCTCAATCGCTTCCTTTCTATTGCACTCATTCCTGTTTTCTCGCTTTTGCAGAAATCAAGCTACTTATTATGAGTTGGATAATTACTGTCCTAAGTGTAGGCAGTGTTGTTTAATGCAAGGTGTTTTAATGTCCCCACCCTTGATTTGAATCCCTTCTGCCTCTTTGGTGTCCCTGTAGCTGTGTGTTGCAGTGATATACACAGGTGTTAATCTAGAATAGTTTTGTTTCAATGAAATGCTCTCTTTTGGACTCTTCCTCACCTCCTGCTGTTTACTGTTAGAATAACAGAATAGCTATAAGTCTGTGATTTCTGACCATAAGGATGGGGTTAAATGACTTGCCCAAGGGTAGGTAGGTAGTTGATATTAGAGGAGCCTGAACTAGAACTCAGGTTTTCTGACTCAGAGTCTGTTTTCTTTTTATTACACCTATTACTCCTATTATAAAGAAAGCTGTAAAACTGATGGCTGTGTAATTTACTCCCAGAGATGACTAGTAACAACAGAATTTGGTCTTTAATCTTGAACAGAAGGAATTTTCCACTTAACTGTCTCCTTTTGAATATTTTGATGAATTCTATGTCATAAAATCAGATTCCTGGGATTCCTCTGCCAGTACATTTGTATTCTTTCTTGAAGCAAACAAACAACTAGCCGTAAATGAATCAATGACATGATCCTGATTATCTGTGAAACTCAAAAAAATCAGGAATTTCACCACCCCTGCTGCATTTCAATCTAAAATAAGGCATTGCATACATTGTGTTATTGCAGGTTTGTTTCTTACTAGTGTTTAGGATGTGAGACAATGTGCAAAAATTAAAAACTACAAATAGCATCAAAACCATAGTGACAGGGGTGCCTGGATGGCTCAGCGTTTGAGGGCTTACCTTCCACCCAGGGCGTCATCCTGGAGTCCCGGGATTAAGTCCCACATTGGGTTCCCTGCATGGAGCCTACTTCTCTCTCTGCCTGTGTCCCTGACTCTCTCTCTGTGTGTGTCTCTCATGAATAAATAAATAAAACCTTTAATAAAAAAATGTAGTGACAGCACTAGTGTGTATGCTGTGTCAGCCCGCCTCAATTTGGAGGTCCTTTTTGTGTGAACTGCTGTGGACTTTTCTCATGTATAGTTTGCCATAAAGCTCTACAATGATACTTCTTGTCTTTTTTAAAATTTTATTTATTTATTCATGAGAGACACAGAGAGAGGCAGAAACATAGGCAGAGAGAGAAGCAGGCTCCCTGCAGGGAGCCTGATATGACACTTCATCCCAGGACCCAGGGATCACAACCTGAACCAAAGGCAGATGCTCAACCACTGAGCCACCCAGGAATCCCTGATGCTTCTTGTCTTAACCAAATTTACTGTTGCGAATGACTTAAGAAAAAGCCCTAGCTAATGAGACTGTCACTAAAAATCATGATGATAAAGGAAACATCTCTAATATAAAAGCAAATCTTAACACACATGCACAGAGCTCTTGTTGAGATATCAACCAAATAACATATGAGTGGTCTGGAGTATCTGAGGGTGCCACAAACCTCTGCCTGGGCTTAGTAGAGAAATAGACCATTGAGTTCTTACATTCAATAATATAAATTGTACATAGGAAGAAAGAACCTATGTAAAGAATGCCACACAGAACCCATTAGAATGATGTTCTGAATTGTTCTAATACTTTGTTTTCTGGCATCAGGTGATCTTGATTACTCTTCTGACAGTAAAACCTGAGATTATTGTCATATATAGAAGCACAAGACTAGATATCTGAGGACAGTAGCCAGTAGTGAAAAGTCAAAGTCAATTTCACTCATTGTATATCTATGATGATAGAATATCTTCCATAATATTTCTTCAAAGTCTTTTGCTATAGTCATTTAACTAACAAGTCCATTTTTTTCCTTATGGAAAATTTCATACACAAAGCAGAGAGAACAGTATACTATGACTCTGTGTTCCTATCACCCAACTTCAACAGTTACCAACTCATGGCCAATCTACTATGAGACTGTTAGGAGGATTATAACCATTTGCATTTCATGGCTGTGAATTGTATCTTAATGCCTTTTCACTTTATATAACAACTCTATGTATAAATTTTAGGTTTCTACATAAAGAAAGATTTATTCACACCACTAGAAAATAATATTCAAAATATTTATGTCGCTAGAATACCCCAACCACAGATATTATCAACCAATTTCCTAAGTAAATTTTAAATTTCTTTTTCTGCAACATCATTAAGTGTATAGAAATACAACAGATTCTTTTGTGTTAATTTTATGTCCTGCAACTTTACTGAATTCATTTATCAGTTCTAGTAGTTTTTTGGAGTCTTTAGCATTTTCTCTATATAGTATCATGTCATCTGCAAGTAGTGAAAGTTTTTTTCTATTTCTTTTTCCTATCTGATTGCTGTGGCTAAGACTTCCAGTACTATGTTGAATAAATGGATAGGGCTGCCTGGGTGGCTCAGTGGTTGAGCATCTGCCTTTAGCTCAGAGCGTGATCCTGGGGTCCCGGGATCGAGTCCCACATGGGACTCTCTGTGGGGAGCCCGCTTCTCCCTCTGCCTATGTCTCTGCCTCTCTGTGTGTCTCTCATAAATAAATAAATAAATAAATAAATAAATAAATAAATAAATAAAATCTTTTTAAAAAGTGAGTAAATGGGAGATCCCTGGGTGGCTCAGCAGTTTAGCGCCTGTCTTCGGCTCAGGGCATGATCCTGGAGTCCCGGGATCAAGTCCCACATCCGGCTTCTTGCATGGAGCCTGGTTCACCCTCTGCCTCTGTCTCTGCCTCTCTCTCTCTCTCTCTCTCTGTCTCTCGTGAATAAATAAATAAAATCTTTAAAAAAATTAAAAAGTGAGTAAATGGATAAAGAAGATGTGATATATATACACACACACATATGATGTGATATATATGTATATGCATATATACATATGTCTATACACACACACACACACACACACACACACACACTATGGAATATCACTTAGCCACAAAAAAGAATGAAATCTTGCCATTTGCAAAAACATGGATGGATCTACAGGATATAATGCTGAATGAAATAAGTCAGTCAGAGGAAGACAAATACCATATGATTTCACTCATATATGGAGTTAAAGAAATAATAAAAACACACAGATTTAAAAAGACACACACACACACACACACACACACACACACACAAACAATCAAATACAGAGAACAGGCTCATGTTGCCAGAGGGTGAATTGGAGGATGGGTGAAATATAGAAAAGGGATTAAGAGTATACTTATCTTTTTTAAAAAAGATTTTATTTATTCATGAGAGACACACACAGAGAGGCAGTGACATAGGCAGAGGAAGAAGCAGGCTCCCTGCAGGGAGCGTGATAGAAGACTTGATCCCAAGACCCAGGGATCATGCTCTGAGCCAAAGGCAGATACTCAACCACTGAGCCACCCAGGCATCCCAAGAGTACACTTATCTTGATGAGCACTGAGAAATGTATAGGATTGTTGAATCATTATATTGTACACCTGAAACTAATATAAAACTCTATGTTAATTACACTTGAATTAAAGAAAAGAAAGAAATTCTTAGACCCAACATCTTTCTGTTAGGGTCTATCCATTATATCAAATTGCTTGAAAGCTGGAAAAGTACTGTTGCTTCTCATATTGTTGTCTGTCAACCTTTGGGTGTCAGCAAATGTATTCTTGGGGATCTACAAGTTCTTAAGTTTAAGAAACATTCTTCTAATGTCAAAATGGTAATAATCCTTCTGAGTGTTTGCTTTTGCACTCATGTTGGATTCATTTTACCAGTACTTGTCTTTTTTTATATTTTTTTACAGATTTATTTATTTGAGAGAGGGAGAGAGCAAGCATGAGCAGGGGGAGGGGCAGAGGGAAAGAATCTCAAGCAGACTCCCCACCAATGAGGGGCTCAATCTCACAACCCTGAGATCATGACTTGAGCAGAAATAAGAGCTGTACGCTTAACTGGCTGAGCCACCCAGGTGCCCCACCAGTACTTGTCTTTTAAAATGTCAATACATAATCAGAAGGCTTTTTTTAATAAAATTTAACTTTCTTATGTCATTGTTTCTCAAATAGATCCATGAATCCATTCTAGAGTTCCTTGGCATTCTGAAGGATGAGAAATACCACTCTAAGGGAAGAACATAGAGTTTTATCAAACACGTTGCTATGGAAACAAATACATAGGCCCTGAAGTTTATCCTAGTGCGTCCTCAGTAAACAGAATGTGGACATTCTGGTGAAGCAGAAAGATTTCTGAAGAATATGAGGTTGAAAGAGGTGGAAAATAAGATTAGAAAGGTATATTGAGACTGTATTATTTAAATCAAAACATGACATTTTACTGTAAGATTACTGTACTTTTGTATTTTCTATCAGTGAGATATTGTTTTATATGAGATGAATAAGGGATGTTGTAAATGTGGGTTCTATAAACTTGGTAGGTTTGGTAGGAGAATATTTTGGAAGTCATTTGCTGCTCTGCATGTACAGTGTAGAGGCCTGATTCAAAAATTTAGGTAGGATTCTGTACCAGGTTTTAATAATGTATAAGTAAAATAACATTCACTTTATTTTTGTTTCCATTAACAAAGCATTGAAATTGACAAGAGTGAAGGCTTTAGTCCCTTTTAGTCATCCAGAACTGAACATTATCTTAATTTTATACCTATGTTACAGGGAACAATAATCAGCTAGGGGGAGGACTCCCCTCTGCAGACGCACAGGTTACTTAGTGGCAGTCAGAGGATTCCAAGCAGGCTTTGGAATGGAAACTTACTAGTGCTTTCATTTCTGACCACAGAGCTCTTAAAAACAAGACCATAGCTTAAACTATTGCATGGGAATGCCTGCTACTACTACCAATAGGATAACAATAGCAAAACAAAGATGATGCATCTGCCAGTCATTGTACTAAGAACCTTATTTACAATTTTATTGCATCCTTACAACAACCCAAGGGCAGTAGGGTGGTAGGATTTTCCTTCTTTGTTTGCTTGAGGTGCTGTTGATATCAGATAATGTACATTAGTGGAAGCTCCTAGAGCTCATCTGTTTGCATTTCATTCTGGCAGTTTCTCCTTTCTCATCTTCCGGTGTGGGTTGCTACTTCCATAATACTCACTCCCATATCACAGTATGAGCATTTCGTCAACATCTAATATTCATATGCAGTTAACCAAATCTTTTCTATGTGTGCTATCTCATTTGATCCCGGCAAGAACACTATGGAATAGGAAAGGAAAATTTTATGGAGTGCTACACTCATTTTGGAAGGAAAAATAGAGGCTCCGGTACCTTATATTTGCTCAAGGTAGAAGTCTTCATCACATTACCTTCTGCTACTGTTATACTCAATCTTGACCCTTGAGTTCTTTTGAACTGTTGAAAGTATATTTTCTTTCTTTCTTTCTTTCTTTCTTTCTTTCTTTCTTTCTTTCACTTAAGAGGGAGAAAGAAACTAATCTTTATTTACTATATCCTTCAAGAAACTAATCTTTATTTACTATATCCTTCAGCCAGCATGATGTCAGGCATACAACAGGCATGTACTAAATGCTTGTTGACTTGACATGTTAGATTTTATATTTAAATGGAGGAAGGGCTAGGAGAATAAAATAAAATTTAGGTAAGGCATGCTGTTAGCATGTGGCTATTTATTAAGCTGAATAATCTTTAAATATTCCTAGGAACTCCTTGCTACACAAAGGTCCCAAATATTTTACCTGCCATTTAATTACACTCTGTCTAAAATTAGACTATTATAAATTCAGTCCTTTGGCCACTGGTGCCCCTAAACATTATCTTAATATATATCTGGAAAGTATAGGTCATTTACACATTAGTACAAGATAGCTTTTAAATCTTTGCTGAGGATCTGGCCAGACTAGTTTGGAAAGAGGTAAAGGACCATTTGGGGGCATGGATCACTACTGGGCAGAGTTGTGAAAAGTATATTAAGAGATTGTTTATTATCTACTATAACAACAATAACTAATACTTGTTAAGAACAAATGTGTGCCACATTCTGCCTTATTTACTATTATTTCCCCATTTTACAAATGAGATACTGAGATTGAGAAAAGTTGTACAATTTGCTGAGGGTCATAAAGCTAGCAAGCAGCAGAACTGAGATTTAAACCTAGGTCTGGCTAACCCAAATCTGCCATTCTTAATCATTACTCCGCACTACCTAATGAGTGGGAGTAAAGAGAGGCAAGGAAGAAGAATGGAAAAGAATACATAAGTGGTTGATAGGAAGATACCATAGCCATTTACTAAAGTCACAATGGAGACTGCAAATCTGTGAACTTAAGTCCTATGGCAGGTATTTTGGCCTGAATACCTGTAGGTAATCACCTCCCTCTCTTCCAGCATTACTGGCTACTTTACCTTTATTTGTGCTTATTTGGTTACTCTCTTTGGTCTTCACTGTTGTTGCTTCTCAAGTGGAGCCTGAACAATATAGTCAGATCTCCTTTGTATAAGTCTTATCTCCAAGGTGCTGCTCAAAATGTGTTACTTACAAGTTTTCATGCAAGGCAACCAGGAGCATTGAATAATAATACATAATGAGAGTTGCTTTTTGCAACTAGTAAATTGAAAGGTTGTTCTCTCAGTGTGAACTTTAAACAACTCATTCTTACACACTGGAATGATTAATAATAATAATAATGGCATCACCTTTACACTTATGTTAAGAGCTTTCATATGTTATCTGATTTGAGCTGCTCACCAGTTATATGAGATAGGTAGGGATTATTATGCCCATTTTATAGATGGAAGGGACTGAGGCTTATTGATTTTAAGTGGTCATCTGGCTGATAGGTAGCCCGAATCCTGTGGTCTTCCAACAACCCCACATTTGCACAAAAAGATCTGCTATGTTATTGCAAGCCTCTCTGTGAACCAAGTAAATGGTACAGGCAACTGAGTCCTAGAGTAGTCAGTTAGGGTGACTGAGGGAAGAGCTCATTTAGGAAGAAGTTAATCAGGAAAGTTTCCTTGGAGGAAATAAAATTTGAGTTGTGGGATGGTTTATCAAGTTCCATCCTTCTCTGATAAATCCTGTAGGTGGAAAAGGGATCCGTTTTCCTGATTCTAAATTGATGGGTTATAGGTATGTGCTGATAGGGAATGTTGAGTGTGTGTGTGTGTGGGGGGGGGTAATGTTTGTAGATCTTTCAAAAGTAGGTTTACATGAAATGAAGAGAAGAGAAATCTTACTCAGATGTCAATATCCATTCGAATTGCATTACCTTGGCAAAGCATGCTATAACCATTCTTTTCTCTGAAATTCTCTAATAACTGCAATCTAGACTAGAGGTTACAAACTAGTGACCCATGGTTCAAAGACAGGTTTTGTTTTCCCTGGCAGTGATGTGTGCTAGCGTAGGATTTTATTGGCTTTCTTGGAGAGGAGGGCAGACCTTTGAGACCACAAGGCCCTCCAAATGCTCTGGTGTGATGAAACACAACTCTACCAGGGTATTCAGATTTCAGCAGTTCGTAGCTAAGGACACAAGTGGTTTGCTGAGCAAGATGACCCTCTACTTCCTCAGCATCCATGTAGAATATCCTTGGGAATTGTCTCAGTATCAGTGTCTTCCCAATTGGAGAGAAAACAGAAAATGGCATCAAGCTTTCTGAGACATTAGATCACTGTCCTGTTATATTTATTTCTTTCTGCCTCAGAGCATTTTCCACTGAAATTGATTAAAGTCTTGTAGTTAACAGGCAGATTGAATATAATCTTTTCTCCTCAACCTATTAGTCACTGACTACTGAGCATAACTCTGAGAGGTTTGATTAGAGAGTTCTATTAAAAATCATCATACACTGCATTTTCCATGTCTTTATGAATTTCCCTTTGCTCAGTGCAGTGGCCATAAACTTATCCCTCCACCCATATACTTTGTAGCAAATGAGATGGGGAGAGAAAGAAACCTTTCATCAGTGTCTCTTGAGAACCTGATGGCTCTGAACAGCTTTGCATAGGTGAGACCCACTAGATACTATCCACACTTCCTGAAAACCAGTAGTCACAGATGTTCAACTCCTACATTGGATTTAGTCTTTGTGAGTCTCCAGAGTGCCCATGGACCTAGGCTGGAAATCCAGTTCTGCCTTGAGTACACAGGAACCAGGCAAAGCCAGTAGTACATCGTATTGCTAGCAAAACAGGGGAAACTGCCTAAATGCTGTTAGAAGCATGGCAGATCAGGTTATTTCTTCACTTTGGGATCCTGCAAAGTATGCTGAATCAGCTCAGATGGACTGGATTGACCCTAGATCCCAGTGTTATGATTAACTTTGTAAGCCAGGCAATCCTCATTTCCCACAAATAGATAATTTTCTTTCTTTAAAAATATGTTAAAATTATATCTACTGGGGCACCTGGGTGGCTCAGCTAGTTAAGGGTCTGCCTTTGGCTCAGGTCTGATCCTGTAGTCCTGAGATGGAGACTCAAGCCTTGCATTGGGCTCTGTGCTCAACAGGGAGCCTGCTTCTCTCTTTCCCTGTGCCTGCTACTTCACCTACTTTCTCTCTCTCTCTCTCTCTCTCTCTCTCTCTCGCTCTCTCTAAAATAAATAATTAAATCTTTAAGAAATTAAATCTGTCATCTTTTTACACCTGAATTTTAACATTCATACTTTCATTCGGAGATTCACGTTTTTACACAGTAATTGTGTGTGGGATTGTGGTGATTTTCTAACATGACAATCCCCAAATAAATCCTTTTACCTTGTGTTACCTTAATGGATGTAGTAATCCTCCTGTGTGCCTTTAAGGCTACTAAATATTCCAAGTATATATTCTATTCTTCCAATTCCATAATAAGGTATTACCAACCTTCAGCTTTCCCCCAAATAAGAGCTAATGGGTCAAATAATAGACTCCCCAGCAGTGACTAACAAGATCTTTCAAAAGAAAAGTCACTTTCTTAGCTTTGATTATTTGGCATGCACACCTCAAATCAATTTCACAGGACTCCAGGCTGTGCTGATGTTTTGGTTGTGCCAGAATTTTGTTGAATCAGCTGTAACATGAAATCCACTGCGTTCTTTCCTAGATCAGGGAACTGCCTCTGTTATGTGTGATTGTTTGGTTAACAGGTGTGTACCCACTTGAATCATTATATCCTGGCTGTCAGAATCCCAGAAACTTTTCTCTTTCAACTAGGCTGCCTTTTCATTCAGTGAAGTTGGTCTCTGAGGTGGTTGGGCGCCAGAAAGTCACAGGAAAGGCAAAGTTAAATTAGTGGGGGAAGGGGTGGAGTGGAGTGATCCCCACAAATCTACAAACCCAAAATGGCCCCTCAAATGGCACATCATGATGATGATGCTCCCTGACCTCTTACCTGTGCTTCCTCATTCCTTCTGAATTTATGGCAGTCCCGGATTTGGTAGAGTGCTGCTTCCCATAATAGGCTTAAGACATGTTAAGCAGTGAGAAACTCTGCTTTCAGATTTCCAGTGAGAGAAACAGAGAAACTCTGGCCAGTATGTTAATACTGCATCTGATATTTCTGAGAGAACATAAATATTTGTTTGTCCTGTGTTGTTCCAGATCCTCTAACTAATATAATTAGAGTCAGTAGTAATAAACCAGTATTAACATACAATAGTTGTTTGGGGACAGCTAGATAAGCCTACAAATCTACTGACACCATCTCTCACTCCTTTTCCTGGGCAAGCATTTTGGATGGGCCCCAAAACACATTTCCTGCTTTCCTATTAAAACAAACACTAATGTTATTCCTGTGAGTATTTTCTTTTTCCCTGATAAGGCTTATCTCTTGCTCCTCTTCATTAAGATCTAGGTATGATTTTGTCAAAATGCCTATTTTAGCATGTGAAATGCAGTCCCCCCAGCACAGCAGGCACTCCTATTGTCTCCTTTGCATGGGTTCCAGATTCTCTCTTCCTTCCCTCCCTTCCTACCACTATGGTCAACATTGAGCATCCCCTCCTTCTGAAAAGCAGTGGAGGGGAAAAAATGAAATTAAGGAGATGCACTTGAAATGCCTACAGCTTTTAAAAGAAAAAATGCTCTAAGCCATCAGCTTTGGCATGCACAAGTGTCCTGGATATACAGGTCTCCAATACTTACAGTTTGAAAGCTGTTCAAGTGCATCTCACTCTTTTTTATGCTGTTAAAATAGAATATCTTGGATAAATTAAATCCATAAATGACAAAAAAATGACCTAGTACCATTATCTAACCCTTTGTTTTGAGGAAACAGAGGTAATAGAAACTCATTGGGTACCAATTGAAGGACTTCTAGCCCAACCATGGTGGCCTTAGTCAATTCACTTCAACTCTTTGAGTTGCTTCATTTGCAAAATGGCAATAACAGTATCTGCCCTGAGCACCTCCCAAAGTTGTAGGCAAGTTCTCACGTAATAACAGACATGTACTCAAGGTTCCACAGAACTTTAAAAAATTACATTATTTCAGACACCTCCTTTCCCTATCACAGAGTAGACAAAATTGCATAGCATTTCCTATCAACTGGCAACTAGAAGAAATTAAAGGGTACACTTATGATAATCATCAGTCTCTCCTGTAGCTTTATTATGTTTTTAAGGCCCTATCCACTTGCCAAGTGAAAGATACCTCCTCAGAAAGACTTTATGATCCTGGTATGTAATTATGATTTACTGGCAAGATTTTTAAGAGAAGATATTTACTAGTGCCTGCATTGGCCCACGCCTGGACTTATCTTTCTTGTGCATTAATCATCATATTGAAGCGCAATTTATTTATTTTTTATCCACCTTTGCTGTGCCCAAATCTTTGCAGATGTTGATTGTTTTACCCTCTGACAGATTTCCCCCCTCCCTTTAGTATGAGTTGATGTCTAGACAGATAGCAGTTATTAAAAATTGGGGAAATGATTGTTGTCCTAGGCAGGCTGGTGTATGGTTTGTTTAGGAAAAAACACTCTCTGTTAAAGCCTTAAAGAAGCACATCTCAGTTTTCATTCATACAAGATGGAAATTAAGTTCTTGGTGCAAATGTCACTTGAGAAATGGAAATACAGGGTAGTGAAGTGACATAAATGGCTGGCGTCTTGCTGGAGAGGGCCCAAAGCAAGCTTTTGTTCACCCTAAAATGGTGATAACCAGTTGTTGAAGAGGTATTTATTGATCAATTATTTTAATTATGCATGTATTCAGAACCCTCGGAGAACATATTGATCACTGCTGAAACACCCTCAGACATGCTGCTTGACAGCCACTTGAGAAAGAAACTCTTTCCTTATTTTCAACTTCTCACTTTCCCCAAGGAGCACTCTCCTGGATGATAAAAGGAGGATCCTGGAGAAGACTTTAAGGGACAGGCCTGGAATAAGCTGCTTGAGATACACAGAAAGGTTGATCATGCCCAACTCAGGAGAAACCTTGTTGGGGGCAATGTCATTAGCTTTTTAATGGAAAAACGAAGATCATTCTCCACCCTTAATCATATATATTGCCACTATTATCTTTGAGAGGAGCATAGCTTTCCACTAGAAATTTGGTCTTCAACCCATTTTCCGCCTGATGCCATCTTTTCCTACTACTTTTGAGGGGCTTAAATTAAAGAGAGCTGCATAGTGGAATTTTTATATAGCTGACTGGGGGCAGCAGGCTGTTTGCCATAGTGGTTAAAGGCAGAGGAGGAAGTGCTGGACAGACCTGGGATCCATTCCCATATATGGGATTGTTTTGAAGAATAAATGAGATAATAGATTTAAATCACTTAGCATAGTAATCACTTGATTACTGCTGATAGTTGTTCCCAATGTCATAGTTTCATTATAATTATTATAATATATAATAACTTCCTCTCTTTGTGGCCATTATGGAGGGTCTCCAGGAAGCTCTATTAGCCATGGCTTATGAAGAACAGCTTGCTAGATTCCTCTCCTCACATACTCTGGCCAAGTTGCTTCTACCCAAGGTAATTACGCCTTCTGTGTGTACAGATTATTTAAATGTTAGGCATTGCAACCACAGAGTTCCCAGCAATGGAGACCAAACATCCTACACTTTTCAGTTAGGCTGCATCCCTTCTTAATTCCCAAAGTCCAGTCCTTAAATGGTGCAGACCAATGTTTTTCTTTCTTTTTTTTTTAAAGATTTTATTTATTTATTCATGAGACACACAGAGAGAAAGAGGTAGAGGGAGAAGCAGGCTCCATGTACAGAGCCTGATGTGGGACTCGAACCTGGGTCTCCAGGATCATACCCTGGGCTGAAGGCAGCGCTAAACCACTAAGCCACCGGGGCTGCCTGGACCAGTGTTTTTCAAAGCTTTGGAACAAAAACTTCTTCCATCTTTCCCCAAGTGAAACCATACAAAGAATCACAATACATAAAGTGTGTAAATGTAGTATTCTATTTGTGTGAAATTTTTCATAGGTTCATATATATATGGTGTTTGTACAGTTAACCTTTGAACAATGTGGAGGTTAGAGGTACAGATCCCCTGCATCATGAGAAATCCACGTATAATTTTGACTCCCCCAAAACTTAACTGCTAATAGCCTACAGTTTGACTGGAAGCCTTACTGATAGCATAAACAGTTGATTAAAACATATTTTGTAGGTTGTATGTGCTATGTAGTGTATTCTTACAATACAGGAACCTAGAAGAAAAGAAAATATTATTAAGAAAGTCATAAGAAAAAAGAAAATCATAAAGAAGAGAAAATACATTTATAGTATTATACTGTATTTATCAGAAAAAAAATCTGTGTATAAGTAGACCCATGCCATTCAAAACTGTATTGCTCAAGGATCAACTGTATGATTTTCGGTGCACAAAATTAAACTAGTGCTATGGATAACAGTTGTAGTCTTTTATCAGTGTCTCCAATACAATTTGTTTTTGCATTTTGTTTTCTGTCCAGTAGTATTTAAAATGTGCAATTCATACAGATGTAGTAATTGCAGATGGCTTCAGGGTTTGTTTCAGTAATTGATCCAGAAGCTTAAAAGAATATTACTAGAAAATATTTGTGTGGCCTTGTATAAGCTACTTAACTTCCCTGAGCCTTGGTTTCCTTATTCATCTAATAGTACCTATCTCAAAGGGTGGTGTAAGTAAGATATTGTATACAAAGTCTTTGCAGGATTTTGCAGACTTTTCAGAATGCCTGGCACATGATAAGCAATCAGTAAATACTACCTGGCAGTCTCATGATCATTACCATCACCACCACCAGCAGCAGCAACATTGGCTTGGATTCCTTAAATCATACAGCAATAAAATTTAGTCAATAAATTCCTTAGCTCTTCACTGTTGGGTGGGAAACACTTTTTCAAATGAATCGTACAGCATTGTAAAATGCTTAACCTTAAATGCTCAGCTAGGTCAGACGCTAACTTTAGCTTCTGTGGTATACAATTTGGAAACCACTGATAGAGATGACTGCTACAGTTTCTGCAAAGTCCTTGCCTGGCAGGTTATAAGCTCTTTAAGGGCAGGGTCTCTCTTTTATTTATTTGTATATTCTCTGTGATGCCTGGGACAGCAGATGTTCAAAAACTACTTCATGGATTACATTCAAGTTCTCTGGGTTTTATTTTTATTTTATTTTTTATATGTACTGCTTTATTTTTTTATAAATTTATTTTTTATTGGTGTTCAATTTGCCAACATATAGAATAACACCCAGTGCTCATCTTGTCGGGGGCTCACCTCAGTGCCCGTCACCCAAACACCCCCACCCCTCGCCCACCTCCCCTTCCACCACCCCTAGTTCATTTCCCAGAGTTAGGAGTCTTTCATGTTCTGTCTCCCTTTCTGATATTTCCCACTCATTTTTTCTCCTTTCCCCTTTATTCCCTTTCACTATTTTTTATATTCCCCAAATGAATGAGACCATATAATGTTTGTCCTTCTCAGATTGACTTATTTCACTCAGCACAACATCCTCCAGGTTCATTCATGTCAAAGCAAATGGTGGGTATTTGTCATTTCTAATGGCTGAGTAATATTCCATTGCATACATAAACCACAACTTCTTTATCCATTCATCTTTCGATGGACACCGAGGCTCCTTCCACAGTTTGGCTATCGTGGACATTGCTGCTATAAACATTGGGGTGCAGGTGTCTCAGCTTTTCATTGCATCTGCATCTTTGGGGTAAATCCCCAGCAGTGCAATTGCTAGCTCATAGGGCAGATCTATATTTAGCTCTTTAAGGAACCTCCACACAGTTTTCCAGAGTGGCTGCACCAGTTCACATTCCCACCAACAGTGCAGGAGGGTTCCCCTTTCTCCACATCTTCTCCAACATTTGTGGTTTCCTGCTTTGTTATTTTTCCCCATTCTCACTGGTGTGACGTGGTATTTCATTGTGATTTTGATTTGTATTTCTCTGATGGCAAGTGATGCGGAGCATTTTATCATGTGCTTGTTGGCCATGTCCATGTCTTCCTCTGTGAGATTTCTGTTCATGTCTTTTGCCCATTTCATGATTGGATTGTTTGTTTCTTGGTAGTTGAGTTTAATAAGTTTTTTATAGATCTTGGAAACTAGCCCTTTATCTGATAGGTCATTTGCAAATATCTTCTCCCATTAGGTAGGTTGTCTATGAGTTTTGTTGACGGTATCTTTTGCTGTGCAAAAGCTTCTTATCCTGATGAAGTTCATTTTTGCTTTTGTTTCCCTTGCCTTCATGGATGTATCTTGCAAGAAGTTACTGTGGCCAAGTTCAAAAAGGGTGTTGCCTGTGTTCTCCTATAGGATTTTGATGGAACCTTGTCTCACATTAAGATCTTTCATCCATTTTGACTTTATCTTTGTGTATGGTGAAAGAGAGTGGTTTAGTTTCATTCTTCTGCATGTGGATGTCCAATTTTCCCAGCACCATTTATTGAAGAGACTGTCCTTTTTCCAGTGGATACTCTTTCCTACTTTGTCGAATATTAGTTGACCATAAAGTTGAGGGTCCACTTCTGGATTCTCTATTCTGTTCCATTGATCTATGTATCTGTTTTTGTGCCAGTACCACACTGTCTTGATGACCACAGCTTTGTAGTACAACCTGATATCTGGCATTGTGATGCCCCCAGATATGGTTTTCTTTTTTAAAATTCCCCTGGCTATTCGGGGTCTTTTCTGATTCCACACAAATCTTAAGCTAATTTGTTGCAACTCTCTGAAGAAAGTCCATGGTATTTTGATACGGATTGCATTAAATGTGTAAATTGCCCTGGGTAACATTGACATTTTCACAATATTAATTCTGCCAATCCATGAGCATGGAATATTTTTCCATCTCTTTGTGTCTTCCTCAATTTCTTTCAGAAGCGTTCTATAGTTTTTAGGGTATAGATCCTTTACCTCTTTGGTTAGGTTTATTCCTAGGTGTCTTATGCTTTTGGGTGCAATTGTAAATGGGATTGACTCCTTAATTTCTCTTTCTTCAGTCTCATTGTTAGTGTATAGAAATGCCACTGACTTCTGGGCATTGATTTTGTATCCTGCCACGCTTCCAAATTGCTGTATGAGTTCTAACAATCTTGGGTTTTCTACGTACAGTATCATGTCATCAGCAAAGAAGGAGAGTTTTTCTTCTTTTCCAATTTGAATGCCTTTTATTTCTTTTTGTTTCCTGATTGCTGAGGCTAGGACTTCTAGTACTATGTTGAATAGCAGTGGTGAGAGTAGACATCCCTGTCTTGTTCCTGATCTTAGGGGAAAGGCTCCCAGTGCTTCCCCGTTGAGAATGATATTTGCTATGGGCTTTTCGTAAATGGCTTTTAAGTTGTCAAGGAATGTTCCCTCTATCCCTACACTCTGAAGAATTTTGATCAGGTATGGATGTTGTATTTTGTCAAATGCTTTTCTGCATCTATTGAGAAGATCATATGGTTCTTGTTTTTTCTCTTGCTGATATGATGAATCACATCGATTGTTTTACGAGTGTTGAACCAGCCTTGCATCCCAGGGATAAATCCAACTTGATCATGGTGAATAATTTACTTAATGTATTGTTGTATCCTATTGCCTAGTATCTTGTTCAGAATTTTTGCATCCATGTTCATCGGGGATATTGGTCTATAATTCTCCTTTTTGGTGGGGTCTTTGTCTGGTTTTGGAATTCAGGTGATGCTGGCCTCATAGAACGAGTTTGGAAGTGCTCCATCTCTTTCTATCTTTCCAAACAGCTTTAGTAGAATAGGTATGGTTTATTCTTTAAATGTTTGATAGAATTCCCCAGGGAAGCCATCTGGCCCTGGACTTTTGTGTCTTGGGAGGTTTTTGATGACTGCTTCAATTTCCTCCCTGGTTATTGGCCTGTTCAAGTTTTCTATTTCTTCCTGTTCCAGTTTTGGTAGTTTGTGGCTTTCCAGAAATGCATCCATTTCTTCTAGATTGCCTAATTTATTGGCGTACAGCTGTTCATAATATGTTTTTAAAATCGTTTGTATTTCCTTGGTGTTGGTAGTGATCTCTCCTTTCTCATTCATGATTTTATTAATTTGAGTCTTCTCTCTCTTCTTTTTAATAAGGCTGGCTAATGGTTTATCTATCTTATTAATTCTTTCAAAGAACCAACTCCTGGTTCTGTTGATCTGTTCCACAGTTCTTTTGGTCTCGATTTCATTTAGTTCTGCTCGAATTTTAATTAACTCTCTTCTTCTGCTGTGCGTGGGGTCTATTTGATGCTTTTTCTCTAGCTCCTTTATGTGTAAGGTGAGCTTTTGAATTTGAGTTCTTTCCAGTTTTTGAATGGATGCTTGTATTGCGATGTATTTCCCCCTCAGGAATGCTTTTGCTGCATCCCAAAGATTTTGAACGGTTGTATCTTCATTCTCATTAGTTTCCATGAATCTTTTTAATTCTTCCTTAATTTCCTGGTTGACCTTTTCATCTTTTAGAAGGATGGTCCTTAACCTCCACGTGTTTGTGGTCCTTCCAAACTTCTTGTTGTGATTAAGTTCTAATTTCAAGGCATTATGGTCTGAGAATATGCAGGGGATGATCCCAATCTTTTGGTATCGGTTCAGACCCGATTTGTGACCCAGTATGTGGTCTATTCTGGAGAAAGTTCCATGTGCACTTGAGAAGAATGTGTATTCAGTTGAGTTTGGATGTAAAGTCCTGTAAATATCTGTGAAATCCATCTGGTCCAGTGTATCATTTAAAGCTCTCGTTTCTTTGGAGATGTTGTGCTTAGAAGACCTATCGAGGGTAGAAAGAGCTAGATTGAAGTCACCAAGTATAAGTGTATTATTATCAAAGTATTTCTTGAGTTTGGTTATTAATTGGTTTAAATATTTGGCAGCTCCCACTTTCGGGGCATATATATTGATGATTGTTAAGTCCTCTTTATTGATGATTGTTAAGTCCTCTTTCTCTGGGTTTTAAATAAACTAATCATCCCTAGCCATATTCTCATGTAAAATTAAATTTTCTTCTTGGGGCCCCCCTCAGTATTTTTTTCTAACATTGCTATACATTTTTTGGTTGTCTCCTGAATTAAGGGTTTCAGCCCTTTAGTAGGTAAAGAGTTCCTCAGTTTCTCAGCTGAAACCTCCGGATTGTGAAGTCCTAAATATCTTCT
The DNA here is from genome assembly GCF_048418805.1 of Vulpes vulpes. Lineage (NCBI taxonomy): Eukaryota > Metazoa > Chordata > Mammalia > Carnivora > Canidae > Vulpes > Vulpes vulpes. The sequence goes on along the minus strand of NC_132796.1, from coordinate 78,721,301 downwards.
AAATAAGGGAAGCGAAGTATTACTGCTTAACAGTCACTGAAAGGTCACTGGCCCACCTTCTCAGATCACAATTTGGGGCCCATCTGAGAGTTTGTCATTTAATGTTAATCTCTCACGGGAGAGGCAAAAACATTGTATTTTTTACTTGACAGTTTCTAGTTATAAAAGATTCTTTTAGCAGCCATAGCAAAGCCATTTGATTACATATATGATTTGTTTCCAGAATTGAAGTTTCCCATAGTAAAATCACAGATGCCATAAAATCTTGAGTGCTGTGTATTAATACAACCTGCCCTTACGATCCAAGAGGCAAATTTAGATTGCGATTGCTCAGAGTTAGAGAAGTCCTGCCTCGTTTTCTGCCTTCCTTCCACAGATGTTGTGTAACCACCACCACTACCACCACCATTCAGTCCTTGCTCAAGGAGTAAAGATCTAGCAGGAGAGACAGAAACCACAGATTTCCTTTTCGTTCATTGCATGGCATTCTAATTGAGATATGCAAAGGATGTTGTGAAAGCACATGGGAGGGAGGTATCTAAAGCAGCCTTGATAAGACATCTGGAAAGATAAAGAAGAGTTTCCCAAGAAAAGAGGTGAAGATGTAAAGAAAGACTATTTAAGGCAAGAGGTTTTTGCACTAAGTATAAAACCAGAGCAAGAACCAGCATGGTGTGTTTGGAAAACCACAAGCAGTTTGATGTTAGAGAAGTATGATGTACCATGTAGAAATCAATGCAAAACAAAGCTGGAATAAGTATGCACAAGATCAAGAAGGACCTTGGATAACATAAGCCTGGAATTTATCAGGTAAATGATAGTGATATACTAGAAGGTTCTAGTATAAGGGTGGACACTGGAAGGTGCATGGAATGGTTTGGTGACTATTTTTCCAAATGGTCCAGTGAGTAAGAGGTGATAAGAGCAAGAAGTGGGCAAGGATTGTAGAAGTGGAGGGGAAAAAACAGACTCAAGAAATACTTAGGAGATATTATTGGCAGGATTCTGTGATTTAGTGCACAAGGGGCCAGAAAAGAGGGAATTACTAAGGGAAACTCCTGTTCTAGGTATCAAGCTTAGTGGTGATAATGACGGACATGAACAACATGGTAAGAAGAAGAGATGTAGAAGGAATTGAACCTGACATCATTTTAGAAGTCGGAGATGCCCAACCTCCCTCCCTTACTCCATGAAAGCAGAGATAGCCATAAGCAGTTGGAAATACTAGTTCTTGGTAGAGGTTTGGGCTAAATATGGATATAAGAATGGTGGATATTTTGATGGTAATTGAAACTATGGTAATAGATGAGCTTACCCAAGGAGAACATGTGGAAGATAAAGGACAGAAATCTAAGACTAGAACCCTGGTGCAACACCAGTATTGAACAAATATTTCCTGAGTGTCTATGCTAACTATAGGAGGGATGTCTATGCTGAACATAAAGTGCCCTGACTTCAAGCACAACCTAGTTAAAGATGATACTGAATTTCAGACTGCTCCTCAAAGTGCCAAGGTTCCGTGCAGCTACCATCCAGGCGACTACATGGGACAAGTAAAGACAGAGCAGCCCTCTCACTCGTACTAGAACATGCTTCCGTAAAGCATGCTTAACTTCTGTGTGTATGTGTGTATGCACACATGTGCGTGTATTTTTTTTTTTCATTGTAAGCTTGGCTCGTGTGGGATTGGGTAAGAAGAACCCTACCGTTAAAAAAGAGAAATGTGAAAAAAAATTTTAAAAATTAAAGAAAAAGAGAAATGTGGCCACCAACTCTCTAAAGGACTGATTTAAAAGTAATCAAAACCCGAGGGCAGCCCGGGTGGCTCAGCAGTTTAGCGCCGCCTTCAGCCCAGGGCCTGATCCTGGAGAGCCGAGATCAAGTCCCACGTCAGTCTCCCTGCATGGAGCCTGCTCCCTCTACCTGTCTCTCTCCCACTCTCTCTCTCTCTCTCTTTCTCACTCTCTCTCTCTGTGTCTCTCATGAGTAAATAAAATCTTTGAAAAAATAATAATCAAAACCCAAAATATGTGAAATGAATACGTTTCACACTCTACTTTTGATGAAAAAGAGGGATGATATCAATGTTAAAAATTGGTAATGATACATGGCTGGCATTCCATTCTATTTTATTCACTTCAGCATCATTAAATCATCACATATTGGGGCACCTGGGTGGCTCAGTGGTTGAGCATCTGCCTTTGGCTCAGGTCGTGATCCCCGGGCCTGGGATTGAGTCCCACATCAGGGAGCCTGCTTCTCTCCTCTGCCTATGTCTCTGCCTCTCTGTGTGTGTCTCTCATGAATAGATAAATAAAATCTTTTAAAAAATCATCATATCGCTAACTATGAAATAATGTATGAGAGGTGAAAAACATATTTGTTAGAAGGCACCTGCTAGATGAAGTAATGGGTACATGAGACAGGCCAAGCAATATAGATTCTTAAATATTACACTATTGAATTTGGGTGTGATTAGATGAATAATCAGAAGCGTTTGTATTCTAGTGGGCTTCTGCCTTATGTGTCTTTTAGAATGATCAGTTTAACTTTTTCACTCGCCACATGTGACACATGAGGTCGATTGACATTTACCATTCCTTTTTTAAAAATATTTTATTTATTTATTCATGAGAGAGAGAGAGAGAGAAAGAGACAGAGAGAGAGAGAGGCAGAGACACAGGCAGCAGGAGAAGCAGGCTCCTTGCAGGGAGCCCCACATGGGACTCAATCCTGGGCCCCCAGGATCACACCCTGGGCCAAAGGCAGGTGTCAAACTGCTGAACCACCTGGACGTCCCAACAATTACCATTCCTAAATGATGAAATTTCCAGAAACTAAAACTTCTGCTGGAATGTTAGTGTTTCTATTGAAAACCAAGGATAAGCTGTATATGCAGGCAATAGCTTCTGTCTCCTCTCCATCCCACTCCAGTAATTAAGCATCAAGATGTATATCAGGCTTATATTTTCTCAGCAGAGGAACTAAATCTCTTGAAATTAAACGTTTAATCAGCGTTTTTTATTTTAGCCATTCTGACAGGTGTGAGGTGATATCTCATTGCAGTTTTGATTTGTATTTCCATGATGACGAGTGATGTTGAACATCTTTTCATGTGTCTGTTAGCCATCTGTATATCTTCTTTGGAGAGATGTCTGCTCATGTATTCTTCCCATTTTTATTTTCTTATTTTTTTAAGATTTTATTTATTTACTCATGAGAGACACAGAGAGAGAGGCAGAGACATAGGCAGAGGGAGAAGCAGGCTCTCTGCGAGGAACTTGATGTGGGACTTGATCCCAGGACTCCAGGATCGTGACCTGAGCCAAGGGGCAGATGCTCAACCACTGAGCCACCCAGGCACCCTTTCTGCCCATTTTTGAATTGGATTATTTGTTTTTTGGTGTTGCATTTTGTAAGTTCTTTATAGATTTTGGATACTAGCCCTTCATTGGATATGTCATCTTCTCCCATTCTGCAGGTTGTCTTCTAGTTTTATAGTTCTTTGATAGGAATAGATTAATAGAGTTTACATACATAAAAAGTGAAAAATAAAGAAGTTATTGCCAAGCCTTTACTTTAATAAGGTATAATTGATCCATTGAAAAATAAGTGTGCTTATTTATTATATTATTATCATGAAAGCTTCTAAGTTTCCCTCCATTTGTGGAAAACCTGTATTCTAGTCAGTTTGGTTGTGAAATGAAATTTCATAGATCAAATATTGCAGCAGGAGCAGAGGGAGAACTTGAAGGGGGCCATGAGGAGTAGGGTGGGGAAAAGATCCACTCTCAGCAGGCAGCTGAAAAGGGAGGCAACTTTTACTTGCTTGGGTTTGATAAGTTCAGAGCAAATAACTTTTATATGACTCTCTGCCAAGTCAAATATCCAGGTAAGGCAGATGACATTTGTTGCTGAATTGTCAATTCTTTAAATTTAGTTATCTACTTAAGATTAAGGGAAAACAAATTATGAATTTTAGATTATTACTGGTCAGAACCTAATATTTTGTAATAATCTATCTGAGCCTATGAATAAAGGCATTTAATATAGTTATTGGGCATAAAAATCTACATTTCTTACACTTCTTCTCCTAGTCATATGATGTAATACACAGACTGGGAGTACTCTCTAACCCCAAAAATAATAAGGTCCTGGATAAAATATAGTTTTATGCATTTCTGGGATCAGAGAAAGTGAACGGGGGATTCCAAGAACCACCTCAGTTCCCCAAATTGAAAAGAATAAACCATGAACTAAAACAACAGCTGAGAGTAAGAGCAATAAGAAAGCCAGACATATGGAAATTGCCCTACGTGAAAATACCTATTGTAGTTCTGCTTTGGGTTCACTAAGACCTGGAATAGCAGCAATGTTGGGGGCACAGAGAAGGGGACTCTGAAATTGAGACTCCCTTATTAAAGCAGAACCGCCAGCATGGTCCCAGGTTAGTAGAGTCCTTCCTCCCCAGGAGAAGCAGACAAGAACACTCTTTGAAAAAATCCCCAATTTAGGCCTGCAGTTCCATAACACATTATAGACAAGCATCTGTGAGTTCTCAATAATCAAAGATCACCAAGCACCCGATGAAACAAGATGCCATAAGCAAGAGTCAGTAGAAACAATAATGAGCAAATTTGTATTCCTAAAGATTGAAGATATTCAGAATACCTATGCATGAAATGTTTTTTAAAAATTAAGGATATATCACAAAGATGAACAAGCAATAAGAGACTAAGAAATTACCAAGAAATTTTGAAAAATAATTAAATGGAACTTTTAAAAATGAACAATATATTGATCGAAATAAGAAATACAAAAAAAAAAAAAAGAAATACAGTGAATTGCTAAAATAACATTTCAGACCATAGGTTAAGAGACAATTGCTGAACTAGAAGAAAAATCTAGAAGATTTATCAACAATGGACACTAAAATGCAAGGAGTTGGAGTATGAAAAAAAATGAGAGATATGGAGTATAGAATGAGAACTCTTACATCTGATTAGAGCCCCAGAAGAAGAGAATAGAGGGAATTGAGGAGAGGTACTATTTGTAGACATAATCACTAAGAATTTTCCAGAACTGATGAAATACATGAATTCTCAAATTCAGGAAGCACAGCATATACCAAACAGGATGAGGAAAGTAGAGAGATACAGAAATAGACTGAAAGAGAGAGAGTGAGAACCCTAGCCTACATGTAGTGATGAGATACATGTAGTGAATCTTCAGGGCACTAGCAACAACAAAAAAACTTAAAAGCAGAAAGGCAGATCATTTACAAAGAAGCTATATTAGGGTGGTAGCAGATCACTTACCAACCAAATGGAATACAAACTTTAATGGTGATGTAGGAAGAAATTCACAAATTTAACATTTTAGAGGTAGATTACAAAATACTTCCCTAAATTATCGATACGTAAAGCACATAAGAACTTAGCAAAACTAGAGAACATTTGAATAACCTGCCTGATTACAGTGAATTAACAAGCTAACTACAATGAATGTTTGTAGAACACTGTACCCAGCAATTAGAGAATATATATTCCTTTCAGGCACACATAGAACATATGTAAAAATGGACCTCATATTGTGCCCTAAAGCAAATAATGACAGAATTCAAATAAATTTTTATCCACAGAACATGTTCTCTAGATGCACTGAAATTTAGCTAAAAGCCAATAACAAAAAAATAATTTTGTCATCTTCATACATTTAAGCATTGAAAACACACATTAAAAAGGAAATCATTAGTAAAGTAAACATGAGAATTAAATGATAATGAGAATTCTACACATCAAAACTGTGAGATGTAGTGAAAGGTATACATAGAAGGAAATCTATAGTATTCAATGCTTATAATACAAAAAATAAGAGATTAAAATCATATAGGCATTCATCTTAAGAAGTCAAAAAAAGAAGTACAGAATACATCTAAAAGTTTGAAGAAAATAAAAGTAGGAACAGAAATTAATGAAATATAAAATAAACAGGCAGTGGAGAACATCATTAAAATCAAAAGTTGGTTCTTTGAAAGGAATAATAAAACTGAAAAGCCTCTGGCAAGGAGAAAAGGTCCACAAATATGAGTAAAAAGAGGATGTAACTACAGATGCACTAGATATGAAAAATATAATAATAGGATGTTATAAACAACTTTATGCCAATAAATTTTGATCCCAATGAAATGGATAAATTCCTAGAAGACTAATCATTTTAAAAATGAGTTCTGTAGTAAAAGTTTTACCAAATTGTCATGAAACAGATTGTCCCAATCTTTATACAAATCCTTCCAGAGAATAGTATGCCCCCCATACCCAACTCATTCGATGAGATCAGGATAACCTTTAAGGGAAAAAGAGATAATGGCAATGAGAGAGAAAAATTACTGGATAGTTTCTTTCATGAACACAGATGTAAAGGTCCTAAACAAAACATCAGGAAATTAAATCCATCAGGATATAACAAAGAAAAATCTCATGACATGTTCAATTGATTCCAGGAATGCAATAGTATTCTTAAGATCAGAACATATATAAATGGGGATCCCTGGGTGGCGCAGCGGTTTAGCGCCTGCCTTTGGCCCGGGGCGCGATCCTGGAGACCCGGGATCGAATCCCACGTCAGGCTCCCGGTGCATGGAGCCTGCTTCTCCCTCTGCCTGTGTCTCTGCCTCTCTCTCTCTCTCTCACTGTGTGCCTATCATAAATGAATAAAAATTTAAAAAAAAAAGGAAAAAAAAAGAACATATATAAATGTAACTTACCATATTAATAGATTAAAGAAGAAAAAATTTTCTGCTCTTCGCAGTAGAGAGATTTTCATACAATAATACATGGATAACTTCTTGACTATTGATTTGACCTTCATAGAAGTTGAAACATTTTTAAAGCAACAAGCAATAAACTTCATATCTCAAATTTCACTTTGGTTACTTTCTGTCAACATGTATCTACTGCGAATTTTTATTTTATTTAAAAAAAAACATAATTTCCTGATTACAAAATATATATCTTTGCTATAGAAAATAGGAAAATACCAAAAAGCACAAACAAGAAAACTGAGATCACCCAAAATTCCATAATCCCCACCATTTTAGTACATATTCTTCCAATAGTTTTTGTGTATGTGTGTATGCTTGTAATTTACATCAATGTAATCTTAACTGTACATACTACTTTGTTATAACCTCTTATCTTCATTTACCAAAATTATAAATATTTTTCATATTATACCCCTCATGGCTTTATACATAGTATTGTAATGACTACATTGTATCATATAAAATAGCTATACTATAATGTGCTCAGGTACTCTCCTTTTTTAGACATTTTAGGATGTTTTAAATATAAGTTCTTATGGTTAATGCTCTGATTAACATCTCTATACCTGAGGCTTTATACTTATTTATGATTTTTCTTAGGATACGTAACTTCAAGTAAAATTGCTAAGTTAAAAGGATGTGCGGATGTGCACATTTCTAAAGACTCAAGAAATTAGCAATTTCAGACACATATCCAAGTAGAGATACGAAGATAACATCTCAAATCAGTTTTTTATTTTTTTATTTTTATTTTTTTTCAAATCAGTTTTTTAGAGATAGTTTACTAATAATTTTGAAAAAGTCAAATCTGTATTGTGTACAATGCACGAAGATATATGCCAGGTATAGTAAAGTTTTAAATGTAAGAGATTGGGCAGCCCCGGTGGCACAGCGGTTTAGCGCTGCCTGTAGCCCAGGGCGTGATCCTGGAGACCCCGGATTGAGTCCCGCATGGAGCCCGCTTCTCCCTCTGCCTGTGTCTCTGCCTCTCTCTCTCTCTCTCTGAATAAATAAAGAAATCTTCTAAAAAAAATGTAAGAGATAAAAACTGCAAAAATCCCAGAAGAGAATGTAGAGAAATATTCTCATAAGCATAAAGTAGGGGATAATTATTGTCATAAAGATCTGAAAGCATAAGGGAAAATATTGATATATTTGATCACTTTCTAAACTTTTTGTTTTAAAAATATGTCATGAAAAAATTAGACAAATGCCATGTACCAGAAAACATTTATATGTGCAAAAGAAAAGCATAATTTATCACTGTGTAACTAGCTGAAAGCTACCTATTATTTATATGTTCATGTGTGTTTGTAAATATAAACATACATGCACACATACTTGCTTGGGTCTTTTCCAAGGAAGAGAAGTCAGCTTTCTCTTTTGGCCTTTTTCAGGCTCGTAGCTGGAGAAGAGATATTTCTGAGACTAAAATGGATATTACAAAAGGTTTCTTACTCTGACGTTCTGGTGAGGTGAGGCATAGCAGTTTCACCCTGCTATACTCGAAGCCCATATAGAAGGCATATTTCTTTCATCATTGCTGTGAGTTACAGCTCCAGTCTTGAGCTAAGGGCAAAAATAAGTGGGCTATGAAAATCTGGGAGTCACTATTTATTTTTTACAAAAATTTTAAAGATTTAATTCATATCCATTTGACAGACAGCACAAGCAGGGGAAGCAGCAGGCAGAGGGAGAGGAGGAAGCAGGCCCCTCACAGAACAGGGAGACTGATGCGGGGCTCGATCCCAGGACCCTAAGATCATGACCTTAGCTGAAGGCAGATGCCCAATTTACTGAGCCACCCAGGCGCCCCTGGGAGTGATTATTTAAATGCTGATAATTAATCTATTCCAAGCTAAAATGAGCAATGAGACAGTACCACCTCTATGTGATTTGTATGGCCAAAGTCTTTATACACTCACTACAAACGAGAAGTCTTATATTTTAAGGCACTCTAAGGAGAGAGGGGAAAGAAGAGGATAGGAGAGGAGAGTCAATCTACAAACCTAGAGACTTTTCCTAGGGGCAGTAACCACAAAATATTAGCCAGACAGTAAACGTGACAGAGAAAGCATTTCTTAGAAAATTGTCTTAAACACATTTGCCTAGCAAATTCTAACTTTTACTAACCTTCATCTCATAATAAAGGAGGCTTAGTGCTGGTCTTCAGAAAAGAAATGTTTTATTGGCAGCCATGTAGGCTGGATAGAATGTCTTATAGAAACCATGAAGCATGCCTTGACTGGTAGTAATGATGACAATGATAGAATAGCTTTCAGGCACTGAAAGGAGCACAGAAAACTCCCTGAAATTTGCCATCTCCACTATCTTCCTCTGTGTGATACTGACTATCCCTAACTTACAAATCAGTATGACCTCTATATTAAAGAAGTAGGAAAACAGTAGGCTTGGGAAGTTTGGAAGTGTCTCCATTATCTGGGTTTATATACTTGCATGGACTTTTCCATGATCCTTTTTCATTATCAAGCTTTCAAAATGATTAATAATGAAAGATGCTGGGGTGAATCATTGGGCTATTCAATAGTGATTAAAATCTGCTGCATTCCCTGGGTGTCTCATCTTCTATCCAGCCGTAGCATTTTGTGTGTTGAAAAGAACATTGCCTGAAGGGGAAACACTTGGGCAAACAGTATGCTTGGAAATAATCCAACTAAAAACTTTGAGGCATGTTCCTGACCCAAATAGGAACATATCCTATTGTCTTTTTGCCCTAGTTTTGCTTGATTTGTAATATCTAAAGAGTTGGAATTTTGAATAAATTGCAGTATAACTTATACCAACCTAGAATGTAAATGTAATTTGGCAATTTGCAAATTAGACAGGTCTAGTACTTATGAAAGGCACAAAACAGAGAATCTTAGAGACTATTGAAAACAATCAACTGGGGCAGACTCTAGCATAGTACATTGAAACTAATAGGCCTTTAGTAAATGTTTGCTATATCAAACTGAATGAAACCATAAAACAGCATTTTCTCTTAGTGTCTTGCTAAAGAATCTTTAGTGGTTTCCTATTAATAAGAAATGCAAGTTCAAAATCCTCTTCCCATTCCATACCTAGCAGTAGTTACTGGCTTTATTTTATACTGCCTACTGGCATGCTTCCTTCAGCATGGCCAAACAGATAAAAAGTCTTTCAAGCCCTTTACTAGCCATACTACAAGAGGAACACTCTCCCTTCAACTTATCCAAACACTTCACATCTTCTGTGTACAGCATGGATTCCACATCCTCTACTTATTCTGCCCTGATACTCTAGCTCCAAAGTATTTTATTCCCACTTTTCTTTTAGCTTTCCCAATTCTTTGACTCTTATCATGTGTCCTTCTTGGTTTCTTCAATTTTCAGGCTTTCCAGGGTTTTTTTTCCCCTCAGCCAGATTATTAACTCTTAGAAATGAGGAACTCCTATCTCATATCTTTTTAGATACTCCACCTCTTTTTTTCTGGCTTCTTAGCCTAGAGAGGGGAATCCCTTAATGGTCTGTGGATAGAACTGTATTTCTTTTCTTTTTTAAGATTTTATTTATTTATTCATGAGAGAGGTGTAGACATAGGCAGAGGGAGAAACAGACTCCTATGGGAAGACCAATGTGACTTGATCTCGGGACCCCAGGATCACCACCTGAGCCAAAGGCAGACACTCAACCACTGAGCCACCCAAGCATCCCAGAACTGTATTTCAATGTGACAGATTTTTTTGTAATGCTACATATTATTTATTTCTGAAATTTTTTCATTAAAATAGAACATGTATCCATAAAAAATGCACAAACCATAAATGTATAGCTCAGTGAATTTTTTACAAGGTGAACATAACTATATATAATTAGCATCCAGAACAAGAAACAAAAGTCTTTGCTGCACTTCAGAAGGGCCTCTCATGCCTCATTCCAAAAAGAACCCCCAAGAGTAATACTTATCCAGACTTTGACACCATAGATTACTTTTGCCTGTTCTTGAACTTTAAATGAGAAGAACCGCTTTTTTTGTGTTTTAGTTATGCACTTAAAAACATTATCCTGAGAAGGTGTCCAAAGCCTTTGCCAGATAGTCAAAAGGGCCATAGTGCATGCATATGTGTGCGTGCACATGCACACACACATGAAAGTGCAGAACCCCTGGACAATCTTTTGACAATCAATCTTCTTAGTTCTAGATTTCTAAAAGTCTGATCTTTACATAAAATGAGGGGAAAATTGCAGAACTAATTGCAAAAGTACAGTGACTCAGAATCTGATAATGCCTAAAATAGATGGGCAGTGCCCTAAGGTTTGCAAAGATTGATTCATCATTAAGTTAGTTCTAGCTGTAAGGGCAGGGTGGAGAGAGTACTTTTTGACTGAGGAAAATGAGCTTTATTTAACTATTTTATCATATATTGCTCATGGCTTTCTGTGTTTTTTCTTTCAAAATAATTTTCAGTATAGTCACCTGTTTTGTGGCTATTCCATCTAGCCCAAGGTCTTCCATGTAAAAGGAGCTCAATAAATATCTGATTATTTATTTTGTGCTTCAGTTGGCCATCCTGAAACAAAATGTCAGCCAATTAAACCTTTCAAAAAGGTAAACTTGTCTAATTGGCAGTGTGTGTATGTGTGTGTGTGTTTGTGTTTAAACAAACCAGTGGAATTTGTTGGCTTGGTGTCTGTTGTAGGGAAATATGTTTGCACGGAGGATAGATCTTCAAGTATAAGCAGAGACTAACTTACCTGATCAAGAAAAGCTACAAATGAGCATCAGTTCCTTGCAATGTTTTCATGACATGAATACATCACTATACTTATCCATGTGTTTTGCTTTGGGAGTTAGATGGCTCCTATCTGCATGTTCTTTTTGCCTAGCAGTTTTGTTGTCTTGAACATCTTACACATATTCAATGCTATTTTTAGAATATTTACTATGCACATAGCACTGCGTTCAGGGGCTGTGATAGATGAAACAGAGAAGATGCTGACCCCATCATCCAGTAATTTAATACCTAGTTTGAGAAACAAAATATAATAATAAAAAAGAGCTTAAAGAATGTGTAAGGCTGACTACATTTAAGCAACAATAATAAGTGACAATAAAATTATTGAATGTTAAGTGAATAATCTCTTTTGTGGGAGGTTGGAGAAAAACCTCAACGAAGAGATAGATCATCACCATTGTGGCTGATCCAGGACTTCCATATGGGAGAGGCTCAGGGAGTAACAGTCTGATAAGAAAACAGTGGGATGAAGGACTTGGCTTCAAGATGCATTTACATTAGCAAATGCAATATTCTTATGTAGATGATATGTTTATTTTTTTAGATATGTTTATTTGTAGTAGACCTTGGAGAATAGATGTGGTCTGGCTTAGTGAAGGAATGAGGTTCTTCTTGGTTGAGGATTCGAATCTGCTTGGGTGCATAACCACCTTTGCAGAAAATATAATGTGGAACACAAGGTTTCTGTAGTCTCAAGAGAGTTGTAACATGTATGAAAAGGTACGACATATCTACATGGAAAATCATTGCAAATAGAAAGAATTTTAAAATAAATGCTAAGTTCAGGTGATGAGTGATCAAAGGAGAAAGCACTCAGCATTTGCCTTGGTGGTCAGGGGAAGACTTCCTGGATCAGATGGAACTTTAGCTAGGCCTTGAAATAGACATGGAAATTGAATAGACAGAAGAGGGAGCCCAGGTCGATTTACCTTGATTGTCTTTTCTGACTTCTCAGTCACCACTGAACTCTAATCCTGTGACTCACCTTCTTTTTTTAAACAAAGATTTATTTATTTATTTATTTATTTATTTATTTATTTATTTATGATAGACATAGAGAGAGAGAGAGAGGCAGAGACACAGAAGGAGGGAGAAGCAAGCTCCCTGCTGGGAGCCCGACGTGGGACTCGATCCCGGGACTCCAGAATCGTGCCCTGGGCTAAAGGCAGGTGCTAAACCACTGAGCCACCCAGGGATCCCCCTGTGACTCACCTTCTGAATGACATCTTTTTCTAAATCTTAAGTGAACAGTGCCTTGAATTGTTTTTGAGCCATGAGCCTTATGTCCCAACCCCAAAACCAGCCTGGTGAATGATGACTTAGCATTGGGAGCTGAAGCTGGACCATCCCTTTCTGTCCTGAAAGAGTTAACAGGGCTCCTATAGGTATCTCATTGCCAGGAGTTCAGGCACTGGGCCACAGACTTTCCATAAGAGAAATGTCTTTGTGCTGGAGTACACTTACTAAGAGAGAGCACCTCCATCCCAACACATTTGATGAATTCCCTCAATTTGGGAAAACCCAAGCCAGGGCACAGCAGAGACGTTAAGATGAGTAAAGAAAAAGCTCCGTTCACTTTCTTCATTCCAATGATATGAACTCATTCTTGGGAGGCCTTGAGAAGGGAGGGTAGAAGGAGTAGTAGTAGGAGGAGACCTGGGGGATACAGAGTTTCTGACCTGAATTCCACAACAGAAGAATGTGTGAACAGTGAGAGCACAGGTACAGGCTAGTGCTCTCACATACCTAGGGAAAGCAGCTTTTTATCCAACTCCCATTTACTCCACAGACAGTTGACGATTTGCTAGAGTGTATACTCTTTTCTTCTTTTTCCCCAGAGTTTTGGGGACTGGGAGAGGGGTGCTATGAAAAGGGAGGAGAGAGAAATAACATTTAAAACAGTTCTAAGTATCTCTAGAATGACGATGTGAATGATTTAATCCTAGTTAAAGCTGTCATGGATCAGCCGTGTTTAAATGAGGAAGACAAAGAACATGACTCATGTTCATTCTGATTCATCACAAACTACAAGATAGGCAACTGGGAGAGAAACTTAGGTCAGCCCCCCTTATTAAAAATCCTTTGGAAAAGCTAGATTAATGTATTTTGAACTGTCTTAGTGAGAGACTCTTGGGTCAGGAGTTAGGTTTAGGAACTTCAAAGTGTCTGCTGGCACAAGCATAGTTCACATGGCCGGGCAAACTGTAAGGGTAAATGTAAAATATCATTCAAGGCACATAAAAAGGTAAGGGAAATGCACAAAGTCCTTAATCAGAACAACAGGATAAACCGAAGTCAAATTGCTTCTATTTTATCAGACATAATGCTTTCTAGATATGAGGTTAAAGAAAAATGTGAGATATCTATAGTTACACTATCTGCTGATTGTGTTTTTTTCCCTTCCACAGTATTTTTCTTTGTGAATGAATACTGTCGGGGAGCTTTTGCTCCTCACATAAAGATTGATTCTTTTTTTTTTAAAGATTTTATTTATTCATGACAGATACATACAAAGAGAGGCAGAGACATAGGCAGAGAGAGAAGCAGGCTCCATACAGGGAGCCTGATGCGGGACTCGATCCCAAGACCCCGGGATCATGACCTGAGCCAAAGGCAGACACTCAACCACTGAGCCACCCAGGCATCCCAAGATTGATTCTTTTAGCTGAGGGAGCACATTTCATAGTTCATGCAGGATCTGCCGTCATAGAGAATAGTCTCCCTCAACCCTCAAATGTATATTCTTCCTCTTTAGACCGTAAGTCAGAATCTGATGTTCCAGAGGTAGCATGTGGAAGGTTAGTAACACCTTGTTAGCCTTTGATGGAAGAGCTGTTTATAAACTTCGCTAGTAAAGGGTAACCTTGCCCTTACTTTTTTCTGTAACACATTAAGAGACAAAGACAAGCAGTAGTAAATTGGATGATGTTCAGGTGGGAATCGTGATAATATTAATATAAAAAACAAGCTTTGGGCCATCTGACTGGTGCAGTCACTTAAGTGTTCAACTCTTCATTTCAGCTCAGGTCATGATCTCGGGGCTGTGAGATCGAGCCCTGCATTAGGCGCTATACACTCAGCACAGAGCCTGCTTGAAATTCTCTCTCCTTATCCCTCTGCCTCTCCTGCTCATGTTCTGTCTCTAAAATAAATAAATCTTTGGGAAAAAAAAGCCTTCCTCAATAATCTGCATAAATATACTTCTCTAAAGAAAGTGGTGTTTAGGACAGCCCAGGTGGCTGAGTGGTTTAGCGCTGCCTTCAGCCCAGGGCCTGATCCTGGAGACCCGGGATCAAGTCCCACGTCGGACTCCCTGCATGGAGCCTGCTTCTCCCTCTGCCTGTCTCTCTATCGCTCTCTCCCTCTCTGTGTCTCATGAATAAATAAATAAAATCTTTAAGAAAAAAAAGAAAAGAAAGTGGCGTTTAGCAACATGGAACCTCAGAACCTGAATTCATATATGGATCATTTTTAGTGTCAAATTTTTATTGAGGAATAATACACATTTAATAAAATATAAAAACTTTAACTGTTCAGTTTAACATATAAAACAAACACTTAGGTGAAGATATAGAACATTTCTAGAGCTGCACAAGATTAGTTTCTATTGGGACACCTGGGTGGCTCAGCAGTTTTGCGTCTGCCTTCGGCTCAGGACGTGATCCTGGGGTCCTGAGATGGAGTCCCATATCGGGCTCCCTGCATGGAGCCTGTTTCTCCCTCTGCATGTGTCTCTGCCTCTCTCTCTGTGTGTCTCTCGTGAATAAATAAGTAAAATATTTTTTTTTAAAAGACTTGTTTCTATTTAACTTCTATCACCATAAATAAGTTTTGACTGTTCTTAAACTTCATAAAAATGGAATCAGAGTGTGTACTCATTTATGTCTCACTTTTGATCTCATCAGGTCTGTGAGATTCATTCATATTATTTTAAGTAGCATTTAGTGCTAAATTGTGCTAGGTACTAGAAATCCATAGCCCAGACATATATGGCCCCTGCCTTCAAGGTACTCACAGTTTTAATGAGTAAGATAGGTTAAAAATGATACTATAGCCACATCAGCTTTCTTGTGATTTGTATTTGCAAGGGGGACTTTTCCCATCCTTTTACTTTCAACTGACCTATGTCTTTATAGTTACTAGGTAACAGCTTTATTGAGGTATATTTCATGTAAGAGCATTCTACTCATTTAAAGTGTGCAATTCCGGGATCCCTGGGTGGCGCAGTGGTTTGGCGCCTGCCTTTGGCCCAGGGCGCGATCCTGGAGACCCGGGATCGAATCCCACGTCGGGCTCCCAGTGCATGGAGCCTGCTTCTCCCTCTGTCTGTGTCTCTGCCTCTCTCTCTCTCTCTCTCTCTGTGACTATCATAAATAAATAAAAAAAATTAAAAAAAAATAAAGTGTGCAATTCCATAGTGTTTAGTATATTCACAAATACATGCAACAATCACCACAGTCAAGTCTGAAACACTTTCACCATCTCAGAAGTAGTCTGGTACCCATTAGGAAGCACCCTTCCATGATCTCATCTGCCCAAATTCTAAGCAAATACTAATCAATATTCTGACTCTAGCAATTTGCCTATTCTGGATATTTCATATAAATGGAATCATACAGACTGTGACATTTTTAACTAGGTTCTTTCACTTAGCATAAATATTTTCAAGGTTCATTAATTTGTAGCATGAATTAGTACTTCATTCTTTTTTGTGGTTGAGTAATGTAACATCATGCAGATATGCCACATTTTGTTGATCCATTCATCAGTTTAAAGACATTTGGATTTTTCCCACTTTTTGACTATTATGAACAGAGTTGCTATGGACATTCATATATAAGTTTTTGTGTGGACATGTCTATGTCTTTTTTTAAAATTTTTTTATTTATGATAGTCACACACAGAGGGAGAGAGAGAGAGGCAGAGACACAGGCAGAGGGAGAAGCAGGCTCCATGCACCGGGAGCCCGACATGGGATTCGATCCCCGGTCTCCAGGATCCCGTGCTGGGCCAAAGGCAGGCGCCAAACCGCTGCGCCACCCAGGGATCCCTATGTCTTGAGCATATATATAGGAGTAAAATTTGGGGGATCAAATGATAACTCAATGTAAACTTTTTAAGGAAATGTTAAACTATTTTCCAAAGTGGTTACACCATTTTACATTACCAGAATATAAAGGTTTCAATTCTTACGTCCTTGTCAGTACTTGTTATTATTTGACTTTTTGATTACAGCTATTCCAGTGGGTATGAGGTATCTCATTGCGGTTTTGATTTACATTTCCCTAATAGCAAATGATGTTGAGCATCTTTCCATGTGCTTATTGGCCATTTATATATTTCCTCTGAAGAAACGTCTATTCAGATCATTTGTCCATTTTTAATTGTGTTATTTGTTTTCTTATTGAGTTGTAAGTGTTCTTTACATATTCTAAATGCAAAAACCTTATTAGATATATAATTTGCAAATATTTTCTCCCATTATCTGGGTTGTCTTTTCAATTTCTTGATAATGTCCTTTCGAGGTGCTAAAGTTTTTAATTTTGACAAAGTCCAATCTATTTTTTTTCCTTTGTTGCTCATTCTTTTGGAGTCATGTATAAGGATCCATTGCCAAATCTGAAGATTTATTTCTGTTATCTTCTAAGAGTTTTATAGTGTTAGCTTTTACATTTAGGACCTTGATCCGTATACAGGTAAATTTTGTATTTGGTGTGAGGTAAGGATCCAACTTCATTCTTTTGCATGTGGATACCCAGTTGTCACAGCATCATTTGTTGAAAAGACTTCTTCCCCATTGGATGATCCTGACACTGTCAAAAACAAATTGACTCAGATGAATGGGTTTATTTCTGTAGTCTCAATTCTATTCCATTGATCTATATATCTATCCTTACACCAAAACTACACTGTCTTAATTACTATTGTTTTGTGGTAAGTTTTGAAATCAGAAAGTGTGAAACCTTCAACTTTGATCTTATGTTACAAAACTGTTCTGTCTATTCTGAGATCCTTGCAATTCCATATGGATTTTATTTATTTATTTTTAAAGATTTTATTTATTTATTCATGACAGACACAGAGAGAAAGAGAGAGAGAGAGGCAGAGATACAGGCAGAGGGAGAAGCAGGCTCCATGCAGGGAGCCTGATGTGGTATTCGATCCCAGGTCTCCAGGATCAAACCCCAGGCCGAAGGCGGCACTAAACCGCAGGGCCACCAGGTCTTCCCCCATATCGATTTTAGAATCAGCTTGAAGTTTTCTACAAAGACACCAGCTGGGATTCTGATGAGAAGTGAATTGACTCTGTAGATCAATTTGGGGAATATTACCATCTTAAAATACTGCCTTCTGATCATTGAACATGGATGTTTTTCTACTTATTTAGATTAATTTTTTTTCAAATATGTTTTATTGATTTTAGAGTATAATTTTTTATAAAATTAATTCCTATGTATTTTATTCTTTTGATGCTATTATAAATGGAATTGCTTTCTTAATTGCTCACTTTACAATTATTCATTGCCAATGTATAGAAATGTAATTGGTTTTTATGTATTGATCTTGTATCCTGCAATTTTGCTGGACTCTTTATTAGTTTTAATAGTTTCTCTTTTACTAGGTTTTTTCTTTTAAGTAGCCTCCACACCCAGCGCGGAGCCCAACATAGAGCTTGAACTCACTACCCTTGAGCTGAGATCAAGAGTCAGACACAACCAACTGAGCCACCCAGGCACCCTTATTTTTTTTACTAGTACTAATGGCTTAATTAGGACTTTTATGTACAAGATTATGTCATTTGTGAATAGAGATAATTTTGCTTCTTCTTTTATGTGTATGACCTTGATTTCTTTTTCTTACCTAAGTGCTCTGGCTAGAATTTTCAATACAGTGTTGAATAAAAGTGATAAGAACAGACAGCCTTAAAAAAAAAAAGAACAGATATCCTTATCTTGCTCCTGATCATAGTAGGAAAACCTTCAGTCTTTTCCGATTAAGTTTCATGTTAACTGTGGATTTTTTGTAGATATCCTTTATTAGATTTAGGAAATTTTCTTTATTCCCAGTTTGTTGAGTGTTTTTAACATAAAAGGGTGTTGGGTTTTATCAAGTGTTTTTTCTGGGTCTACTGAGATAATCGTGTGATATAGTATATTACACTGATTTATTTTAATTTTGTTTACACTTCCTTTTTCTCATTCCTTAAAAATGTAAATTTAGATTATTGATTTTATATCTTTCTTAATATAATTTATATTTATAAATTTATAAATTATATATCATATTTTATATAATATAAATTATATTTATATTTTATAAATATTTTATAAATTTATAAATTTATATTTATAAACTAAAACTATAAATTTATAGTTATAAATTCCTCTTTAAGCACTGTTTAAGCTGCATCCCATAAGTTTGGTAAGTTTGTCTTTATTTTCATTTATCTCAGAGTATTTTATGATCTCTTTTCTTATGTCTTCTTTCATCAATTGGTTATTTAGGAGTATATGGTTCAATTTCCACACATTTGTGATTTTCCCAAATACTTTCCAGCTATTGTTTTCTAATTTCATTACATAATAGTTGGAGAACATACTTTGTATTACTTCTATCCTTTAAAATTTACTGAGTTTTGTTTCATGGACTAGCATATGGTATGTCCTGAAAAATGTTCCATGTGCACTAAAAAAGAATATACATTTTGCTGTTGTTCAAAAGAGTATTCTATAGATGTCTATTAGGTCTATTTGTCTTACAGTGTTCTTCAAGTCCTCTATTTTCTTACTGATCTTCTGCCTACTTGTATCCATTAATTTTTTAATATTTTAAAATATGTATTTATTTACTTATTTGAGAGAAAGAGAGCACTAGTGGGAGGAGCAGAAAGAGAGGGAGAGAGAATCCCAAACAGATGCCCCACTAAGCATGGAACCTGACATTGGGCTCGATCTCAAAACTCTGAGATCACAGCCTGAGTCAAAACCAAGAGTCAGATGCTTAGCCATCTGTGCCACACAGGCACTGTTGTATCCATTATTGAAAGTGAGGAATTGAAGTCTTCAACTATTATTGTCAAATTGTTTAATTCTCCATTTCTGTCAGGTTTTGCTTCGTGTATTTTAGTGCTCTGTCAAAATGCATATACGTTTATAATTGTTATAGCTTCCTGAAGGATTGACCCTTTTATCATCACAAAATGCCCTCTCTTTACCTCTAGTAACACTGTTTTAGAGTCAATTTTACCTGATTTTCTCTTTATTTAAAGTGTGGCTCTTTATACTAAAATTGTGACTCTGTACTTGAGTCAGATGGGTCTTGCTTTTTATCCATTCTGGCAACCTTTGCCTTTAAATTGCAGTGTTTAGTACATTTACTTTGAATACGATAATTGTTATGGTTGGGTTTAAGTCTACTTACTTGCTATTTGTTTTCTATTTGCTACCCACCCCCATTCATTGTTCTTTGTTTTTCTACTCCTGTCTCCTTTGAATTAATCAAGGGTGTTTTTAAATTTTGTTTTGTTTGTTTTTTTTAAGATTTTATTTATTTATTCATGAGAGAGAGAGAGAGAGAGAGAGAGAGAGAGAGAGAGAGAGGCAGAGACATAGGCAGAGGGAGAAGCAGGCTCCATGCAGGGAGCCTGATGTGGGACTGGATCCCAGGATCACGCCCTGGGCTGAAGGCAAGCGCCAAACAGCTGAGCCACCCAGGCATCCCTAAATTTTGTTTTGACCCATTTTATCTCACAATATTCACTTCTTAGTTATGGCTCTTGGTTATTGTGGGGTTTTTTGTTGTTGTTGTTGTTGTTATTGTGGTTTTTAAGAGGGAGGTTGTGTGCAACGCTTGCTTTAGCAATTACAGTTCATCACAATATATATTTTCATGAGTAGAGAGGTGAGGAATAATCTGGCATGTTTGGAAACTAAGATGTTCTTCGTAACAGGATCTCAGAGATTAACATAGAGGTTAATATAACCATTAATCAGACTGGACTGATGATTATATACTTGTTATGTGCCAGGCCCTATGCTAACTGCTTTATACACATTAAACCAAATCATTTAATACTGACAACCACCTAATGGAGTATATATGAGAAAACTGAGGCTTGGTAATCTTCCAACGTTCACATAACAAGAAGAGGTTCCAGGATTAAAACACTGGTGGACTAGTGGAGATAAAAGAGAAGTTATATATTATTGTTGGGGTGTGTTTGAAGGATTTCTGAGGAGAGGCAAGATGTGAGTAGAATTGTATTTTTTAAAGATTTTATTTATTTGAGAGAAAGAGAGAGCACCAATGGGAGGGAGCCTGACATGGGCCTCTATCTCACAACCCTGAGATTGTGACCTGAGCCAAAATCAAGATTTGGACAATAACCAACTGAGCCACCCAGCTGCCCCTAGAATTGTATTTTAAATCACTCTGGCTGCTGATTAGAAATGGACTGAAGGATACCACACCTAGTACTGAGAAACCAGTGAAGACACCACTGCTATCACCTAGGTGAAAAATGATGAAGGCCTAAAATCAGACAGGAAGAATGGAGATGAAAAGGAAAATTCACATTCAAGAGAAAAAGAGAAAGTATGCACTAGAATCAATATAACCTGGAATTGCATTAGTTATAAGGAGAGAGAGAAAAGAGTAAATTCGAGAATGAGAAGTCCTTACTTTGTGCCAAGTACTGTGCTAAACTGAGGAAGAATAAGTAATAATATCAATTATTAACTGCAATATGATTAATTCCATACGATGACATAGATATGCTAGACTATGTACCAATGCTGTTGATATTAATAACATTATTGTTGCGTTGTTAGTGACACTCTTGTTACCAATAACTTTTTAAATGTATATGGTTATGATCAACGTTTACTAAGTGCTACCAGTGTGCTGGGTACTGTTCTAATGGTATTCTTTACATACATTGCCTCATTCAATCCCCCATAACAGCCTAAGAGTTAGATACGTTTTTCTCATTTTGCAATTGTGGAAGCTGGGGCACAAGGAGGTTAAGTAACTGCCTAAAATCACCGAAGCAAGTAAATAGCAGAGCTGAATCTAGCCTAAAGTTGTAGCTATCTTTTATTTGATCTGTACAGGTTTTTACATTAATTTGCTTTTTACATGTAGACAGAAAGACAATTCACATTTTTTAAAGGTACAGATTGTTCAGCTTCTTTTCAAAAATATGCTAGAATCTAGCTACCCTTGGCTTGCTTTCCCACATGGCAATATTCAGCTGGGCTTAATGAGCTTCCCCTTCATAGACCTCTACACCTACATGCAGCCTGCTTAACTCCTTTATCTTATTTGACTATTCCTTTGGAGATACGAGTCATGAACCTGAAGATGTAACACCTAACCTACAGTTCTAAGGGAATTTTGGAGGTAGACAAACATGGATCAAAAAATAATTAATTATACAACTGAAAATTGAAGAATACACTCATGATTGAAAGTAACAACGTTTTAAAGGGATAGTGATGAAGTGTTGCATTTTATTTTATTTTTTTTAATTAATTTTTATTGGTGTTCAATTTACCACCATACAGGAAAACATCCAGTGCTCATCCCGTCAAGTGTCCGCCTCAGTGCCCGTCACCCATTCCCCTCCAACACCCACCCTCCTCCCCTTCCACCACCCCTAGTTCGTTTCCCAGAGTTAGGAGTCTTTATGTTCTGTCTCCCTTCCTGATATTTCCCAACATTTCTTTTCCCTTCCTTTATATTCCCTTTCACTATTATTTATATTCCCCAAATGAATGAGAACATACACTGTTTGTCCTTCTCTGATTGACTTATTTCACTCAGCATAATACCCTCCAGTTCCATCCACGTTGAAGCAAATGGTGGGTATTTGTCGTTTCTAATTGCTGAGTAATATTCCATTGTATACATAAACCACATCTTCTTTATCCATTCATCTTTCGATGGACACCAAGGCTCCTTACACAGTTTGGCTATTGTGGCCATTGCTGCTAGAAACATCGGGGTGCAGGTGTCCCGACGTTTCATAGCATCTGAATCTTTGGGGTAAATCCCCAACAGTGGAATTGCTGGGTCGTAGGGCAGGTCTATTTTTAACTCTTTGAGGAACCTCCACACAGTTTTCCAGAGTGGCTGCACCAGTTCACATTCCCACCAACAGTGTAAGAGGGTTCCCTTTTCTCCGCATCCTCTCCAACATTTGTTGTTTCCTGCCTTGTTAATTTTCCCCATTCTCACTGGTGTGAGGTGGTATCTCATTGTGGTTTTGATTTGTATTTCCCTGATGGCAAGTGATGCAGAGCATTTTCTCATGTGCATGTTGGCCATGTCCATGTCTTCCTCTGTGAGATTTCTCTTCATGTCTTTTGCCCATTTCATGATTGGATTGTTTGTTTCTTTGGTGTTGAGTTTAATAAGTTCTTTATAGATTTTGGAAACTAGCCCTTTATCTGATATGTCATTTGCAAATATCTTCTCCCATTCTGTAGGCTGTCTTTTAGTTTTGTTGACTGTATCCTTTGCTGTGCAAAAGCTTCTTATCTTGATGAAGTCCCAATAGTTCATTTTTGCTTTTGTTTCTTTTGCCTTTGTGGATATATCTTGCAAGAAGTTACTGTGGCCAAGTTCAAAAAGGGTGTTGCCTGTGTTCTCTTCTATGATTTTGATGGACTCTTGTCTCACATTTAGATCTCTCATCCATTTTGAGTTTATCTTTGTGTATGGTGAAAGAGAGTGGTCCAGTTTCATTCTTCTGCATGTGGATGTCCAATTTTCCCAACACCATTTATTGAAGAGACTGTCTTTCTTCCAATGGATAGTCTTTCCTCCTTTATCGAATATTAGTTGACCATACATTTGAGGGTCCACTTCTGGGTTCTCTATTCTGTTCCATTGATCTATGTGTCTGTTTTTGTGCCAGTACCACACTGTCTTAATGACCACAGCTTTGTAGTACAACCTGATATCTGGCATTGTGATGCCCCCAGCTATGGTTTTCTTTTTTAAAATTCCCCTGGCTATTCGGGGTCTTTTCTGATTCCACACAAATCTTAAAATAATTTGTTCTAACTCTCTGAAGAAAGTCCATGGTATTTTGATAGGGATTGCATTGAACGTGTAATTTGCCCTGGGTAACATTGACATTTTTACAATATTAATTCTGCCAACCCATGAGCATGGAATATTTTTCCATCTCTTTGTGTCTTCCTCAATTTCTTTCAGAAGTGTTCTATAGTTTTTAGGGTATAGATCTTTTACCCCTTTGGTTAGGTTTATTCCTAGGTATCTTATGCTTTCAGGTGCAGTTGTAAATGGGATTGACTCCTTAATTTCTCTTTCTTCAGTCTCATTGTTAGTGTATAGAAATGCCATTGATTTCTGGGCATTGATTTTGTATCCTGCAACGCTACCAAATTGCTGTATGAGTTCTAGCAATCTTGAAGTGGAGGCTTTTGGGTTTTCTATGTAGAGTATCATGTCATCGGCGAAGAGGGAGAGTTTGACTTCTTCTTTGCCAATTTGAATGCCTTTAATGTCTTTTTGTTGTCTGATTGCTGAGGCGAGGACTTCCAGAACTATGTTGAACAGCAGTGGTGAGAGTGGACATCCCTGTCTTGTTCCTGATCTTAGGGGAAAGGCTCCCAGTGCTTCCCCATTGAGAATGATATTTGCTGTGGGCTTTTCGTAGATGGCTTTTAAGATGTCGAGGAAAGTTCCCTCTATCCCAACACTCTGAAGGGTTTTGATCAGGAATGGATGCTGTATTTTGTCAAATGCTTTCTCTGCATCTAATGAGAGGATCATATGGTTCTTGGTTTTTCTCTTGCTGATATGATGAATCACATTGATGGTTTTAGGAGTGTTGAACCAGCCTTGTGTCCCGGGGATAAATCCTACTTGGTCATAGTGAATAATTTTCTTAATGTGTTGTTGGATCCTATTGGCTAGTATCTTGTTGAGAATTTTTGCATCATGTTCATCAGGGATATTGGTCTGTAATTCTCCTTTTTGGTGGGATCTTTGGTTTCAGAATTAAGGTGATGCTGGCCTCATAGAATGAATTTGGAAGTACTCCATCTCTTTCTATCTTTCCAAACAGCTTTAGTAGAATAGGTATGATTTCTTCTTTAAACGTTTGATAGAATTCCCCTGGGAATTCTGGGAAGCCATCTGGCCCTGGACTCTTGTGTCTTGGGAGGTTTTTGATGACTGCTTCAATTTCCTCCCTGGTTATTGGCCTGTTCAGGTTTTCTATTTCTTCCTGCTCCAGTTATGGTAGTTTGTGGCTTTCCAGGAATGCGTCCATTTCTTCTAGATTGCCTAATTTATTGGCGTACAGCTGTTCATAATATGTTTTTAAAATCGTTTGTATTTCCTTGGTGTTGGTAGTGATCTCTCCTTTCTCATTCATGATTTTACTAATTTGAGTCTTCTCTCTCTTCTTTTTAATAAGGTTGGCTAATGGTTTATCTATCTTATTAATTCTTTCAAAGAACCAACTCCTGGTTCTGTTGATCTGTTCCACACTTCTTTTGGTCTCGATTTCATTTAGTTCTGCTCGAATTTTAATTAACTGTCTTCTTCTGCTGGGGGTGGGGTCCATTTGTTGCTTTTTCTATAGCTCCTTTATGTGTAAGGTGAGCTTTTGTATTTGAGTTCTTTCCAGTTTTTGAATGGATGCTTGTATTGCAATGTATTTCCCCCTCAGGAATGCTTTTGCTGCATCCCAAAGATTTTGAACGGTTGTATCTTCATTCTCATTAGTTTCCATGAATCTTTTTAATTCTTCCTTAATTTCCTGGTTGACCTTTTCATCTTTTAGCAGGATGGTCCTTAACCTCCACGTGTTTGTGGTCCTTCCAAACTTCTTGTTGTGATTAAGTTCTAATTTCAAGGCATTATGGTCTGAGAATATACAGGGGACTATCCTGATCTTTTGGTATCGGTTCAGACCCGATTTGTGACCCAGGATGTGGTCTATTCTGGAGAAAGTTCCATGTGCACTTGAGAAGAATGTGTATTCAGTTGAGTTTGGATGTAAAGTTCTGTAGATATCTGTGAAATCCATCTGGTCCAGTGTACCATTTAAAGCTCTCGTTTCTTTGGAGATGTTGTGCTTAGAAGACCTATCGAGGGTAGAAAGAGCTAGATTGAAGTCACCAAGTATAAGTGTATTATTATCAAAGTATTTTGTTGATTTTAGGGGGGGATCTATTTCCTGGATCTGAATGCCTGTTTCCCTTCCCAGATTAGGAAAGTTTTTAGCTAGGATTTGTTCTGTCCCTTTCGGCGCCCTCGGGAACCCCAATTAAACCTAGGTTTTTCTTCCTCAGGCTGTCGTTTATTTCCCTTAATCTGTCTTCATGGTCTCTTAATGGTCTGTCTCTTTTTTCCTCAGTTTCCCTCTTTGCCATCAACTTGTCTTCTATGTCACTCACTCGTTCTTCCACCTCGTTAACCCTCGTCGTTAGGACTTCTAGTTTGGATTGCATCTCATTCAATTGATTTTTAATTTCTGCCTGATTGGATCTAAATTCTGCAGTCATGAAGTCTCTTGAGTCCTTTATGCTTTTTTTCTAGAGCCACCAGTAGCTGTATAATAGTGCTTCTGAATTGGCTTTCTGACATTGAATTGTAATCCAGATTTTGTAACTCTGTGGGAGTGAGGACTGTTTCTGATTTTTTTGAGGTGAGGTTTTCCTTCTAGTCATTTTGCTCAGTGCAGAGTGGCCAAAAACAAGTTGTATTGGGAAAGGAGAAAAAGAGAGAGAAGGAAAGAAAAGAGAAAAAGAAAAAAGAGAAAGAAGAAAAAAAAGGGGAAAAAGAAGAAAAAGAGAAAGAAAAAGAAAGAAAGGAGAAAAAAACGGGGTGGGTTTGGGGAAGCAATCAGAAATCAAGAAGAAAGAAAGAAAAAAAAGCACAAAACAAAAACAAAAACAAAAAACCACGGGGGAGTATCTTCCGATTCTGTATACTTTAAGTCCCTTGACTTCCCCTGGAACTGGTCCGTCCAGCTGGTCTTCTGGGGGAGGGGCCTGCTGTGCTGATTCTCAGGTGTTAGCACTTGGGGGAGCTGCTCTGCCCCTGCCTGGTGCAGGGCTCAGTGGGGGTTGTTTACCCCGTGAGGCCCCAGGAGGAACAGCCACAGTGGCGGGGGCAGCTCTGGGACCCTGGAGTCAGCTCCCGCAGTGACTCCGGGGCTCTCTGTCTGCAGGGCCTGGAGGCTCCCGGGCGGGGCTGCTGATCTGCTCAGCTCGGGGCAGGAGCGTCCTTGCTGTCCTGGGCCCTCCTGGCCTCTGCCTGTCCCTGGGGGAGGCCGGATCCTGGGCTGTGTCCCGGCGCCCTGTGCTCCGGGGCCTGCGCTGTTGGATTCGCGCTCCCGCTCCGCAGCCCCCTTCGCGGAGCCGCCGCCAGAGGTGCTCCCGGAGCCACGCCACCCCCTCCTCGCGGAGTTTCTTCCTCCGCCCGAGCCGCCGCCGCTGAGCTGCTCTCGGAGCCCCGCAGCCCCCTCCGCGGAGCCGCCGCCCGAGCCCCTCCGAGCTGTTCCCGGAGCCGCGCCGCCCCCTCCGCGCGGAGCTTCTTCCTCCGCCCGAGCCGCCGCCGCTGAGCTGCTCTCGGAGCCCCGCAGCCCCCTCCGCGGAGCCGCCGCCCGAGCCCCTCCGAGCTGCTCCGAGTCCCGCCGTGCGCGCTGCAGCCCTTAGGGAGCTCGGTGCATCTCCCCGGGGCGCAGTTCCTCTGTTACTGTCCCAGGGAGCCTGAGGGCATCCCCGCCTTTCTGGGGATCCTGCTCCAATTCCCCGGGAGGCCTTTCCGCGGGGAAGGTTGGTGCAGCTCCTGCTTCTCCGGGACGGGGCTCTCCTGTCCTGGGGACACTCGCCCCGGCCTCAGCCCGGCTCCTCGCGGGGCCTCTCCCCCTTGGAGGCCTTTTGTTTCTTTATTTCTTTTTTCCATCTTCCTACCTTGATAGAAGCGCGAACTCTTCTCACTGTAGCATTCCAGCTGGTCTCTCTTTAAATCTCAGGCCGAATTCGTAGATTTTCAGGATGATTTGAAGGTTTTCTAGGTAATTTGTTGGGGACAGGTGACTTGGGGACCCTACTCTTCTGCCATCTTGCCCCTCCCCCGAAGTGTTGCATTTTAATAGCAGATGGCTTACGCTGAAGAGTGGATGAAAATGAAATCATAGGTGGAGTTGATCTACTTTATGGAAAGTAACAGTCTAATAATAATGCTGCTCACCATGTCCCAGTCATTGGACGTAATTGCTTTATATGCCTATATCTCTTTGAATCCTTTCAACAACTCTAAGAAGTAGATGATTATTATCCTCTTTCTATGGATGAGTAAACTGGAGCCCATACCGGTTTGGCGATTTGTTTAAGGACACACAGCTACTCAGTGACTCAAGAACCTTGAACTCCTGACTTCAGTGTCCTTCATAGTACAGTTTCAAAAAGAGTTGAGAATCTAGACAGTTTTCCCATTCTCATAGACAGTTTGTAAACTGAGGTGGTAACAGTGTTGCTGAGACTTTGCAAGTAGGATTTGTCTCAGATCTTCCAGAATTATCTCTAAATTTCTTTCAGGGAACTGTTGAATAAAAGATGAGACAGATCAGGAGTGGTGAAAGAGATCCCCAAAATTAATCAATACCACAGATTGTTCTGGATTGAAATTGATGTTATTGCCTTATGGAAAAGCTCCTGGCCCAATATGTATCCAATCCTCTGTCCATTATAAAGCTCAGTAAATAACCTTTAGGCCAATGGAGACCTCACTATTCACTCCGGTCAGTGCATAATCAGTGTCTCTAGCTCTGAAGAAATCCAGTTTCCAAAAAGTGATTCAGTTAAGCTTTTTTTCTTAAATGACAATTCAGCTATTTATGCACTAGTTTACTCATATAATCTCCTTAAACTGGAGCAAACAATTTTTATAGAAAGAATATCAACAATGGTCTTAATTCACAGAAGTAAAAAATAGCATTCTTAAATTTAATCTATGTTAATTAAATATATTAAGATATCCATTAGCTTCTGTTCTGGAAATAGATTGATGCCATTGCCTGGTTAGCTGAGTGTAAAGTAGAAATTTGTCTACTGAAAAATCTCAATAATACATAAACCCAGGAGATTCCATACTGAATCTTTAGTGTGTTGAGTCAATTAGCAGATTCTTGAGATCATTATCAAATATTGGTGGCAAAGGGATTTGTAGGACAGACCACCAGGTCAAGCCTTTTGAAGAGCACTGAAGAGCTGTCTCTGGTCATTGGCAATAATGAAGAGAGGTCAAAAAGAAAGCAAAGATTTAATTAAAGGTTATTGAGTGCCAACAGGAGACAAAATAGACTAAGTTCCTTATTTCATGGAGGTTATATTCTAGTGGGAGCAGAGGGAGTCAGCAGGTAAAATAATCAGCAAATAAATATATAATGTGTCAGTTGGTATTAAGTCCTATGAAGACAAATAATAGAGTAATGTGGTATAGAATGGCAAGAATGCATATAATATTTTAAGTCGAGTGGTCAATGGTGGGTGCTGGTTGCTTTCTGATATTCACCCTTCTTTGTTTTGTTCTGTTCCTATGGAATAGCCAGTCTCCCAAGATGACACACAGTGAATCTCAGCTCCTGCTATTCACAACCTTGTATGGTTATCTCTCACATTGACTCAGAATCTGTGTGACCAACAGAATATGGCAGAAGTGACAATATGTGATTTTCAAGGCTAGGTTATAAAAGATATTGCAGCTTCCACTTTGACCTCTTGGATCACTCACTCTATGGGAATCCAGGTACCATGTCACAAGGACAGTCAAGCAGTCCCACAGAGAGGCCAACTTGGGAAAGAACTGAGGTCTCTTGCCACAACCATCATCAGCAGATCAATCATGTGGGTGAGCCACTTTGAAAGTGAATCCTCCAGCCTTCAAATGACTGCAGCCCCAGCCGACATCTTAACTACAGTCTAGTGTGAGACCTAGGGCCTATACCACCAAGATAAGCTGACTCACAGAAACTATAAGAGAAAATAAATTTTCATTGCTGGAAAAGAAACTCAAGTGACTGTGATTCTTAGTTGGGTTTAGAAACCCCAGGATTTAAGCTTTCTTCTCAATCATGTTTCTTTATAAGCCATGACATCCAGTGAAAATTCACATGCATGACACATAGAAATTTTTAACAGTGACTCATTCTGAGGAAGGAGCCTGGAATGTACCTGTGGGAAGGGTAGGAGATTTTATATATTTTTTTATTTTTTATTATTTTTTAAGTAATTCCTACCCCCAATGCAGGGCTTGAACTCAACCACTCCAAGATCAAGAGTCCTGTACTCTGAATACTGAGCCAGTCAGGCACCCCTGTGTATTTTATATATGTGTATATAAATATGTATGCATTTTATATATGTAGATATATACCCCAAGGTGCATTATTTCAACCCTATATACATGAAGATATCAAGTTAAGGATACTAGGAAACTTATGCAACATGATGGAAAGGCTACAAAGTGGTGACGGGTTCTCTTCTGGACTTACATAGCACCTTAGGCAAAAGTCTAGCTTTGAACACATGCTGATATTAGATGACATGTCAGAAACCTAAGTTGAGCTGTCTCCAAGGCCTAACTAAACTACCTAGCACATAATAGATGCTAATTAAAGCTTGCTGAAGTTAACTGAATAGAAGAGCCATTGAATTATGAGGACCAGAATACAGTTAGGGCCAAACCAGCAATGATGGGAATGTTGCATTGAGTGTTAGGTTAGAGTTGAATTAGACCTCTTTAATACTCCCTGTCTCAGCTATTATTTAGATTTATCCTAGGGGTTGGAACATAGTTGAGGCTTCAGATGGAAAGAAAATGGCCTCAAAAGTGAGGACTAAGAAGGCTAGAAGCCAGGTAGGGGCCTGACTGGATAAGAAAAGGTAGTACGGAGTAGGTAAGGTTATCTATTCTATACCAGCATATGAAGAAGGGTATTAAAAGTGAATTGTTGGGGTCCCTGGGTCACTCAATCGTTTGAGCATCAGACTCTTGATTTCAGCTCAGGTCCTGATCTTGGAGTCATGGGATTGAACCCCACATCAGGCTCTGTGCTCAGTGTAGAGTTGGCTTGAGATTCTCTCTCTCTCTCCTTCTACCTCTCCTGCTCCTCAAATAAATAAAACCTTTGAAAATAATTTTAAAAAGCAGGGCGTGGGTACCATTTTCTAAGAATCCCAGATAA
This sequence comes from Vulpes vulpes, assembly GCF_048418805.1. NCBI lineage: Eukaryota > Metazoa > Chordata > Mammalia > Carnivora > Canidae > Vulpes > Vulpes vulpes. Next base: position 78,690,469 of record NC_132796.1, on the reverse strand, counting down.
TCATGTTAAGTTTAACTCTCACTGTTCCTGCTTATAAAATGTCTCCTCCCCAGGTAGCTCAGAAAAAAAAAAAGTATTTTAGGATAATACTATTTTTCTTTCATCTTCCAGGAAGCTTAGTCCAGATTCTTGAGATCAGCAATTTGTAGTCCTTTAAATGTTAAGGAGAAGCATACCAGGCATGTCAGATTAATGCTGTTCACCAAAGAGGTAGATTGTAACACATACCCACACAGTTGAGCATCTTTCTTTAAATACCACATTTGAAAAAAAAAAAAAAGCTTATTCCTGAGACAAGTATCATCGAAATGAGTGAAAAAACTACAGTCCAAATCATTCAATTCTTAATCCCTAGAGATGCTCTTCCCCTACAACCTAGCTGAGTAGAAAAGGCACTTCCCTGGAGATGGCAATTAGATTAGAAAGCCTGGAGCCTTCCCCTTGATTACTTAGAATGATACTAAGTCCTTGAGCTAACTTAGATTGATGGTAATGGTTTCCAGGGGACAGACAACTCAGAAAAGACAACTTCATTGCACTTCCTTTCCAGTTTACTTACTAAATGCTTTGGAAACACTTCTGTAAATTTTATTAAAGAGGCTGCAAGCCTTCTTAAAATGGATCAGAGAGCTCTCTTCTGATTTCAAATAGCTGAATGAAATTCTGCCAAGTACTGATAATAACAATCCTTCTGTGTCAGGGATGGTCAACCCTTACTCTCACCCTTATAGTGAGTGTGAAGTTCTAATCAGTATAATGAATGAAGTAGTTATTAACGTCTCAAAAAATACCCAAAATTGCTGCTCTTTTGTGAATTATATTGGTAGATTCTAGCTCTTTTTCTTGGGTCAGACTGCTCGTCCAGGGACTCAGTGATTAAAAAGGCAGGAAGTTATTTACCAAATGGATAAATGAGGGGAGTTGTTTACTAAAGAAGTCACTTAACACTGGGAACATTCTCTCTGTATTGAAAATAGGATTTGATTTATACTCCTTTTAAAATTACCTTTGAAGACTAAAATTTGAGGCACACCTGTGTTTTAGAGACAATCCTACAAATGTGTAGAATATCCATTTCAGGTATGTATACCATGGACAACTTTAGGCCCCTACAAATCACTTTAGCCTGGCTGTCTCAGTTTCCCCGTTGGTTAAGTGTGATAGTAACACTTTGCTTCCTCAGAGAGGTCTTTTGATAAGTAATCAGTTAGTGGGCTGCTTTAAAAATGAACTACCATTCTTTTGTCATCTCTTTGCTTCTAGTCTAGCTCGGTTGCTACAACGGCTAAGTGTATAATGTTGCAAATAAGTGATGCTTGGTTTCCCTATAACCCTACTGTCTTGAAAACAAAATTTGCTCAAAATATTTTCCTCCTTCTCTGCCTTGGATCTGTGTGGGGCTTGGGGATAATTAGTATCCACAGGCTCTTACCTAAGCCTTTTCGAAGGGCTAATTAACTAGTGTATACTTTGTCAAATTCTAATGAGAACTGATAAGGAGTCTTCTTACTTGGTTTTCTCTTCTCTTAGGGGAGGATATATTATTTTAGAAAACATTTGTTTTTTAAGAGACAATATTTGTTAATTTAACTGATGTTTGCTAAGCACCTTTAAGGCCTCTGGGGGATACAAAAGATGATGAAAGAGAAATTTTTAAAGGAGATGATGGATCTGAGAAGGTTAAGCTAGCTACAAAAAACTGTAAGCCACAAACATTATGCATATGTGTGAAGGGACTCTCCAGTAAATGAGCACTGAAGTGGGCTTTAAAGAGACAGGCTTAAAAAAAAAAAAAGGAGACAGGCTTGACAGATGTAGAGGCCTTGCTTTGGATAGTAATGAACAAAATGAAGTACACAGGATGGACTTGGTGGGGGAGATATAATGGCCTTAATCAGGGAAGGAGAGCTTAATCAAGGAAAAGGGTGGGAAAGCAGGGAGAGGGAGGCTATAGGGGAAAAAAGTGCCGGACTGGGGTTCAGGAGAACACCCAAAAGGATATATAGGTTTGCCTTCGGGTACCATATTGTGCTTGATATCAGAGGCTGATCTTGAAACAGCCACCTAAACAAATTCAGAAGACATTCTATGAGGAAGATCTAAAAGCATGAAAACCTGAAAAGGGGCTCACTTTGCCTTCTCCCTTCTTTGTTCTCTACTCAGTAAAGCTGGGCAGTGTCAGCCCTCAAACTGACTGGAAAGAGAAGCTGAAGCTACGTGGAGCTGCTCTCTCCTTTCCCCATTCTCTTCCCCCTCTCATTTCAACAGGTATAGAACATGCTTGGCACTGAGTCTAGCATATAGGAGGTGCTCAGTCACTGATAGCTAAACCCTTCTTGATCCCCTTTCCCTGCTTTATTTTTCTTTATAACACTAGTTGCCATCTGCCATGCCGTATATTTTAGTTTCTTGATTGTACACACACACACAATGTAGGCCAAGCAGAGGCAAGAGTTTTGGATGGTCACTGCTATATAGTGCTCTTAGCCCTTTGGATAGTACCTGACGCTAGGTAGTTGCTCAGTACAAACTTTTTGAATAAATTAAGTAGCTTTTGTCTGTTTGCTCTTCTCTGGGACATTTGATTAAGTGGATACTCTGTTGATGACCTTAGTGAGCTCACTTCTTCCAAGTAAGGAAATGCCCCCAGGCCATCTCGCTATTGGTGACAACTGGACCTGCAGGAAGGTGAGGAATCACTCACCTCAACACCAACAATGACAGTAACAATTCAAAGCTGTTTAGTCACCTAAAAGTGCATTGCTCTCAAATGCAGGTTTTTGTTATTGAGATGTCAAGATCATTTGATAAGATGATCAGGATGATTGATAAGATTTACCTGGATGGCTCTGCCATTTAAGTGTTCAACACTTGATTTCCGCTCGGTCATGATCTCAGGACCATGAGATGGGCCCCATGTTGGGCTCCATGCTTGGCATGGAGCCTGCTTAAGATTCTCTCTCTTCCTCGCCCTCTGCCCCTCTCCCCACTCGCATATATGTGCATGCCCCTCACCCCCCAGAAATTGATAGGATGAGGCTGCATTTCCCTAGAGAAAATAGATCTTTTCCCAGAAGATCCATGATTCAGGACAGATTTGGAGGCTGGCTGAAACAATGGCCCAGAAACCTAAGAAGGCAATCGGCTAAGCAAGGTCAGGAGAAGCTTAGAGAAAGCTGAACTCTTACTTCAAATCTGAGTGACTTCAGCTGCTCCGTGAAAGAATGGAGTGTTTTTCTTGTATAAAATCTCTAATTCTGCATCTGGCCTTACTACTGTCTTGCTTTGCTTTGGCTCAGAGATGCTGCTTTGAAGGGGAAACTTTCTTTTTGAATGGACTTTCACCTGAAAACTTCCAATTTATTGGGGCCAATTTTTGAAATTTCACAGGATATCAGTATCTCAAGGTTGAAAGTTTGAGAGGGTGTTTAGTTAAGTGATTTTCAAATTGTACTTCATGAATGTAAGTTAGGTATAATCTCTTTCTTTGGCAATTAAAATGTTGGCTTTGGCCAAGTGTTGTTAAGAGTGTGGGAAATGGTCACTTTCATACCTTGCTGGTGGAAGTGGAAATTGATGTAACTTTTTTGTGGGGGTGATGTGGCAACACATGTCAAAAATTTAAATTCAGGGATCCCTGGGTGGCGCAGTGGTTTGGCGCTTGCCTTTGGCCCAGGGCGCGATCCTGGAGACCCGGGATCGAATCCCACATCGGGCTCCCGGTGCATGGAGCCTGCTTCTCCCTCTGCCTATGTCTCTGCCTCTCTCTCTCTCTCTCTCTCTGTGACTATCATAAATAATAAAAATTAAAAAAAAAAATTTAAATTCAGGGGGAACCTGGGTTGTACAGTCAGTTCAGTGTCTGACTCTTGGTTTCAGCTCAGGTAATGATCTCAGAGTCCTGAGACTGAGCAACTGCGTTGGGCTCCGTGATCAGCAGAGTCTGCTGGAGTTTCTCACTGGAATCAGTCCAGGAAGAATGGGCAGCACATGTAAAGGCAAAGTGGTGTGTGTGGAAGGGCATGGCTTGGCCTGGAAGTGTTGAAAGGTTCTGTATGGTCAGTGTCTCTCTGTGCATGAGCATATGCAGGAAATTGGTGAGTAACAAAAACCGATGAAGGCATAATTTATTCCATTAATGCAGTGTTTAGGTGCTAGGCACTGGGCTAAGTGCTTTCAGCTTTTCACCTCCCATCCTTAGAAGAGTGTTCAAGAATCTGTGGCTTTAGGGCACCTGGGTGGCTCAGGGGTTGAGCATCTGCCTTTGGCTCAGGTAGTGATCCTCTGGGGTGCTTGGATCGAGTCCCATACCAGGCTCTCCCTCTGCCTATGTCTCTGCCTCTGTGTGTGTGTGTCTCTCATAAATAAATAAAATCTTAAAAAAAAAAAACTATCTGTGGCTTTGAGAACAGTAGTAGTAAAAACAGCCCAGGGTTGCAACACGGACCAAACTGGGTTCCAATCCAAGCAATTTAGTCTATCTGATTTTTTTTTTGAGAGAGAGAGAATGTACGTTTGAGCTAGGGTAGGGAGGGGCAGAGGGAGAGAGAGATCTTAAGCAGGCTCAATCCCCAGCACAGAGCCCAATCCCAAGACCCTGAGATCATGACCTGAGCTGAAATTGGTTAAGAGTCAGATGCTTAACCCACTGAGCTATCCAGGTGCCCCTGATTCTTCCTTAAAGTGTTGTGATGAAGTTTTAGGGATGTTGTATATAATATGCTTGGTGTATAGTCAGAACACACAAATTAACTGCTATTAATATTCTCATCCTTATCATTCATTCCTTCCTACATCTAGCTTAGTGATGCATATATACAGTGGGAACTTGGTGGAACCCCTGCTACAGAATGATTTGTGAGAGAGCTGTGTAAGGTAGGGCACAATATGACAGAAATTGCCCCACTCCATCTAGCCCTCAGTGCCACAGAAGTTAGAACATTTTGCCAAACAGAACCTAGTATATGCTCTCTCTGAATATATAAGGAGGCAGAACTCTAGGAACCTGAACAAAATTGAGGGATTTGTATATTCTCTCTGTGAAGCTGATGACCCCAAGGCTTTTAAACTACATGGATACAGAATAAAAAGTAAAAGTTAAAAAACACCAACACAAATCAAATCTAAGTCCCTTAGCATCAATAGACAAGGCAGTGTAGTACCAACACCAGGACTTAAAGTACACAGACCATAAAAAATGGCTGCCATGGTGTTATGGGAATTGAAGTGGGAGGTTGAAAGTCTCCACTTGGTCACTTATTAGCACTGTGACCTCACACATGCCATTTCCCCTCTAGGGAAACAGTCCTTCTCTGTTCTCACCTATTAAATATGTGGGAGTTGAGTTAGGGTTGGATCAGTTGGATAAGGTCAGCAAACTGCAGCCAAATCCAGTCTGCTACCTAGTTTTGTGAATAAAGTTTTATTGGAAAACAGTTATACCTATTTGTATGTAAGTATTGTCTATGGTAGTTTTGCACTACAACAACAGAATTGCATAGTTATGACAGAGACTATATGACATACAAAGCCAAAAACATTTGCTATTTGGCCCTTTGCAGAAAAAGTTTGCTTACTGCTGATTAGTATGTAAGGTCTTTTCCATCTTTGACATTCTGTGATTATCTGTACTACTAAAGGCTTGATACATGAGATCATCCATAATCATTAGGTTCACCTTGGAAACCTTTATGAAATTCGGAAATGTTTCAGAGGTTCCATCTATACATTTATTATTAATGCTGCAAAACTTTTTAAGACGTTTGCTGTTTCCCATGGACCATGCTGGTCTCTCCGTGTCTCTCAAAAATAAATAAATAAAATCTTAAAAAAAGAATACAGTATATAATCATATAACATACAAAGTATGTGTTGACCCTTCGTGTTATTGGTAAGGCTTCCTGTTACCAGTAGGCTGTTAAGAGTTAAGTTTTAAGGGAGTCAAAGTTATATGCAGATTTTCGACTACAGAGGGGTTGGCACCCTGAACCTCCCATATTGTTCAACAGTCAACTGCATAATTACAATTTATCAGATAACACTGTTGTTCTCCAGTTTACAGTCTTTAAAGATGGTGGGATATGTTCTTTGGATCTTTCTAAGTTTCCTTTCATTTATGTTCTCTTCAGAGAAAGCGTGAGTAAGTGGGAGAATACCAGCCACCATTTCCTGAGCACTTACTGTGGTGCCAGACATTGCCCAAAGTGCCTTGTGTGTATTATACCATTTAATCTTCATGGCAATCCTACAATAGGTACAATTCATCTTCCCCTTTTGAGATAATAATATATTTGAGGCTCAGAGGGGTTAAAAGACTAGCCCAAAGTCACACAGCCAGTAGGAGTTTTGGAGTTTTTTTCATTAATAATTAGTAACAAGACAAACACAAATAACCTCAATTTGATAGTCTGAACATTCAAGAGACATGATAGAAATTCATCGAATTTGAAACACTGATTGAGAACCTGCTAGGTTTGATAATACAAGTTCTGTACATATTTCAGTTGAGTTCGTCTCTCTTATCTCCTTTTGAGAAAAAGCATTTTCTTTTTTTTTTTAATTTTTATTTATTTATGATAGTCACAGAGAGAGAGAGAGGCAGAGACACAGGCAGAGGGAGAAGCAGGCTCCATGCACCGGGAGCCTGACGTGGGATTCGATCCCGGGTCCCCAGGATCGCGCCCTGGGCCAAAGGCAGGCGCCAAACCGCTGCGCCACCCAGGGATCCCCGAGAAAAAGCATTTTCTAATTCCCCGAGCAGCTTAGTTGGAATTGGACCCGCTTAATTCCAATGTGACAAAACTCCGTTCTCTACAAGTGAAAAGAAAGCATTGGAAAGTATGACAGTGGTGTCACACTATCAGTCCCCTGGCCCTGAAAATCTCCAAAACAGAATCTCTAAAGAAGGGAAATTTGGGAAACAGTAGATTCCCATAGGATCATAACAGGCAACAACAGAGTGATCACATCACCAGGTTGGAAAAACAAACAAAATATGCATGGCAAGTGAAACCACAGTAACAAGACCTCTAGGAGGAGATCCTGATCTTATTAAGAGACTCAAAATGGTTTCTTTTAAATTTCTCAAAATAGAGTAGCAGGTGTCTCCCAATATTTTTACGTGGATAATGTCATTCTTCTTCAACATACAATAAGAATAGGCAGAGATAAATTCCTCAGCGACTTAATAGAAGGAAATTAATAGCCTTTTGGGTCAGAGAATTAGAATTCTGAAGGCAGATTTCCACTCGCCAGATAATGAGCTGCAGTTAAAGAGAAGATTGGAGTAATGTGAAGATAATTTCGTAAGTGCCCCTTTTTAGGCCCCTCTGTTTTAGAGTAGCAATCTGCTGCAGTATTTGATGAACAATTACTTTGCACTTGGGAGTCCTACAAACTTGGTGTGGCTGCTGTCTCTAATCCCAGGTTTGAGTAACCATGGGAAAGTAACTTCACCTCCACAAGCCACAGTTTCCTTGTCCTGTAAAGTGGGAATGAAAACAAGACACCTGACCTAACACTGTTGGATGAGGATGTTGTAAGGATCAGATGACAATAATCCTTAGGAAAATGTCTTTTATAAAGTGAACATTTCGACAACAATATACAGTGGGAAGATGATATATCGAGTTCTTGCTCAAGAATTTACAATGAGGAGGGCAGCCCCGGTGGCGCAGCGGTTTAGTGCCGCCTACAGCCCAGGGCGTGATCCTGGAGACCCAGGATCGAGTCCCACGTCGGGCTCCCTGCATGGAGCCCGCTTCTCTCTCTGCCTCTCTCTCTCTCTGAATGAATAAATAAATAAATCTAAAAAAATTTTAAAGAAAAAAGAATTTACAATGAGGGATCCCTGGGTGGCTCAGCGGTTTAACGCCTGCCTTTGGCCCAGGGCGTGATCCTGGAGTTCCAGGATCGAGTCACACATCGGGCTCCCGGCATGGAGCCTGCTTCTCCCTCCTCCTGTGTCTCTGCCTCTCTCTCTCTCTCTCTCTCTTTCTCTCTCATAAATAAATAAATAAATCTTAAAAAAAAAAAAAGAATTTACAATGAGGGCAGCCCAGGTGGCTCAGCGGTTTAGCGTCACCTTCAGCCCGGGGTGTGATCCTGGAGACCCGGGATCAAGTCCCACGTCAGGCTCCCTGCATGGAGCCTGCTTCTCCCTCTGCCTGTGTCTCTGCCTCTCTCTTTCTCTCTTTCTCTGTGTGTGTGTGTCTCATGAATAAATAAATAAAATCTTTTTACAAAAGAATTTACAATGAGGGGCACCTGGGTGGCTCCCATCAGTTAAGCATCTGACTCTTGATTTCAGCTCAGGTCATGAACTCAGGGTAGTGAGATCGAGCCCCAGGTCGGGCTCCACACTGGGTGCAGAGCACACTTAAGAGTCTCTTTCTGTCCACCTCTCCCACTGCCCCTCCCCCTGCCTCGAAAATTAAGAATTTACAATGAAAATTACAAACTCCTCACTCCATACCTTGGTATGGTTAATAATGTGGCCCTACCTAATCTTTCCAGCCTCATCACTAATTATGCTCTTATAAGACCTCTCTGCTCAGTTTATATGGTTCCATTTACTCTCCTGCAAACAAAACATTCTCTGTCTTACTTCAGTCACTTTATTTGTGCTATTCTTGCTTCACCTCCATTATTTGTAACCTAACTAAAACAGGTAGGAAATGCACCTAGCTTAAGAAGTGCCTCCTCCAAGAAAGCTTTCTATATCCTTGCTACTACTCAGAGTATGGTACTCACATCAGCAGGATCTGCATCACCTAGAAGCCTGTAAGAAATGCAGATTTTCAGGCCCCTCCCAGACCTGCTGAATCAGCTTCTGCACTGTTACAAATTTCCCACTGCACATTATAGTTTGAGAAGTGCTATTCTACACAGCTCCAGTCCTCACTTCTTTCTCTGAACCTCTAGAATACTTGGGCTTGTCTGCCTTGTTACTGAATTGCTTTCCAGTTAAACTATTCAACTGTGAAACTGTAAGTACTTGGGGACAGTTATGTATTTAATAATTTCATATTTAGAAATCATTTTCTTTACTGCTTCCAATTCCACAGAGGTTTATTATGTGTTTGCTTCATGTGTGTTTGTGGGTACAAAAATGAGTCAGATGTACTACCTACCCTGAAGAAGTTCAAGGTCTACTAAAAGAAGGGATTCCTTCCTTCCTTTCTTCTCTCCTTCCTTCCCTCTTTCCTTACTCTCTCCTTTTCTTCCTTCTTTCCTTCCTTATTTCCTTTGTTCAAGTGCTCAACACTTCCCAACCATGATGCTGTTCCAGACACTGCACTAGTTGTTGGAAATATGAGGATAGCCAGGACAAAACCTCTGCTTTTGAGCCTAGTGTAAATACATATACATAAGCAACTTTAACAAATGTTTGTTAATGCTCTAACAGTGTTGTCTGAAGCATGCGATTGAGTGATTAATCTGGGAATTGAGGAGGTAGGAAAGGCTACAGAAAGAAATTATGGTTAGATTCAGAAGTTGAGTTTGAGCCTCTAGGGAAACGGGTCTCCCACACAAGGAACAGCATGAGTGGGTGCACACACACACACACACACACACACACACACAACATGTGGTATGTTTAGGGAATAGCAAGTAGTCAATTGTGGCTACATCATGTGGAAAATGTGTGTGTGCTGGGGTAGGGGGCAGAGAAGCCTGGATGGCTGGACAGAAGGCTCAAAATTAAGCCAAAAGTCACAATACAAAAAAAGCCTATATAACATGTATCACACTAAGTAACTTAAGGGTTTTTTCCCCCATTCATTATACAATGGGGATTTCTTAGTGATTTTTCAGATATTATCTTGTAGCAAGTGCTCAATAAACTTCCTTGAATTGATTGTAGAAAGAGAGAAGAGTCTCTTCAGGGGTATAGGCAAAATGTCCCTTAATTTGCTCTGGATTTTGCAATCTTGATTAGGATTGTCAAGAGGCTGCCCTAATGGGGGAAGAAAATGTGCCTGACTGAAGAGACCTCCCTTTCGGGATAGCAAAGTCAAAGCACAGCTTTGTTGGTTCAGAACAAATTAATCTGAATAAAATGTGGGTTATTATGTCATTGAAACCCAGACAGAATGTCTGATGTGACAAAGAACTCTTCAAGGCCTCCTTTACAGGTAGCAGGCATGCAGGTATCTGTAAAGTGAAGGTGCAAGTACATGTGCTTGGTTTTGAGATAAGCTCACAGCTGCGAAGATAAAGACTGGTAGTTTGGAGTCTGTACACCAACTTTCAAGCCTTGCTTTTCTACTTACTGGTGCTATGTGATGTTGCAACAAGTTATACCTGTGCTTGGGGGCTGAAAGTAGGCCCACACTTTCTATTTTTATCACCTTCTTCCCTATTTGGGAAAGATCTTCCTGTATAGAACCCTCAGGGCAGCTGTGGTGTTATACTACTAGCTGGCCACTAGTTTCCGTGCAGGAACTTGCTTTATTGACTCGACTTTTGAGGACCCTCTGAAGGGGTTCTGATCATCCCGGGTACAGAGATTTATGGGAGTTGCAGGATGTCAGTTGATTCACAGAATCTGAATTTCTTTTTTTAAAAAATATTTTATTTATTTATTCATGAGAGACACACAGAGAAAGACAGAGACATAGGCAGAGGGAATAGCAGGCTCCCCACAGGGAGCCTGATGTGAACTCAATCCCAGGACCCCAGGATTATGCCCTGAACTGAAGGCAGACATTCAACGACTGAGCCACCAGGCATCCCAGAATCTGAATTTCAAGGCTCATAGGGAATGGGGAAAATATTGCTGAACCCACCCAACTCCCTCTACCATATGTGCCTACCAAGTAATAATCTCATTTTGTGTTTACGCTCTTCCAATGGACCCACATCACCTCCAGCTATACAGTTCTCTCCTATGCTACAGTAATTCTCTTCAGCTGCCCTGAGTTTGAGGAGGTTCACCCTTGTTTGGAGCTACTGTAATATCACATTGCATAAGTAGGAATAAACATAGAAGACTCTCTAAACCAAGAGACTCGATTGCCCTGCATTGTCCTGCAAAGTTTTTTTTTTTTTTAATTTTTATTTTTTGGTATATTTTTTACTGGAGTTTGATTTGCCAACATATAGCATAACACCCAGTGCTCATCCCGTCAAGTGCCCCCCCTCAGTTTGAGGGGAGATCTGGGCTGTGAGGTTGAACACATATGTAAGGCAACTGACTTGAGACATAAAGGTACAAGTGAAGGAACTGGAGCCTGTTGAGGCTGGAGAAGAGGAGACTTCTAGGACAGGTTAGCTGCCTTTAAAGACTGGGAAGGCTGTGGTGGGGACGAGGATTCACCTTTTGCTGTGTTGCCACAAGGACTAGAGCTAGGGTCAATTGGTTGAAGCTCCAGGGAATAAGTCTCAGCTCAAAATGGAGAAAAGCGATCTAACCATCTGAGCTCTCTAAAGGTATGATAGGCCACCTTTGGGAGGAAAGGACTTGCCAGTAATGGCAGTTATTCCAACATTAGCTGAATTTCAAAAATAGAAGGGATGTTGTAGAGGACATTCCGTCATTGCATTGGGTCCCTTTGGTAGACCCTGACATGCCCTCAAGGAACCTTGATAATTCATGGAGTCATTTGAAAACCAACAGTTCAGGTGACCTTTACAACTAGCTTATCCTATGATCATGCCTCAATATACTTGGTGATTTTACCCATTTGTCCAAGTTCTACCCTCTTCACAACCCGCTCCTTTTTAAAATTTTTTAATTTTTATTTTTTTAAGTGAAAAACAAATTTTATTTTTTTATAAATTTATTTTTTATTGTTGTTCAATTTGCCAACATATATTTGACAAAGGAGGAAAAACTATCCACTGGAAAAAAGACAGTCTCTTCAATAATTGGTGCTGGGAAAATTGGACATCCACATGCAGAAGAATGAAACTAGACCACTCTCTTGCACCATACACAAAGATAAACTCAAAATGGATGAAAGATCTTAATGTGAGACAAGATTCCATCAAAATCCTAGAGGAGAACACAGGCAACACCCTTTTTGAATTTGGCCACAGTAACTTCTTGCAAGATACATCCAGGAAGGCAAAAGAAACAAAAGCAAAAATGAACTATTGGGACTGCTCCTTTTTTAAAATGTTTTCTTAAACTTGCTCTAAGTAGGGAGCTCCGTGCTGTCTAGTAGATTGTATTTCTCAGGTTTCTAAATGGGGACTTGAGCCAAATGACCTGTGACCACTCCACACAGGCCGGTAAAAGAGTTACTAAAGTTATTATAGTTATGTGTTACATTCTTTCTCCCTCAACCTGTGTCCTACCTCCTTCCCTGCCTTCACACACACACACACCTAGTTAGATGAAATTGAGATCCACAAATGCCAAATGACTTGTCCAAGATCATACAGCTACTGAATGTTAATTAAAATCCAGAAATGAAACCAGAACAACATGCTCTTAATTATTAACAGTGTGGCTGGAATTTCTGAAAAGATTTAAAACCCTTCTCCCTCAGTGTACTCCTGCTAAATATTTATCGAATTAATTTACTTGGAAGTATATGGTAGTAAGGTAAATCTATGGTTTCAAGATATAAAACAATATCTGATGGTATTTTAGACTTCTTTTCTCTCAAATCAGTGAGGCTTCACTAGCCTCTAAAGCTACTGTGATCTGAATGCATGAGACTTAGGATGACTCTGGACACTCCTGTTGCTCCCAGGCTCTCTCTCCTGTGAAAATATTCTGGGATGTTCTTTATGCATGCTGTCCAGGTTTTATGACTTGGAAGTTCCATCCAGCTTCCTTTAAAATCCCTTGGCTAAAATGAAATGCTATCCCAGGAATGACTTAGTGTCCTGAACCTGGGAGAGGGGGCTTCCTCTCTTGGATAGCTGAGTAGCTCCTTTAATCTATTTACCGCAAGTGTTCATTGCTCTGGGGCTCTGGGATTCTTCAGGATGAAAGCTCTCTATAAATATTTGTTATTGTTATGATAACCAGTGTGGCTTCTTGAGTGAGATAAATTTGTCTTCTGCTTCTCATAGCTTCCTTCCTTCTCCTTTTATTTCTCTCTCCAGATAATTTTTATATTAGAGAAACAATCTATTTGTGCAGTTAATTAAGCTGAGTGCAGTGGGATAGGCATTAGTGACTTTTCAGGTTGTGAGTGCTAAGGGCCAGAGAAAGGCTTTGAAGCTGGGGAGTTCATATCATAAATATATTATTTTAATCAACCAGCAAAAAAGATCTTTGAAAACAGAATTTAAAGTGATAGCAGAAAAATAATTAAATATTGTACAGAGAGGTCATGGGGACTAGTTTCTACAAAATTAAAAATGGTAAATCAATGTTTGCAATATCCTGTAGACTATCATCATGATAGCTCTGGCTTTCAGGTTCCTATAGGATGACAGTCAGACTGCTTACTGGGAACATAAAACCTCCCTGATCTGGCCTCAGACTAGTTTTCCAGGCTCATCCATTCCTTCTCTCTCCAATGAGTCATTCTCATCCCTCATTGCTTATAAAGCCCTCCCCCATTTCTTAAATCACAACCATGGTGGTCCTTCAAGAATTCAGGTGACAACTTCTTCATGAAACAATCTTGACTCGTCTTACCCAAAAACATCCATCTCTCTGCCCTCTCTTCTGAAATCCTGAACACCTGCCTGCATTCTCATCTGTTACATCAGTTTGGGGCAGCAAATTCTAATAATCTCATATGTTATTCTTGTCTCCCAAATGTTAGTGGTTTGTAAGGTCCTGAGAGATGGAGCCTATTGCTGCCTTTTATGATATATTCTTGTGTTCCCAACAGCACTATGTGTGTAGTAGACAGTAGATAGGTTAATAACTTCATGTTGAGGAGAGTCGTAGTTGAACAGAATAGAAAAGTGAGACTCGCAGTTGGATATTGGCATGAATGAAAGGATATGGGTACCCTAGGAATTGAAGTGAAAGAAAATGATAGATCTCTAGGGTTTGGGATTATTTAGTGGTGGGGTAAGGGCATTTTCTGGAGCCACAACATAGGCTAAAACATCTGGTTGCCTCCAAATATGATTGACACAGTTGTTGGTGTGCTTAGAAATACTTCATTCCTGAAGTTAATGACTTTTGTCCAGCTGTGTCCAGTCTTCTAACAGCTGCTCTGAATATAGCAGTTCTGGATTTCATCTGTTGACTCGAGACAAGTAAGATATGTATATGGAGCTTCTTTTTTTAAAATTTCCATAACTACAAATATGTTTGCAGGTGGTAATTTCCTGAAACCTGTACTTCCCAAAGGCAAATGGTGACAGCCTCTGTCACCAGTCCTTTAAATTTCCTGAACATGTGAACATTTAAAATAAATCCCATACATTTGCTCACTCATACCTACTCCGCACTGTCTTGCATTCCATATTTGTACATTTCTCCTGCTCTGAGCCAAGAACTTGTATTGGGTTCTGAAACACAGAATGGGTACCTACTAGGCACTTAATGCTCTTAATTATTTAATTAATTATTAATTAATTAATAATACATTTTTTCCAGGTTTGGCTGATTTAATTAAAGATCTGCTAAATAGAGCCTAAAGGCTAAACCATGTGTGTTTAATTCTAAGAAGAAATGCTCAGAGATAGACATGATAATGAATCTCCTGGTATAAGGTAGAGTATAACATGGGTAGTGTAGGCAGTTGTCCTCCATTATTTTGGAAGAAAGGCAAATAGGAACAAACCTGCAATTGCAACTTGCCTGAGTTAGATATGAAGGGAAACATTAGCAGAGTGGTTAAAAACTAGGACCTTGGAATCAGGCAGTTCTGGATTAAAGACCCGGATCTGGTCACTTACTAGCTGCATAACCTTGGGTATTTTATATCATCCCCTGGCCCTTGATTTTCTCATTTCTAAATTGAGGATAGTCATATTGCCTACCTCATGGGGTTGGTTTGAGAATCAAATGAAATGATGCAGGAGATGTGTACATTTTATAGGAGGTGGGGAAAGAGCCAGTAGAGAATGAAAGGCTGATGATATAGGAAAGGGAGGGAATCGCAGCTGAAAGAAAACTTGGAGATAATATCCTTTGATTGCAGTGGATAGATCTGCTTCCAAAATGGTTTGGGGTTCTGTTTTGTCTTAAACCATGTCAAACTGGATATCTCTACTATGGATCCAATCCCTATGATTCTGAAGCTCTTTTCACTTTACACGGTCTCCACATGCCTGATCTAGAAACACTGCCCTCTAGAAAGGATCTGGAGTCCCAACTTCCCATTTCAGCTACTTTATTCCACCCATATCTAACCTTATGCTGTGTTGCCAGCTCATAGAATTAAAAAGAAAGGGTTACTAAGGCAAGCCTCTGCCCGTATTATGTATGTAGCTCCCATATCAAAAAAAGTATTAAGTTCTATGATAACCAATGGAATTAGAAGATGAGACAGTTTCTTGAGAGCAAGCATCTATCGAACTTAGGTCTGCTTAGATGTGTTAGGTAAAATAAGGTGGAGCCATCTTGGTCCTCAAAGGAATTGTTCCTGTTTTCTTACTTTACCTATTAGTGCTTGTGTTCCCATTCAGCAAATGCCTACTCTGTACCATGTGCTGTGCCTGACACTGGAAATATAGAAATGAATGATATGTTGATTTGCTCTTGAGGAACTCATGGTCTATCAAGGGAGACAGGTAAGAAAACTGATAGTCTTAGTGCAGAGTATGAAGTGCTAGGTATAGGGGTGTGGTGGGAGTCTCAGGCACCCTAAATTGTGTGGGAGGTGTCTGGCAAGACTTTTGGGGGAACCTGAATACTAGTGATATTATATGGGAATGACCTTGAATATGCTTTCAATCATTTGCAAACTTGGGGACTTTAATAATTCTTTGTAACAGATTATTTGGATATAGCCTACGACTGATTTTTTTTAAAGATTTTATTTATTTATTCATGAGAGACACACAGAGAGAGGCAGAGACACAGGCAGAGGGAGAAGCAGGTTCCATGCAAGGAGCCTGATGTGGGACTTGATCCTGGGACTCAGGATCATGCCCTGAGTTGAAGGCCAACGCTCAACTGCTGAGCCACCCAGGCGTCCCCCTACGACTGATTTTAACAGACTGATGTACTATGATGATTAAAAATATATAAGATAGGGCAGCCCCGGTGGCTCAGCGGTTTGGCGCCGCCTACAGCCCGGGGCGTGATCCTGGAGACCCGGGATCGAGTCCCACGTCAGGCTCCCTGCATGGAGCCTGCTTCTCCCTCTGCCTGTGTCTCTGCCTCTCTGTGTATGTGTGTGTATTCTCATGAATAAATAAATAAAATTTTTAAATATATATATATATATATAATGCCTTTCAAACTAGGAACCTTCCCAGTTCCTAGCTAGCCCTGTTCTGGACCATCTATACTTCATCGCCAGAGTTATTCTCCCCAAAGTCCCCAAAGTGGAGTTGGAAAGTTGGAGTTATCAAGAAAAGGTGGAGAGGGAGAAGTAAGGAGAGAGAGAAGGATCACATTGCAGGGAGAAGTAACAGTGTACGTAAAAGGACTGGGATGAAAGGGGCAATTTTTAGTATAAAACAAGGTTGGTGGACATGATAAGAGAAGGTGGTAGAAGCAGACATAGAGGGCTTTGTATACCACAGAAGGAATTTGGACTTCACCCTGTAATGAGAAACCACAGAAAAACAGTTTACATAAGAGGGACCATCTATGTGTTGCCAGTGTCCTATCTCAATGGTTATTGAATAAGAAAACTGAGGCAAGGAGTATAAGTGGAATTTTTACCAAATTCCAGGTTGGAATGACATTTTAGGGCCAAAGCTTCCACAGAGTCAAGTCCTTTTCTAATGTCTCTCCTGAGAAGTCACCCAGCTCTGGGCTATTGACTATGAAACAGCAAGTAAAGGAGGCCTTGCTTATTTGTTGCAGTGTTTGGAATCTTGTATAATCCCATTTCCAACATGTATAATAAAACTCTGCCATATGTCTTCTAGTTCTAACATTCCTTTTTCTCTTGTCCCAGTCCTATATATTGCAAGCTCTCTGCCCATCATTGTTAAGCATTCACTGAATGAAGTATCTATACTTGTCTGTTTGTACGTACATATGTCAAGAAGATAATACTAAAAACCGTGTGACAGCCAAAAAAGAATAAAGGACAATCTGGAATGAATGGTGTGGACAAAAAGTATTTACAGTTCAAAATCCTTCTTTTTTTTTTCCCTCCTTACAAGGAATTGAAAAGACTTTTCTGCACTCTGTGGCTATATCTTGAGAACAATGAGTCAATGCTTGCAGGTATTTTTCTTTTTTTTTCAGATTAAAGGTGTCACTTCTGCTTTTATTATTTCAATAGATAAAGTATTGCAGATGAAAAATTCCAGGGAAATGAAGAATGATGATTACACCCATGAACCAACTGTCTGTATTGATGACATGTTGCCAGCTTCTTCACACTTATCTCATTTAATCAGGCTGTTTTTCTTGGAGAGCTCTTTAGGTAGGTGACGGAAACTTGGATTTATGGTAGTTGTTTATGAAGAGGGTTAATATTCCTACACTGTGGTATTTCCTGCCTTTTTTTCTGATGCTTCTGAACATTTTGGAAAAGTTTAAGTCTGGGTGCTCAGGCATAATTTCATAGACCAAAATTCCATGTTTCAAATCTGATTCAACATGGAATGCATTTGGTCACTGCTCTGACCCTACCCATTTCCTCGCACCCTGTTATGAGGTGAGCTCCAAAGCCATTTAGGTTACTTTGTAAAACTTTTCAGTGTGTGCTATGCAAATTACAACCCTTAAGGATAGATTCTGGTATTGCTTAAACACCTCTCCGCTATATGGTTGAGATATGGACTTTGCAGCAGGAATGTTAAGATTTCAGTCCTAGACCTGCCATTCACTAGCTATTAACTTTGGGTCGGTCTTGCAACCTCTCTTTGTCTCAGTTTCTCCCTCTGAAAACTGGGGTTATTAATAGTATGGACTTCTTGTGGTTGCAACGACAATGAAAAGATTTCAGTAAGCAAAGCATTCCGACAGTGCCTATCACATGGTTAATATTATTTACCATTGAAACTCCATATTTGCATTCCCTCTATTCGTAACTTTCTTCCCTAAGGATATGTATGGCTGACTCTTCACCATCATGCCAACATCCACCCCAATGTCATCTCATCAGGATGTCATTCTCTGGCCACCTAAAGTACATCCCTCCCTGCCATGCTCTATCATATCACCCTGTGGTTTCCTTCATTGTCTGTATCCAGTCTCTGAAATTATTTGGCTTCCTTATTTATGTATTGTCTGAGTACCCTTACCAGAACATAAGCTCTATGAGGACAAGGACCTTGTCTGCCCTGTTCACCAATGTATCCATATAGTAGTGCATACCACATGGCAGTGTTGAATTAATGTGTGTTGAATGAATAAAAAATACAGTGATTCTATTTTCTGAACCAAAACTGTGACACCTCTTTTATCAGAGAACCTTTATATATCTGAAGGTATAAGAAACAGTTGGAAGATGTACTTTGAATCTTAAAATGTTGAAATTTCTTGCACATTTTTGACGGTTTAGGTGGGGCTAGGACAGAAAATATCATTGGCGTTGGTGTAGAAAATCCAAGCATATGATCTCTAGCAATGGTAGTGTCTTCCACAGTGATCATTGCAAAATGGGTACCTAATGATGTTGGTCGTTTCCTCTTTTGTTTCCATGGGTCTGCCTGGATAGATCTCGACATCTCAATGGGTAGGACTTTTGCCATTTTTATGATAGTATCCCTAAAGTATTTAGCACGTGATTTGCACACAGCAGGAACTCAATAATTGACCACTCCATTTACATTTACGAATGTTCACTTTTTCTTCAGCATCATAGCTTTACCTGTTAATGCGACGTGGGAAGAAAAGAGACCACTTGCATAGGAATTTCAAGAGTCAGGGCTTATAGTTGTGGTTTAAGAAGTGGATACACTAACCACAGCTAACCTCTTTTTTTAAGTATTTTTTAAAATTTTATTTTATTTACTCATGAGAGATAAACAGCAAGAGAGAGGCAGAGACACAGGCAGAGGGAGAAGCAGGTTCCATGCAGGGAGCCCGACGTGGGACTGGATCCCCGGACTCCAGGATCACGCCCTGAGCCGAAGGCAGGCGCTAAAACGCTGCACCACCGGGGCTGCCCCACAGCCAACCTCTTAATAAAAGATTGTCTAAACCAGGCCTTAAAGACTTCTCAAAGAGACCATTGTTTGGTGATTTAAAGGTGGGCTCCCTCTCAGACTTTCAGGTTGCCATAGAGATGGCATGTTTTTCTTCCTCAATGATATTTGCTTGTAATCTCAGAAGTCTGTTCAGCAAATTAGCACAGGTGATTTGGGAGTGGGGAGAGGGTGACTATGGACGCTTTGAGGCCTTGCTACCCTATAAAGGCCTCATTTGTTAAATGAAGTGAAGAAAGAGAATCTAAAGACCATCCTATAAGAAAAGCTATTGTTGGAAAGCCCTTCTTTTCCCTTTTGGTGAGTGAGAAGTATGAACATGAGAAAGAAGGAAGGGTTCTGGTCACTGGGTTCAAAATTCAGGGCTGCAGTGTGCCCTGGGTAGTTGTTGCCACAGAAAATAATATTTGTGTTGGGGGGAGTGGAAATGCATGTTCAGAAGTTGTTACAGTGTCCTATAATAAAGCACTTGTAGTACTGTGCTAAGCAGTATAGAATCACTTCATGGTGTTTCTTGGTTTTAGTTTATCTGAGTATATGCTTTTTGAGGAAAAATAATATATTAACACTCCTTTTGCATCCTGCATAGCACCTTATTTTGTTTCATTTGCAAGGTTTTCTCTCTTTTTCCACTCCCTGGTATAATTTTTCTAAATCACTTCTCCAATAGCATCACTTTCTATCAAAACATTTAATGGCCTGCCCCGCCAGTTGAATAAAGCCAAACCCTTGAGTCTGACACTAAAATCCTTTCAAGATCTATCTTTCTAGTTTACTTTCTCACCACTTCCATAATATATTCTAATCTCAGACATCCTGGAGTACTTATCTTGCATTTCCTGGATATGCCCTTTGGCTCAATGTTTCCCACCACCCCTCCCCCACCAAATGTTTGCTTATACTGTTCCTTCCCTCTGGAATGCCTCTCCCTCACCCTATAATCTCTAGCTAATGAAATTCTTCCCGTCCTTTAAAGCTCATTTAAATGCCACCTCAGTGGGAAGTGATCTTTTGGTGTCCTGCATTCTTCTAGCCTTTTCTCCTAATCTTCTTTTCATCCTCCTGAGGCTTAACACAAAGCCTCCATACAGGTATTCAGATATTTGTGGAATCATAAATGAACTGTAGGCTGATTCACATATATCCCAAAGCCAGAGCAGCAGAAATGATGGCTGTCTAGCAAGGCTGGCCAAGACATATGCCTTGGAGTGAAGCCTATTTTCCCATTGTCTCCCATGATAAAAAGAGAAGATGAACTTGGAGATTGAGAAGTGATAATCAGGCAAAAAGAAGTAGGCTCACTTGTCTACAATTGGGAAGGACTTTCTGAGGAGATGGGGCTTGTCACTGCACCCAGGAGTAGAACACAGGCCTTATGGGGAAGAGTATCAGAACCAAGAAACACTGAGAACTGGGGCCTTGTTTAGTGTTTCTTATTTCTTGCCACCATTACCCTGTGTAGCTCGGCCATATTATCAGAAAATTCCATGCCTTTACCATTACCTCTTCAACCAGTGGCTTATCACCCCTGATGCCAAAGAGACTGTGTAATGGGATTCCACAAGGAGAGGATTGATACGAATCAAGAAAATCACTATTTATCCCCTTAATAAAGACATTCTCACGAGGAAGCCCAAGTTCTAGAAAATCTCATAATATGGTAGATAAGAATTGCCTTGTTTAGAAGTAGTATAGCATAAGGTAATGCCAATGATGGAAGACGTAAGCACATGGCACCTTACCATGGTGCTCCAAACCACCTACTAGAAATTTGACTCTCATGCTTTATCTTAAAAATCAAGACCTATTTATATAGGTCTTGATTTATATAATATAATTGTGGGGGTTTTTTTAGTATTTTAAAAAAGATTTTATTTATTTGAGAGAGAGAGCGAGCCAGAGAGTACAAGCAGGGGGAACAGCAGAGGGAGACAGAGAAGCAGGCTCCCTGCTCAGCAGGGAGCCGCAATGTGGGTCTTGATCCAAGGACCCTGAGATCATGACCTGAGCTAAGGCAGACACTTAACTGACTGAGCCACCCAGGTGCCCCTTTTTTTGAGTATTTAAAATAATATTTTAAGTTGAAGTTGATGCTCCAAAGATGTGTCCTAGATTTATGCTGCGGCTCTCCCAGAATTACCTGGCACACTGCTGAATGTTACAAGAGTATCGTTAACTCTGCTGTAGTGAGGATTAAATGAGATAATGTATGGAAAGATAGCCCAATGCCAGACACATAGTAAGTGCTCCATGCATGAACCCTGTCTGTAGTTAATTCCTCTCAGGGTACAGTGTTTTACCCATTAAGCAATTGATATCTTCCTCAAAGGTTTGTTACAAGGATTCTATGGAGCATGTATGCAAAACACATTGGCTCCTTACTTCCTGACAAAGCAAAATCCCACTTTTGAGGGGAGTGCTTTGCTGTTCAAACCTTCCAGAGTAAAATGTTGGGTTGTACTCACATTAAACACACTTTTAGCATTTGCTTCTGATGGGCCAGGTATGTCCCTTATTTTCTATCTGGAGATAGAGGAAGGGAAACAGAGGCAACAGCCAGGTGAGGAGCATGCATTCATGTGTGTGCATGTGCACAAAGATATATACACACACTTGATAATAGCCTCACCAAAACTCCTCCTAATACCTATGTTTACCAAACTCTAAAGCATGGACTGTAGGCCAGAGCGTTCTGACCAAGATTCTTATGTACCTTGCCACATTGATGGGGATGAAGAGGTTTTATAATAGCGTGGCAATTATCCAGGCAATTTGCAGAGGATATTTTATCTGCCAGTATGCTCTCTGGCAGAAATGATCTCTGATTACAAGCCTTGTGCAGTGAATATATAGATAGCTTGTTTCACTATCTTGCCTCTGTGTGTGTGTGTGTGTGTGTGTGTGTGTGTGTGTCTAATTTATGTGTTTCTTGCTACCTGAAAAAACACAGCTTTAGTGGTTTCTCTTTGCACTATTTATCCTAGTCGGAAATAACTTTATTTTGTTGTTCTTGCTTTTCTCCCCTTCTTTCTGCTCCTCTACAAGCAAAGCATCCTTGTGCATCCTGTAAACATCTGCCTTTAAGATCAACCTACAGTCTTATAAGAGTATTACCATCTGGGATCCGGCACAGAGGCAATGCAGCCAGATGCCTTTAGCAGTAGATCATTACTACAGGTATTATTTGCTCAAAGTGTGGCTCTGAGAGTCTTCCCAGCCACCCTTCCAACACACACACACAACCATCAACTTTTTAAAAAAATCCTGCTTTGTTTTTATGTTTAAAATGTAAATTTTAAAAATCAAATCATACTCACTGCAAAGCAATTTATTTTTAAATTAACAAACTGCAGGTCAATATAAAGAAGAAAAGACACCTCCCCACAAAAAAAATAGCCATCATTAACATTTAGAACAGTGGCTATTATCTTTCCAGAACACGAACTCATTTAATTTCATTTTAGTAACGAAAAGTAAGCTGTCAGTAGGGCATAGTGCTTTTGGGCATGACAGTAATATAACTTGCAATTGAACAAAGTCAGGGTGTTTAGATGTGCACCTGAGAGCTGGATGGAACCCCTGAGGCTAACCTTGGCTCCAGCAAAATTTATGGTGGATAAAACAGAATTAAGTGCCAGAACAGAAGCCATTTCTGAGGGATTGACTGTCCTTGCGGAGGCTCTGTAGCATAAGCAAAACTTTCCCTGCACATTGTTCGCTAAAACCTTGAGTTCTGGCTCTTGAGAAGCAACGAGGTAGATTTTGACAGTCACCTGCCCCCAAACCAGAAACAAAGTCAACACTAAGTACCAAGGTCCTTTGAACATCATTTATTTTTCAGTAACCACTCTCAAAACACTCAATTACTGGGGCTTTTGGGGGAGAGTTAGGATGTGTGGCAAAAAGACGTAAAACTCCATGTTCTGCAAGACTTAGTTGTTACTTCTAGAAATATAAATTATTTAAATCTTTCTTAAAGCTGTAGCACTTTAAGTATTCACTTATATTGTCACCACCTATAACCATTCAGGACAACATATTTATATGTAAAGATTTCCATAGACACCTAAATCGAATTCATTTTTCCCCATTTTTTTCCCAACTACCCAGACAACTCTGGTTCTCATACCTTGGAAGCACCTGAAAGGCTTGGGAGAAGCAGGGGGTTGCTCCCAAGTTTCTAACTTAGTAGGTTTGGAGTGGGAGCCTGAAAATTTGTGTTTCCCACAAGTTCCTAGGTGATGCTGATTTGGCTGGTTTCAGGACCAGGTTTTAAGAACTGGTCAAAAATGTATAGCATTGCCACACAAAAATGTATAGCAATGGTCCTATCCCAAAATATTTCAGAAAGATGAAACTGTGGCAAATTCCCAAAATATTATTCTCAGTGCAGGCTAATTTTATTTAAAAAATTATTGGATTTAGCAACCACTACTCCACCACTCCATGCCTATTGCAGATTTTATTTTTTAGGTCTGTGATAGCATTTTTGTTCCAGAGTTCCTTTTATCTACCCCTACCTTGTAATCAACAAAATCGTTTCTATGTTTTGTGTTTCTGAAAAAAAAATAGAGTCTTCCTGTACCTTCAGGTAATAACGTGGGCTAGTCTCTTCTGAGGAGGATTTCTGGCTCAGGCAATTATTAGCTGTAGATCCTTGAGCAAATTACCTACCATCTCAGAACTTCAATGTCCACGTCTGTAAAAAGGACAAAACCCAAAACAAACAGAAGGACACCTGACTCACATAGGAAGTATGAGCATTAGACAAGACAAAGAAGATATAAAAAGCCTAGCATGGGGGCGATGAGTGTTAGAGCCACATCCCCCCTTTATTATCGATATTTATGTTGCAAGTGATTCTCTACTGCAATCTCCAGTGCTGATTAATCTGTAATAGGTCATAAATATCTACCAGAGCCTGGGCAACATTCAAAGACAATCATAGCAAAGGAAGTTTTCTCTATAGTTTAAAGGCATTTTCGTGTCAGGAACAAGCAAGAACAAGTTCAATGATAATAGCGTTTATTGGTGCCTACTACTGTGATTGCTGAGAATGATCTCATCTAAACCTAGAAAGTACTATATAATGAAGGTATGATTATTATTATCATTATCTTGCAGAGGAGAAAATGGGGCCCAGAGAAATTAGGGTAACTCACCTGAGCTACCTGAGCCAAGATTTAAACCAAGAGCCGTCTTCTCTCCAGTCTGAACTTCTAACTGCTGCCTCTTTAGCTCAGGATCATAAGTTAGTCACTGTCTGGAAGGGACATTAGTCCTCTCATTGTAGAGATGAAGGAACTAAGGCCCCCAATCCGGAATCAGGAGGTGGCAAGATGCCCCCGCTGACTTAATAGCAGAGTGAAGAGCTAAACTGGGGTTGAATCCAACCTCTGCAGTTTTTATAGCAATATACTTTTGCTTTGGTACAAATAAAAGTTTCATTTCCCAACTCAAGCATTGAATAAACAATGGCTCTGCTGAATAAGGAGGGGAAGTTATATATTCCCATGTTTAACAGCCAGCTCCCTGTGGGAGGAAGGGAACGCTCTGATTTGTTGCATTTGCCAATTTACTCCCACCAAGGCCGATTTCAAGCTATCAATGTGATGTCACCGAATGCAGAGTTTGGGAAGAGACACACACAATTTCAAAGTTTTAAACTGATGTGAGCTGGCTCTAGTGTACCTCTGCCTCCCTCTTTATAGAGAATGACAAACCAAACCCTGAGTGTTGTTCCAAGGTAAGATTCCAACAGTCAAGGGGGGAAAAAAAAGAGTGTTTCTTATATATGCCAGGATTCTGAAATTCAGTAGAATTGGTATTCTGGCCAGTTCTTTTAGAGTTTAGGACTGGCTCTCTTATCGATATTGAGGCCCTTCTAAGGGCCTCTTGTGACTTATTTATAGAATCTTTATTTTCCCAAAGGATACATGAATATATTGTGTCATGCTCTATCTTTAGAAATGCAAATCCCTTTTCTCAAATGGTACTTTGAGATTAAGGATAACTAAAACACTCATAAAACGCTGTTTGCTTGTTTTTACTTAAAATAACTCTACAACAACCAAAAGCCTTTTTAAAACTTATAACCTCAGGAATACATGTTTATTTTAGGAAATTTAGAAAATGCAAGCATACAAAAGAAAACAGGTAAAAAAAAATCATCTGTTATTCTAAGATCCAGAGATAAAAGTTAACATTTAAGCATGGATACTTCTAATATTTTTCTCTTCTTATATGCAGATAAAAATTTTTTAAATGGTTCTACTGTAAAGGAAATCCATTTACAAATGAAAAGATATCACAGCTTATTATCCTCCTCATACAGGTCCTGCCACTCTTTGTATTCACGGAAATGATGTGTTAGCTATATTTATGCTGATGTTCTACATGCATTTGAAGATAACACTACTAATGGGGATTGTTATCTGTCAGGACAGATGGGGCTAAAACAGACCAGGGTGACAGTCTCAGCCTTTTCCAGTCTGTAGCCCACTGTTCACACAAGGACTGTTTTTGAGTTACAATTGCAGCTGTGCCGATATGGCTCTTGATTGGGACTCTGCCTTAGAGGCCTGAGGTCATCCTGGAGCTCAGAAAACAACCCCCTCCTGCACTCTCTTGTTGCTGTAGCCAGCCTGGCCTGCCTGCTGCTTGTTTCCTGCTGCCTGCAGCTCGGCCCCATTGTTTGAAGTGGGGCCTCAGAGCCACTTTAATGGGTTTTCTTCTGCCCTCCCATTGGGGTTGCCTCACTGCAGCTCACCATACAACAGTCTGATCTGGTGTCCTGGGGCCATCCATCCTTCACACATGTCCAGCCCAGTGGGGCACTGTTAGGAATGGAATTTGTTCATTCCCTCCACTTAGTCTTGATTTTAGGGAAACAATACCCTAGAAAAATGTAACCATCATGATAACAATGCTAGATCCCTGACTCTGGGAAACGCACATTTCTTTATGGAATAGATGCTCATTATTAAGTTAGGGAACAGCAGCCAACAGGAGTGGCCAAAAGGTAAGGTAAAGTAGCTGACCTCTCGGGAATCTTTGCCTTTGGTTCCTTTGGCTTGCAGTCTCAAAGGCGGATTTTCTTGACAGATCCTCTTCTGTCATGTTTCCTGAGTTTGATTGCCTACTGGGAGGCCCAAGGTGATAGATGGATGACTGCAAAGTGCTTTGGGAAATGTAACTCTTAATTAGGAGCTTCTTCAAGTTGCATTAAATTGCATAAATATAAATGGGTGCTCTTTGGTGGTTTTAGGCTGACGTTTTTGTTACAATGCATCGTGATTGGTGAGGGTAGACTTCCAGGCTCCCTCCAGAGAGAAGAAAGCTTTTTCACTCAGAAAATATGACAGAAAGAGAACTCAGGCCTGTGGACACTTCGTGAAAAAGAAAGTATGTTTTTAATTTCGGAGTTGCTAAGGAGTAGCTGTGTAACCTTAGGAAAGTCACTTTACCTGTCTGGGCCTTACTTTCCTCCTTAGTAAAAAGGCAATAAAAATAACATAGCCCTCAGAAAGATGTTATGAGGATTGAGTGAGATGGAGTGCCTGAAGTACCTCACACACAGTGCCTGGTACAGAGTAGATGCCCGTTAAAGGCTGGCTGTTCTCTACAAGGGGTAGGCTGCGTCCTCAACCCCTATAAGGTAGCAGTCCCAAGGCAGGGAGTTCAATGTCGATGCCATGGGGGGGGGGGGTGTCGTTAGCTTTCCCCACTGTGTTGCTTTGATTCCTTGTGAACCACAGCATTTATACCTGTGGTTCTCAACCTTAGCTGTGCCTTGGAATGACCCGAGGAGCTTTAAAAAAATGCAGGTGCCTGAGCCCTACCTCCAGAATAGAGCTCTACCTCCTTAGTTCATTTATGGTGGGGCCTGGATCATAGGGTTTTTCAGAACTCCCCAGGTGATTCTAATGCACATCAAAAAGTTGAGAACCACGTGATTTTCAGCAGATGCTACACATCTGTGATAAAGATGATGAAAATTAACATCATGCTATTGAAGGCAGCAACATGCCCACCACTGCATCTACAGCCTTGATCATGAGTTTTTCCCAAATCTCTTGACCCAGGGCAATAATCACCAATCCACAAAATTTGCATTGTAGTTACCAGATGTCACCTCTGGCCACACTGTACCCCTCTCTATTTAATGTAACCAATTTGATAAGGGGGGAAAGAAAGTTCACACCTGGCCTCATAATTAAGCTGAGTAAACATATGACGGTCGTCTAAGAGTTAATCTCATTAATGCCGAGCTCTAATGCTTGGGCTGTTAGCTATTGCTCAGCTTTTATTAATTTAGGCTTCAACATGTATCTGCCTTGTCCACAATTCCAGATGGTGCTATAACTCATACCCTTCTGTCGGTTCCAGAAGATGACTACATGTGTTTTATTTTTTTTTTAAGATTTTATTTATTTATTCATGAGAGACACACAGAGAGAGGCAGAGACAGAGGCAGAGGCAGAGGAAGAAGCAGGCTCCATGCAGGGAGCCCCATGTGGGACTCGATCCTGGATCTCCAGGATCATGCCCTGAGCTGAAGGTGGCGCTAAACCGCTGAGCCACCAGAGCTGCCCCATGTGTTTTATTTAGATAAACTGTAATTATGCCAACTTTCAACTGTTTTGGTAATTTTGGCCCATTCGTGGATGATAAGTGGTAAAATCCACTCTTCATTATTACATACTAAAACTCACCTGAAAACAGATTTGTCTGTTTAATGAAGTCTTATGGGATGGGGGATATAGGAGAGGGAGCAGCACTCGAGGAGGTTTTAGTTAAGTATGGATTAAAAACAAGTAGGACAACTTTTGTTTGCTTGGAGGGCAACAAAGCAACAAAAACCTACCTTGGGAGGGCAGCAGTTAGGAACAGGTCCCCACCCTATATGTCTATGATGTATTCTACCTTAGTGTAGACACTTAATCCAGGGTGGGGCCTATTAGTATCATAGGCACAATAATTTCCCCACTTACCCTCCATGGTTAGTATTCATCTGGGTAACAAGCTCAGTTTACAGTTAATTTCTATGTAAGATGGAAATATAAATCATAACCTCTCAAATACTTACATTTACACCTGGATTCTTCCTGTAAAAGTCTCATTGCCCTTGATGGGGGGGAATGTATATGGTTTTCACACAGGGGCAAGATCTGAACTCCAAAAAGCCTAGTTGCAGATGACTTAATCAGTTTGCAATCAAAGGATCTTGGACCAGAAACAAATGACAGCTGATCATACAATACTGTATTAATTCAAAGAACTCTTTCCTCATAAACATTCACTGGAAGTGAATTATTATTAATATGGTTTTTATTTTTGTATTTTTGATAATATGTTTTTAATGTGTGACTTCAATTGCTGAAGGGAAGTTAAAAGTATCTTTTTGAAATGTTAAAAAAAATGCCTTCTGGAAGGGCTTTAGTGCTGAGGCTCAGCAAAATTCAAGTTTTATCTTAAGCACAGATCTTTTGTATTCCAAAATCTTCCCCCAAACCCTGAGATTCTGCCAAGTAGGATGAAGAAAGCAGGGAGGATAGTTGGGTTTGTTTTGTTTGTAAAGCTGTTCCCTTTTTCTTGTTTATTCTTGGTGGCCAGGAGAGAGGTCCTGGGCTGCTTTGTTCTTTGGCTGGGATGACTGTTCTTCCAAACGAAGGGTTTTGACATCTTTAGTCTGCTCCCTTGGAGTGAAAGGCAGAGGCAGCTTTGCCTCTAAGTAGGTTCTAAGTGGAAATTCATGTTTTCGGTGTTTGGAGGGGCTGACTTTAGACACGGAGTCTCACCTTGGAACTTTTCATGTAGATCTGAGCCTTTAAGAAACATTCCTTTCTGGAATGGAGTTGATTTTATTCTTGGAGTATGATAAAAATGCGTACAGTACTTACTAGCACAATTGGTAAAGTGGATCTTTATAGACAGAACATTCATGAAAGCGAAAACAAAAATCAAGCTATTGTATTTTATCCCTACAACTTGGTAAGAGGAAGTTAGGGTTGTCTAATCAATTTCACTGTTGCTGCCCTTCCACACCGCCTGATAGGGCCATCTTTGGTTAATGGCTAGATATGTTTAAATAGCAGGCAACTTAACTCTCCCCGTCCTTCCTTCAACTCTCCCCCTCCACCTTTTTTGTTTTTTTGCCTTTGCAGCTAAAAATAACTGGTGAATTATGTTCATTTCATCCTAATTTGAAATGGAAGGATAAAACCAGTCACTCTGAACATTTATTGAGTGTCTGGATAAGGAACCCTCTGTTTTCTATTTCAACTAAGAGTTAATCAATGAAATCAAATCTCAAATTTGAGATCCCTTCCAATCTCCAAATCCTGTTCATCTCTGATCCCAAACCTATATGCCACTATAGCTAGGAATGCTTATTCTTCTTAGGTAATGTGTTTTTTTGTTGTTTTTCTTTTTCTTGAAAGAAAGGAGCTGTTTGAAAAGCAGTGATTTCCAGTGTGTAATTAGATAGTCCATACAACCAAAAATAAACCTAGAGAACTTAAGCCAATTTTTTGCTACCCTAGATTGTCTTCCCAAATATCCTGCCACTCTGCTTTCCTGTCCCCCTTGTTTATATGGCATGAAGACAGGAGCTATATTTTGGTGGCTTCCACATAGCAGATGTCTGTTAAATTGAATTTAGTCTACCTTGTATTCTATGGGTATATGGTCAATCCCCACCTTGCACATATATAGCAGGTGCTCAATAAATCTTGGTGAATTGAGGTAATACTGTGTGTTCAAACTGGAATAGGGTAGGAATTGGAGAATTACTTTGGTTAGAATATAACTTGCAAATAAGCTTATGTATTTATGATATATCCTTTGAGCCATATACACTGCCAGAAAACCAGATTACTGCTAAAGTATTCATATTCCTCAATTTAAAAGTGTAGTGCAATTTAGATAAAAAATCCAATAAGTTAAAATTTTTTTCATCTGTAAATCTTTCAGTATGTATCTCTAAAAGACTTTTTAATATTACTGCAGTATTATCACAACTATAAAAATTAACCATATATTTTAAAAGTTAGATGTTCTTAACTGTTTTTCAAAATTACCAGCTTCTACCTTTATTTTGCTTCTTCTACTCTGTTCTTTTGCTTCCCCAGAAAAGAGAGTCTCATGCGATTTTTGGAGGAGCATGACCAATGCTTCTCAATCACCCATTGTGGGGTCCTGAGCTTGGGTATGTTTTTCAGGCAGATTTCTTGGGCTCGGGGAATATGAGCTTTCTTATGTGTGGATATTGGACCAGGCACATGAGTTGTCTCCTTTAATCCTCACATTATCCCTGCCAAATAGATTTTATCAACAAATACCTGATAGTTGAGTTCTGTGAGTCACTTTTGGACACTGGATAGGAGTTTATGCAGGTGACCTGGACAAGGCAGAAAGAGGAGTAAAAGAGGCCAAGAAGCATTTATTAATCACTTGCTATCAGCCGGGCACTATGCTATGGACTTTTTATGTATTTCACTTGACTCTCTAATAACCCTAGGGCTTTATTATTCTAATCCCCAGTTTATAAATAAAGAAACTGAGATTCAGAGATATTAAATATTTTGCTTTTTTTTAGACCTTTAGTTAAAAGAAAAATCTGAAGACCCTAAAGGCATGAGATATGGGTAGAGTTGTTTAGAATAAGAAAAGGACTAAATGTTCTAGGCACACCTGTGCATGATTCATCACATATTCTCACCAAAACCCTCTATGATCTGTATCATTTATCCTCAATTTAAAGATTAGGCTCAGCAAAGTTAAATCACTTATTCAAGGCATAGAAGGTGATAAAATAGTGTAAGGGGAACTTGGATCCAGGCCAACCCCAAAACTTGTGCTTGTCCCTTGCATTGCTGTGCTATTTCTCCAGCTACTGCTAACTGAACACAGAACTGTTTTTGCATCTTACTTATTCGTGTGCGTTATTAATATGTATTACTTCATATTCTCATGTGTGTATTATAGCTAACTGTATTCTCAGCTGAACATAAACTCCATGAGGGCAGGGACCTGGGTCTATTTTGTTCATTGATAATATCCCCCAGGCCTAGAACAATGCTCGATATACAGTAGGTGTTAAATAAATAATTATTGAATGAACATGTGTAAGTTTTCCTCCCCTAACATATACACTTTTCTGGGGTAAGTGAATCTTATGGCCATCTAAGACAGCAACTAGCACAGTGCCATGCACCTAATAAGCAACTAGTAATAATGCCTTCAATTTGGGCTTTATACTTAACCAAAGTGTTATCATGTATGTTAACATAAATGAAAATCCAAGGCCAATTATTTATAGGAGATGGCAGGAGTTCGAAAACGGTGATCCCCAGAAGAGGCTGTGAGACTCTGAATGAGGGAAGGAAGAAGGAACAAGTGCCAGGGAAAGAGAATGAGCTTTTCTCCTTCTGGGGAAACCAGTAAGGGTTAGCAACTTGTAAGTCTTACACAGAGTTGCCTTGCATGTGCAAGGCTAGGGGGAGCCACCAAT
Organism: Vulpes vulpes; assembly: GCF_048418805.1. Classification (NCBI taxonomy): domain Eukaryota; kingdom Metazoa; phylum Chordata; class Mammalia; order Carnivora; family Canidae; genus Vulpes; species Vulpes vulpes. The sequence continues at coordinate 78,658,749 of NC_132796.1, read as the reverse complement.
CCTTTTGTGACCTACGGAAGCAGAGAGGGCCTGATCTCAGCCAGAGTACCCATAACCTCACCCTGTCTAGACCCTCATTCCCACTCCACCGCCAACCTGCCCTACAACTTTGCCAGTGACTACGGAAAGAAGATAAATATTTCCCACCTGCTTCCAAGATTTGGTGGGTGCTAGAAGGGGAGCTGGGGAGGAAACAAACTTCAATCCCATTTGGGGGGTCATAGAAGGAACCAGTCAGCTCTTTCAAGTCAGTTCTAACTAGGTAGGCTCAGAAGCTGCTAGCAGAGAAGTTGTCACCTCCTCACAGTCTTGCAAGCCAGTGCAGGGGAGAAACATGGTAGTCAGTACATGGTAAAGGGACGGCGGGAATGGCGTGCTGTAAAGGAGAACACTGCATGGGAAGTCTCACGGTCCTGATGCAGATTCCTCACCTAACTTTTGTGTGCGCTGTGTGATATTGTGTTAATTATGCCTCTTAGTGCAACTTGGTGGAAAAAACAAGTTTTTGTATTTCAGACATCCCCCGGGATGCTGAGAAAGGAAGGCCAGCCCAGACTGTATTCCATGAAAGTAATGTCAAATTGCATGGATGCAAGACCCAGACACATTCACCATTTAATTTGATCTCCGTGCTAATCCTGTGAATCAGAGCAGCTATTCTTATCCCCATTTTCTAGATGGATAAGCTGGATAACAAGGAAGGTAATTGGCTTACCCAGGAACATACTGTTATGCAATGGTAGTCTTCTGATTATAATTATTTTGTTCCTTCCCCCATCTTTTCTCAGTAAATATTGAATAATTTTTTTGTAGGAGCATTAATCTGGTTTTGGTATAATGGATATACGGGAAAAATGAAGAGTCAGAGGACAAGGTGTTATTGCCAGGCAGCTGCAAACATCTCTGTAAAAGATAAGGAGCCTGTACTGTTACCAAATAAATTGTACCCAAGTCCAATGGTAACTTCTGTCCCTCTTATTTTTTTTTTAAGATTTTTATTTCTTTTAACCTTTTTATGTAATCTCTACTCCCAATGTGGGGCTCGAACTCACAACCCTGATATCAAGAGACCACATGCTCTATGAACTGAGCCAGCCAGGTGCCCCATCCCTCATATTATTGGACCCCCTTTTAGTACTCAACAAAGTTGCCTATTCTTTCTTCTCTGGAAGTTCTTTCCTATTCTACTTTAGTGGCTTAGTTCCCTCTGACCTCTAAATGTTGTAATCTCCCAGGGCTCGGCCCCAAGCCTTCCCTTTTCTTTGTATCCTACTCAATCTTAAGCATTTCCATGGCTGGCATTAGTGATGTCATACATGCTGATGACTTCCAAAATTATACCCCTAGTCCAGAGCTTTGTTCTGAATTCCAGATCCACTTTTGCATTCATTCATTCAGCAAATATTTATCAAGTGCCTGCTATGTGTAAGGCACTGTTCTAGGCACTGTGGTTTCATCATTGAATAGAACTGACAACAACTTTTATTTCATTTACACTGAGAAAGGAAACAGACAACACATATAAGAAGTTATTTGTATAGTATGCCAGAAGGTCATAGGTGCTATGATAAAAAGGAAAGATAGAGCAGGGTAAAGGGGGTTGAAAAAGCTGTGAAGGAAGTAGCAATTTTAATAAGGTGGTGAGGATTGGCTTCATTGAGAAAGTGAGATGTGAGCCAGCCCTTGAAGGAAATGATAAAATTAGCCATTGGTTATCTAGAGGAAAAGTGTCCCAAGCAGAAGGAAGAGCCAGTCAGTGCAAAGCCCACCCCCGCCCCACACACACACACTGGGAATCTGGCAAGGAGGCCAGTGTGAGTAGAACAAAGTGAATGGGAGATAGAGTTGTAGATGAGGTTAGAGGGTTTTTTAAAAATATTTTATTTATTTTTATTCATTCATGAGAGACACGGAGAGAGAGGCAGAGACATAGGCAGAGGGAGAAGCAGGCTCCATGCACAAAGCCCAATGCGGGACTCGATCCGGGGACTCCAGGATCATGCCCTGAGCCAAAGGCAGACGCTTAACCGCTGAGCCGCCCAGGCATCCCAAGTTAGGGGGGTTAAAAATAGAGTGTGTCAATCATGCACAGTCTTGTAGGCCATTGTAAGGATTTCAGCTTTTAGTCTGAGTAAAATGGGGGCCTTTGGAGAACTGGGGGCAGAAGGCAGATATGCAGTTATGTTTTCAAAGGATGAGTGGTATAGAGGGGCAAGAACAGACCAGCTAGGAAATTATTGCAATCGAATTGTCTACTTGATAGCTTTTCTTGGATGTCTCAAAGGTATCTCAAACCCAACAAAAGACACCTGGCTTCCCCATTCCTACAAACACCCATCCTGGCCCTCCTCCATTGGTTTTTATTTTAGTGAAAGTTCTACCACCCACCTAGGTGCTCAAGGAGAAATCTACTTATCCTTGATTCCTTCCTGTCTCCCACATCTACAAACCTGTTCTTCACTAAATCCTACTGATTTTTATCTCATATTAAATTTCTCTAATCTGTCTTCCTCTCTTTGTACTCATTGTTCAGGCCACCATCCTCTTTAGCTTGGATTACTGCAATTGCCTCTGAGTGGTCTTCCTTAGCCAGGACAGCCACTGTTGTCTTCTTGTGCATTCTCTGCAGGGCAGTTAGAATGATCTTTTTTAAATGCAGATCGGCTCAACTCAGTGTCATTGCTTAAAACTCTTCACTTGCTTCCCACAAGTTTCAGGATGGCCCTCAAGATTCTGCGTGGTCTCGCTCTGCTTCCATCTCTGGGCTCAACTCAGCTCATCCTTTTCCCTCACTTACTACATTATAACTCTACTTTCTTTTTTTTAAAGATTTTATTTGTTTATTTGAGAGACAGAGAGAGAGAGAGAGAGAGAGAGAGAGATTGAGAGCATAAGCATGGGAAGGGCAGAGAGAGAAGCAGACTCCCTGCTGAGCAGGGAGCCAGACGCAGGACTTGATCCCAGGATTCTGGGATCATGACCTGGGCTTAACTGACTGAGCCACCCAGGTGCCCCTCTAACTCTATTTTCATTTCCTCCACAGTACCAAATAATTTCCCAACTGGGACCAGCACATGGTTTATTCCCATTGTCTGCAATGATCTTTCTCTCATTTGTTTCTTCCACTAACTACTACCTTGAGGCTCAGCTTAACTGACTTTACTCAGGAAGGCTGATCATCCCTGAAGTACTCATCTAATTTAAACTCTTTCATTAATCCTCGTAGCCCTCCTCCTTTTTCTCCACGGTGTTTATTACAATTTCTAAATGTATAGATTGATAGAAACTGCACATATACATACATACACTGCTGCTTAGTACTTTTCTATATGTTTGGAACAACCCTATGAGTTATGTAAGTTCCGTGAGGGTGAAAGCCACATCTGTCTTGTTTTCACTATATCCTCAGCATATAATACAGTGTCAACATATATCAGGCACTCTTAAATATTTTTGTGAATTAATGACCAAAGTCCTTTTTTTTCTTCTTAAACAACTCCATACAGCTCTCTATTACCATTTAGAGGGCATGTAGAGTCAAAGCTTCATTCCTTGATTATCTATTGGGTGCTTACCTAGTCCAAGTCCAAAGAATTTGCAAGCCCAAAGAATTTAGCAAAACATGCCTGCCCCTTTTTTTATGCCTGCCCTTTTTAAAGAAATATTTTATTTATTTATTCATGAGAGACACACACAGAGAGAGGCAGAGACATAGGCAGAGGGAGAAGCAAGCTCCATGCATGGAGCCTGATGTGGGACTCGATCCCGGACCCTGGGATCACACCCTGAGCCAAAGGCAGACACTTAACCACTGAAACACCCAGGCATCCCAAAACATGCCTGCCCTTGAAAAGCTTATGCTTAAATAGAGATGCAAGGCATGCCTATCTAGCAAGACTTCTGCCTAAAATTATCCATAAAATGTGTCATTTCTTTTCCCATTCAATGAACACTATGTATTTTTTTCTCAGAAGGGGTAAAAGCATAGGAGGGCTCTTGGGGGAAGGTTAAATGGCCCTTTGGGTGGCACCTTACTTATTTCCTCACATTTCAGAATCTAGCTCTAAGCTTTGCCTACTTGGGAAATGAATTTTGTCCCAGAGGGACACCCAGAGGGAGTGTATCATCTTCTTAGGACACACCCACACTAGCCAAGTTCCCAAGAAGTGGAAGTGGAAACTAGAATACCAATTTATTGATTTAGCATAAGAAGAAATAACTCCTAAGAACAACCAACTAATCACATGATTAAGTCTTCAGCCTGCAGGAAAATCCATGTGGGAACCCAAAAGGTAAAAGGAAGGCTGCTTAGTGTGTATGGCACCAAAGCAAGGCGAGTTGGTTGTATAATCCCAATTATTTGCTGGGCACCAATGCTAATGGGCTGATCCATCCATTTTCAGGATGAGGATGTGCTGACCTCAGTAAATGGAAAGTAGCTTTCTTGAGCCAGAGGTTCTTCCTAGCCTTGGCAGTGCTGCCTTGCCAAGGATTTCCTTATGAAGAATCCCCATTTTCAATATTTCCAATTGACCTTCTCCCTCCCAATGGACTTTCTTTCTTTAGATATGATAATAATATTGATTGGGTTACTGTCTGGACTGGCTCTCAGCCAGGAACCTCTGCGATTTCTTTTAAGATGGCTTTGCATCTCACTGGTCTTATCGAACATGCTTTAATTTTGCTCATCAAATTTTTAGAGTTTGGTGGGTGCTCTGTGGATTCCTAATATAATTTAGTACAACTCTCAGTTGGGAGAGTGAAATGCATTTCTGACCCACTGCCATTTTTTTCAGGTAGAAGAAAGATTATTAAGTAGTAGGAGTAACTAATTTTGTCTTGTGCAATTAAGAAATGCTTTTCCAGAAGAGGTGACATTAGAACTGAATCTCGAATTAGAATCTTTTGAGAGTAGGGTGGAGAATATGGTAAGTTCAAAGTAAGCTCAAAGTATCAATGTTGTATGTTATATATAATATATATATAAGAGTACAAATGTTCTTGCATACCTATAAGGTATTAGGGTAAATAAAACACAGCCTACTGAGAGTTAGAGAAGTCTAATGGCAGAGAACTCAGAGGATCTTCTGTCCCACGGCCCTCAGTCAGCCTTACAAAGTCAGCCTCTGTGACATAGCAACTATTGACTCTTCTGCCTGAAACACTGCACACCAGCCAAGCCTGGAGTGTTGAACTGTCAAAATCTCTTCTAAATATGCAATGACAAATATGAGAGTCCTTTCCCTACAAGCTTCTCAAAGTTTTTTTCTCTTCTCATGGCCTTTACAAAGTATAGTTATTTATGTAAATACACATATTTGGTTTTTTTAAAAGATTTTATTTTTTTATATTATTTATTTATGATAGTCACACACAGAGAGAGAGAGAGGCAGAGACACAGGCAGAGGGAGAAGCAGGCTCCATGCACCGGGAGCCCGATGTGGGATTCGATCCCGGGTCTCCAGGATCACGCCCTGGGCCAAAGGCAGGCGCCAAACCACTGCGCCACCCAGGGATCCCATAAATATACATATTTGACTTGCCCTCCTGTCCACCCCCCCTACTGGTAGGGGGAGTAAGTCCCAGAAAGAGAAAGAACTTGATTTTTTAAATGGACTGTCTCAGATATTTGTCATTCCTATGCACGTTTCTATTTTTACTACTTTCCTCAAAAACATAGAGTATTGCTGGGCATGTTATAAACTTCATGTAAATGATATAAGACACAGCGTTCTCCAGCTTGCTGTTTTCATTCAACATAGGTTTTTTTTTTTTTTTTTTTTTTAGATTTTATTTATCTATTCATGAGAGAGAGAGAGAAAGAGAGGCAGAGACACAGGCAGAGGGAGAAGCAGGCTCCATGCAGGGAGCCTGATGTGGAACTCGATCCTGGGTCTCCAGGATCATGACCTGGGCTAAAGGCGGGGCTAAACTGCTAGGCTACCTGGGCTGCCCCTCAACATAGGTTTTAAGGTTCATCTATGTTAGAGTTCTCTTTCATTTTAACTGTTACATAGTATCCCATTGTATGCATATAATCACAGTTTAATTTTTTTGTCTCTTGTTGGATATTTAAATTATTCCCCCCCCCCCTTTTTTTTGGATAACACAGACAACCATTTTGAAAACCATTGGGCAATATCTAGTAAAGTTGAAAATGTACATGCTCTTCTACCCAAGCAAGTCTATTCCTAGATCTGTACACTAGATCTACACTATTCAACATGTTAGCCTTTAACCACATGTGGTTGTTTAAACTTTAATTAACTAAAATGAAGGAAAATTTAAATATTAGTTACTTGGTTGAACTAGCCACATTTCAGGTGGTTACTAGCCACATGTGGCTGGTGGCAACTGAATTGAACTGCACAGATACAGAGCAATTCCATCATTCTATTGAACTCTCTAGTGTTGCCTCAGAGAATAACCTCATTTGCACATTTTCAGGATACCATGAATGCAAAAAAGTACTTGTTGTCTGTGCAATGAATGGATGTAAAAATATTACACAATGAGGCTGTATATGGTAAGCGTTAGCTGAGTTCCAGAAATAATAGCTAACCCACGTTTCAAGGGGATGGGGTTTGAACAGAGTTTCAGGGCCCTGTGCATGAGGTTGGAGAACTGAGTAAGGCGTTCTTACTTACTTACTGTACTTACAGGGCAGTCTAGGGCAACGTAGCAAGAAACGGAGTTGGAATCATTATTGCGGAGGAAATCAGATAGCCCCGAAACAGAGAAACTGTAGCAAGAATCGGATCCAAGGCAAGACTGTGAGTGGGGAAAATGAGTCATGAGGTCAGAAGCCAAAAAGATTCAAATGAGGCCAAGAGGTAGAGTCAAGGCAGGTCGGAGAGAGCAGTTCAGGACAGAGGCTGTGAAAAATGCAAAGCTCTGAAGCCTGTGCTCCTGGCTTTGAGATCAAAATCTGTTCATTTCCTAAGCAGATTGCCATCACTCACAAGAAGGGGAGGCCTGTCTACTTTAAGTGGAAGCTATGGTGAGGAGAGGGTTATCTGTAAGAATGTGGAGGAAGATTAGGATTTGGCTCCCACAATAAGTAGCTGTGAACATTTGGAAGGGTGAGGGTGGGGACTGCACCTGGCTGCTAAGAACTGCATTTCTGAGAGTGTAATTACTCTAAGAAGACTGAGAGACAAGGGACAGAAGACACAAGTGTAGTAAAAGAACAGATCAAAAAGGAGAAGGAGTTAAATGGGGCAAGGGCCAGACGAAGACAGAATGCAGTGAGAGAGGATATTAGATATGTTTTAATATTGGTTTTCAGTTAACTGTAGAGGTCTTTCAATAAATTAAAAAAAAAAAGAACCAGCAGGAATGTGGTGTGAGATTCAGAAGCCATGGGCCTGACTTAGTCAGAAAGTACAGCTCTAGCCTTAGGCTTTTGTCCAGCTCTGGAGCCGCTCTGTAGCCCATCCCTGGCTTTTTCTGAAAGTTTCTCCAGCCACCCACCCCCAACCCCACCTCCGTATCTCCCCTACCCCATTCACTTCCACAAGTTAGAGGTAGTGATTTTTAAATTCTGGTTCATTTTTGGCGGGGAGGGGACAGGTGTGTGGCCACAGGGAACTTTGAGGATGAGTGGAAAATTAGAGATAGCCATTGTAAAGTGCACGAGTCAAGAAGGATATTTTTTTTAATTAATTTATTTATTTATGATAGTCACAGAGAGAGAGAGAGGCAGAGACACAGGCAGAGGGAGAAGCAGGCTCCATGCACCGGGAGCCCGACGTGGGATTCGATCCCGGGTCTCCAGGATCGCGCTCTGGGCCAAAGGCAGGCACCAAACCGCTGCGCCACCCAGGGATCCCAAGAAGGATATCTTGTGTCATTCTCTGATATCTTGTGAAGCTTAGCTTGACAATAAAAAGCCTCTCTCTCCTGGCCACCTCATACTATAGATAGTGCAAACGCAGTTAAGATTCCAGTTACCACTTTCAAAACTCAGTAACCAGATCTGTGCCTACCTTCAAAAGAAGTAAAACCTATTGGAGGGCCAGACCAAATACAGTGTTTATTTGCTTGGTTACAAAAGTACAGACTTGTTTTTAAATAATGGAGAACCAAGGACTAGAGGTGCTAGAGATAGTTCACCCAAAGGGGCAAACAACCCTATCTGACCTTAAGAAAATAATTCTTCAAGTGGAGATTGTGCATTATGAGAGTAGCCAACTGTCCACCAACAGTGGGTTTGTAATCCCAGAAATCTTTCCCAATGGCTTTCTATACCCTCTAGCAATACTGACAGGGCTTTGGATTCCCCAGCAAGGCCAGTCTGAAAGAGCTGTGTGTGTGTATTGCTAATTCTTTACAAAGATTACAGTCCTTTAATTCCCAAGGCCATTTCTTGTTCTGACTCCTCCATTTTTTTCCAGCTCATGTCACTCACTCTTCAGCCTCAAATTCCTATGCCCAGGCATGAGCCAGTCTACTGAAATATGGGCAACTGTCTTGGCATGCATGGGCAATCATATGTTTGAAGAAAATTGATGAATAACCATGTGTCCAAGAGATCCATAGGGCTTAGGGAATTAAAAGGCTTATTCTTGTGGTTAAACACTGGGAATGCCATCTCATTCTCATCCACTGATTTCTCTATTATCAGCTGGTAAGCCACAAACAGATCCCTTGTTCATCTGCCAGCATGAAAACTAGCCCTTCTTTCAAGTCCCACTTTTGTTCTCAGGCTTAGGAATGCTGCAGTTATTCCAAAAGGAATCTGGCTGGCACACTTAATTGGACTTATTAGGTCATAATCACAGTATCACAGCATCAGCCTGCATTTTCCCAGATTTGATTACTGAACCTTCCAAATATATATCTTTGAGTCCTGATGGCATCAGTTAGGACTGTATGGCTGAATTTACCATACTATAAACTACTAGGCTCAATACTTCCCTGAGCCCTAGGTTGATGAATAAACTGTTTCCTTAGGAAGGAGGTTTAGGAAAGCAATTGATCATCACAAACACTAACATATGTTGAGTGCTTGCCACGTGTCTGGCACTATATATTATCTCATTTAATATTCACACAACCAAACAAAGGCAGATACAATTATTAATGTCTCATGTTTACAGATGAGGAAACAGAGAGGTAAGGTACCTTGCCCAAGATTACACAGACAGTAAACACATAACTGGAGTTTACTCCCATATCTGTTTTGGTTCAGAACAAATGCTCTTAAATACTAACTACATCATTTTGCCTCTTGGGAAGTGTCTGCTCCTTGCTTCAATAGTAAGAGCTCATCTCATTCTAATTTGTTGGAAACTGGAAGAAAGTAGAATAAACAGATGTTTCCTGTCTGATGGAGTGATGGGTTCCACTGTCCTATTGTGCATGTCAGCAGTGGATTTGAGGCAGATGTAGAAACAGGTATTACCATCAAGAAGCGAGTATCTTACCAGGGAAATAGTGCTAACCCCCAGCAAACCCTCCCAAACATATTTACACATACATGAAATAGTATGCCAACTCATGTGAAAACTCTAAGTGCTCTGGGAGACAGTGAGGTGTTCATAGAAGTGACACTGGCCTGAGAACCAAAAGGTGTTGTTTTCAGAAACAGTTGCATAATAGTAACCTTTAATGTGAATTTAAAAATAAAATATGCCTACCTAGGTTATTTTTGGTTTCTTGATCAGAAGCAGAAGAGAATAAATGATCAAGGAAGTTCTCATGGATGAGCTGGACTATGAAGGATGGTTAAAATTTGAAGTGATAGGGAGGAAGGAGGAGACTCCAGGTTCAAGGAGGAATAGGGAAGGAATAGCCAGAGTATGGCAGAGAGGGGTAAATGAGCCTAGAGTGTTTATAGGCCAGCAGAAAGGAGATACTTGTAAATGCTTTAAGGAGCAAACCCCACAAAGTTAGGCATAAGGGAAATCAGAGACCAGTGGGCTGATTAATTGTTGATTGACTGATTTTTATTGTGGTAAAATACACATAACATAAAATTTATCATTTTAACCTGTATAATTCAGTGACATTAAGTATACTCACAATGTTGGGCAACCATCACTACTATCCAGTTTCAGAATTTTTCACCACACCAGGGGGATCCCCATACCCATTAAGCAGTCACTCTTCATTTCCACTTCTCCCTAGCCCCTGCCAATCACTTGACTCTTTTTATCTCTTTGGATTTGCCTGTTCTGAATATTTTATATAAATGTAATCACACAATATGTGGCTTACTGTGTCTGGCACTTAGCATATATTTTAAAAATTCATCCATGTTGTAGTAGGTATCAGAATTTCATTTCTTTTTATGACTGAATCATATTTTGTTTATTCATCTGTTCATAGATATTTGGGTTTTTGCCACCTTTTGGCTATTGTGACTAGAACCTCTATGAAGATTGGTGTGTAAGTTTTGGTTTGAACACTTATTTTCATTTATTTTGAGTACATAACTAGCTGTGGAACTGCTAGATCATATGGTAGTTCTATGTTTAATTTACTGAAGATGGGACGCCTGGGTGGTTCGGTGGTTTAATGTCTGCCTTCGGCTCAGGGCATGATCCCGGGTTCCAGGATCAAGTCCCACATTGGGATCCCTGCATGGAGCCTGCTTCTTCCTCTGCCTGTGTCTCTGCCTCTCTCTGTGTGTCTCTCATGAATAACTAAATAGAATCTTTAAAAAATAATAATTTATTGAAGAAAAACAATGCTTTTAATGAAAATCTAGCATAGTGGTTAAAAACAAGGGCTTTGTTGTTTGAGTTGAATTATGGCTGTGCTACTTACTACTTCTATGACTTTGAGCAAGTGATGTAATCACTGAGCCTCAGTTTTCTCATTGGCTGAATAAGGTTGTTTTGAGGATTACCTGGCATAGGGCATAAAGCTCTTAGCACAGTGCCTGGCACATAGAAAGTACTAGATACATGGTAGCTACTAAAGAATTCCCTAAATTGGTCTCATGCTAAATGTAATATATAGCCAACATCACAGATTAAGTAGAGGCCTAGCCCTCTTTTTGGCTTTGCTAACTGCCCCTGCCCCACCTTGCAGAACTCAGGAAGTGATCTAAATTTCTAGAAAAATGAGCAACTTTGGTTCCTTAACTCCCCAATATACACACTACTTATTCTAGGGAAAAGGTTTCTTCAAAATGTCAAAAGTGTGTGTGTGTGTGTGTGTGTGTGTGTGTGTGTGTGTGTGTTTTACAAGATACTTGCTAAAAAGAGGCAATTCAATGTAGTAGTTAAGAGTCTATGTTCTTGTCAAAACAGACGTGAGAGTAAATTCCAATTCTGTGTTTACTAGATGTATAATCTTCAGCAAGTTACCTCATCCTGCTGAGCCTCATTCTCCTCATCTGTAAATGTGGGATATTAATAATAGTTCCTATCCTTGTTGACTTATTGTGAGTATTAAATGAGATGATGTAAGCATAGTGCAAGGCACACAGCAAGCACACAACCTTCTGTTGTTGCAGGGATACCCAAAGCCTTGACCTTCCTTGCTTTCCAGCACCCCCACAAAGCCATCAAAGTAGCCCATGGGAGTCAGAGCCATGGAAGTCAAAGACCCAAGCCAAAGAGCCAGGCCTGAAAGAATACCACATGAATATTCTTTACAAATGATATGAAATTCCATTATAACAAAAGCAGCTCAAGCCTCTGTAATCTCAAATGTATCTTTTGAGTTTCCTGGTTATGATTAGTCTCTCTGTTGGAAGTTGTGTTTTCCAAGACAGAATAGCTTTCCACCTACACAGAACAGAATCATATAGTATTTGAGCTGAAAGGGGAAGGGGCAGTGGAAAGAATTAACATCTATTGTACCCTGTGCACCCAATTTGTCTTGTCTGATCTTCAGAACAACCCTGTTAGTGAGATAAGTAGTATCCATATTCCCAACTTACAGGTGCAGAAATGGGCTCAAAAGTCATTCATGCAGAACTACTAGCTGTCAGAACCAAGGTTTGAATCCAGAGTTTTCTAAAGCATTCAACTTATTATACCACATTTGCTTTAAGGAATTTCTGAGATCTTGCTTTGCTGTTGGCAAAGCAAAAGCAGCAAAGCAAGAACCAGGAAAGGTAAAATGAGTTGCCCAAGGTGACTTAGCCAGTTAATGATAAAGCAGGGGCTAGGAACGAGTTCCAAGAATGCCAGATCATGTTGCTTTATTGCCTCTTAATGGATGAATAATGTGGTGATTCATCAGTTAAAAAATGATTAAAATATTGGAGCAAATCTGGAAATAAATTCCATCTGTACCTTAATTACTTCCATTTCATGTTTCACAGGCTTAATTGAAAACCGTTTTTTCTAGTCAGAAATGAACCAGTGCCCTGGTATTCCTGATGTTTATGTGTCCACTGTATTTGCTACTCAATGTTCAGAAGTAGTATGTAAATGCAGGCAGTCCACAACTGATTGCAATTCTTTTTTCTAATCAGATGTTGAAGACTTGTGGTGGTTAATTTTATGTGTTAACTTGGCTAGGCTCTGGTGCCCAGATGTTTGGTCAAATACCAATTTAGATGTTGCTGTGAAGGTATTTTTACACATGACTAATATCTAAATCAGTAGACTTTGAGTAAAGCAGACTACTTTCTGTAATATGGATAGGCCTCATCCAATCAGTTGAAGACCTTAAGAGAAAAAGACTGAGGTCCTCGGAGGAAGAAGAAATTCTGCCTCCAGACTGCCTTTGGACTTGAGACTGCAGTGTCAGCTCTTCTCTGGGTCTCCAACCTCCAGCCTGCCCTGCAGATTTTGGACTTACAAGCCCCTACATTGTGTGAGCCAGTTCCAATCAATCAATCATATAAGCGTACATGTGCACTGCATACACATGCGCACACACACACACACACACACACACACTTTTAGTTTTATTTCTCTGGAGAACCTGACTAGTACAACTACTTAATAATATACTAGGCTCTGAGGATATTGCAAAGAGGTCTCTGTTCAAAGATTTGTACAATATGGCAAAAAATGAGAAAGCACACTGACTAAAGTAGGGCAAGGTGGGAAACAAAGCCATGAGGAAAACATCGAGGTGTATTTCCTGATGCTCTTTACACTTGCTGATAATACTAATGATACTCAGGCTTTATCTGTAAGGGGACAGTTAACTTAATTCTGAAGGAGAGAACTTGACACTGGGCAAAAATAGATTCTCCTCCTCTTAGACTCTTCTGAGAGTTTACATCTATTGATTGAATTTATTAATTCAGTAAACGGGCACCTGGGTGGCTCAGTGATTGAGTGTCTGCCTTCGGCTCAGGTCATGATCCCAGGGTCCTGGGATTGAGTCCCACATCAGGCTCCCCGCAATGAGCCTGCTTCTCCCTCTGCCTCTCTTTGTGTGTCTCTCATGAATAAATAAATAAAATCGTTTTAAAAAAGAATGTATTAATTCAGTAAAGATTATTGAATCATGGATTTATGCATGGTGTGTAACAACAAAGTGATGATGGTCTGAGGAGCCTCAAAGTTACTAGGGCCCCTTCCTAATCTTGGCCTAATCTCTAGTACCGAGGCTAAGGATGGAGAAGTTGCTTGATTAGTTGCCAGAGAGACAAGTGGAGTGAAAAACAGGCACATGGAAGCTCCTGATCAGCCCTCTTGTCTCTCTGGCAACTTGATTTGGGCCAGATTAGACAATGCACCTATGAGCTGGACAGTAACCTGTCCCCAGCCTTCCACCTCCTGGTTTCCAGGATAGCCTCCTCAGTTTTGAGGCTTTATCAGTGCTGACTCCGCATGAACCACCCATCAAAAAGGCTGACCCCCTGGGTATTTTAGGGAAGGCTTATGCCTTTAAAATGTGAATTCCATTTTTAAAGTCAAGTCCTATAAGTCTTAAAGCTTTGTTTTTCCATTTCAAAATTGTTTTGGGGGGTATCTGGGTGGCTCAGTCGGTTAATCATCTGCCTTCAGCTCAGGTCATGATCCCAGGGTCTGGGATTGAGCCCCACATCAGGTTCAATGCTCAGCAGGGAGCGCGCTTCTCCCTCTTCTTCTGCCTGCTTTTCTTCCTACTTGGTCTCTCTCTCTCTCTCTCTCTCTCTCTCTCTCAAATGAATAAATAAAATCTGAGACACAGAGAGAGAGAGAGGCAGAGACATAGGCAGAGGGAGAAGCAGGCTTCATTCAGGGAGCCTGATGTGGGACTAGATCCCAGGACTCCAGGATCATGCCCTGGGCCAAAGGCAGGCGCCAAACCACTGAGCCACCCAGGGATCCCCTAAAATCTTTTTTTTTTTAAGTGGTTTTGGCTATTCTAGGTCTTCTAAATTTCCATATACATTTTAAAACTGCATTAAAGCAAATGGTGGGTATTTGTCGTTTCTAATGGCTGAGTAATATTCCATCATATACATATACCACATCTTCTTTATGCATTCATCTTTTGATGGACACTGGAGGGTATTATGCGGAGTGAAATAAGTCAATTGGAAAAGGACAAACATTATATGGCCTCATTCATTTGGGGAATATAAAAATCAGTGAAAGGGAATAAAGGGAAAGGAGAGAAAATGAGTGAAAATATCAGTGAGGTGACAAAACATGAGAGACACCTAACTCTGGGAAATGAACAAGGGGTAGTGGAAAGGGAGGTGGGCGGGGGGTTGGGGTGACTGGGTGATGGGCACTGAGGGGAGCACTTGGCAGGATGAGCACTGGGTGTTATGCTAAATGTTGGCAAATTGAACTCCAATAAAAAAATTAAAAAATACATAAATAATAAAAAATAAAAAATAAAATAAATAAAACTGCATTGAATGTATTATGATCAGTGGGGGGAGGAGAAACTGGTTTTAACAAAAGCTTTCCATTTTTTTAGGTCTTCTTTAATTTCTCAGCAATTAAGTTTTCAGTGTACAGGTTTTGCACATGTTTTGTTAGATTTATCCCTGAGCGTTTCATACATTTGATGCCATCATAATCGTATTTTTTATTTCAATTTCCAATTGTTATAATTTTTTTAAAGATTTTATTTATTTGTGAGACACAGAGAGAGAGAGAGAGAGGCAGAGACATAGGTAGAGGAGAAGCAGGCTCCATGCAGGGAGCCTGATGTGGGACTCAATCCTGGGACTCCAGGACCACACCCTGGGCTGAAGGCAGGCACTAAACCGCTAAGCTACCCAGGGATCTCCTCCAATTGTTATTAATATCTAGAAATATAGTTTATTTTGTATATTTATCTTGTATCATCAAATATTACTATACTTAATTACTTCTAGTAGTTTTGTAGATGTCATATGTTTTATACATTAGCATGTGTGGATAATGATAGTTTTACTTTTTCCTTTCAAATTTGGACATCTTTCCCTACCATGCTTTATCAGACTGGCTAGAACCCATAGTACAATGCTGAATAGATGTTTAAATGTGGGTATTTTTGTCCTGCTTCCAATCTTAGTGGAGAAAGCATTTGGACTTTTACCATAAGGTATAATGTTACCTGTAGGATTTTTCAAAGATACTCTTTAGCAGATTGAAGAAGTTCCCTTCTTTTCTATTTGGCTTTGAATTTTTATCAGGAATGGATGTTGAATTTTGTCAAATCATTTTTCTGCATCTATTGAGATAATCATGTTTCTTTTTTCCCTTTTTGGTCTGCTGACATGGTGAATTATACTGATTGATTTTTGAATGTTAAACCAACCTAACATTGCTGAGATAAATTGTACTTGGTCATAATGTACCATAATTTTTAATATATTGTTGGATTCAATTTTCCTAAATTTTTATAAGAATTTTTGTATTATACTCCTGAAAGATATTCTGTAATGGTAGTGCTTGACCCATAAAATGAGTTAGAGGGTAATCTCTCACTTTCAGTTTTCTGAAAGAGTTTGTGTAGGATTGGTATTACTTATTCCTTAAATATTTGGTAGATATCACCAGGGAGACTAGCCTAGGAGTTTTCTTTGTGAGGAGATTTTAACTACAAATTCAATTTTATGAGTCAAGTTAGGACTAGTCAGATTATCTATTTCTTCTTCAGTGAGCTTTGATAGTTTGTATATTTCAAAGGAATTACCAAAAATGCAGTTGAGGCTTTGCTGCAGATGAGCTTTCTGAAATCAGTTTTTTATTTCAATTTGCCTAGAAACAAAAAGAAAATTAGATGAGTTTCAATGCTTTGAAACAGAATCAGAGACAGAAACACTGGACCACTCCTTTGCTTATGTGTTTTGGCTAAGGCCAGAAAGTTTGAACTAGAGTTTGAACTTTGCTTGTGACATATAGTGCTGTACTTTTTTTAAGTATGATTCTTTTTAAAGTCTGTTCCCACCAACCAAGTAGACTACTTGACTAGTTTCTATTTTCTGCATATGAGAAGGGATTAGGTCTGTTTTTCCTAATTTTAGAAATGCAGGCATACGTGACAAGTTGGTTTGTCTTGTTCACCCTGCAAGCAAAATTAAAATTAACTTCTGAAAGGATTTACAGCTTAAAACCGCAGCCATAAAATTAGGTAAAAGTAACATGCTGTTCTTGGCAAATGAAGACAGAGATCCTGGTCTACTCTTTACTGGGTTTTGGGGGAGGGGGTTTCCCTCTCATTTTCCTTCTAGTCATGAGGGATGGATTTGCTACAAGTCATACTATTTTCCTGGTTCAAATCTTACTCCCCATTCATCTTTCCTCATCTCTGAGCATAGCAAAACATCTTTAGCCTCATCTACATCAGTGGGCCTTAGAGACATAAGCTAAATATCTAGCTATATATTATCTTTATGGAAACAGCCTGTATTTGTCTCCCATTCTGTCTCCTTTTCATAGTTGCTTCTGCTGGTAAACTCCACATGGACTTACCATCCATCTTACCTGGGTATTTGTTAGACTCCCTTCCTCTAGTACAAAAAAAAAGAAATGGCAGTGTACTTGATCATTTGGACTTGATAACAGATGAGTCTGTCTGTCAGAGTATTTCCAACAAGATGCAGCCTCTGTCCTAGAAGTCCCAATCCTTCCTATTTCTGTAGGTTTGAATCTTAGAGAGCTTATCAACTCTTCCATCCTAACTTAGAATCCCAACCAGAAACCCTAAAGTATTTTGTTTTCAAATCCTTGGAAAATTTTTCCTAAAGACATTCTATAAATGAATAATAAGGCTCTGGGTTAAACCACTAAAGCCCATGACACTGTATACCTAAGGTCTAATAACAAGAGTAGGCTCACAAAAAGTAGGAGGATATGAAGCCTTACCATGCATTGCACAGCTGAGGAAAATCTGAGGATCAGCCTAACCACTCAAAATAATCTTGTGTATTATTATTTTAAAAACTATCATCACAATTTATATGAAGTAATCAAAAGGGAAAGATATTAGAGTGGACAATGAATACCATAATGCAACAAAAATAGTGCTATTATTGGAAAAGAGATGACATTTAAGAAAGCATGTGTAAATGTATCATATATGAATTATATCTCAATAAAATTGTTTCAGAAAAGGAAAAGAAAGGATGTGACTGGAATTTTCAAAGAAATTGATGGGATATGGGAAGCATTTCATTAAAATGGATCCTCTGATAAATAGACCTCAGGAAATGGAATAATCGAAGTGATAGGTGGGTCTGCAATGGTCAGTTGAGCCTGATCTAGAAGGGCCCTTAAATGTTCTACTTGGATTTTGAGCTTTGCAACTTTGCAGGTAAGAAGGAATTATCAAAGGTTTTTGAGAGAAGACAGAACATAGCATAGCATCTAAGTTCTAGAAAGGTATCTCTTTACCTTTTCCAATGATACTTTTCACTTTGGTCTTTTGATTATAGTTACTCCTTCATTAGGTTTTAAGTTCCTCGAGTGCAATAAATGTTTTCTAAATATTGGTATTTTTCCATTTTTTAAGATTTTATTTATTTATTCATGAGAGACACAGAGAGGCAGAAACACAGGCAGAGGGAGAAGCAGGCTTCTGGCGGAGAGCCCAACATGGGACTCGATCCTGGATCCCAGGATCACGACCTGAGCCAAAGACAGAGGCTCAACCACTGAGCCACCCAGGCATCCCTATTTGTCTTTTTCCATAGTGTCCAACAGAGTGCCTTGATACACAGCTGATGTGCATTAAAGGTTGTCCTCAAGTCAGTGAAGTGGGTTTGGTGTAAGAAAGCCTTGGTTCTAGTCTTGTCCCTTTCCAGCCATGCTCCCTCTATTTAATTATGTCTTAGAGCCACTCACTTCTCCCCATCCAACCTCCATAACTCTGGTTCAGGCCACCATCACTTCAACAATCTCTTAATTGGTCTCCCTGCCCCTCCTGTCCATTATCCTTACTGCCATTAGAACATTTTTTTTCTCAAATATCAATCTGATCAAGTTATTTCCTTCTTTAAAATTATTCAGTGACTTCTTGTTGCTCTGAGGATAAAAACTGACCTCCCTAACATGGTCTTCAAGACTCTATATGAGCAGGCATTTCTCTGCCTGTATAGAATCATCTTATGTCACTCTCACCTCTACTTTCTTCTTTCAGTCACTCTGGCTTTCTTTATGTTCCCATACATGCCATGCTCTCTTTCACCACAGGGCATATGCCCATATTGTCTCCTCTGCTGGAAGATCCTCTGCCTCACTCCCATTCCTTGACTTAATTCATGCCATCTCATTCTTCGAACCTTAGTTAAACTATACTTTCTTAGATAAATCTTTACTGATCCCACCATGGAGGCCAAGTGCCCTATTATATGCCCTCATGTCCTTCTGTTGGTGTCCTTCGTGTCATATAACACAGTTTTGATGAAAAGATTATTGTTTACTCTCCCAATGCCTGTCTCTTCTACAGGAATATACCGCAAAGAAGGAAGTCTGTTTTATTTAACAGTATACTCTCAGGGTATAATCCAGTGCCTAGCACAGGGTAGGTGCTCAGTAAGTCTTCAGTGAATGAAAGCATAATGTTTATGTCTTAATGACTTAAACATTGCAGATTTTCCTAACACCTTGTTTTTCTCTGTCACACTTTTCACAATTATTATTCTTTGAGTATTTGTATAAGTATTCATCTGTATTCCATATGAGAATATAAGCTCCATGATAGTGGGGGACTATATTTTTTTAAACTGAGTTATTGTTTACAAACAATGAAAAGTACAGATTATAAACATATACTTTCAGGTACCTGGGTAGCTCAGGTGGTTAAACGTTCAACTCTTCATTTTGGCTCAGATCGTGATCTCAGGGCTGTAAGATTGATCGAGCCCCACATCGGGATTTATGCTCAGTAGGGAGTCTGCTTGAGATTTTCTTCCTCTCCCTCTGCTGCGCCCCCCCCCACTTGCTTGTGTGCATGTGTACGCACACTCTTTCTCTATTTCTAAAAATAAACAAAACTTTAAAAATGTTTTTTAAAAACCATATACTTTCATGAGTTTTGACAAATGTGTACACTCATAAACATCACTCTAAACAAAATATAGAACATGTCTGCCTTCCCAGAAAGCACCCTTTTACCCCTGAGTCAACTTCACCCTCCCACCCCTGCAGAGATAACCACTATAATGATTTCTTTTCTCTCAAACTTGCTTTGCCTACTCTAGAGCTTTGTATAAATAGATTTATGCTAAATGTGCTCTTATATGTCTGGCTTATATAATATCTGTGAGACTCATCCATGCAGTTACATGTCAATAGTTTGTTCGTTTTTTTTTTTTTATTTTTGAATAATGTCCTATTCTACAAATATACTACAATTTGTTTACCCATTCACCCACTGGTGGAACTTTGAGCTCTTTCCACTTTAGGGTTATTATGAATAAAACCCTATGAACATTCCTGTACAAGTCATATTCAATGTTTTTATCATCATATTCACACTACCTAGCACAATGCCTGGCACTCAATAAATATTCTTTGAGCAAATGAATAAATCTAATCCTCGCATTGTCAGTTATAACTCTACCTTTACTTCTTGCTTTGGATATTAGAATGCAAATGAGGAAGAGTGACCCAATCGCAGAAACTTGAGTACCCTCTTAATTTTCTAAAAAGTACGTTGCAGAGTTTGTACCTTAAATATTGGTACTAGCAATTCCTTTAACACACCTTATAACCGACCCTGTCATACAAGTTTGTGATATCATGTGCCACTTGTAGGATTTCCAAATTTAAAAAAATAGGACATACAGTTAAACTTAATTTTCAGATAAATAACAAATAGGTTTTTCATATAAGTGTATCCCAAATACTGCATGGAACATATTTATGCTAACTAGGGACATGCTTATAAAAAGTGTTTCCTTGTTTATCTGAAATTCAAATTTAACTTAGCTTTTGGTATTTTTGTTTGCTAAATATGGTCACCCTACGTGTGATCTGTGGGACCTCTCATCCATAGGCCCTTTCCAGCCTTAAAGCTTAAAGATTCCTCACCTGCTTCTAGTGACTGGCCCTAGGAAATGCTGTTCTTTCAACAGCTGCTTAGTAAGTACTTACTGGCAAGGGAAAGGGAGGCATCTATTTTAAGAACATTATGGACAACATTTAGTTTGTCTATTTGTGTGTTAAGCATTTGCTTGGCAAATTCATTTCAAGGTCTAACTGAACAGTACATCCCCGCAGGCCTTGGTTCATTCTGGCTGGCTAGGGTTTTTCCAAGTGAAATCCAGCATGGCTGTTTTCCTACCTACCCGCTATCCCCATTAGTTGTGTTTGTGTATGTTTGTGAACACAGACAGATGTTGGAGGGAAATGCCTTCCTGAACTACTCAGTAATGTCTGGTATCAGCTTCTTCCTTAAATAAAGTGTGGGTGATAAGTTCCACCTGGTAGGGAGCCAACTCCCACAGATCACTTCCTTCTTTCCTCAGAGCCTTTCATTCATAAAATCAGAGGGAGCTGTTTTTTAAATATTTTATTTATTTATTCATGAGAGACACACAGAGAGAGGCAGAGACACAGGCAGAGGGAGAAGTAGGCTCCATGCAGGGAGCCCAGTGTGGGACTTGATTCCGGGACTCCAAGATCACTCCCTGGGCCAAAGGCAGGCGCTAAACCACTGAGCCACCCAGGGATTCCCGGGAGCTGTTCTTAAAAGGCAAAAGCACGCTAACGGGACAAGACTCAGCTTGGTTTAATGTGTGTATATATGTAAATTTCAACGAACAGGTTTTGTTTTCAAATTTCTCAAAGTAAAGACAGGCTCTCTGTATTATTAGCATAAAGTTCAGAAACCTAGACTGATGCTAAAGGCCCATGGCTTGGTAGAAAAGCATTAGTCATTGTCATGAATGTGGCCCCCAAAATAGATTTGATCCATCCAAAGAGGCCTCTCTGGGTTTCTGGGCCCTGAGACCACCCACAACTGGAAAAATGGCACTTCAGTGTCTTGTATCACTTTTCCCTTTTAGAAGTTTAGCTGTGCACTAAAAAAAGAAGCCGTGGCTTTTGAGTCTTTGCTTTGTAACTTAACTAGCAAGTAACACCAGCTCTCTGAGATTCAGATTTATTTTAATCTGAAAAAAGGACATATAAAACTTCTTTGTATGTTCCAAAAATATTTGAGAAACATATATGAAGGTTGTTTATAAAGTATAGAAATGGTACAACTAATATTGTAAAGTAAATAAAACAATGTTAAAAAATGCAAAAGAAGGAAAAGGACACCTCTTTCTTGACCCTTTCTTTTTTTCATTTCCTGACTCCTCAATTTCAGACTAATTCCTGAAACTAGTAGCAATGAGTCTGATGGGGAAAAAAAGAAAAAACAAATAGACAGTGAGGACACCAGAGTACTTATCCCAACTCTGACACTGAACTTCCTATATCAAGGAAGTCACTAAGAGTTGAGCCTCCATTTCCTAATTTTGAAAATGCAAATCAGGGACGCCTGGGTGCCTCAGTGGTTGAGCATCTGCCTTTGGCTCAGGGCGTGATCCTAGGGTCCCAGGATGGAGTCCCATATCAGGCTCCCTGCATGGAGCCTGCTTCTCCCTCTGCTTGTGTCTCTGCCTCTCTCTGTCTCTCATGAATAAATAAGTAAAATCTTTAAAAAAATAAAAAAAATGAAAATGCAAATCAATCATTGAGTAGGCACCCGTGGGGTATGGCAGGCACAGTACTGGATACCATAACTATAAATACCAGCTAACATATGTTGAGCATACTAGATGTGCCAGGCATTTTGCTAGGGGAATTATCTCTAACCTCACAAAGCCCTGTGAAGTAAAATACTATCCCTATTTTATAGATGACAACATTGAGGCTTAGAGGGTTGGTTTTAAATTGATTTGCCTTATGGTGAATAAACCAAAGTCTTCAATGTCAGAAGAACTTACTGTCTAGGAGGGTAGTTGAAGATATGAAGAAATCAATGTAATACTGTATGTGGATGTATGTTCCTACACATACCTGTATATCTGACATACCCATTTCAGACTTGTGGTAGGAAATCAAATGAGAGTTGGTGTGAAAGGTGTTTTGAAGAAACCTCGTGTTATGAAAACAAATAGTTCTGTTATGTTGTATGAAATCAGGATTGAGCAACCATTTCAACCATTTACTGGGTTACCTCAAAGAGTAATTTATTATATTTGAAGGGGAATCTCATTTTCCACTATGGAGAGAATTAACAGGCCTCAGCCTCTCTGTAGCACTACCTCTTCTTTCTTCCAAGATCCAGTCACAATTCTAAAACCCACACATTTCTTCAACTTCACCAGGATCAATCATCCATTGATTCTACTACCTTTTTCACTGCCCCTTACCCACTCCCTGCCTGCACTCACTTCCCTTCTTAGGAAGTCTAGATTCCATGGTCCACCATTAATAATTCCTTTTTCCTGCATGCCTTTGAATCCCCTGCCTTTCTTGTCCTTTATCATTCTCACCTAGCAGAACCCAACTTTGATTAAATCAAATTCTTCCAGTAATCTGCATCTGCACCCACATGGCTGAACAAGGCTAAAGAAAACTTCACAATATTGATAACTGCTGTTCCTTTAAGTTCATGACCACTAACCTCAAGTGGGTCCTTAGAGCTGCCTTGCAGCCCTACCACATTTCCCTTGTTCTCCTTCCTGAAATTGCTGTGGTCCAGATTATCACATTGCTAAATTCATTGGTATGTTCTCATCCCTCATTTTACTTGACTTATCAACAATTTAGCATAGTCTGTCACTCTTTCCCTACATTTACTCCCTTAGTAGTATCACTAGTCTTGTGTCTTTATATACATACCAGTTGTGGCTAGATGGTGCTCACCAAATAATCCCTGTTCTCTCCTACTTTCCATGCTCTTGGGTCATCCACTGTGTCTAGTTCTTGCAAAGGGGAATATGAGCACAGTAGGGGGAAATTCAGAGAAAGTAGTAGCATCTGAGATAGTGAAGTTGCTACATAGAAGCAGCTTGAAAATCCAAGTCACCTTGGAAAAAAGGCCACTAAGGAGACCTGCCTACCCCTCATTAGATCGTGACAGGAAAAAAAAAATCTTAGCTGTCCTAAACCACTGAGATTTGTAGTTTGTTACCACAGCATAGTTGATTCTGTACAGACTAAAGCACCACATGTATATATCCAAGGTAGCCATTCTTCCTGGGACTCCAGATTCCATAGGTAGCTATACTATGGAATCTACTAGCTATTTGATTTCTCCACTTAGATGTCTAATAGACATCTCAAAACCAGAATTCTTAAATGTATTATTTTAAGATTTTATTTAATTGAGAGAGAGAAAGAGAGAGGAGAGAGAGAGAGAGAGAGAGAACACAGGTGGGGGGGGGAGGAGAAGAAGGAGGGGGAAAAGAAAAATCCTTGCTGAGCAGGGAGCCTTATGTGGGGATCGATCCCAGGACCCCAAGATCATGACCTGACCCAAAGGCAGATGCTTAACAGATTGAGCCACCCAGGTGCCCTCAAAATCAGAATTCTTGACCTCCCACTCAAAGCCAGCTCCTCCAACAGGAGATGTCATTCCTGGGCTCAAAACCATTTTTTAAAGTTTTTATTTATATTCCAGTTAGTTAACATATGGTGTAATATTGGTTTCAGGTGTACAATATGGCGATTCAACACTTCATACCTGCTGCTCATCACAACAACTTCACTCCTTCAGCCCCTCACCTATTTCCCCCATCCCCCCACCCACCTCCTCTCTGGTGACCATTAGCATTAAGAATCTGTATTTTGATTCGTCTCTCTGCCTCTCTTTTCCCTTTGCTCATTTGTTTCCAAAGGCAAAGTTCTCACAGTGTTCTCTAATATCTTTCATGACCTGGCTTCTACTACATCTCTGACCTCATCATCATTTCTATTCCCTTTACTCCATTCCAGCACTCTGACCTCCTTGCTGCTCAGCCAAAACATCAAGTATATTCTCTCATCTACCGCCTTTGCTCTTGCTCTTCCCTTTGCCTGGAAAGCTCTTACCCCAGATTAACTACCTAGCTCACTTCCTCATTTTCTATAGCAGGGTTCTTAAAATTTTCTGTGCAGCAGAATCACCTGAAGTGCTTGTTAAAACACAGATTGCTGGGCCCCACTCTGAATTTTATGATTGATTAGCTCTAGGAGGGGGCAGTGATTTACGTTTGCAACATTTTTGGATTTACAGTACCCAAATCCAAATCAGTGATTTACATTTCTAGGGCTAATGACACTGGCCCAAGGACCATGCTTAAAAGAAACACTATTCTCTGCTCAGAAGTTCCCATATGAAGAAAACCTTCCCTGAACTTTCCTATATAAAATAACCTGACTACAACACTTCATGTCCTTCTTACCCTGCTTTATTTTCCTCCATAACACGTACCATCTGAAAAATATGGATGCAGTGTTTCTTTGTTTACTGTTTGTCTCCCCCTCTGGATTGCAGACACCATAACAGCAGGGATTTAGTTTCACCTGTGGTTGTATGATACAGCCTCTAGCTCCCATGTCTAGCACAATACCTAACACAGAGTGATGATTAATACATATTTGTGGACTGAATAGTCAAAATGTTGAACAGCCAGTTTTCTGTGATTGAAGCTTCTGGAGGAATCGCTCACAAGAATAACTCACTTTTGCTGACCATTCAGTCCAACTAAGCTGTTCTTTCATTCTTACATTACATCCCTTGCTTCCTGGGTTACCTTTTGTGTCATTGTCATCCCTGCCACCACTCCTGACAGAAAGCACTGGTGATGCCTGGAGAAACATACTGGCTTCTGGAAGGGAAACTGTGATGTAAATCTATATTTCAGGAAACCAGAGGGAGAAGGAAGATCCTAAGTGGAGCCAGTCTAACACTTTTAAGTCCATTGTCCTGAGAGCAATTATTTCACAGTTCTTTACTTGAGTACCTGCTTGTGTAAGGGCTACAGAGAAGAATAAAACAGAGTTCCATTAGCAGTCTGATGGCAGAACCAAATGAACTGAGTCAAATATGGCAAATCACCATTAGCAAAGAGGAGGGAGTAAAAACTTCAGCCTGAAATTGCTGAGAGGGGAAAATTGGTGCTGGGGCAGCAGGGGTGGGGGGTTTCTTCACCAAGACGATGGTGTTTGAGCTGGGTTTTGAAGAATGCATAGAAGTTTGGTTTGTGATAAATGGGAAAACAGGGTAGGGAAGGCATTTTGAACAAAGAACCAGCATCAGCAAATGGATAGATGTGATACTGGTGCTATTAAAAATATTAAACAACCAATTATATGCAGACATCAACAAATCCAAATGGATGTCCCAACCAAGCTGACTGGATAGACAAACTGGCATGGATATATTCATTGCATAGCACTTGACTCAGCTCCAGAGAGAGGCCAGGGTGTTACAGGAATGCCGAAGAGTGTGACATAGCTAATATTAGCGTAATAATAATAATAATAGCTGACACCGAGTGCTTACAGTGAGCCAGGCACTGTGCTTTGAATGCTTTATCTTATTGAATCATTCAGTCAACTCTTAGACAGTAGATATTGTCACCATTTCCATTTGCCATTTTAAGTAACTTGTCTAAGATCAATCCCAACTAGGCTGGGATATAAACCTGTACACATTGACTCCAGAACTTATAAACTTATCTAAGGTATACTGCCTCAGGTAATGGCTAGAACATAGGTTGCCCTTCTAACACTGTGGGAATATATAAAGAAGTAAAATAGGTTGGCCTTTCCCTTATCAGTGTTATTGTTTGGTTGAGGAAACAAGACTCTCAACCATGCAACCTAGGAAACATTGCAAGGATGGTCCCACAGCAACCGGTGACACTTGCCCAATGGGTGGGGGCATGTAGTGCCTGCTGTGTCTTTTTACTGAGTTGGAGTGCTCATGGAAGAAATGGAACTTGAACTTGGCCTTGAGAGGTATGGAACAGTGGGACATATATGGAATTAGGATCAGAAGTGTGATGGTTCACTCACTAATAACAGTGTGACCTGGACCAAAGTTATTTCTTTCAGTGTTATTAGCTGGAAAATGAGTGATGTGGATTAGATTACTAGTTCTTACCAGAAGTGCCTTGCCCTGTGGAGGTATTTTGAAAATTGTGAGGGCGGTTTGTGTTGTTAAAATGATTGGTGGATGGCTCTTCAGTAGGAGCCAGGAATGATAGGCGTCCTGCACAGTATGAAAAATTGTCTTGTATTTTGCCCTACATTTAGAGGACCTCTGGACACTCGTGGAAGTGAAAACCCTGTTTATAAATGCCTGAGCCCAAAACATAACCACATTTTACAAATTGAGATGAATTTTTTCATGGTTTTATTTTTATTTTATTAATTAAAACTACACCATAAACAAAAGAAATATTGAATTTTTTTCACAACTTTACCATGAGTTATTACTGTGTTCATGGTACTTTAGTCACCAGTACCACACCCTAATGTCACTCTGCTTCAGAAGGTCCCATTCATAGTGATTCTGTACTGAGCTGCTATCCTCTGATAACTTTGTCACATCTTCTAACATAGCAATGTATGACCATTTGCATATTGGCATACATATTGTTTCGTTATAAATGACTTTAATCTTTTGCTTTGCTGTCGAATTATGGCATAATCTGTGCTTTTTAAAATACTGTTTACATCTTTATTATTATAACTCATTCCGATGAATTTTCTTCAAGGATAGCAAGAAAGAACAATAAATACTTAGAATAAAAAATGGCATGCCGATCTGATAGATTTAAGAATGACTGTATTGGATGATCTCTCAGGGCCTTTCCAGTTCTGATTTTCTGTGGCTGTAGGGAGGGATTGGGTTTTGAGAGGAAGCAGAGACCATTCCAGGATGGGAATGACACCAGTGATGTGGCCTGGTTGAGCAGGGGTTGGAGTATCCCCAGACAAGCCAAGATAGGAAATAAACTTCCTCAGAGCCTGGTCTTGTCATGTTCCCTGGAAGCCACTCCTTTCATTCCTCCTCCATCCCCTCACCTCCCTGTAACTGAAGACTCCTGGGGAAACTGCCAGGGCCAGAATTACAGGAAATTGCCTTATGGCCAGTGGGGCTTCTCTGGTTACTTTCCTCAGTGACAGAGGGCAATGATGGCTTCCTGTCTGTTAGCTGGGTGTCTTTGCCTCCTTGTTCTGCCAAATTCACAAGAAACCTTAGCTTCTTTTCCTTACAGTTTTGTTCAGCTCCTGTGAATGGGATTTCATCCCCTATCTTATCCAGCTGCCTTGCTCCATACTAGTGATCTGGAAACTTTTGGTCCATGATAGACAAATTTTATGGGACACCCAACAGGCATTGTTTGGAAGTAGGCCATAGCTCCAGATGGATACCACTTCAGCTCTGGCAATGCCTGTTGTGACTTTTATCATTTAGTAACATAACTGTTTTTCTTCTTACTAATTATATATGATCACTGAAGACTGCTTGAAAAATACAGAAATATATGTGGAAGCAAATACAGATTATCTGTTACCCACAAGAAATATAGTACTCAGCATTAGACAGAGGTGACAGCATAGGTGAAGGTGAAGTTCAGTGCTGGTCTGTCTCTGTTCTTTACACTATGCCAGCCCACCTCCCCTCCCCCCGCCGCCCTGCTTCCTTCTCCCACAGAACCTCTTGATCTCACCCTAATGAATACTTGCCTATCCTATATACCATAAAATGGAGGGCAAACTGGAAAGTGTACAATAGCACTTACCACGTCAAAAGCATATAAGAGAGATAAAGTATCTCATATCAAGAAGGTGTTTGGAATCTAAAATAGCAATATTTTGTCATAGCTCTGCCATCACTACCTTATTACTGAGGTGTTGTGGTGATAAAGTGTTGTGGGAATGTCTAAAGAGATAAGAGACCATCTGAGAAATTAACAGTGCTCCCTGGAAATTGGGGAAAGACTCACAGTACAAAGAGGCAAGAATGATTAAGTACGAGGCAGGCTCATAAATATGCCTTTCTCTTTTGAAAAAAAAAACAGCCAATATTAAACAAAAAAGTTGGATGATACTAAATCCATCCCAGAGATAAAGTTCTTGTTACAGATAATAGTTAGAATTAATGTTTTGCTTTTTTTCCAAGGTGGATAGAGTCAGAATGGCAGTTTCCTTATTTTTTGAGCCCTTGCATTGAGGCTCTGGTAGACAGAGGACTTAGAAAACTCTAAGACATAAGGGTTAAGGTCAGGGCTTTGGCACTAGTGAGACCTGGGTTCAAATCCCAGCTCTGTTCAGATGGTACTCAAAAATTTCTATGTGCCATCTGCTCTTTTAGACATTGGAGATAAAACATTGTGCAATATAGATAAGGTAACTACTTATATGGAGCTTACATTCTAGTGGGGGGAGAAAGAATGTTTAATGTTGAAAGGATAGCACAGTGATATGATTGGAAGTAACTGCAGGCTGCCTTAGGTTGAGTAGTCAGGAAAGGTCTCTCTGAGAGTAGACAATTGAACAAAGACCTGGATGATGAAAAGAGGCCAGCAATAAAAAACATCTAGGGGAAGAGCATTCCAGGCAGAAGTAACAGCAAGGGCAAAGGCCCTGAGGCAGGAACAGGCTTAAGTTTTCATAGAATGAATACCAGTGAGATTGAAGCAGAGTGAGCCAGGAAGACAGTGAAGGGATGAGGTTACAGAGGGTCAGTACCTGTCAGGTCATGCAGGGGCTTTGTAGAAATTCTGCTAGTAATCATCATCATCATCGTCATCGTCGTCGTCATCATCATCATAAAGCAGATAAGAAAAAAAAGGAAATTGAACAGTTTAGGGTATACTGTATGATACTAACTGAGGAATTTGGATATGACTAACTGGAGCACAGAGATGTTACTGTAAGGTTTGAATGATGTGTCGAAAGTAGAGCCTGAGGAGAACAATTCTGAGAGCAGAGTACAGGGTAGCCATTTTCATCTATCATTACATTTCTAGCACTTGACTTTTAAGTTCTCTGCTACAGCTCCTGCTTTCTCAGTGAATGCCAAATACACAAGTCCAAAGTGACACATGACACCATCAAATGAGATGATTAATCTACTCTAAATTTACTTAGTTAGGAGGAGTGTGGCAAAAGGTTAGATTCCCTGGGGCTACATTGCTTCTTGGTTCACATGGTTTACTAACGTTCATCTCTCTCTCTCTCTCTCTCTCTCTCTCTCTCTCTCTCTCTCTTTTAACAGGGAGAGAAGAAGTCCTATGGAAAGCCATGTGGTGGCCAAGACTGCAGTGGAGGCTGTAAATGCTTTCCTGAGAAAGGAGCCAGAGTAAGTTGCTTCTTCCACTGCTGAAAGACACATAGTCAAAGAAGTTGCGATCTGAAGCATGTGTGTTTTCTTTAGAATTCAACTGATTAGAATTTACTCTTGTGACTTCATGGTACAAGCAAAGTGATGAGGACCAGCTGGAAGGAGCTTTGCTAACCAGATGAGAGGCAGAACTAGATTGGTCAAGGTTTCTGAGGGACCAGGAAGAGGTTTCCTTTGTTGACTTCATGTCAGTGTTTCCTCAAGGTTTCATCTGGAGTATTTCCAAAAGCCAATTAGGTTGTGAAGAACCAGAAAATGTCTGTATATACATGTAAATTTTCATGGCTCATTTTTAGCCACTTGGTTCTTCCCTCTGGGGAGCAAGCAGTCCATTTGTTATCTACAGACCAGGGATGTGACTTGTCAAAAAGCAAGAGTTATCAGGGTACCCTCAAAGTTCGAAGATACAAGAGACTGCACATAAAGGAAGATTTATAGATATTATATTAAAATTTAGGATTTGTTTAAAAACATTATGGGATATATTCAATATCTTGTTCCATCTTTGCAAGGCACAGCTCAAGTTGTGCAAAGTGCAATGAACACTGTGCATTGACAGAGCATCTCCATCAACCCTTGTATATGTATATGGGAAACATTGGACCAAGTGATTTGTACCTCTGATTCTCACAGAATAAACCTACATCTTTAGTGTCACTCAGAAAAAAGTGTTCAAGAGGGTTCAATCTTTGAAAAATAAAATATGATCCATGTTCCCGGGATTTATGGCCACTCTGTAGAATTCAGGTCTTCTGACTTTCAGCATTGCCTCTGCACTCTGATCATACTCAAACAAGCCTAAGCGCTTACACTGTCAAAGAGAGAGAGAACATAAATGAATCAACCAAACCCTCAAAAACATAGCCAAACAGAGAATGGAGTGGCCACTCCACCTTCTCTTTCTTTATCTTCCATTTGGGGTAAAGTGAAATATCAAACTATGCCAGAATTTGAAGGAAGAGAAAAAGCCATCTCCTCATCAAAAGGAACCAGACCCATTATACATTAAAGGCATAGACTTATAGAATCCTAAAATATCAGAAAGTATATTAGTGAGCTTCTCATCTTATCCACTGATTGTACAGAGAAAGCAGACTCTGAGAAGGAAAATGACTTCCCAGGGTCACACAGCAAATTGATGACAGATTCAGACTATTACCTGGGTCCTTTGATTTTATGTCAATTTACTTTTACCTACTGTTGCCTCCCAGAGAAGTCATGTTCACTGTAGTCACCAAGGCCCGTGCCTTTGCCTCTGATCTTCAACCAGGAAACACTGTAGAAAAAAAGATAGTGCTATCATAAATATATGAATACATTCTTAAACAGTATGCAAGCAATAGAGGTGAAGCAGAAGTCTCCTCTGAGACTCCAGTCCCTCTGTTGTCTTTCTAGTCTTTTCCTATGTACAATACTCAATATGTAGAAACATGAATAAAAATAGTTTCACTTTCTGGTCTTTCTTCCCCAAAATACAATCATAAGTATATATTCTGTGCCTTGTTTTGTTTTTTTTTTAATAGCCATTTAATATGTCCTTAAGATCTTTTTCTCTACCCCATAGTTTAATCTAGACATTCATTTCCCTTTCGATGAACACTTAGGTTGTTTCCAAATGTTTGCTATTTTAAAAAGTGGCAGTGCTACAGTGAAAATCCTTGAACTAACCTTCTTGGACTTATCTCTAGCATAGGTACTAAGGATCAAATTTCCAGATACAAGGTAATCAACATTTTTAATTTTCAAACCTATTGTTCAATTACCTCACAAAATACTCCAATTCACACTCCCATCAACATTGTACAGGAGTGCCCACGCTTCTACACCCTTGCCAACACTTGATATTTTTCCTAATATGGGTGAAAATCATCCCACTTCCCAGACTACATGTGAGTTTAAGTGTCTTTCCACATATTCATTCAACATGTATGTTTTTTTCTGTCAATTTCCTGGACATGTCCTCTATCCACTTTCATGAGTGATTCTTATTGACTTACCTTTCCTCTGCAGAGAAAAAAAAATGGCCCAAGCGGAAGCAGATGAGATTTGCAGTTTGACACAAAAAGTCATTTCCTGGCAGGTTGTAGGGGATATGGGTGGTGGGTTAGACCCCACAACCAGGGAACTGAGAATCAGCAGATCCAAGTTGCTGGTTGGGGTGCAGAGCCTTTATTTACTTTTTTTTAAAGCTAATAGTTTTTATTGTGTTTTAACATGTATATAATCAAACAACTTCAAGATCCAATTTCTACAACAATGACCTTATTATATATTGGGACAGAAGGTAGTCCCACACCAGGCAAACATGCAGAAGATGACCTCATCATTTAACCTCTGGCTGAGATTTTGATCTTTGAAGATGAAGGCAGTGGAACCCTCTCATTTGGGTTCCAAACATCTGGAGCCCTAGGCCATCTTCTCCTTTGAAAACTTGAGTGGCTGAAGTGCTGTGGGACTGGGGGAGACAATATCGCCCCACTTATTTTTTTTCAATATTAAATAGATTCAGAGTCCACATGGTTAAATGTGGTCTAAAGTTTACCAGTGAAGTCTGCAGTTGCTGGGAATGTTTGTCCAGGTTATTGAAGCAGACCAAGCTCTGTTTCATGAGTCATGACCTGGGATGCCCTATTTCCCAGGCAGATCAGGAGGCCAGCATGCTCGGGGCAGACCTGTGAATGAGGATGCTTGAGGCCGCCTGGGCCACCAGATCCATGTTAGTCCTTCTCCCTACCCTCCTGCGTTCCCAGGGCAAAGTGAGATTGTTTAAACTGGCCCCAGCACTGTTGACGCTGCAGGGCAGCCCCTCGGTACCCGCTTTGTGCAGATGTCAGAAAGATTTGAGACTGTTTTCCTTAGCTGAGCAGCGGGCCCCATTTGGATTTCAAACTGTTCCCCCTCGAGCTCTGAGAGCTGGGAGGGGAATGGAACGTCGGGTCACCCCTGAGATATGCTGCAGCCCTTGGCAGGCCTGCCTCTTGCCTTGGGGAAAACATCAAGTACATAGTTTGCTGGGCAGTGTGTACTTTTTGTTTGCCAGAGGCCTCTTGAACTAAGACATTTACACAACACCTAACACTCCTGCACAACAGCAGTCCAACCCCTTGCTGGCTCCTGCACTCTCAAACTGCTTTCTTGAATGCCTGTCCTGCATGGTAAAAGCCTTTGCCTAGCCTTGGGGTACTGCTTTTGTATTTTTCAAAGCATCTTTTCACAGGGTCTGTATTATCTGAATGCCGCAAGTAAAGACACTGCTAAGTGTCTTGGCCATGCTCACAAGCCTGTTATTAGCTAAACTTACTTAGCCTACTTTAGGAGAATGTCAACTTTGAAAGACAGCATACCTGCTAATGTTAAAGAAAGGGTTTCTTTTTTATTCCCCCCTGACATTGAATTATTGACTTATTATTTGACTTTTAGTTTTCTCTCTTGGGGTGGGGTGGGGGGTAGTATGTTTTATTACCTGGGAAGACCATTCTCTTTTTTAAAAATTTTTATTTATTTATTGATGAGAGACACAGAGAGAGAGGCAGAGACACAGGCAGAGGGAGAAGCAGACTCCCTGCAAGGAGCCCAATGCGGGACTCGATTCTGGACCCTGGGATCACGGCCTGAGCCAAAGGCAGACGTTCAACCGCTGAGCCACCCAGGTGCCCTTGGGAAGACCATTCTTTAAAGTTTTTCCTCTCCCCCTATATTTTTTGAGGGGGAGGGGGCATTAGATTGAACAAAATATATCAGTTTTCCATCTCTGTCTCTTCTCATTTTTTCCCCTACTTGGATTTTCAAGTTGTCTCTGCATTGTACTGCATCAGTGTGTGTCTGTCTGAGTGGGGAGCAGGAGGGATTGTGTGTTTTGTTCAGAGCCTGCTACATTCCTTAATACTGTTTCAGACTTTTCCCCATTTTAAGAGTGTTCTGGCTGGTGTTTGTATATGGCATGGTGAATTCCTCATTGTTCATGCCACCTAAAGGAGCATTATCACAGATAATCCCAAGCCATGGGGAATATTGGGATTCCTCCCCCCTACCCCCAGATCAGGGCTGTTTGCCCATTTTACAGCTGTGTCCTAGCTAGAAAGTTTTATGTGAAACACCCCGGGTCTCTTATCTCCTCATCTGCTGCCTGCTTCCTGCCACTTTTCTGTCAAAAACTGTGTGTATACCATGAATTCCAGGCCCAGATGCATTAACCACGAATTTTGTTTTTGGGGGGTTTGGTTTGTTTTTTTGACTCTCCTCCTGCAAACAGCTGGTGCTCCCCGTGTCAGCTGACTGGAACCAGAGCCACCAAGAGGCCTTCCCATTGGCTCCTGATTTGGGCAATTATTGTGTACATCTTTCCCTTCTCCCTGTGTGCCCACACCCCATGCCCCTACCCTGACCTGCCACTACCACACACATCAATGTCTTCATCCTCTCCTGCCCCCAAGTCAAAGCTCATGTTGCACATGAGCTCCTTGGGTGGCCGGGCCTTACTCCAGCTGCCTGTAAACAAGATGCTTGTCTCCATTGCCCACCCACTCCTCAGCCCTCTGCAGGCTAGCCTCGCTGCAAACACTGGTCACCAGTAACCTGCTAATTGCCAAATGCAGTGGACATTTTTCATTCTTTATCGGCCTTTGCTTCTCTTCTACATCAGACACCTCCTTTCCTGAAACCCTTTGTTCCCTTGGATTTCATGATGTTCTTCCTACTCTGATTGGGATTCCCCAGGGTTTTGTCCTCATCCCACTTCCCTGCTCATTGGAGGCCTCTCCTAGTTTATATACCACCCACACAATGATAAATAGATCTCTACCCTTAGCTCAGACCTTTCTCCTTAGCTTCAGGTCAGCAGTGTCAATTCCTCATTGGCTATCTCTGGTTGGACTTTTACTGGCACCATAACTCCATTTCATACAGAATTCCACCATCACTGCCCCCCTCCCACCAGACGTATCCCTTCCTGAGTCTTAGCTATGTCTTTTCTATCTCTGCAAATGGTGCCACCTAGCACTTTATTGCTCAAGCCAGAAACCTTCTCCACTACCACCTCCAATTCATCGTCACATCCTGTCCATTAATCTTCCACAACAAAGCCCGAATCCATCCACTCCTCTCCATACCTATTTGTCCAGTCCCAGGTCTGTATGCTCTCTTGCCTGAATTACCATCTAGCCCCCACACTGGTCCTCCACCCACCAGTCTCACTCTTCCCTGGCTCTTTGCCACTCTACTGTCATAATCTTTCCAGAACATAAATATGATCCTGAGACTCTTGCTTAAAATCTTTTGATGGCTCCCAATCCATCTCACAGTAAAACCTTAGCTCTAGGGACACCTGGGTGACTCAGTGGCTGAGCATCTGCCTTCCACTCAGGGCATGATCCCCGGGTCCTGCACCAGGCTCCCTGTGGGGAGCCTGCTATTCTTTCTGCCTATGTCTCTATCTCTCTGTGTCTCCCATGAATAAATAAATAAAAATCTTTAAAAAAAAACCTTTAGCTCTAGTTGGCTTATAAAATCCTCCGTGGTCTGGTGCTTAACTACCTCACCAACATTAGCTCTCACCACCAGGAGCCTCCTCCTTCAGAAAACAGAACCAAACCATACACATGAACTGAACTCTTTATAGTTCACGGAACCTGCTCTGTTATTTATTTAGTAGGCTCCAGGTTTTATACTTGCTACTCCATTTCCATGTACTCTCCTTCCACCAGCTCTTCCCTCTCTGCTGACTTGCTTCTGTTTACCCATCCTTTAAAACTGAACAAAGCCTTCACCTCCTTGTGGAGCTTTCCATGATCCACAAGGTAGAGGGTCTCTCTACTTTCTCATCATTGCTCTCGTGCTGAATTATAGCAAGCTATTGATTTGTCTGCTCTCCACTAGCTTATGAACTCCTAAAGGTCAGTGACTGGGTCTTCTTAGATTCTGCAGGGGCAGTAGGTGCTACAAGCTTTTTCGTGAAGGACTAACTGACCAACCAATTTGGAAAGGTATGGGTCCAGCCCTACTCTCCACATCCTGGATTAGCTGTGAGGCTGCTGTGAAGCAGGTGAGAGTCCACTGTCTCAGGAGAAATCCCTTCTGCTAAAAGAAGGCAACGAGCCAGGGCAGTCATTTCCATATTGTTTTTAGATCCTGTTAGCTGTAAGGTCTCCTGGTCTATCCCACACTCTGGTTCATATAGCTTGCTTTAGAATTCTGTTCTACCTAACTCTTCTGAGTTTTTGATGCTCATCTCTTCTTTTGCCTGATTGCTTCTTACCCTGTGCCTGCCAAGGCAAGGGACTTGCCAGAACACTTATATTTTGCTACCAGCCATTGGTTCTTCCTCCAAGGTGAGGATATTCTTGAATAATTGCAAGTCAAAGGTGATCACAGTCTTTCTTTTGACATTGATTGCACTCTCTTCTCCACCAAATTTTTTGCTTAATGCCTCTTAGCTTTGTGCAAAGTCGATGGTCTTGAGTCTCTTGTTCCTCTCCCTCATGGGAGGAGAGTAAGAGCCTTTGTGCAGCAAAATAGCCATTGGGTGGTAGTAGGGGAGGGAGGTAAAAAAAAGTCTCTGTGTATTTATACTGTACTTATTTAGATGGAGGATAATTGATGATAAGGTTAAAATTTAGTGTCTCTGCACCAAATCAAGATGCAGTCATAACCTAGCAGATGTTTGTGGTTATCCTAATCCCTTCTTTGATCATTTTGGGGCAGTGTGGGGTTTATGGAACATATTATCCATACTAGTGATGGAGGCTTCTGTTAGAAAGGAGCCAAGGAGCCAGAGGAGGAGATAATACACAGCTGTGGAGTCAAGAGTACTGCTTTAGATATCCAGAGACCCAAGTGCCATGCCTGAGTTTTGCTCACTGGATGACTTGGGACTGATGCTTTATCCTCTCAGGGTCTCAGTTTACTTACACATAAAATGAGGAGTTCATGCTGGGTAATCTCCAAGAACCCACCAGCACTGATCATCTAAGTCAGACACTGTTACTGTACTGCCTTGTGACAGTTTCTTGCCCTCAGAGCATCTTATCATGCTTTCTAATGTTGTAGTGAGATATGGGAGGCAGTGTTTGACAGCGTTCTACCCTTTGGAGTGGTGTCTTGGCAGCTGCCTTGGATGTAAATCACTTGCTGTGGCTTTTTGCTGCTGATGCTGGAAGCTCCTCATAGCTGAAGTTACACGGCTGCAAGATGTGCAGTCCTCCCGCCCCCTTAGTCATCTGGCTGGTGTGATTTGAAGAGAATCACAGGGATATCTCCACACCACCCATACCCCCAAAATATCTTCCCTTCCTTGCCTGGGAACCATTCTTCCTACAATTCTGGCTTCATAGTCCTACTCTTTAGGTTAGGTGTTGCTCTATCCTTGCACTGCTTGGAT
This sequence comes from Vulpes vulpes, assembly GCF_048418805.1. Classification (NCBI taxonomy): domain Eukaryota; kingdom Metazoa; phylum Chordata; class Mammalia; order Carnivora; family Canidae; genus Vulpes; species Vulpes vulpes. Next base: position 78,621,686 of record NC_132796.1, on the reverse strand, counting down.
AAATTACATATGCCATTCTGATGAAACAAAGCAGGTCTACCCTGCATGCCTGGGAAAGAGTTGTGTGCACATCTTTAGAGACCACTTAGTTTTCCTTGGACTGGCCTGCTGACCCATATATCAGAGACTTTGGGTATCAAGACAGGGGTGAGCATCTGGCACGCGAGTGTGACATATGTTTTTCCTCGTAGAGTCTGCCATCATCTTCCCTTGCCAGCTTTTTACCCCTTTCCTGACTTCCTCCTTTGCCCACCCATGCTTCCCTCCCTCTTGCTCCAGCATTTCTAGCTCTCTCACCCTCCTTCTCATTGTCCCTACCGTGGCCTCCTCACCCACCTCCTCCCCTCTGCTTTCAGTTGCCTAGGATCACTTCCTGTGTCACCAGCCCATGTCTTGTCATCTGTCAAAAGGCAAGCAAGATATCAGAAAGAGTTACTGTGATGTACTTTATAGAAGCATACTTACTTATTCAAAGATTCTCACCCTCAAAACCTGGATCAGTGGTCTCCAAAATTGGGGGGATTGTGCAAAGTCAGTCCATTGGGGTATAATAGAAATTATTAGAACTTCCTATTTAAATTGAGAAAGCCTAGAAACCAGGGAAGCCCGGGTGGCTCAGTGGCTTAGCGCTACCTTCAGTCCAGGGTGTGGTCCTGGTGACCCGGGATGGAGTCCCGCGTCAGGCTCCCTGCGTGGAATGGAGCCTGCTTCTCTTTCTGCCTGTGTCTGTGCCCCTCTGTGTGTGTGTGTGTGTGTGTGTGTCATGAATAAATAAATAAAATTTAAAAAATAAATTGAGAAAGCCTAGAAACCAATTAAAATTTGGGTTAAATTATTTGATTTATATAAAGTGCTTACAACAGTGTGTGGTACACTACGCACTATGAGAGCGTTAGCCATTATCACTCCTATTATTAAGCCTGTTAAATACGTAATATGCACACTGTCATGGACACCCTCACCAGGTGGATCTGTCTCTGGCTTTCCCATTGCATATGCTCCATAAGGTATTCTGAGGGAAGAGTGGGGGCCCACAAGATAGAAGGGGTGACCCTGGCCCCTCACATTTCTCCCTATATCTCTACCAGAGATATTGGTATTTCCTTGGGCCCAGTTAAGTGGATTTATGAATTATATTATCTAACTACATTAACCCTCACAAAATGGATAAGTGGCTTAAGAAGATTCCTGCAAATAAACCATATATTGAAGATAAAATTAATAATATGAGCATGTAAAAATGGCAGCGCTCACACTTCTCCTACTCCTAGACTGAGTTTTTCTTTTTTTTTAAAAAAGATTTTATTTATTTATTCATGAGAGAGACACACAGAGAGAGAGGCAAAGACACAGGCAGAGGGAGAAGCAGGCTCCATGCAGGGAGCCCGACGTGGGACTTGATCCCAGGTCTCCAGGATCAGGCCCTGGGCTGAAGGTGGCACTAAACCACTGAGCCACCAAGGCTGCCCTAGACTGAGTTTTTCCATCAGCTGCATTATAAGGTAAAAACCATGACAATCAGGATGCCTGGGTGGCTCAGTAGTTGAGTGTCTGCCTTCAGCTCAGGTCGTGATCCCAGGTTCTTGGGATCAAGTCCCGCATCGGGCTCCCTGCAGGGATCCTACTTCTCCCTCTGCCTATGTCTCTGCCTCTCTGTGTGTCTCTCATGAATAAATAAATAAAATCTTAAAAAAATACACAACAAAATACACAACAATCTAATCATACCCGACAAGAAGTTGGCAAAAAAGTAAAGCAAGAATAATCAAGAAGACTATATTAAATATGGATTTACACCCATTCTCAATAATGAAAAATCTTGTCCTAAGTATATATCATGCCTTGAAATGTTAGCTAATAATATAATGAAGCCATCATGACAAGGCATTTGACATGCTATTTATTTTACCTTTTTACATTTTCTATATGTTTTGTTTCATAATATATATGTAGAGGAGGGCATGTAGATAAACTTTAATAATAATATATTGGGGAGAGAGAGAGAGAGAGAGAGAGAGAGAGAGAAAGAGAAAGCATGCTCAATTTTTTTTAAACTGAAAAAGGCATGCAATCAGAAAGATTTGTAGGCCACTGACCCAGACCATACTTATAATAGATGGGGACCCACAAGCAGAAGGAAAAGAACTTTGAATAAGAGAAAAGTAACTGTCAAAATCTTTTGCTCTTTCCCTATAGAATGGCCATGCCATCAACTTTAGAGCTTCACCTTGGCAACTTTACACAACATAAAGCAATGGGAATCTCAGGAGTTGGGAGAAGTGAGACAGTAAAGAAATTTAAAATAATACAATTTCAAGCTTAGAAGGTTGGATCCAAGCCCCAAGTGACATATCATAGTTTATAAAAGGCCTTTCCCAGCATGCCTTGAAGGCTCTTACCCTCAGTTTAAATATGAAGACTCACAGAAGAAACAGTTTCAGAGAGGTTAAGAGACTTTCCCAAGGTCCCTTGAAGTGACACAGCTGAGATTTGAAACAACTATTCCATCCCCCTGCCCAGTGTTCTTTCTGCCATGCCGAATGGCCTCTTAATCCCATGACCATAACCAGATGAACTCATTTTGGTTGGCTTGTTGTGGTTGGAGGAACCCTTCTAATGGAGAAAATCTAAGACATAGACCAGATATCAGAAATTCATAGTCCTTCCCCTGCCTGAGTGAGAAGTAACTCCTGACTGCATATCTAGCATTTCTTTACATCCTTATCTGCGTTTTACAATGTTTATCTAATACTCCAGTCTTTTAAAAATTAAGAAATAAAATGCACATGTTAGGAAAGGCTGGGTTTCATCTGTGACTACAAGTTATGTGAGGAGTCATATCAGTTTTATAGTTGTGCTGCAGGTTTCTCCCTCTGTATAGGCCACTCATTGTATGGAAGTTAGAAATATGTGTAGATGAAATTCCTGAGTATATGTCATAGAAGTAATTTGGTGTCTATTCTGAGAAGACTTGCATTAATAGAAGTCTTCCAAGAATGTTTAAGGAAATTAATTGCATGGCATCTCTCTTAAGCTATAGTAGAAGTCGATGGGGAAAAAATGTGCATTGCTTTGCAGAAATTTGCTTCACTGTCATCTCTTCAAAAGAGCTTTTATTTTAACCAATGTGGCACATGGCCATTTATTTAATGGCCATCTTTATTTATAGAGGTAGAGGTCCTAGACTATGGTCTGTATTTGGTTTTTTTTCATTGTGCTGTGTGAGGTTCAAGCCCATTAGACAAGATTTAAGAAAACACTCAGGGGGCTAAATATTGGTGCAAGCACTGTGGGGAATGCGAACTTATTACAAGGGCCAGGCCTCTATTTAGGAAGACTACACACACACACACACACACACACACACACACACACACAAAGCAGTGCTTCACAACATGCATTGCATCTGATTGAAAGTCTGAAAGGCAGAGCACAAATCCTCAAAAGGAGATATTGGTATGGACTAGAGTGATTTAACAAACTTTTTTTAAAAATATGACAAGGTTTTTTTTAAGATTTTATTTATTTACTCATGAGACACACACACACACAGAGGGGGGTGGGGCAGAGACACAGGCAGAGGGAGAAGCAGGCTCCATGCAGGAAGCCTGATGGGACTCCAGGATCACACCCTGAGCCAAAGGCAGACACTCAACCGCTGAGCCACCCAGGCATCCCAACAAGACAAATTTCTTTAGGAAGATTAGTTTGGCAAGGGTTGTGCAGGATGGATTGGAGTAGAGAGACATGATAGACAGGTAGAATGCTCCCTATTGTTAGAGGGCAAGTGGCATATCCAAGATCTCCTAGCACAACAGAATGGAAAGTTTACATCAGGGGATCCCTGAGTGGCTCAGCGGTTTGGCCCCTGCCTTCGGCCCAGGGCATGATCCTGGAGTCCTGGGATTGAGTCCCACGTCAGGCTCCCTGCATGGAGCCTGCTTCTCCCTCTGCCTGTGTCTCTGCCTCTCTCTGTGTGTCTTTCATGAATAAATAAAATCTTTTAAAAAAAGAAAGTTTGCATCATTTTCTGCTGCTCAGATCCTATGTTTCTTTAAATTGTTCTCTCCAACCTTGGACACACAAACACATTCACCTAAAACAGTGATTGGATAATGAGGGCTTCATTTTAGATTAACGTATCACCTTTTCATTTTTTTAATGAGCTGAAAGATGGAGCTAGCTTCTTTTTCCTCATATTCCTCTAAATCCTTGAAAATGAGTGTCTCTGTTGCTTAGTCCCTGCTATCAAATGAGGAAAATTCATCCCCAAACCCAGTAGCACTGAGGTGACCCTTGTCTTGATTACAGAGGAGACTGTGTGATGCTTTTCTCCACAGGATGCGAAAAGCTCCTGCAGTCACCGGAGTGCCCAGTGAGAAAGGCCAGCTCAGCAGGTTCTGAAAGAGCTTCTGTTTCCTATTCAACACATTTTGTTACAGGAGTTATGAGTGAAAGGTAGGGCTTGGGAATCATGAAAGAAGGAAGCCATTGTTTCCTTGAAGACAAATTTTGAAGCTTGATTGGTGGAGATATCTATGGTGTACCTCAGAATTGTGTGCTTACCAGCTGTGACCATAGCAGGCTCATTCCATGGACTTAACTGAGCACTTGGCATTGCTAGGACGGCTTTCACACTTTTGAATTCTGTTTTACAAGCTTAGTTTTTGTCTTTAATTTTTGAAAACCTGAAGGGGGGAAATGCTCATTCCTTTGGACCCGGGGAAATTAATGTATATGTTTAGTTACTGTCCATATCAAAGAAACAATGGTCTCTGTCCCTGTGCATGTCTTTGCTAGTTCAAGTAATTGTCGTGACTTGGCATGCCACTGTTTTAGTTGGGCTCCCTCTTGGAGCTGACACCAGTGATGCTGCCCCCTTCATACGTTGCTGGGAGAATGCCAGGAAAGCTATGAGCAAAGGAGGGAGCTTGGGAGAAACATGCTGTGGGGCCCAGTATGGAATGAGAGTTCAGGAGCCAGGTTTCCCAGAGAGAGACAAAAAGAAAGCAAACAAAAGGAAAATACAGGTCTAAACAGGCTCCTCAGGCAGGGCCTTTTTGCTGTAAGAATAGAGCCTTAAACTTCACAAAGCTCAGGGAGGGAAGGGAGCCCGGGGTTAGACATAGCCTTTGCAATTCAGTTGAAAAATTATTAACTGGGCATACCTGGAGAGAAAAGCCACACATGCTCATATAGAGCAACATTTATTTTTCTTTCAAGATTTTATTTTTTCATGATTGACATACAGAGAGGCAGAGACATAGGCAGAGGGAGAAGCAGGCTCCCTGCAGGGAGCCCAGTGTGGGACTTGATCCCAGGATGCAGGTATCACCACCTGAGCCAAAGACAGATGCTCAACTACTGAGCCACCCAAGTGCCCAACATTTATTTTTCTTAAAACCCTTTCAGACACTCCATGAACTCAGAAATGTGCCTGAACCTGTATATCCATGTAGCTATTGATCCCCACAAAGCTGAAGGGTACCCACCCTTTGAAAGAAACAGAGACTCAGAGAGGCTCAGGAGGGCAGAGACACCAGGAGCCCCATGGTGCCCAACATGGGCTAGTTTTTGAGATGTGTGATGGGGAGTTTAGTGACCTCATAAAATCTATTATTGGAAGCATGAGCCCATGGCTCCAGTGACTGACACCAGAGTAAGGCAAACTAACTTCTGAGCTTTACCTTCTGTATCAGATCAAAACCTTACTAGAGTTCTGAGAGCAGGATGGAAGCCTGTCTCCTTCCTCCCTGGTGAAGTGAGGAGCCGGGTTTGAAGGCCTCCAGGGTTCCTTGGAGGAACCGGAGCATGGAGTGTCCCTGAGCCCCTGCCAGGCTCATTTACAGCCTAATGACAAATTGTCCCCATTCTTGCCAGCCCCCACAGGGCGTCTACCAGGCTCCCCAGTTTCCCAGATCCAGCCAAGGGCCTGCACGGGTTCTTCACATGGTCTCCAGAAGTCTCCGCTCCCTGAGAGCCCCGAGCATGGAACCCACTCCCACACCCAGCCAGCCCCCACGGGGCCCCAGAGGTCGGGTCTTTGAGGGAACCTCGGGCTCAGTTGCAAGGCTGCCACCCAAGGGAGGGGGCCCTGCCCAACCCAGCCCAGCAGGAGCCACAGCACCTCCTCTATAGCCCCGGGGGGGGGGGGGAGGTGGCCACCCGGTCAGGAAGCAGCAGAGGGTGACCCTGAACCACCGTGCCTGTGGCCCAAACCAGAGTGGCTCTCGACCCTCTGCAATGGGAGAAATGGAAACCAACAAGCCTGGGAACTTTGGAGCAGTTTTCACGCTGAAGGTCCTCAAGCATCCTTTGGCCCTCACTCACCCCCTTATAAAAAGCATTTACCTCCTGAAAAAAAGGGACGACATTTAGACTCACAGGACATTGGAGCCAGAAGGTACTTTAGGAATCATCTGGTCCCACCACTTCATCTTACACTTAGGAGTCCAGAGTGGGGAAAAATTCTAAAGAGTTTAAAAAAAAAAATAAACTCCTTCCCTTGATTGTGAAGGCCAGGTGTGTGTGTGGTCTGTTTGGGAACAAGAGAGAGAGTCAGATTCAGAGACTTTATGCAAGCCCAAAGCACAGAACTTGTGATCAGAATGCACTTACTTGGCCCAGTGGTCAGATATTCATCATACTTCCCAAAAAACTGCAGGTACTTGGAAGAGGGTGGGGGAAATTTATCATCTTCATAGTACAAATAAGTCTACTGGTTGAGAGCACAGGTTTTGGAGCTAAATAAACCAATCTTTTAAGACCTGGCTCTATCATTTACTAGATGTGTGATCTTTACCCATAGTTCACAACCAAGGGCACTCTAGGGAATATGTGGCCAGGTCTAGAAACATTTTTGATTGCTATAGTTGGTGGTGCTACTGGCATCTAGCGGATAGAGGACAAGCATGCTGTTAAACATCATACAATGCACAGGACCTGTCCCCCACAACATGGAATTATCTGGCCCAACATGTCAAGATGTCAAGGTTGGGAAACCCTACATCAAACAAATGGCTTAACCATTCTGAGCTTCAGTTTCTTCATCTGTGAACTGGAGTAGTAGTAACTATCTCACAGGGTTGTTATGACCACTGCATAGGCTAATTAATACACATAAAACAATTAGTGTAATGCAACACCTAGTAAGTGCTCCATTAATTATTAGCTGTTATAATTGTTACTATTATTAGCTATTACCGTCCTTTAACTTCATGTTTTCCTATAGTTACCATCCCATTTCTCTGCCTCCCTTACAGCATTCCCCCTTGCAATAGCTGTTTGTACTGAAAATCTTCACTTTTCCGTTCTCTTTTAAGTCTATTCTAATCAGGCTTTCATTGCCACCACTCCTTTCTCTTAAAGGTCACCAGTGACATCCACATTGTTAATTCCAATGATCATCTCTCCATCTTCTTACTTGGCCTACCACCAGCATTTGAAATGGCTTTTCATTCTCTCTTGAAAAACTTTCTTTGCTTGACTTCCAGAATACCACTCCTTTGATTCTCCTCCTACCTCAGTGGAGAAAGCTTCTCAGCTTCCTTTGCTCTAAGTGGAGAGAGACTTGGCCTGATTTGTTTTGTTCTGTTGAATGAAGGAGCAAATAATACTTATTGTAAGGATAAAATAATATATGGAAAGAGCTTAGACACTTTAATAATCGGTCATCATCATCACCACTACAGCTGTTATCACTGATGCTATGGTTGTTGTTGTTGTTATTATTATTATTATTATTATTCTCACCTACTGGGCTTTGAGGCCCTTAAGCAGAGGATCAATGTTCAGTTTGTTTTTTATCTGTTTGCATTGAACTTTATTCAGTGGAAGAGTATATATTCAAGCCTGGATATATATTCAGAAAACATTTACCAGGGACAGTAATTGCTGATGAGGGCATGAAACCGGAGCAGGACCTTAAAGGAGAAACAGATTTGTAAGAGCTTGACCCGGGTGGTGGTACAAGCCTAGAGGCTCATGGGAATCCTGAGCATCCAGAAGGGAGTCACATCCTAGCCACTTTTACTCTCCTATTCATAAATGATGGGACCATAAAACGTAGGGAGTAGCAGTTCTCACCCATTAATCATCCCAAATCCTCCTCTCCCAGGTATGGAGGAGAAGTGGGACTGTGGCCAAATGTTAGCATGATAAGAGCTTATCTGTTGGGTTTGACAGAGTAAGCAACATAAATCCACTTTACTCATGGGACTGGTTAAACTTCATTTTTAGTCATCTTGAACTTTGAACAATTTTGTACACTAATCAACTCCTACCACTATCTTTAAGAACTAGCAAGTGGCATTTATATTAGATTGAGAATTTGGTCCCTTAGGGATAGATAGCCATTAGAAAAAGCACAGAACCCAAATCTTATTAGGAAACTTGTGAACATTCAAAACATCCATTAGATATTGCTGATCATTTTAATAACATAATTTGGCAGCATTTGTTTCTTTTTAAAAAAAAACTTTTTTTTATTCATGAGAAACAGAGAGAAGCAGAGACATAGGCAGAAGGAGAAGCAGGCTCCATGCAGGGAGCCTGATGTGAGACTCGATTCCGGGACTCCAGGATCGTGCCCTGGGTTGAAGGCAGGTGTTCAACCACTGAGCCACCCAGGCATCCCAATTTGGCAGCATTTGGAGTGAAAAAGAGGTAATAATTAAATAGGCTATTTGTATCAAGTTTCTTTTTTCCATTGAAAAGAGAATGTCTAGTTTTTATAATACTCATGCCATTGACTACTGCCAACCATGGCATTAAATGATAGCTTGCCTTTTCTTTTCTCTTTTACCACCTACTTCAAGCAAAATGTCCACAGCTTAGAACCTAAGAAATGCTATTAAATAACACCCATCGTTTTCCAGTCCCTGATCACGCAGAACCTACACTATTGCTTACTTGCATTATAGCTCATATGTTGTAACCAACCTCCTTTGCACATGGGTAAGCCTATCTAGCTTACATAAAACTCCAAAGACTTTTTGTAACTTACAGCACCCAAATCATTAACTTGAAAGGGAATTATGTTAATACAACTTTATTTTCAAATCAGCATTCATTTTCTTTGAGTTTGAACTTGCCATCAACTCAAAGTTCTTCCAAAAATTAAATTAGTTTCTACATTTAAATTTTTTTTTCTTGCTAACAGTCTTATTTTTAAGCCTTTCAGTAGGTGCTTAATAAATACACAATTCACATAAAGGTCACCATGATTTTCCAACTGGCTGGGCTGTTGGTGGCTTTTGGCGGTTCTATTATTATTTGTCAAAGATCCTCTAATATCCATATGGGTCCACAGATAGCCAAGGCTCCTGAAAAAAGTGTTGATAGAGCCCAAGGGGGAAGTTGTAATTCATTCTGTAAAGTTGATCCAGCTGCTCGAGTCTCTTAGGCCTCCTATAGATGCCAAATGAGCTTCTAGCCTTATAATCCCATCTGCGATCTAAATGTATCCAGAAACTACCCACCCATCTCCTCCTCTTGACTAATGTGTTCATAGAGATGCATTCTTCCTGCTAAGATATAGGGGTTGTCTTCAGAGCTATTAGAGATAGTGGTTGTCATATTTTTTTGCTATCATCATCATCATCATCATAAAAGTGATAAGGATAGTACATAATTAGGAGATAATAGTTTTTACCATTTATAGAGTATTTACTCAGTACCAGGCTTTGTCCTAGGTATCTTATATATGTGGTATCATTTAACATTTTTAATGATATATAAATGCCATACCACAAAGTTCACCATTTTACAGATGAGGAAACAAAGATTTAGAGAGGTTAAGTGATTTGCCAAATTTTCCACACCATGAAAGTAAGTGGTAGAGCTGAGAGTCAGAGGCACATCTCAGTGGTCCCCAAACCCATGCATCCCTTTCTACCACCCTGATGGTTCTTTATGTGTGCCAGGATCTACTAACATTTTTACTTGTAGGAAAACCAAAGGAAAAACTGTAACTTTCTTATTGTCTCTTCTACCTCCTGCTCCTTTGTCCCTCAAGGGATTGATGGCTTTGGTCCCTAGCAAACCACCAGCTTCCTGCCCACACCTCCTCCATACACACACTAATATACCACAGGCAGTTCCCCTGTCAAAATCTGCTCTCAGCTACTGAATTAATTTGCACTGAAGGTCTAAAAGACTTTTAATTCCTTAATTTGTTATACCATCTTAGGACTACTTTTGTTTAAAAATAAGCCATTACTTAGCATAGCTATATGAAAAAAAACTTTGGCAGTAAGCTTGGATTTTAAGTTCTCATCTGGTTTCCCCATGCTACATGTGTTACTCTGGGCAGCAAACCTCTATAAATCTCAGTTTTCTCAGCTGTAAAATGGAAATTATAGTAGTCCATACATCATAGGACACTCATGAGGCTAAACTGTACATACTAATACATGTTCAATAAATGGCAATAGTTATTTTGGTGGCATCAGTGAATGAGTAGAATGGGGAATTGTAGAGAACTCATCAAGCCATATGGCCTAGAATCTCCCTAGGCTGCCTGCCCATCAGGAAAACTTTAGTAAAAATTATTTGTACGTGAAGAAGTGAATGATGGTATGCCAAGTAGTATACCAATCCCGTTCAATAGCTCTTGCAAATTCTTGCCAGTTCAATCAACTAAAAGCATAAAGATCACTTTTGGCATTAGATCTCTGACTGCTTTCCTTATAGGAATCACAGAATTTCCCTCTGAGAAACTACAGTGATTCCCTGTAGTCATTGAAAAGCAAAACTTCACTTGCCCTGTAGGATATTGAGCATATCTAGGAGTTGCCCAGTATCAGGTTGGGTCTGACCTTCCTGAGATCAAGTAGCCCTGCCAGACCTGTGTGATGGGAGAAAGGCAAAAGGCCCAAATAGAGTTAGTAGATTGAGATGAGAGTTTGAAAAATAGACTTCAAGCCAGGTTATCAGTTTAGGGATTAAGTTGCTTCCAACATCCTATCCAAACATGATCAGGGTGAGCAATCAGCAGAGTTCCAAATAGCAGGATGCCTCTACAAAATCTAAGAGCAAATACCAGAGCCCTGAACTTGACTAACAATAACAGCAATAATAGTTGCCATGAATTACTTACCATATACCAGACACTTTGCTGAGGGCTTTACTCTGCATTAATTATCACACTTAATTCCTATCATCTTATAAAGGTAGGTAGTATCATCCACCCCATTTTAAAAATTCAGAAAACCAAGGATTGCAGAGCTGGAGAGTGGTGAGGCTAGGATTAGATGTCAGATCCATCTGGTTCCAACATACATGCCCTCAACCATTATACTATACTAATGCCTCCTACAGCGCTAGAGTGCTGCTGGTAACCATAGGCCACACACTTGGGAAACAGACACAAGAATAAAATGATCCCAGCAATAAAACCGATTTGCTGCTTAGCCAGAAAATTCTTGAAGTGAGTTTTATGGTATTTTTCTACTGTGTGATGTCAAGAGTTGGCCAAGAGTCCGAAGTGTGGCTGAGACCATCAGGGAGGGGCTGAGAGAGATTCTGGGTTGGATTGAGGCAGGTTAATGCAGGCATTTGGAGGGGTGGGTATTTCTCTTGCTGCCACACACAAGTTCACTTTATCCTATAGATGGGCCCTGGAAATTTTATCTTGAGTGCCTCATATGTTCTCATTTTCAGTGGTCCCAAATAGAATAATAGCTCCTATCACTCTACCTTTACATTTATTATCTGCTTCCCTGGATCTATAAAGAAAATGCAACAAACAAGAGGAGATGGCTTTCTTCCTTAAAGAGCTCTGTAAACTTCGGGTAAATGAAACGACAGCTCTTCTAAGAGGTGGCCCCAATTTGCAAGTATGGAGTCTGGATGCAACAGAAATAGCCTCAGCAGGAAATAGCTGAAGAGTGTGACAGCGTTAAGTAGGTGGCTTCTGTTGGAAACCACTCTGGTCTTTTTGGAGGATGGAGATAACACTTTGAGCTACCTCTGAATGTTTTCTTCCCTCTAGTGGTCAGTGGGAGGAGAAAAGAATGATGGTATATGCAGTCCCTACTGTTTACTGTAAATGCAATCCTCGAAGTAACATCCAAAGAAGACTGCTTCCATAGGAACAATATTATAATTGGAGCTATATATCAGACCAAGGACACTGTATTGAATAAATTAAAAAATATGACCAACAATTTGTCATATTAGCAAAGATACAATTACAGTAGGACTGCAATAATTCTAAAGAATCAAATTAAGGCAGATGTGTTATAAGGGGCATAAATATACTGTACATAACAATTATAAAAGGGGCCTCTGCTGTATCATCTTTTTCACCTAAATATAAAATGCCACCTAAAATAAACAAGACAATACACATTGACTAAACATTTTATATAGTTTTTTTCCCCACCTTCTTAGATTTTAACTTTAAAGTGCTTTCCAAAGTAAGTTCTCCCCACAGAGCCATGTAGAAAATGAAGCTCCACAATCACTTAGATATTGTTCAAACCATTTCAAAATGTATCTCTAAAATTAATACTGGCAATTTCCCTTCCCAATTGAATTTTCTCTGCATTTTGGCAATATGTATCAATAATCTTAAAATTTTTCACAGCAATTGACCCAGTAATTCCACTCTTATAAAGTTAATTGAAGGAAATAATCAAAGCAGTACAGAAAGATTTATGAATGAAGATATTCATCACAGATGAATAAACAGGTGGGGGAAAAAAACTAAATGTCATACAATAGGGGAGTGGTTAACTAACAAAATAAGGTATATCCCTTGCAGTAGAATATCATACACTCATTAATATGATGCTTCCTTGAAGAATGACTTGGAAAAATGCTTATGATAGAATGTTAGGTGAGAATTATGGGAAACAAGTATTTGTACAGTGTGATCACGAGTTTGTAATAATTATAATCCATACTCGACTTTTTAAAAAGACTAAAAGAATGTGAAAATTATAGGGGAAATGTTCAACAGGCAGTGGAGGGGAGCCCTCAAAAAAGACCAAGAAAGTATACAGAAATAAAGTGTTTTTTTTTTAATTAATTTTTATTGGTGTTCAATTTACCAACATACAGAAAAAGCTCATCCCGTCAAATGTCCACCTCAGTGCCCGTCACCCATTCCCCTCCAACACCCGCCCTCCTCCCCTTCCACCACCCCTAGTTCGTTTCCCCGAGTTAGGAGTCTTTATGTTCTGTCTCCCTTCCTGATATTTCCCAACAAGAAATAAAGTGTTAATGGGAGCTGAAGGAATGAGGTGGCAGCTGAGTAGTGTTTCTTGGCAAGAGGTCTGGGTCTGTTCTGTGAATGAGAGGGAAGACTCAAGTAGGGGGACCAATCATTCTGGATTACCCAGGACTAAGGAGTTTTCTAAGACATGGAAATTGGTCATCCCAGACTCCAGAAAACAGGCTGGAAGATGGGTAGTGTCATGACGAAAGTCACGCAGGTAGCAGAGCACCAGACTGGGAGTTCAAAGGGCTTAATTTTACTCCCTGCTCTGTTGCCTATTAGCAAGAAACTTACATTGAGGCTTAGCTAAAGCTATAAACACTTACCTTGCTTCTTCACCATGTTGTTATACAGACTAAATTCAATTATTCACAAATACAAGAGATTATTAGTAACAGCAAACATGTACTAGGTACATACTTACATTGCTTTGGGCACAGTTCTAAGATCAGGATAGAATTGATGATTCCCAATTTGTAGAATCATGGTGGAGTAAATCTAAATGAGATTATATGTCTAAATACATGAGCATAATGTCTGTCTTCTAGTAAATAGTTATTAAACATTAGTTTTGATGGTTATATGTGATTGACTATATGGCTTGGTTTGAAAATACAGATTATGGGACTCCCATACCACCTAATAGCAACTCTGTGAGATAGGAAATGCTCCCATTTTATAGATGACAAAATTTTGGCTTGGGGAGATTAATAACCTTACCTAAATTTATAAAGCCAGTTAACAGGGCCTTTTGTCTCATGGTCCAGCATTCTTTTCCACTTCACTAAATTGCCAACCAGTAAAAAGCCATTTTGAATGATGGCATAGCCAACATTCTTTCCTTTTTACTATAGCCTACCTTCTTTCTATCTACATCTTCAGTTTAGTCAAAGCTTACTCTTGGACTACATAGAGGCCACCGTTCTATGGGATATTTTGTTATCAATCCTCAGAGAACTTCAGAATCCTTTAGAAAGGCTGTAAAACAATTATAAGGTCTGCAGGACACTTCTCACAGAGTAAGGATTAATGTCTGTAGTGTCCTGGTGAATGCTTAACTACTGGCTCTGGAAGAGGAGGCAGAGGGCATGTGCAAATATCCATGTGGTAAATATTTCCACCATGGCTGATCTCAAGCTGCCAATGTGATTGTCTTCTGTGAACCAGCACTAACCAGTTTAAACCAGTGCCGGCTAATTTCAGCACACCATTAGAAGCAGAATACTAGCTTTGAGTCTGCTGCTTTCCCGAGTTTACATAAATTCAGTGAGAATTAAAGCATGGGCATTATACAAGGAGCTTGGTTTTCATATGTGAAAAAGGGAGGTGAAGAGAGTACAAGATGATGGTTAGGATACTCTAGACAATGGGACAATTTAAGGGAAGGCCCAGAAGAACAGAGAAGCTTCTGGTTACTGACCAGGTCTGGGGACAAGTCCAAGTCTGGCCTGTCATGAAACCTCTCAGCAAAGCCAAAGCAAACACCTATAATAGGGATTAGAGAAACTTGTTTCCATCTCTTTACTTGTCATGAGCTTTTTAATTTCCCACCAACTTTCTATTTTGAACATTTTCAAATCTTCAGAAAAGTTACAATATAACAATGAACCCCTGTGTATATACCCTTCACCTAGATTTACCAATTCTTCATATTTTTTCCACATCTGCTTTTTCACTGTTTATTTTTATGAACCATTTGAGAATGAATTGCAGAAGTCTTGACTTTTCACCCCAAAATACTTGAGTAAGAATCTCCTAAGAGCAAGGGCACTATAGCTCCATATAGCCCAGTATAGTTATCACACTCCGGAAGTATAATACTGATGCAATATAGTTATAACATCTGTATTCAAACTTCCCCAACTGTCTCAATAATTTCCTTATAGCTTTTTATTTTTGATATAGAATCTAATAAGACACTATGAATTACTTTTAGTTGCCAGTTTCTTTGGCCTCCTTTAATCTAGAACCCCAGACTCCCTCTTTTTCTTTTGTTTTTAATGACGTCAACATTTTTGAAGAGTCCAGGCCAGTTGCTTTGCAGAATGTCTCTTAGTTGTATTTGTCTGATTATTTCTCTTGAATACATTGAGGTTAAACCTTTTGTTTTCTATGATATTATATCCTCCTCAGTGCCTCACAACCAGAGAAACAGGATGTCATTTTCCCCATTATTGGTAATGGTGAGCTTAATCATTTGGTTAGGCTGGTGTCCAACATATTTCTCCACTGCAATAGTAGTAAAGCTTGGACTTTGTGTGAATATCCTGTTCCAGGAGAAGCTTCTTTATGCTGAAAGTACGAATTACTTTATAACTGGAAGTATAAAGTACATGGCTCATTGCAGAACCATGGGTTGAAAAGGCATTTTCCCTAATTATAAGAAAAAATAGAAGATGAGATTTATTTAAAAAAAAAACTGGCACTAAGCCTCTTAGCCAAATTCATGAGCTGTTCTCATGACAAGAGATCTTATCTAAATAAGGGGTTTCTTATCTAAATTGTGAACTGCTGGTGGAGGCTTATGCCCGGTCTGTACATATATCCCTAGAATTTAGCCTAGTGCCTAGGCTATAGTAGATGTTCAGGAAACTTTTATTGAATAAATTCCTCTCCAATTGTACTGTCTCCATGACTGAGAAATTAATCACACTAAGCAAAAAAATGTATTTTGTCAACTTGCACCAGCTGGAATTGATTTGGCTGCTTAAGCACCACTCTTCTCATGGGAAATGACAGAGATTTCAGTTTTCATCCAGGTATTTGACCTTACTTAGGCATTATTCAAGTCTCTGGTTATTCTAAAAATCTTAGCTTCTCTATATTAAAGTCAGATACTGTTCTAAATAAATCTAGGATCAGCCCTGTATTTGTTAGGATTAGACTTGGCTGCAAATGACAGAAAACCAAAAATAACAGTGGGTTAAACAATACAGCCACTTATTTCTTTCTGATGTAAAAGTCCCTGGTTCTGGCCAAGATGGAGTAACAAGGACCAGATTTACCCTCCTGCCTGAAACAAGTGGAAAACCAGACAAAATGAAAACAATAGTCTTCAGACATTGGACACCAGGCAACAAAGAGCAGTGATCTCTGAGAGACAGGAAACAAACAAAGTGAGCCCTATGATTGCCCCAGCTTACTGCCTGAAGAGAGTTTCCAGGCAGTGAGGCAGGAAGAGGGAACCAAGGCAGGGCCACGTGGATGAAGAGACAGAGCCAAGAATCAGAAAAACCAAGGCAGCTAGAATTTTACAGGACAGAGTACTGGAGAAGAGAGAGCTGTATAGAAAGAATTTGGACATCTGAGAAGAGTTTCCCCTTAAATCTTTGGCTACATACTGATCAATGCACACATGTAAGACCAGGAAAAGAACCACCTAAAAGGAGCAGAAAGAATAATCCTCAGATCACCAGAATCAGGAATAGTGCTTGTCCCCACCAGCCAGAATGGAAAATCTCATAATTCATAGAACATCAGAGAACTCAAAATGATCTTGCCTCAGTCATGGTGCCAAATTAGCCCTAGACTCAAGGCTGCCCTAGACCCGCTTATGAAGTTTAAAAACAAGCCTTGAAAGGATCAAACTGTTTCCAAGTTACTTAACTGTGTTCCAGAACAAAGCTCAAGACTATTTATAGAAATATAAAGTATCCAACATCCAACAAGATAAAATTTACATGACAGCCAATGGAAAACTACCAGGCATTCAAAATAAAAGGGAAAATACAACCCATAGTAAGGAGACAAATCAATCAAAACTGACCCAGAAATAACACAGATGATAGGAATTAATAGGCGAAGACTTTAACAGTTATTATAACTCTTCTCCATATGTTCAAGGAAACAGGAAAGTTTGAGCTTGTTAAGTTAAAAAAAAAAAAGGAAGATATTTAAAAGACCCAAATAAATATTACTCAGCCATTAGAAACGACAAATACCCACCATTTGCTTCAACGTGGATGGAACTGGTGGGTATTATGCTGAGTGAAGTAAGTCAATCGGAGAAGGACAAACAGTGTATGTTCTCATTCATTTGGGGAATATAAATAATAGTGAAAGGGAATATAAAGGAAGGGAGAAGAAATGTTGGGAAATATCAGGAAGGGAGACAGAACATAAAGACTCCTAACTCTGGGAAACGAACTAGGGGTGGTGGAAGGGGAGGAGGGCGGGTGTTGGAGGGGAATGGGTGACGGGCACTGAGGCAGACACTTGACGGGATGAGCACTGGGTGTTTTTCTGTATGTTGGTAAATTGAACACCAATAAAAATTAATTAAAAAAAAACAAATAAAACTTCTAGAGTCGAAAAACATAATGAAAAACATAATGTCTGAGATGATATAAAATCTATATAGGTATCGAGGGCTTGTATGGCAGCTCCATGATCACCAGAGACTCTGGCTCCTGTCTCATTGCTCCACCATTCTCAATATATAGTTTCCATTTTATGATCCAAAATGGCTGCTCTAGGGACACCTGGGTGGCTCAGTGATTGAGCATCTGCCTTTGGCTCAGGGCATGATCTCCAGTCCCGGGATCGAGTCCTATGTCAGGCTCCCTGCAAGAAGCCTGCTTGTCCCTCTATGTCTCTGCCTCTCTCTGTGTGTCTCTCATGAATAAATAAATAAAATCTTTTTTAAAAAATGGCTGCACTACCTCTAACCATCACAATCTGCATTCCAACCAGCAGGATGGGAGACTAGTTGGAATAGGGCATGCATCCCCACCCATTTAAAGACACTTAGAAATCACATGATTTCATTTTCCTTTACATCCCATTGACCAGAACTTAGTCCCAGGGTCATACTCATCTGAAAGTGAGATCAAGAATTGTAATCTTTATCCTGGGTGGTTTTGTGCCCAACTGCACTGTCAGAGTTCTACCACTTAGTGAAGAATGGGAAAACCAAAATAGGAGAATAGCTAACCATCACTTTTCAAGCTGAGAGCCTTATCAGGGCAAGAGAGGTCCAGATGCAGTTTGAATAAACTCAGGACTCCTGGCTTAAAAATAATCTGAATGAGACTGCACCTAAGTGTTTTTAATACTCAAAAATTTTAAATCTGATTAATTTGTTGTGGAATTGTTTGGCTTCCAGCTCTGTACCTCCATATACTTTTGTACTTATCTCAAACAAACTGCCAGAGTTGCTCCATTTCCCCAATCAGTGACACCAATCTAGAGGTGGAGTTTAACATTTTGTTTGACTTATGCTTATGTTTATCCTGGCCAAGAAACCAGGGTCATTCAGTCTGTTTTTGCCCTAGTCCTAAAACAGTTCAGTTTCTTTCTTTCCTAGTAAAGTCACTAACACCTGCAGCTGAAACCAACTTTCACAGGGGCATCCATCCATATTGCATGTCCTTGAACCCCAGTGCCTTCTTCCTAATGGAGAAAAATTTGGTACATGATACAAATCTTTTCTATGAACCATATAACTCTACCCAGACTTTCTTTTGGTTGGCCATATAACTATTCCTAAATCTCAAATAGCTTGGTCATTACAAGTCATTTATCATTTTGAACAGCCTTTCACTATTTCTGGGGGTATTATTACTCTCATAATGCCAAAATGGGTACCATTCTTTTTAAGAGATGGTAGGTAGGCATGCAATTGATCTGTTTTTGTTAGGAAAGAAAGCCTTGCTGGAAAATGGCAGTTCTTCCAAGGTGCCATACAAACCAAGTATATGACCAGCTCACTGAGTGAGCTGCATTTTGCACCAGCTCTGTGTGCTCTGTTGAGCAGTCAAATCAGAAAACCTGCAGGAAGTTAGGCCTGGGCACTTTCCAGTTGCTAATGGTTTTGATTGCATTAACAACCTTCTGCTCACACATTGCAGTGTGACATATTTTACTTTCTCCCCATATAAGCTCTTTTCTCCTGTAATCACACTGCTTTTCTATTATTAGCATCACTACAGCCATTATTCTTTACACTAAATAATAGTGATTTTGAGGTAGAATATTGATAGAAGTTTCATATAGCAAACTAAAAACCCGAGAGAAATGGTTCGGTGGAAGAGGTTGGGATGGAACTTCCAGTGCTGACATGCACCCCAGACTGTGACCTCAGGGGAAGACTCTTTTCCCCTGGGCTCTCCTATTGTGAACCTGTACCCTGAGATCACAATGGAGTAGATTCAGTAAACACATTCACTGACGTTCTGTGCCCTATCCAATTTGATTTCTGATTTAGCATCCAGTAGACCCAGAATATACGATCCAGGCCACTTGGGAAAAGAGCAGATGGTTTTTGACTTGACAAAAATGCTATTTGCCAAGTATGGTTTTGTTTAGAGTAAGACCTTGCTGTTTGGATAAAATGAATAATGAGGGTGGAGAATTGACATAAAGGAAAATAACTCATGGGATCGAGTGGGGGTTTTCACCCAATAAAAAATGGATACAAAGAGGTTAAGTTGTTTTCCAGGTGAAGGTGAGAAATAAACCTTTGTTAGGCATGGAAGCATGATTGAAGCTAGATGCTTTATGAGCTCTGAAAAGTGGAACTTTGTTCCATTTATCTAACTAACCCCTCATTGACCAAGATTGTCAAAAGATTGGGGTGAATGCTTGAACTGTCAATGACTATTAACACTGTAAATTGCAAACACTTGCTAGTTGAGCATCTGTCTTACTGACCCCTCTTTTTTATTGATTTGGAAAACATAACATCCTTTGGACTGGTTGGCTCCAGATCTGTGAAGTGTTTGAATCCAAATACTGAATTTCCCCAAATGAGACCAATCAGAGTTGTGTGTGTGTGTGTGTGTGTGTGTGTGTGTGTGTGTGTACACTGTGGTCTTTAAGAAAAAAAAAACTTGTTGAGTTTCACCCAATAATACAAAAGGACAATTCAGCTGTAGGTCTTTGTATCTTTCTTTTCAGTGGATCAAACCTCAAGCACAAGAGCTGTCTGTCCTCTATTAGGCAGAACTGTAGTATAATGTTAACAATCAATAAATAGGACACTAAACCTATCAAAGGTGTTATAATTCTTTCTGCCTCTGTATTTGGGATTTCTTCATCTGGCTCCCATTTCTCAAGTGTGGCCCCTCTTCAGATGTTGTCTTGTATCTCTGGAACATCTTTTCAAACAGCAAATTAATATCTAACAATCTTCCTTCCCCCAGTACCCTCTATTAAAATGGCCCTACCTTCCTCCCAGGCCATCTTTTTTCTTGAGAGCCCATGTCTAATACATTCTTGTCACTTTGTATTCCATTGTCATGGTAGACTTTAAAGGGTTTTTTTTTAAGTGTCTCCCACTATTCCCTGTAATCAGGGATATCAGATCCCAAAATAGCTTTAAGTACTGAAGAGAATAGAATGATAGTCTTTGAGACTGGCTTCCCTCTGAAAATTTTAAAGGACCACCCTATGGCCAAAAGAGGATATTCATCTTTAGGTAGAGACAACCCAGGGCAAACATTCTCTTTGAACCAACAGGTCCTCAGCAAGTATTTACTGAACACCCGTTAAACATACAGTATTGAGCTAGGTACTGGAGTAGAAATATAAGACAGTCATGGGATGGATGGTCCTCATCTTGGATGATATTCTATTTTCAGCTCAGGGAAGGGGAAAATACACTGCAAAATCTAAAAGTAAAAGTAGACTGTCCAGCTTATGAACCATCAAATGTCAGACCTTTAGTTTTCACCTGGTACAACAGTGTTTCAAACCATGGACCCTCAAGCCCTAAGATTCAGCGGAGTGCTTTCAACCTTTTCTCTGCCCTTCTTTCCTCCACCCCCTTTCAACCAGTCACACTGCTTTGAATTTCTATAAGATTTTGGATAACAAAGGATTCATAGCTTTTGAAATTTTTCAAACCATAAATCTAGTCCAACCCTGTCATGTTACAGATGAGGAAATAGAGCCCAGAAAGGGAAAATAATTTGGTTGAGGGTCCATAGCCTGTTAGAAGCTGAAACCCTCAGTTTTCAGATTCCAGTGATCCACTTCTCTGTGCCATCTATCACCCTAGCAACAGATACTTCTAAATATCAGAGTGGCCTTCTATCTCAGGAAGAGCCACTTGACACAGGAATTGGAAGAAGTTGCTTTGGGGTATTCTGAGCCAAGTGCTTAGATCCTGAGTTACTCCAGGAGGACAGAAAAAAGGAGAGATCAGTGAAGGATATTATTCAGGCTCCCATTTTTGTTATACCCAAATGGCTTCTTATCCTTTGCAAGGGACTAGAAGGATCCATTCAGGTCATGGATGCAAAGTGTCTGACACATGGTAGGTACTAAACAAATGGTAAATCTTGATGATATAGCTATTTCTTTGTAACATAAAGTGGTATCTTTCATTGATGTGTCTCTCAATTATTATATAGGCAAAATAAGGATTTGTGAATCAGAATCCAGGTCCACAGTAAGTTAACCTGGTATACCAGATGAGTGCCAATTTTATACATAATTTGGTGGAGTCAAGGCACAGGCTTCACTTCCCAGGGAGCCTAGCAGATCTTGGCAATCCTAGTGTACCTCACTGTGCCAGTTCAGACAGCTAAACAGATGATGTGGCACTCAGTTTCTTTTAAGCACAGGTCTGAAAAATACTATTCTTTGCTTTGCCTCTTATAATCTGGCATAAATGGAGGAGAAAATTGTTGGGACCGTTGTTTCTCTTGGATGAATTCAATTTCCAAAAAAAAAAAAAATCACAAATGAAATCTCCTCAGTTGGAATTAACATACTCATACATCACTGCAAAACAGGAAGAATTCTGTTTTGGAGAAATGGCCTGGGAGGCATCATTGATGACATTACCTGGTTTCATGGAGCATTTGCTTCCTATTTAATGTCTGTGACTTTGGTTGGAGAATTTTCCAAAGCAAAGGTTATGCTTTGGGCTTGAACTTCAAATCTCTATTCATTTGCACACCCGTTGCAGTCTCAGTCCTACACAGTTGACTTTATTCTGAAGGCATAGTGGTTTCCTGTGGGTTTCTGACTTAGATATTTCAATTCCAGTGTACCCATTCTGTTAGTTCCCCTTGGATTATGAATTAGAGCCTCTCCTCTCAATTACTTTATCTTGTCTACAATGGTCCTGACTTATTAAAAGTTAAGCAATTTACCTCAGATTGCTTAGCAAGAAAGTAAGAAAAGCCAGGAGTAGAACCTAGGCAATATAACCTTAGAGTTTCAGACCTTCACACATATTCTCTGTTGCTCAGAGATTCCAAAAGCAAGAGGAAACACTCATGACCAGTGGGATCAAGAGTTAGTTTGCAGAGAAGATAGTAGTTGGCCTTGAGGTTAGATAGAATTTTGACAGAAATAAAGCCGTGGAGTAATTGGAGTGTGCCATACAGGTAGAAAAGCATAGGGTAAAATGTAAGCCAGGATACTTAGTTTGGCTTAAATATGGGATCATTTGAAGGGAGTATTGGAAAGTGACTCCTTGAACAGAGTTGGGATTAGATTATGGAGAACCTGTTTGGACAGAATTGATTTATACTTAGTTTAGTAAGCAAATAAAAGTTCTTCCTTCTTCCCTTTTTCCCTTCCTATTTTCCTTCCTTGACTCCTAAATAATATGTGTACTTTACAGAATAAAAGTTAACTTAAAATAAGAATACCACCAGAAAGTCCCTCAACAGAGATGATTCACATGAACATCTTCCAGACTTTTCTCCCATGCAAATATATACATATAAGTAATTCTATAACTTGGAAGGCATAATCCTAAGATTCCTGCCACTTGCCTATATGCCCTGTATAATCTCTTCCCCTAGAGAGTGGGCAGAGATGTGAATATGATGTGATGTCACTCCCTTAAGTTATGTTATATGGCAAGGGTGATGAGATAGTCACGCCTGTATCTACATTCCTTATATAAGAATTTTCATCTGGCTTTAAAAAAGAATTTTCATGTTGTGAGAGAGCCATTTGGCTAGGATGTGAGAGCAGCCTAAGGATGTGAGGGGCTGAGAGTGACTTCCAACAATCAGCCAGCAAGATATCAGTGACCTCAGTCCTAAAACCACAAGGAACTTAATTCTGCCAATAAGCTGTGAGCTTGGGTCCACAGCCCTGGCTTGATACTGTGATTTCAACTTGATGAGTGTCCTAACTATATTTTCTTAATTTCTGCATTCTTGATGCTCTGGCATCTGCAGTCTACTATCTGGAAAGAGGCTGCCCCCTCAGGTCTAGCCAATTTTTAGAGATAGCAAATGACTTTCCCAGGAGGGTACTTTTCATATGAAAACCAGACAATCCAGACCCTGTATCTGAACCAGATTGCTTCTCTATCTGGCTTTTACACTCTAGGAGGCAATATTCCTCTGCCCTAACCATCTCGGAGCCAGGTACCAGCCTCCTATATCCCAGAGCCCTCCTAAATTATTCAAACTAGCAATCTTAAACCTGATTACCCTGCCTTGTATTTTCCATGGAAACTGCAGTAAAGGCTCTTGCCCTGTTGTCCCCTTACTCCTTCTCCCTCCTGATCAACCCTGGTGCTTCGCCTTATGGCCCTGTGTAGCATACTGTGCCCTCCTCTTGGGACCTGCAGTTACAAACTATCTTTTCAATGGCTGTCATTCTCTAATATGTTAGCTCCATCATACCTGATTGGTAATAAAACCTACTTTTTAAAAAAGATTTTATTTATTTATTCATGAGAGATACAGAGAGAGAGAGAGAGAGAGAGAGATATGGGGGGGGGGCAGAGACACAGGCATAGGGAGAAACAGGCTCCATGCAGGGAGCCCAATGCAGGACTCAATCCCGGGTCTCCAGGATCACGCCCTGGGCTGAAGGTGGCACTAAACTGCTGAGCCACCTGGGCTGCCCCAAAGCCACATTTTAAAACAGTGAGAGACCCTTAGCAGATGACCCAGTGAGACCATGCCCAGACTCCTGGCTCATCGAACATGTGACTTAATGAATTTGTGTTGTTTTACGCTGTTAAGTTTAAACTGCTAAATTTGTGGAAATTTGTTATGCAGCAATAGAAAACTAGTGCACATGTAAAAATGATATTTTAACATCCTATAGGTAAAAAAACGAGAATACAGAAATGAAAAAAACCTATACTAGACAAGAATACAGAATGTTTAAATATCATTCCTATATATGTATATGTAAATATATATATATTATATATCTGCCATTAAAAGTTTGTAAGAGAATGAAACACTTGGAGCTAAGATAAACAGCAGAGAAATGTGGGACAGTTGAGAGAAGCAAAGGGTGGAGAGAACCTGTCAGATTATAGTGGTCATCTGGATTGGTGGTTCTCAACCTTGGTCTCCCCTAGAGTCATTTTAAAAATATTGATACCTAAAAATAATAATAAAATAAAATACTGATACCTGGGACACCACCCCCAGAGATTTTGATTTGATGGTCTGGGATACAACCTGGGTATCCAGTGTTTTAAAAGCTACCCCAGGCAATTCTAGTACATAATGAAAGTAGGGAACGACCAACAGATCGGGTAGAGAGTGCCATCTTGAATTTAAATGGTCCTCCTGAAATAGAAAAGGAAGGATGGATAAAAAAAGGCATTGCTGGGCAGCCCCGGTGGCTCAGCGGTTTAGCGCCGCCTTCAGCTCAGGGCCTGATCCTGGAGACCTGGGATCAAGTCCCATGTCAGGCTCCCTGCATGGAACCTGCTTCTCCCTCTGCCCCTCTCTCTCTCTCTCTCTCTCTCTCTCTCTCTCTCTGTCTCTCATGAGTAAATAAATAAAATTTTTAAAAAAGGCATTGCTGAAGAAGCCACCAATAACCCAGCAGCAAGAACACTGGAAATCCTCCTACTCATCTTGCTTTTGTTGTTGTTTGATATGTTTCTTTTATTTATTTTTTTGATATGTTTCTTTTAAATTAGATTTCCATTCATCTCATTAGTGATATTAAGAGAATTTTCATGGGGAGATAGACACTTGAGGCTGGCTCTGCATACATGGAGTGGTAGGACCATTGGGGAGGTTTCAAGGAGCATCCCAGGCAATGGAAATGGTTTGAGCAAAGTCTCAAAGGTAGGAACTAGTTTTCCAGATACCAGCCTGAAGTTGGTGGTTGAGAGTAAAGTTTGAGTGGGATACCAAAAGAACTAAGAGTCATTCTTGCTCTTGAAAAGGGGAATGGACTGATTTTTCAAAATGGTAGGTGAGGAAGATGAAGGTGTGGAACATGAAGAAAATTTAGAGGAAACCTAGAAACCAGGGAACTTACAGGCTCTTAGAATAACGAAATCATTAGAGAACAAACCTTATTTTAAGGCAAAGCAATGGAAGAAGAGAGGAAGAGAATAAATCAGGAGATGCACCTGAAGAAAAGACAAATTGAAGGCCCTACTAGTTGTGGGAGTAAAGGGCAAGAAAGAGTTGCAAGCTTTTGGCCTCGGTAGGCTGGTAGGAATGCATATTATCAAAAGGTCTCTAGTTTGGCATTGTGGTTAAAGAAAGGGTAAATGGCTTAATTAGGCTTCTGGTGTTATTGTATGTACCTGGATAACAAGGGAATTCATCCACTGTAGACTCACCCTCGCTCAGGGTGGGTGCATGAGGGATGGATTTCACAAGAGAAACATTGTAGGAATAAAGTGGTTTAAAGTAGTCTGCCTTCTTTTGACTCTGTATAAGGAGAGAACTCCCTTCGGACAGTTGCATAAATTGAGAACTAGCAATCCCAGCTGCCAATAAAGAGAGTGCACAGTTCTTTTTTCCCTCTAAAGCGCCCCCCCCCCAAAGTGGAACTTGCTGGAGCTGTATCTGGTTGTGATTCATATCCTTGGCTATCGTTCAACCCTTGGCATGGGGCATGTAAGCTGGTCACTTACTGCAGGGAGCAGCAGATGGTCCACTCATCCCTCCCTTAAATGGCTGCGTCTGCTCTGAATCCTTAGGAGTATAAATAATTTACTCTCTATTCCTCTGAGCCCAGTTAATATTACTTCTCCAAATACTCCTGCCGTGTTCTTATATTTACTTGTGCTTTTCTTGCCAAGGCCTTCTAACTATCCCTTCTGATATTTTATTGGTAGAAATACTGGTCTGACCCAAGCTCTGAAATAAATTGTGAAGGATAGGAGCATCTTAATCAGTCCAGTGGGACTTTTAAGTACAACTCTCCCCCTCCTTTGGGGGAGTTTTGTACCAGAAATAACCGTGTGAGATCCTGCTTTTCATCAAGGGTTTATTGGTTAATGAGGCCTGTGGCTGGTGTGGTTTTCCTGTGTTTAGCTTTTGGAACTCTCAGAGACAGTTGCTTGGAATAGAGAGCTGACAGAATTATTGTCCAGCCAGCCTGCCGGCTATAGCCTACAAGACTCTACCAACACCAGTGAATTTTATGGCAGATTCAATGAACAGGGCAAGTATTTGATGAGGCAGAGTGAAGAGCTGTTGGCATACTATTCTGCTGTCTAAAGAAGTCTGGGAGGCTTCTCATTAAGCCATCTTTTTCTCTATCTCGTTTTACTCTAGGCTTTGTTATCCTTGCTCAAGTGCTTAAACAGGAATTCATGGGCAACCGTGGTTTCAGGATATGGTCACTGGAGTGGAACCTTGGGACTTACCTCCCCTAGTTTTCCTGTGGCAAAGGGGACCTTTTCCATTAAAACTTGTAATAACAGAACATGACCAAATTCCACTTTGCCCTACCATTACAGCCCTTTAAGCTACATAGCCTCTCTTAGAACAGTCCCTTATATTTTATAAACCTTGGATACTTTGAAAAAGTGCTCTAATATATTATCACAGTTGAGACCCATATCACCTCTAGAAGTTCCCATGTCAATTAGCTGTCACTCTGTAACAAACCATCCCAAAACTCAGCGGCTTAAAACAACACTTATAATTTCTCATCAGTCTGTAGGTTTGCTGAGCATTGGCCAGTCTAAGTTGGGCTCAGTCATGAGTCTGGGACAAGCTGGGGGTTACCTGAGGTAGGCTGGTTGTGGCTACATGCTTCACATGTTCCTCATCTTCCTTCTAGAACCATGGGATAAGCTGAGCCTGCTATTCTCATGGTTAAGGAAGAGATGCAAGAGTGAAAAGAAACAATAATGCCTCCAAAGGCCTGGACTCAAAACTGGATCATTGTTACTTCCACATCATCCAGTTTGCTATAGCTAATTACATGATTGAACTTAGAATCAATGAACAGGAAGTATACTCCACATGTTTTACAGAAGAAATGAGTCAAGTGGCACAGGCAGAGGAAAGGCAAAGAATTGGGGTCGGTAATGGAATCTTCCATAGGTAGGCAGGGCAGATGTGATTGTTCTCACTTTACAGGTAAGAAATCTGAGATCCAGAAGGCTAAAATGATTTGCCCAAGGTCACACAGAAAATTTGGACACTGGGGTACCTGAGTGGCTCAGTGGTTGAGCATCTGCCTTTGGCTCAGGTAGTGATCCCAGGGTCCTGGGATCCCCCTGCAGGAAGCCTGCTTATCCCTCTGCCTCTCTGTCTCTCATGAATTAAAAAAAAAGAAAGAAAGAAAATTTGGATACTACTGGAATGCAAACTCAACTCTCATGGTTTCTAATTCTCTCAGCTTTTTGCCATACTGAATTCCATGATTCCATAACATATGCCCTGTCAGTTAGTTAAAAGTCCATGGCTCCTTTCTTGCTGGGAATGAATTCTTAGGCCTGGTCCTTTCTTATTCTCCCTTATGCCCCTGGGATTTGGCCCATGGGCCTCCTTCATAGTCATCACCATCTACTCTTCCATTTGGACCCGCTTGGAGTTGCAGGATAGATGAAATCCATCCCCCAACACACACACACACTGAAACACACAGAGATAAATTTTCCTGTCCCTGAAACAGACATATGAACCCCTCCATTTTTAATAAAAATAGATCTTTAAAACAAGAATCCAAACATCACATCATAGTTGGACCAGAGTGAGGTCAAACCCTACCATATTATGGTTCTTTGAAAAATGGGAATATTATAATCACCTGCATTCTGTCAACATGTTTATTACGGACTCTGAGCTTTGTTTAGATGTTAATAGGTACTAATAGGTACAAGCTAGTTTTCTCTTGGCCCTTCCTTGACTGCCTTTGTACAGAGTTCTTTTAGTGGCACTCAGATCAAGAATCTGCCCATTCCTGCCCAGTCTGGGCTGGGTAGAATTTTAGTTCAAGCTGCTCAAACCTAGCCTGAAGAAATTTGAGCTAGTACCTCTGATACAGCCTGTGAGACTTTTTTTCAGGTGTGAGTCTCCACGGCAACCCTGTGTTTCTGTCTTTCAATACACTCATGCTCCTAAATCTGGCTTCTAGCATCCTAAGGTACAAAGGTACCATCTAACCTTAAATTCTCCTCCTCTGGGTTTCTGGTCAACATGCACTGACAGTGTGTTTGCCTCATGTGAATCTTCTAGACAGAGGTCTCCATGGCCCTATTCTTTGAAAGCCCCTCCCTTTTCCTTGGGATAGTTTTCTTTCCTGATCTTTTTTTTTTTTTCTTCTGTAGCATAACTTCCAGCAGCTGCTTGATATGGCTGTCTGGCTTTATTATTCAGGGTAGCTCTGCCTAATCTCTTGATTCTAAGGGCTAATGTGGCTTAGCCATAGCAAGGAAGGTTGAGTTCTGATCTTTCTCCATAGTTCCATAGAAGCCTGGAAGATAGATTACTTGCAGTCATTTCTGAAGGCAGAAGGTAAGTGAGTGACCTTTATAGTGGTAGAGCCAATAGAAAATTATGGTTCTCCTTGGGCTTTCAGAGATGATAGCTAAACCCAGAAGGAAAGTGAGGACAAAAGAAAGAAAGAAAAGAAAGATGCTGCTAGAAAGAAATAGCTGCTG
The DNA here is from genome assembly GCF_048418805.1 of Vulpes vulpes. Classification (NCBI taxonomy): domain Eukaryota; kingdom Metazoa; phylum Chordata; class Mammalia; order Carnivora; family Canidae; genus Vulpes; species Vulpes vulpes. The sequence continues at coordinate 78,592,662 of NC_132796.1, read as the reverse complement.
CTGATAAAGAACCTCAATAAATTCAAGCAGTGTCCACCGTGGGTTCTTGATTATCTTTTTGGCTCATTGTAGGGAGAGAGCTATACAGCTACCATGTCAGAGGAGATAAGGAAACAAAGAAATCTGGATAGGGGCATTGCCATAGATATTTTGCCTTCTGCTTTGTAATGATCCATCATTGGACTGTGAAGAGGAAGGAAGCAAGGAGGCAGCTGGCAGTGTGGTACCACATATTAGGATTCTTGCTGGTCTGGTAGTTGACATAGTACAGTGGCAATAAGTGTTGGCTCTACAGACAGACTGCCTGGGCTTGCATATATTTTGATATGGGACATTTGAAAAGTTCCTTAACTCTAAGTTTTAATTATCTCATCTAAAAAAAATGGGCTTAATGCACCCTACCTCATATGGTTGTTGTGAGGATGAAATAAAATAATATTTATAAAGTATTTGGCATAATGCTGGGCACATAAGCACTAAATAAATATTAACCATTGTTAATATTAGCTGACACACCTTTGTGAGGACTTTCAAGAAGAGTATATTGAGATTCCAAGGAATCTGATTGTTCCTTTTTAAGTAAACTCTTAAATATAGTAAAAGCTCCTCTCACTGACCTCCATTAAGCTGACTTGGTGGACTAAGTTGATACTTTTCCTTCCTACTAAAATATATACTGACTGATGCTCAGGGCACAAGGAAAGCTCATGGACAGTAACTTATGCTATGGTTGACCCTTACACTTCTGCTCCTATGTGTTAACACTTACCAAGAGCTAGTTGTTTGCTTGCCAAACCCATTTATGCCAGTTGTACTTGCTAATATAATTAGGTAACTTAATGTAAATTTATGAAATGTGAGTATAAAAGAATAGCTATTGTTTCTGTGAAAACCAATGTCAATGCTTTGGAAATATTTGATAAAGAAAAGTTACTTTTAAAAGCAGCCCTATTGCTCTCGTCACATGGGTGGCCCAGTCAATTGAATGTCTAACTCTTGGTTTGGGCTCAGTTTGTGATCTCAGGGTCGTGAGATTGAGCCCTGCATCCACTTTGTGCTCAGTGCAGAGTCTGCTTGAGTTTTTCCCTTTCCCTCTGCCCCTCTACTCATGCTAAATAAATCAATCAATAAATAATAAATAAATAAATAAATAAATAAATAAATAAATAAATAAATGTAAAAGCTGCTTTATTGTTAGAAAAAAAATCACAGCCTGAACTGGAACTCAAAGAAGATGCATTAGGGATGTAACCTATGCAAAAAAGAGTCTGTTCTAGAGGGTACACACTCCAGTAAAGGCCTTGGTCTTACATCACATCACCAGATTAGTAAATGAATGTACAAATGTATGGGTTTTTTTTTTAAGATTTTATATATTTATTCATGAGAGGCAGAGAGAGAGAGAAAGAGAGAAAGAAAGAGAAAAAGAGAGAAAGAGAGAAAGAGAAAGAGAGAAAGAGAGAGAGAGAGAGAGCCAGAGACACAGGCAGAGGGAGAAACAGGCTCCATGCAGGGAGCCTGATGTGGGACTCGATCCTGGGTCTCCAAGATCAGGCCCTGGGCTGAAGGCAGTACTAAACTGCTAAGCCACCCGGGCTGCCCAACAAATGTATGTTTTAAGTTGAGATAAAATGGTTAAGGATTGTATGTATTCTTTTATATGATTCTTTACTTTAACCAATTACTTATTCTGATAGTGTTATACAAGAGAGCTTCTACTGTACAATGTACATGTTGTACATTGTGAGATCCCATGGCATCTACTGTGTATATTGTGAGATTCCGTGGTATCTAGTGATTGATTGTTCCTTTTTTAGTAAAACCAAATATAGTAAAAGCTCCTTTCATTGACCTCTACTTGGCTGACTTGGTGGACTAAGTTAACACTTTTCCTTCCTACTGAAGTATGTACTGACCAAAGCTCATATACAAAGTGCTGTGTATGCTGTGGGCTTACAAAAAGGGAGCATTGTCCAATAGTGTGTATTTATGAGTTTTATGGATAGAAGCTTTCAATAGGCAGAGTAATGCCTCCTCATCCCAAAGATATCCACATTCTAATTTCTGGAACATGTGAACATGCTACATTATATGCCAGGGAGGAATTAAGGTTGCAGATATGAGTAAAGTTGCTAATCAATTGACCTTGAGATGGAAAGATTCTTCTGGATTTTTCAGGGTGCCTCTGTTTAGTCACACAGATCCTTACAAGAGGAAGAGGAAGGCAATAGAGTGTCAAAGTGAATTGAGGTGGGAAAGACTTGGCCAATGTTGCTGGTTTTGAAGATAGAGGAAGGAGCTATCAACCAAGGAATGTGGGCAGTCTTTTGAAAGTAGAAAGGCAACGAAATGGATTATCTCCTGGAGCCTTCAGAAAGGAATGCCATTCTGCCAATATTTTTATTTTAGCCCAGTAAGACCAATTTCAGACTTTAGACCTGCAGAAGAGTAAGATGATAAATTTGCGTTGTTAAGCTACTAGATCAGTGTTAATTTGTTACAGCAAAAATAGTAAACTAATGTAGAGGTTGAGCCAACTTGATAGCAAACAACAAAGCCTACCGCTTAACCACCCCCCACCCCCACAACTGTGCTTATAGGAAACCTACTCAGGAACCCTAGACACAAGATTCACACATTTAATATCTGGGTCTGGCCTTAAAAGTACCATATTTACTCACTTTCTACTATTTGCTAGGCAGTATGCTAAATGCTAAGGCCACATTGGCAAAAAGCATAGAGTCTTTCTTCATGGAGCTCTCAAGCTATTTTTATGATCTCCCATTTCAAAGCCTATACTTTGTGGGAAAGGGATTCTCAACATCTTCCCATTCCAGAACTGAGATACACCTAGGTTTTTTGCTCATTTGTAAAATAGAATTTTTAAGCCATTAGGAACTATTTTTCCTCTAACCATTTTCCTAAGATTGCCTTTGATTTGTGACTCTAGCATCTCCATTTTCATCCATTCACCCATCTAACAAAGTGATTTTCTAAAATTCTATCATTATAGTCTTCCAACATCAAACTACCAACAACTAAACAGATATTTCCACCAAGAAAAAAGAATGGTGGTTCTCTCATGCTTCATCTTCACACATGGATGTGTTTACATCAAGATTTTCACTCCACTCAGGTGTTTTCCTTTATCCAAAAGAGCCACCTCATCAAACGCAAATCTCATTTATCAGGTCCAGGTCATGTCTGCTTTCAACAATGCCCTCTCTAAACATACTGACTCACCTTTGCCTCTATAGTACCTATAGGTATTTCTGAGTCATGCTTTTGTACCCTTTATTATTTATGTCATTTTGTTCTCTATTACTTGTGTCATCTGCGTTTTATTCCCTGATTAGAAGCCCCTTTCATGGTTTCCCACTGCACACTGAATAAAGTCTCAACTCTTCATCATAGCAGTGTGGGCCATTATGACCTGGTGGTTCTGTCTTCCTTTCCACATTGGAGTGTCATTCTCCCCACCCTTCCATCTGTTGTAGTTAATTTGGGCTGCTATAACCAAAATACCATAAACTGGAACACTTATAAGCAATAGAAAACTATCACTCAAAAAAATAATAAAATAAAACTATCACTCATGAGCACCTGGGTAGCTCAGTGGTTGAGCATCTGCCTTTAGCTCAGGTCGTGATTCTGGGGTTCTGGGATTGAGTACCCACATCAGGCTCCCCGTGGGGAGCCTGTTTCTCCTCCTGCCTATGCCTCTGCCTCTCCCTGTGTGCCTCTCATGAATAAATAAATAAAATCTTTAAAAAACAGAACTATATCACTCACAGTTCTTGGAGCTGGGAATTCCAAGATTGAGGTGTTGACAGGCGTGGTGTCTGATGAGAGCCCACTCCCTGGCTCATAGGTGGCCATCTTCTTGCTGTGTCCTCACATGGTGGAAGGGGTGAGGTTGTTCTCTTGGGTTTCTTTTATAAGGGCACTAATCCCATTCATGAAGGCTCCACCCTCCTGAGCTAATCACCTCCCAAAGGCTCTACCTTCAAATACCAGCACATTGGGGGAGTAGGTTTCAACATATGAATTTAGTGGGGACATAGACAAGTTATTCTATAGCACTATCCTCAGCAGCCATTCCAGAATCCTCAAATGCACCATGTTCTCTTCAGTTTCTAGGCCTTCAGCATGCTGCATCTTTCTGAAATGCTTATCATCAGCTGTTTCTTCTTTCACTCCTACCCCCACCCTCTTCACCTGGTTTATTCATCCTCTAGTTGAGAACTCACATATCATTTTCTTTTTTCTTTAAGATTCAATTTGTTTATTTGAGAGAGAGAGAAAGAGAGAGAGAGAGCACAATTGGGGGTGTAGAGGGAGAAGCAACTCCCCACTAAGCAGGGAGCCCAGTGTAGGACTTTATCCCAGAACCCTGATATTAAGACCTGGGCCAAAGGCAGATGCTCAATCGATCTAGCCACCCAGGCACCCCTCAAATATCATTTTCTACAAAAATCACCCCTGTATTGGACCTACCTTGCTACTATTCTCCCTTAGACATGTAAGCCCTTAGCACCATACATTTCTTTGTAGTCCCATGCATTTCTTTGTAGCATTTATTGAATTATAATTACTTGGATTTTTTTTTTTGGTCTTCCTCTAGATATAAGCATCATGTTTGTTGAAAAAGAGAGTGCGTAGGTGAATGAACTAAAGAATGAACGGTTCTTTAGTCTCGACTTTTAAAATTGTTTACTATCTGTCTCTTCCAAGTAGAATGTAAGCTTAGCAAAGGCAAGAACTTTGTCTATCTTATTGACTACTGCTGTGGCTTATAGTGTATCAAAAAATGCTAGTTAAAAATGATTTTGGCATCTTTGTAGAATTTGGTCAAAACATACCTTTGTTCATTTTTATGCCATTTACACATAAAGGGAAAACCAATGAAGGTAGGGAAAGTTTCCTGTGTTTTCAGGATTCCCTCTGAATGTGGAATCCTGAAGTTCTCTCCATTTCCTTTCCTTCCATCTAAATAATATTACTTGATACCACCTAGAAAATGTGTAATGATGTTTGCCTCAAGTACCTGTACAGTTTTCTCCATATGAATTAATTGTATTTTTTGTGAGACAAACAAGCTAGATATAATAAGCCCTATTATATAGATCAGTTGTTCTTTATTTTTTATTTCTTAATTTAAAAAAATTACTCTGAATAAGGTTCTCTACTTGTGGCAAATTGCTTCCTCTCCTGTTTTATTTTTATTTTTAATTCAATTTAATTAACGTATAGCATATTATTAGTTTCAGGGGCAGAATTTAGTGATTCTTCAGTTGCATATAATGCCCAGTCCTCACCAAATCAGGTGCTCTCCTTAATGCCCATCATCCAATTACCCCATCCCCACCTCCACCCCTCCAGCAACGCTCAGTTTGTTTCCTATAGTTAAGAGTCTCTTATGGTTTTCCTGTTATTTTTCCTTCCGTTCCCCTATTTTCATCTGTTTTGTTCTTTAAATTCCACGTATGAGTGAAATTGTATTTGCCTTTTTCTGACTGACTTATTTTCCTTAGCATAATACCCTCTAGTTCCACCTAGATCAGTGGTTCTTAAACTGAAACATCAAGCAGAATCACCAGAGTATTTGCTAAAATGGCTTATTCCTAAACCCAAGCTCAATTCTGATTCTTTAGATACAGAATGTTGCTGAGGAATCTACATTTTAACAAGCCCTCCCAGATCATTCTGATGCTGATCATCTAGGAATAATCCCTTGAGAAAGGCTAATATGGATTTTGAATTGAGTATCCAAGCGGTGTAGTGACCTGATCAAATAATAATATTAGCTACCCTTCATTGAGTGTTAGTGTTTGCCGGGCATTGATCTATTCCAAGAGGCTTTATAGAAAGCCATTACTGTCTAATTTAATCTTTTCCACTAGTCTAAGAGAAGGTATTATTATAATCCTCCATTTTGTAGGTAAGATAACTGAGGCCAAGAGAGGTTAAGTAATTTGCCCAGAGTCACACAGCTAATAAGTGGTAGAGACATTCTGCATATTCTGACTCCAAATTGCTTCCTCTTTCCCTTAAATCCAGGCTGCCTACCTCCCACAGAGCTTTCTTCGTTGTCAGACTTCTGGATCCTTGGCGTGCTAAACATGTACTTAATTCTACTTCTCCAGTCCTAATCAGAATCATGATCTGTTGCTTTTAAAGGTGCTTTATTGCAGATTACCAAGGGAAAAAGCCCTGTCTTCCTGAAGTTCTTTTCATTTGTTGAAACAACTGGCCCCAGGGAAAGAGGCCCTTCTTTAGAAGAAATAAATATGTTCTTTCTGCCCTCCTCACATACCATATTAATTATCAGCTACAGAAGAAACTGCAGAAACTCCTGGCCCACTTGGCCCTTCTTCTCCAAAGCAGGAAGCAGCACAGCAAGAGAAGAGTTTCTTTCTGAAGCTCAAGTGTTCTCCCACATACAGTAATCTAGGAAAAAGGTTCAGCATGCTGGGTCTGAGTCCAGTGACAAGACAACTACCCATAAATTGGTGGAATGTTCATGGAAGATAGATTGGGATGTACAAACAAGAACTCTAAACAGAGATTTGAGGAACATAATTAATTCCCTTTAAACTTGGCCTTTCCTGTACACTTGGTATTAGATATTCATACAGAGACTCTTCATTAACCCAGTAGGAATAGAAAAGTTACTCTGCATAAGGTTCTCTACTTGCAGCAGAATATGGAGTTGAAAGAGCTTCACTGGGTAGTAGAGGTAGCCAGATGATGGAGCTCTCTATTGCAGCCACCCGTGGCTTCTGCCTTCTCCTGCTTCAAAACAACAACATGGACACTTACATACTATATCTAGAAACAAAAGCCAGGAAGGGATCTTCAAAGGTGATTAGATTTCTGCGAGGCAAAACCTAAAATAGAGATTGCAAACAGTGGTTCTATCCCCACCTTATGAACAATGTAGTGAGAATTATGAAGCCACATGTGGGCAGGAAAGAGGGCCAGAATTGATTAGTGATGTCTGCCATGGACATGAAAATACAGAGGGCCAGCAAATGGGCTACTTTTTTTGCCCTCTGGCTCCAAGGTTTCTTAACCTGATTGCACACAAATTACTGGGAGCTTTAAAAAAAATACTGGTACTTGGTGTCCACACCAGACCAATTAAATTAGATTCTATGGAAGTGAGATTCAGGTATCCAAGCATCCAGAGTTGAGAGCTGAGTGGTTCTCAAATGTATTTCTTTCAACAAGGAACTGCCAGGTCAGCTGCATGAGAACTTTCTGGGGAGCTTATAAAATTATGGTTTCATGGGGCCAACTCTTAAAATTTCTAATTTGGAAATATGAGGATGGGTCCCAAGAGTTTATTTTTTAGAAGTTCAGGGAGGATGCTGAGGTGTAGTCAGGTTTGAGAAACACTGCTATAAGCTATTCTTAATGCCTCAGATGAATAAGAACTTTGAACAGAACCTTTTGCTCCAGAACAGTGTTTATCAACCTTGAGTGCACACCAGAATCTTCTGGCAAACTTTTTAAAAACACCAGTATGTGGGTCCAACTCCAGATCAATTATATTAGACTCTCTAGGGTGGGACTTGGATGATTCTAATGTGAAGCTACACAGAAAGTCACTGCTCTAAGAAGTGGGATGCAGGCATCTTATTTGAGAACCTAATCAAGTGGATTTCATTTCTCTTTTTTTTATGGATTTAGTCACTGACTTAGTCTAGTGCTTTGGCATGATGTTAGGTGATAGAACCACTTCTGTTCCTGAAACCTTGTTTACCCACTAGAATCTATCATTTATGATGGTTGTGGTGGTCTTATGGGTCTTCCTGGACTTAATAAACATTGAAATGCAGCCACTCATTTTTTTTTAAACCAATAGCTACTGAATGTATCAGTGTTTATAAAATGTAGATTCCAATATCTTCTACCTCTGTAAACAAGTTTTTGATGGTTGATTTAAATTTTTTTAGATAGTCATATAAAATAGAGAGCAACTGATGCTTTTAAGAGACAGTACTTGTAAAGACAAAGTTGTATTTAAATTTTAAATCTAGAGGCATGGGGATCCCTGGGTGGCGCAGCGGTTTGGCGCCTGTCTTTGGCCCAGGGCGTGATCCTGGAGACCCGGGATCGAATCCCACGTCGGGCTCCCGGTGCATGGAGCCTGCTTCTCCCTCTGCCTGTGTCTCTGCCTCTCTCTCTCTCTCTCTCTCTCTCTCTGTGTGACTATCATAAATAAATAAAAATTTTAAAAAAAAATAAATCTAGAGGCATGCAAATGGGCAGCTTAACTACTAATCTCTGACTGGCTCTTGTAGGGGAGGAAAAATTTTTCCTCAACCTTCTTAGGGTCCCTGTTGGGGTCTGAAAATTAAACTGACAGAAACAGACTAACAGGGGAAAAGCACACAAATGTATTTTTTTCACACAAATGTATTTAATGTAAGTTTTACATGGCAGGGGAGCCTTCATAAGGAAATGACCCAAAGAAATGGTTAGACTTGTGTATTTTTATGCTAGGTTTGATGAAGAGTGGGCAGTTATGCAGAAATACGATGAGTATGAGGTGGGTGTAGTAAACTGGTGGGAACTTAGCAAGGCCTGTTTATTCATTCTTCCCAGTGCCCCTTTGTCTTTGGATATAAGGATGCTCCTTTCCTCAGGTATGGGGAAGGCACCTCTCACATGAGCATTTTATGACCTGTTTCAGGGGAGAAGGGTGTGGGGAAGGTCAGAGTTATCTTCCTGCCTCTGCTGTTTTCTTGGATTCCTTCAGCTTAAAATAGTCAGTATGCCAAGGTGCCATATTTGGGGGTAGAATGTTCTGAACCCTATCACCCTGCTGGTGCCTTTAGAAGCAAATGAAAGAGATGTGATTCTTCCCCTTTAGAAGCTTTGCCTTTATGTTTACCTTCCTCACATGAGTTGTGTAAGACAGCCGGACAACCACAGGCAGTCAGCTTTGCAGTGATGGTCACGCCAAAGATGATGAGATTTGCAGGGTAGAGCCTGATTCTCCTTCTTCTTCAAAATGCATGTTAAAAATCACATTTCCTCGCTTATGCTTGAATTTCCATCATTAGTGAGTAATGTAGTTGATTTAAACATTCCCTCTTTGGATCCTTGTTTTTAAATATAAACAAAACCAACACATTAAATCCTTAATACCTCCAAAATTCTCAGGAGGGGAGAACCGTGACTGTCTTGATAGAGAAATGGCACCAAAGGAGAGCGTTATAAAGGTCATCGTAAAGAGGGCCTGAGGCTTAGAGAACTAACTCCTCCTGTTAATGCAGATTAGTTGTTCCTTGCACTTACTTCCCATTTCAGGACTTCTTTGCAATGGTAACCTGCTTTGAAAAGCGATGTGAGTCCTTTAAGAAGTATTGGCCTGGGGCCTACCCATCTCTATAGCCTCAGAACCAGTTGAGGGTAGTCGAGGGAAGGGCAGCCAGTGAAAATGTACCATCCTAGACCTGCCATGGGAGGTTTGGGATCCAGTCTTGGACCCAACCGGTTGAGTACCAACAGCAAAGTTCTGGATGACAGCCTAATTGTCCTTGTAAACAAGACCACTTCCTTTCCCTCAACCCATGTAAAACAGGACCCAAAAAACCCCTCACTGATGCAATGTCCCCATGCATGTGCTCTGAGAATAGACCATTGTGTTTTTGCCAAGAGCTGGTATCAAGTGAATAATCTGTTCCTATACATTTACACTCAGTGCAGAGTATCCTAGGACATGTTTATACTCAAGAAAGGTTAGTATTAACATTGTGTCAGGGAATTAATCCATTTTAATTGTAAATGCCAAGAGCAAACTCCCATTTTTGGGGCCCAGATATATGACTTTGGTTAAATATTTATAGATCAGTTGGAATGTTTACTCTTAATTCTGGAGCTAGGTATTTACTTGCATAATTGCATACTCCTCCCAACCTCCAACCCCATTTAGTGTTCTCCTGATGTTTTCGCTCTAAAATATAAGTGGATGGGGCAGAAAGAAATGATGGGAACATCTGGCTACTAGAGTAGAGCTGGCAATATTGATGGGAGCTGACCCTGAGCTAGTAGAATAATCAGGGAAATACTCTAGGTATATTAACAGGTGATGGAATGAGCAGGGGCTTCAGAATCAGAAAGCCTGAACTCTTGTCTCAACTCTACTATACATTATCTGTGTGACCTCTGCCTCACAGTTTGCTAATCTATAAAATAAAGGAGATTAATTTGAATTTTAAAAACTCCTTCCAGTTCTGAATGTTCCTGGAAGCTTTCTCTAACCCATTTTGAAACTCCTACCACCCCTAGGTGTAATATACCTAGGCCCTCTGGAGCAGTACCATTCAATAGAATTTTTTATAGTGTTGGAAATGTTCTGTATCTGTGATGTGCAATAAAATGGCCTCTGGCCACATATAGCTATTGAGCACTTGAAATGTGACTAATGTGGCCAAAGAACTGGATTTTAAATTTTATTTTATTAATTTAAATGTAACAGCCACTTGTGGTTAGTAGCTATCATATAGGGCAGCATAATGCTAGATGATTAGCAATAGTATTGGCTAGCTCCTTACAGAAGGCCATTATCTGTGCTAGTGATGGCTTCTAATCTGGGGAAGATTAAAGAAGTGGTTGATAAACACTGTTTGGTAGGAATACTCTTTCTCCGATGTGAAGGGTGGGATACAATCAAATATTCTAGGTGTGTTGAGGTTCCAAAATGTACAACTCCTGAGTTCTTATTAGTTCCACTAAAAAGTGAAAGAGGGTGGCAAGCCATTGAACTAATTTCCTGGGTTTTTTTCTGTCTGAAATGTTGATATGCTTTTAGTTGTACTATGTAAACTGGGAAAACAGTATTACTCTAGGGCATTCTAAGATATACACAGCAGATTGCACAGAATCAACTTTCATCATTCCACATTAATTAAACATTTTTCATACAAAAAAAGAGCTTGTTTACTTAATTTGCAAAATTTTTCTTTGCTATTTAATAGTTTATTGATCTATATCCCATAGCATTGGCTGCAGAGTTATTAATCTGTCTGAATTAAAAACAGCAGCAGGTCTTCATTATACAACTCATTGAGTTGAAAATCAGCTATCACTGTTCCTGTACTTGTCTTTCCTGCTTCCAGATTTATGATATTTGTCTCGATATAGCAAATAATATTAAGGATTATTATTAGTTATTACTACTAGTAGTCATATGCTTAAATAATAATAAGCATTTATTAGTCAAGGCTTTCTATTATAGTTCTTAGCATATAACACTCATGATTCAGAGTATTGGAAAGCATACCTAACTCCAGTTCCATTAATTGGTTAGAATGGAGGCTTCTAAAAAAAGAAAAAATAAATAAATAAATAAATAAAAGAAAAAAAAAAAGAAAAAAAAAAAAGAAAAAAAAATAAAAATAAAAAAAAAAAAAGAATGGAGGCTTCTAACTAGTATGATCCAGTTGCTCAAGTGATATTGTGTGTCTGGGATGTTAAATCCATGGCATGAAAGCTGTCATTTCCCACCCATTCTTTTATCCTTGTCTTTCTTTCCTGATGAGCTTTGACCTAGCTTCAGAATCCTTCTCCACACAGTTTCTACACAGCCAGGATCAAAACAGTTAAGTCAGGGCATATGAGTGGCTCAGTTGGTTAAGCAGCTGACTCTTGATTTTGATTCACATCATGATCTCAGGGTTGTGGGATTGGGCCCCACAATGGGCTCCACACTCAGCAGGGAGTCTGCTTGAGGATTGTTGTTTTTCCTCTTCCTCTGCCCCTCCCCCCCCCACTCTCTCAAACAAATAAATCTTAAAAAACATTTAAGGCAATCATCTGACAACATTTAAGATGAAACTTTTTTTGCCTAATTTTTACCATGGGGACATAATCAATTTGTAAGGAATAAAAATGAGAGCACGTTTATCTCTAGAACTGTAAGGAACCCTAAAGAGCACCCAATCTACTCCCCTTACAGAAAGAAGAGAGGAGAGAGGTAATGCAAGGTCACAAAATCAGTTGGTGGCAAAAAAGAGACCACATCCCAGCCTCCTGACTCACAATTGGCAATACACCACCTCCAACTCACCATGTAGTAATCGTACCCTGGATGTTTGATGCAGATTATAATTGCCATTGAGTTTACCAGAAATGATGTTTACTTGCTTGGACAATTGAGGCTGGATAGCTCTGGCTATTCAACAGGGTAAATCCATTGGTTTGCAGGATGACTACATCCAAACAGGTTATTTGGTATAGTTTCCCATGAGATGTCCTTACACATTTTCCAGACATCTGTGTCCAGTGACACCTGACTAGAAGGAAGAAATAGCATCCCATTAACTGAGATGACCAAACCTAGCTTAGCAGGACCTGCTGGAATGTGTGGTACTGATTAACAAATATGATCTTTGCTGCTATCATTAGCAAATTCCTGGATGTTTGCCTTTTTTAATGTTTTGCTCTTTACCTAATAATTTGCTCCTCTTATGGCCTGTGCCCTCCAAGGGGTTGCTCCTATGCAAAAATTGTTTATTAAGTCAAACAACATTGATATAATTGTCAGGCAGTATCTAAGAGTTGAGCCCTCACAGTTTCAATAGAGCGAAGCCTACAATAAGAGGCAACAGCAGGAACCTGGAAGTCTTGGTTTTCAGTTCTTTAGATTGTCTTTATGATCCTTTAGGTTGGAAATGTTAAATGATTTGCAAAGTGGGAATCATGATTATTTACTTATTTATTCAATAGTATAATTACTATAAATGTATAAATGAACAATCAGGAGAAAGATATAATTCTGATTACTGGCATTATCATTTGACTGCCAGGAGCATCTGTTTCTGACCAAACATTCAGTGCCTCTGTTTATAAAATACGTTTATGTCCTAAAGTTTCCCTTGCAGTTGAACATCTTTACTACACAGCAAGTTGTATTAGTTTACCTTCCTTTCTTTTTAAAAAACTCTTTGTTGTGTCTTAAAGATCCCATTCTTGGTTTTACAATTGGTTTCTTATAATCCTCTAAATTTCAGTGTGCCTGAAGCTGCTCAGCTGTTCTCAAGGCATGAGTAAGACAGGCTTGATCCTCCAGTTTCCACAGGAGAACTTCATCCTTCAGCTAATGTTCTACTCGTAATTTCATCTACAAGACTCACTTGGTTCTTGCCATACTCTGGAATCTTGAAGTGATCGAGTTACCTGGGGTTTTATTTTTAAAGATTATTTATTTATTCATGAGAGAGAGGTAGAGACATAGGCAGAGAGAGAAGCAGGCTCCTCGCAGGGAGCCTGATGTGGGACTCAATCCCCAGACCCAGGATCACGCCCTGAGCCAAAGGCAGATGCTCAACTGCTGAGCCACCCAGGTGTCCCTACCCAGGTTTGTTTGTTTTCTTTCTTTCTTTCTTTCTTTCTTTCCTTTCTTTTTTTTTTTTTTTTACAGAAAAGAGCGTGTGAGTGTTCTCCCCACCAGGGCAAAAGTGGAAAAGGTAGAGTTGTGAATGTTTCAGAACTTTTTCCACATAATATATCAATTCCTCTTTCAAGGAGACACCACAGTTCATCCCTAATGAGTCTATTGCAATTGTTTCACAGATTGTGTCCTCTAAGGTGTTGGATTCTAGATTGTTACTTCTCCCAGGGATGTTTATCCCAGAAGAAGTCCCTCCCAAAGAGCGTATGTAGTAGAAATATACACTTTTAAAAAAGGAAAGTCTGACTGCCAACATCAGCTTCTTCAACTTCTGAAAAATCATTCTTCTTTTTTTTAAAGATTTTATTTATTTATTCATGAGAGACACACAGAGATTGAGAGGCAGAGACACAGGCAGAGGAAGAAGCAGGCTCCATGCAGGGAGCCTGATGTGGAACTCGATCTGCAGACTCCAGGATCACACCCTGAGCCAAAAGCAGACGCTCAACCACTGAGCCACCCAGGCGTCCCTCATTCTTCTTTCTCAATTGTGCTATCAACATCATTATCATTTTCACATGGAATCAGATACCTTCCTGTCATTTAAAGGTAAACTTAACTCACCCCACGCTGTGATCCCCTTGGATCATTGATTCCTTCCAAACTACTCGGCTTATGGCCTTGTGTCAAAGCTTTTCCTAGAAATCCAAGAATAAAGAATTAAACCAGTATAAAAATGAGCTTTACAAATACTAACTTGTAAATGCCTGCTATTTGTCTCTATATTGCTGAGGGAATCTGAATGAAGCAGGTCCCCTGTTACAAAGGTCCAGGGTTAAGGCTATCAGAATCTTTACTTCTACTCCTCTTTACCTCCTTGCATGTATATTACTCATAACCTCAAATCATCCAACCTCAAGATACTTCCAGAGTCCACATCGTCACTCATCCACCAAATCATGGCTAAGAAGGAAGCCTTTACTCATTCAGGACCTCTATAAAGCAGAATCTAAGATGGCATTTAGCCATACAAGAGATTTATTGAGTTTGCTGCCTGTGAGGCAAAAAGTGAAGGGATCTGAAGGAAGTAGGGGCTGTCAGATGACAGCGCAGGTCCAACTCTTGTGAAGGAGAGGGAAGGAAAAAGTATTGGATAAGTAAAATCTCAGATCACAACATCATTCTAAGAAAGTTTCAGCCTAGCCATTAAGGAGTTCTCAAGCCAAAGTCGCCCTCAGAGGAGTCCCTATCTCACAGAAATGGGCCCTACCTTATTCTTTCCACGTTCAGTCATTGGCTGGGTACTGCCTATTGGAAGCTTATCCTCAGCTCCAATATAGTGATGGAGCCAGAGGGCCAGCAGTAAGGCCATATGTAAATTATGCTCCCAAGGCAAGAAACCTGAGTGGCACATTTTCCTGGCTGCCACAAAACCCTAATAATCACTGGGCTTGGTTTATTGAAAAATCATCTCCAGCTGCTACAATGACCTAAGCACTGTATTACTTCACTCATGTCAGTGTAGTGGCTCACAGCACTTTGTTTGAATCAGTCACCTTTTTCCTTGATCAGTTCCCCTCCATCACCACTAAAAGCTATTCATTAGTTGTTGTTGTTGTTTGTCAGACAGGCAAGAAATCCAAAGGATCAGCTTCTTCATCTTCCCTGGGTCAATCTGTCTTTTCCAGTCCTCTGAAAGATAGGCATCCTCAGTGTCCTTTGTGACTCTTTGATACTCTGATTCTTCCTCTTCTCAGTTTCCATAATCTGCCTCTTGCCCTTCTGCTATCAGTCATGTTCAAGTTTCTCCAATCCTGCATTAACCTTCACTATCTCAGTTTGCCATCCAAATTACTCTCCCATCATTCCACACTTGCTGCCATTGGTTCATTACAGCATCATACATGCTTGAATGTAAGTGTATGTCAGAATCACCTGTAGGGTTTATTAAAACACATGTTATTGGACTCTCCTCTGAGTTTCTGATTCAGCAGGCTGGGGGTGGGGACCTGGTAATTTGAGTTTCTAACAAGCTCTCAAGTGATATTGATGCTGCTAGTTCTGGAACCACTTTGAGAAGCACTGATAAAGTGGTTAAAGAGTGCAGCTTCTGGACCCATTCCTCTTGAGTTCAAATCCTGGCTCAGACTCTGAAATTGTGTCACATTAAACAAGTTCTTCATCCCTCTATACCTGTTTCCTAATCTGTAACATAGAGATAATATAGTGCCTACCTCATAAAGTTCTTGTAAACACATGATTTAATACATATAATTCTTAGAACACTGGGACATGCCTGGCACATAATAAATGCTGTAAAGTGTTAATTATTATTGTTTAACTGACCCAGAATTCTAGAGCCAGTAGGAATCATTTAGCCCATCCTTCACCAAAACCAAGCCAAAATTTGCATAATGTGGGGCACCTGGATGTCTCAGTTTTTGAGGGTCTGCCTTTGTCTCAGGGCTTGATCCCGAGGTCCTGAGATCGAGCCCCACATCAGGCTCCCTGCAGGGAAGCCTGCTTCTCCCTCTGCCTATGTCTCTGCCTTTCTCTGTGTCTCTCATGAATAAACAAATAAAATATTTTTTAAAATTTGCATAATGCCTTTATTCTACTAAATGTTTTTCTTTAGGTTGGTTCTTGCTTTTAGCTGGATACATTTATCTTAAAATGAAACTGTAGGTGTAAAACCAGTGTCTTCCAAATGTAAGATAGACTATATATGAAACTACTAGAATAAACAAAATGTTTCTCTCTGTATCACCTCAAACCACCAGTGGTTTGGGTATCCCTTTTCAAAAGAGGATTGATTCCACTTATAAGCCGCCTTTTTTAAATAAGAAAACTAAGATCTAAAGAAAAGGAGGTACTCCCTTAAGAGCACAGGGAGTTGATGGTAGAGCTGAGACCAAGTCTCCTACATCCTGGCTAGGATACTTTCTTTACTACCTATTGGAATAAATGCCCCACTACTCACTCCTCTTGCCTTCTGATGACCTTATAGCAACTATATCTCTAATACTGAAGATACTTCGTTTTCTATTAAGGCTTTGCCATTCAACCTAATTTTAAAGGTTTTGTGATGGCATCTGTTGTTATGTCATAGGCGTTTGGGGCATTGATTGAGTGTTGTCCTAACAGCTTAGAGTTGGAAGAGAAGCTGAATGTGCTGACTGCCAGATAATTAGGAGGACGTGAGAACTTAAGAATGAACGTGGGTGAGAAAAAGAGTCAGGGATTGCTAACAGGATAAGGTCGGCAGATCAGTGTGATGAGGGAGAACTGAAAACCATATTTAGCGTACACACAGAATTTTTATTTAGCAAAGTTAGGGGAAAGAGAAGAGCAATGAAAACAGCCTCTGAATGTGGTATTGTTTGTGGTAGGCCTTGGGCAGGCAAGGAAGAAGTTGATTCTGCTACCTAGTCTCTTTATTGAACCATCAGCCCACTCTCAAGTTCCTTCAGCTCCCAAGTGTTTAAACCCTCAGGACTTTGAGAAGTGCTGCTCTACATTTTAGACTTACTAACGTGTGGAGCGCTAACACAGATTCTCCTAAGTAACATAGACCCTCTCCTTGGTCCAATTCAAACAGCGAGCCATCAGAGCAGAACTTTGCAGATACAGGTCTCTTCAGGAAGTAGCCCCCCACCCTCCATTCTGGGGGGGGGGGGCTTTTCTTTTTCTCTGTGAGGCTCAGAGTGGCTTGAGCCATCAGCAAAACCAACACTGGGGGTTCTTGGTGAGTGTACTTTCAAGAGCAATAGAGGCTTCTTAAGGCTTCCAACTTTTGTAAGGCTTCCCTGACAAATCTAAGTAAGAATTTATACAAAACTTGGTCAGGGTTTGCTTTTTCTCAGAGGGACCATTTTCCACTGTTGCTTTTATGTTGCTGGAATTAAGAAGTTGAGGATTTGCCTGGATAAGGTGAAGTAAACAAAATGCTTTGCTCTGGCTGGTGGTTTCTTCAAGCTTAACTTACCATCTCTCCAACTACTCCAATGCTTCCACCATAGCCCCTTGACCATGGCATATACGCCCAGCAGTGACTCCTTTTCCATTATGCACAATCCTCCATAATAAGCAATAATATTTAGAGTGCCCATTGGCATGACCACATCTATTGACACAAAATGTAGAGAAGTGTGGGAGCTATATAAAGTGGACATTTCAGCCTCAAATTAGTGTGTATTTAACGTGCACAATTGGTGAACAGTTTCCCCTTTTTTTCTTCCTTAGGGGGGAACTAATTATCCCCCTTGTGTCACATTCTTTGGCACTTGGAGTGTTTATCCAAACCAAACTACAATAATCCCCTGATACCAACTTTATCCAGGAGTGCTTTTGTTGAAACCCTATTTTGGCCATCTTAGGGAAGAAGATTATAGAGTGAAAGTCATTTCCCTTAAAATAAGTGTGCCTATGGGATTACAGCCATCCCATGAAATACTCAGCAAAATCTTGATAAGCTAGAACCCTTGCTATCTGGGATATTTGTGGCATTCTTCTTTAGGAATAATCATATATGATAGGAAAGTGATCTGAGAATAAGTCAGGGATATAGCTCAGTAAAATGAAGGAGCCTCCAAGTAACATCCTGGGTTCCCTACTTAATAAGATATCTCTAACAACAACAGTCTCAGACAAGGGAAAATGATTGATCACTGGAAAATAATTCAGAGTCCACCTAATCCTCAAATCCTAATCCAGAGAAGGATTTTCCACCATTCTCCCTGTGACTCTATCTTGTGAGGCCAGAATATTGCCTCTTATAATTCAGACAGATTTACATCAATAAAGGTTTTCCCTTTAGGCCTCAATGAACCAAACAATTCTGTAACTTTCATAGTCCATACTCCAAGAATCCATGTTCCATAAAAGATTGACTTTTAATCTCTACCACGTGACTTCATAAATTAATAAATTAATGAGTTCTCTGAAAGATAGGACCCACAAGAACCCATCAATCCTAGAATAAATTTTCAAGGGCTGAGGTAAAGGCTTGTGAATCAGATAGTGCCTTCCCAGCGTGGGAAAAAAGTGAGGATTCTAGTTCTGCTCTGGCCTGACCTGGGCTCCAGGGGCTGGAGGCAGCCTCTCAGTCTTACTTGGTTCCTGGGCTTTTACACAAATCATTCCATGGTCTCAGTACTTATGACTGGGTCCAGGATTCTAATTTCAACAAAACCTTTTAACCACCTGGTTGAGTTCTAGGAATACAAATATGAGTGAGACATAGTCTCTGTCCTTGAGTGCCTCATTAACCAGGGATAGAAGGAGACCAAGAGATTAACAATCACAAGTCAGAGAGATAAATATTATTATAGAAGTATAAACATAATGCAAAGTGAGTACTTTTTGTTATTTAAAAGATAGTGGAAATAGCTATAAGTGTAGATGCTTTCCTTTGCTGAAAACCACTTTGTTATTATGGGTTAAGATCGGATTCATCTGAACTAGAAAATGAAACGAAACATAATCAGTTCATGACTGTACATTATAGGGATAGACACTGACCAGGGTAAGACTTCTTGCAAATATTTCTTGGTTTGGGCCTTTATTTAGTATGTAGCATAATATTACTTTTATATATTTATCTCCTTAACCATAATGTAAGCTACATAAAGGCAAGGGATTTTTGTCTGTTTCATTCACTGTTCCATCTGCAGAGCCTAGAACTGAGCCAGTAAACATGTAACAAATATTTGTCAAACCAATGAGTAAAGTAAATATAGATCATTAAAAAATATGATACATGCCGTGACAGAAAATGAACCTGTGTGGATACTCTAACAAGGGGATGGTATGTAGATCTGTGCATCCAGATAGGTCTTTCTGAGGAAGACACACTTGAGTAGAGACCTGAGGAGCTATAGCCAAGACAGAACTCTTACCCTCCAGACTATAGACAGCCCACATTTGGCATACAAAAGCCCCTGGAAATCTGAAGATGCCTGGTTTTTAAGTGACTCACATTTGCAGGCTGCTCAGTTGAATGTTAAGGAATAGGGTTGAAGTGGCAATTTGGGGGCTTTCTGATTTAAAAGATTCTGAGAGTCCTGGCTCTCCCTAAATCCTTCGCTCTAAAGCCAAGGAAGCAAAGTTCAGACCCAAGTGTCTCCTCCCTGCCTCAGTCCCTATGTGGGATTTTGGATAGACTTAGTTCTGTGACCCCTTTGTAGCTGGCACAGCAGCTCAGGACACTCTTCTTCCTTGGCTTGCCTGGAAAGAGATGGGTCTGCCATCTGGAGTCAGAAAAACAGCCTGCCAGCCACCAAACAGTTCAGCCTGGGCCCTGGACAATGAGAATCGGGCAATAGCCAATTCCTTGTCTGCAATTTGCTGATTATCACACCCCAGGGTGTGGGATTGTACAGCCAGAACCGCTTTGCTCTGCCTCTCATCAAGGCAAAATGAACACAGATCCTGACAGGTCAAATCTTCCCCCAGACCTCAGAGGTTGCTATACAAAGGACCAGGCTTAATCTCTGGCCAAGTGTATAATTCATTTATCTGCACGGTCATGAATTCTGGGCTCTCAGGGCAGGAAGTGTGGGGCATTGTGAGTGGTTCTACAGGCCCAGGGAGTCACTTAAGCCCTGATTGTATTGTGGAGGGAGGGATTTTGGAGACAAAGGCCTCTGTCCTCCAGAGATTGAGCAGACTGGAAGGGGTGCCTATGCACACAAAGGAATGGCGCTTTAGGGAGAGGTTGACAGCCTTGTCATCAATGCCCGTGAACTTCTCTGGATCATGCAAGCGATGACAAGGGGGCTGGAATTAATTATTTCATAGACTTTAGCTAGGAGGAATTGAAATAGGTAAAGAGTTCATCTCAGGATGTTTGCCCAGTGCACATCTGCCACTTTGTAGTGGAGGGAAGTTTTAAATACCAAGAGCCAGATTTTCACATGTCCCCTTCTCAGGGAATTGTCAGGGGTTAATTTTTGCCTCCAGCTGTCAGAGCTCTTTTACTACCACCCAAAAGACTTGAAGTAAAAGGCAGTGCTCTATCGAGAACTGGTACTTTACAGGTAATTGGAAATTTTTGGAAATTTATGGTTTCTTAGTTTGGTCAGCTGGTTCCCTCTCTGATCCTCTGGACTTCCTGGTGAAGAGATGGGAATGGAATGCCATTCTGTGCTCCTGGAGTTTCATTTGCACAGTTCCACAGCCTGATGGAGATTGACCCATTGCAATACATGTAGTTTCAAATTTAGAGTTACTTGGATTCTGAAGTGTTTCAAGCTCCATGTCTTCTATGTAACTGCAACCTACATTATTGTACTGTGCAGTGGAGGGCATTGTAATCACAAATTGTATGAATATATATATATATATATATATATATATATAGCCTCCAGAGAGGGAGGAGGCAGATTGTCATGGAAGGCAGATAGCACTGCAGAGGAATGCAGAGAGCAGGGCTCCAAGTGTTTACTTTGACCTCAGACAGGCACTTTACCTCTTTGTGTGGTGAAAAATCCTGATATCCCATTCCTCCTCCCCACTCCTCTACTTATTTTGGGGGTGTGATGTGAAGGACATGAGGAAATCTTAAGCCCATATCTCCCCAGCCAATCCTGTTAGTACCTACGACTGAATCATTCATTACTCCACTGAAGGTCTCTTCGTGCAACCATTATCTAAGATGGGGTCAGGCATTAACTACATTATCAGTCATTAATACTTTGCCCCTCAAATACATTTATCAAATCAGTTCAACAGAAAATTGAGACTCCTGGAGGAAATGGACTGGAAGTGTAAAGCTTTCTGGGGGAACTAGAGAAGATTTTGTTTGCTTAGGCTTTTTACCCTTTGACACCTGGTTTCAAGATCATCTGCAGGTACTAAGAATCCCTGCTTCATGTGAGTTCACTTATCTGTCCACCAAATAGCCTTATCATTGGTAAGACCACCAGAGGACTCTATGTCTCAGTGTATCCCAAGCAGCTTGTCGCTTTGGTTCCATTCAGCAAGTCTCTCTTAATCATTGGTTCTAGTACTGTGCTAGGTCCTATCGAGGATATGGAAAACATTTCCATAATCTGCTTTTAATGAGCTTGCTTTCTGGTTGTTGAAGATAAGTCAATAAAATCTACACATTTAGGAACCATCTGCTGAAGTGACATAATGAACACTCCAGATAGTTGTGTAGTGATGTAGCAGATGGATCAGTCAGGATAGGCTTCTTGATGGAAGCGGGACTTTTCCTGGAGCCTGGAAAAATGGATCTAATTTTAATATGGAGAGGAGGATGAGGGCAGTCTGTGCAAAGAGAAGCACACGAACTAAGGTCCAAAGGTGGGAATGAGTCTATAACATATGTGGAGAGGGGTCACATAAAAGACACAAGCGCAGTAAAAACAGCTTTGGACCAGAGAGCAAAGAGCTCTCTGAATTTTGATTTGATTTTAAAGCAGAATCTTCAAAACTGTCTTAATCATACATGCCTATCAGAAAAATACATTAGCTATTTTCTGGTTGGGGTGCCCGGGTGGCTCAGTCCATTAAGCCTCTGCCTTCGGCTCAGGTCATGATCCCGGGGTCCTGGGATAAAGGCCCATCTCAGGCTCCCTACCTGCTTCTTCTCCCACTCCCCCTGCTTATGATCTCTGTCTCTCTCTCTCAAATAGATAAGTAAAATCTTAAAAAAAGAAAAATACATTAGCATAAACCAATATATGTATTTTTATAAACTGTATACTTGTACTAATGCATTTATACATAATAAAGCATATAAAAAAATCATAAAAGATGATGTAATGAAAATGTTGGAGTTCTAATATTTCTTTCTCACATGCCAAAGAATCATCTTGTGCTCCCCCTGGGGTGCCTGTGCCCCCACCCTGTATACCACTATCCTAGAACATCAGCTAAATATTTTGAGACAGCAGAGCCCTTAAAGAATCTGATGAGAGCTACCTATCCTCTCCCCTCCCCAGGAATCCATGCACAGATGCTTTTTTTTAACTGTTTCATACATTTAATTTCAAGAATGGTGGGGCAGGCAATGAACCTTCCTAAGCTCATTTGTGGACCCCAGCTCAAGAACCCCTTTTCTGGATAAAGAAAAGCCTGAAGACTTTTGAGTAGCTTCGTGGTCTCTAGATTTTAATCTTTTAGGATGCTGAATCTGCTCATTGTGCATAACATGAATCAGCTATGGCCAGAGTGGGCTTGGGCAGGTGGTAGAAGCACAGAGGCAAGTTGATAGGCCATTTTAAAACCCCAGGCCTGAAATGCAAATATAATGACAATAGAAGAGAATAGAGGCAGGCCACATTTCAAAGGGAGCCTGGACAGGTCTCAGTGATCAATAGAAGATGAAGGGGGGGAGGGGCATCTGTGACAGCTCTGAGGCCTCAAGTTTGGGGTGGTCAAGGGAAGCCAATGGCTAGTGGAAATCATAAACTGGCTCAGACGACAGCTCAGCATCTCAACAGAAATGGTCTGAGGACAGTGAGAAATGTGTGGCCAGGGGATGGGGTGGGCAGTGAAGCTGGGGGAAACAATCAGATGGAAGACACAGACTGGGGAGTTGAAATTTGGGAGGAGAGAAGCTATGAGAAGAGACTGAATAACAATAGTAAATCTTTCTGTACCAGGCAGGGTAAGTTGATTTGATTAATCCTTGTGACAACCCCTGCGAAGCGAGTGCTGTTTTTGTCATCATTTCATAAATGGGAAACTGAAATATTTTTATGGATGGGGAAACGGCCCCCCCCAGGCCACACAGCTAGAAGGTATCAGTATGGATACCAACCCAAGCAGAGTCCAGAGTCTGTGCCACTGAGCACTGTGTCATGCTGCCCCTCAGGAGTGGACAGTGGGAAGTGAGTTAGAGGAATGTCCACAAGGCAGCAGGGCAGGGGATGAGCAGAGAAAAGATCTGGCACCAACGGAGTACCCGCCTCATATCAAGCATGGTGCCCGCACCTGATGATAATAATAAGCAGCAGCAGCAGCAGCAGCAGCATTAAAACCAGTAAGAGCTTTCAACGTGCAAGGCACTGTGCCAAGCACTTTATGGGGCAAAGTGAATATATGTCATTTCTAAATCACTCAGCACCCAAATTCATTTTCCAGTTGGAAAGAACCTTTCATTGTAGGAGTCTGGGTTGTGGGCTGGGACCCTGCCTCTCACTGCTGCAAGACAAAGGAGGCCAGATATTTTCTTTACCTGCTCCTGAACGGCTAGGGTGGAGGCACAGGACCTATGCTGAACCAGTAGGACACTTCTCCAGGAACTTGCAGTCTGCACCAACTGAAGGCTAAAATGCTGAGACCAAATTCAAGCATGGTGGTAGTCAATGGCTGTGGCCATGGCTTCCTGACCACATTGCTCCTGCTTACATATACTCCAAAGTCTCCTCTCCCAACCCCTTCCGTCTATTCTGGAACTATGTCACAGCTGGGACAAATACAAATGAAGCAAAATAGGGGTTTTCTGGAAGGAGAGCAAGCAGGAGTGGGCAGTTTTTGTAAAGGGCCAGGTAGTAAATATTTTAGGCTTTGTGGGCAGCCAGAGACAACCTAAAAATATGCTTTAATATATGCAGGGTTGATTTTTGTCATTTGCAGCCAAGTTTAACCATTTTTACTGATACAAATGAGTTATCTCACCTAATCCTCACCACAACACAGACGAGTCGGGGATATTGCTAACCTTACATGGAAGCGAGGAAAACGGAGACCCAGAGAAGTTAAGTCGTTGGCCTGGGATCACACAGATAGTAAGTGCTGGTGAATGACACAGCTAAAATGCCACCCCAGTGCTCTCTGACTCTCACACATGAAAGAGACAAAGTAAACAGAGATGAAGCACTTAGTGGTCTCTGAACCTCTTCTGAGATAACAAAAGAAAGAAAATTATTGCTCCCAGTTGTTCAGAGGCACCAAAGTGATTAGTGCCATGGAAACAGGAAAAAAGGAATAGAGATGCGCAGCAGCTTGAGTTTGATGTGTTTATCTCCCTCTTGGCTGCTTCTATGTAGTCGATTAGAATACTGGTTGGAGTCTCTGTCGGAAGGTTACCCTGACCTCTCAATTCTTGGAGCCTCTGTGGGCCTTGTGCTTGCTGAGAAATCTAGAATGTATTTGAGTTGCAGCCCCAAACTATACTAGGCTGTGGGGTTTGAATTCCCTCTTCAGGTCACTGGGACCTACACAGGACCGGTAACAGTAGCCAAAGTACCGGATTGTTTCTTCTGCTAAGATTTGTACCTTTTGAGGACAGGGTGTAAAGCTTATTCACTAATTTCACATATTGAAATATGTGGTCCATGCACCCTTTTTAAATTTTCAATTTAGAGAGAGAGGCAGAGACCCAGGCAGACGGAGAAGCAGCCTCCCAGGGGGACTCAATTCCAGGACCCCAGGATCACCCTGAACTGAAGGCAGATGCTCAACCACTGAGCTGCCCAGGTGCCCCAGTCCACACCCCTTTTTGCGGTGGCTCATGTGCAGATGACCACAAAGCCTGGTTCCAATGGCAACCCCTGTCCTCTCAGTGTGGTGAGGGCAGATGATTGCTCTCACATTGAGCTCAGCCGTCTGGAGTTCTTGCTTTGCTAAATGCAAAGACTATGGCCAAAATGCCGCAGGTTTTCAGGGGTTGGTGGAAGCAGTTTTGGGCATATACAACTTTTCAGACTTACCACTGGGCCTGGAGTGCCTTCCTTGGGGCTGCTGCGAATGCTTACAATAACATGGTACTCTCTCTGCTCAGTGCACCATTTAATTGAACTAATTAATAACAAGTAAACATCTCACAACAGTAGGCCTTCTGTTGGAAGAGTCAGAGGTAGGATCAAAATACAGACTGGTGAAAGAGGCTTCTTGGACCGGGCCATTTGGAGTGTTATTGGCCTGACCTGTTCCTGTGGGTGCATGCATGTGTGCACCCTTCTGCTAAAATAGTCTTTTTAAAAGAGCTAGTTGGGAAAGTTTTCAAGAGCGTTGCTTTGTCTTGTCACATGTACTGATGGCGTATTTTCCCTCTGTGATTTTATCCCCAAACTTCTGTGACAATTAAAGAAGAAAACCTTATTTCTGCCAAGCTGTGGGCTGAGAATTTGTAAGGGCCTTGAGTTTTGTAGCACATGACTGATTCCCACCCCCCATCTTCTTTTTACTCTCAGCTCATGTGGCCAGGGAACACCTGAATGGTGTCAGAAAACAGGTATCTCTGCTGTGAATCAAACCAAGCTCTGGCTGTCCAAGATGTCTCCTTTTCTTTTCTTTCTTTTTTTATGAGTGCCTGGAGCTAACTAGCAAGAGCAAACTCAGAGAAGCCATTAGGATTTCCATTATTATTTCTTGATTATCTGCATGTGGGAAAGGAGTGGTGGTTACAATACTTGAACCAGCCTGCCTACAGTTTGCTCATCCCAACTGTTTCAGCACGATCAAACATTCTAATGACCTAATCACCATGCTGTGATCATATTCACTTAGTATTGAATCCTTTTCCAAAGCACTTTCCCGGGACGCCTGAGTGGCTCAGCAGTTGGGTGCCTGCTTTCAGCCTAGGTCATGATCCCAGGATCTGGAATCGAGTCCCACATCAGGCTCCCTGCGAGGAGTCTGCTTCTCCCCCTGCCTAAGTCTCTGCCTCTCTCTCTAATAAATAAATAAATCTTTAAAAACAACAACAACAACAACAAAGAACTTTACCATTGAAGATTTGTGTTTGACCCTCACAACAATCCAGATGAAGTTCCAAGATTAGGAGCTGCCCCATAGATCAGTTGGTCAACAGCCATGACATTTGGCAGGTCAAGGGCTTAGGTGTGTATTCCCAGGTGCTCTGGGCCTGGCACTTGGGAAACTGTGGTATCCCTGGTCAGCCAAAATAGAAGCAGAGCCTAAGCAAACCGAGCTCACAGTTGCATGGTTTTTTGATTGGTGACCCCCTTTACCCAGTAGATGACCGACAAAAGACTTTCATTCATCTCCCTCGATCCTTTGATTTTGCCAAAAGGTCTTTCAAATTAAATCTATTTTCTGGCCAAACTTGATGTTGATTCTGAGCATTCTAACTCAGAATATGTTGCTTAAAGTGAGCACTAAATAACACATTACAGCAGTGCAGCCTTGCTTGGTGTAATCAGAAAAGAGTGATAGCTCTCCTTTCATTCTCCTGTGAAGGAATCAATGTTGATGAACATATCTGAAGAGCTCATTCTTCACAGGACTTTCCAGATGCCCACTCAGGTTAGAAGACTTATGTCTTGGTTAAGGCCACGAACAGAAAATACAAATCATAACATTGTCTACAGCTTTTCTCCTGAACAGAACTAAGAACATGCGACAGTTATCATTTTTTTAAATGTCACATAAGCTGTCCCAACTGTTAAGCAGAACTCTCATGTTTTTGATGGATATGACTAAGCTGTTTGAGCAGGACAAGGACTTGTGTCTGTCCTCTAATGAATCAGTGACATGGGCTGACAGTTCTCCGAGTATATGCAGGAGCCCTTGTGTTCACACAGGTGCAAGGATGATGCAACTCTGACATGCATTCACTTCAACTACGATTTAGAGCAGAGGTTTTCAGCCTCAGCTGCACATTAGTATCACCTGGGGAGCTTCTTAAAATCCTGATGCCCAGCCCATGCCCTGTCTCAGGATGGGCTATCATAACAAAATATCATTGACTCAGTGGCTTGAACAACAGACATTTATTTTCTTATAGTTCTGGAGGCTGGAAGTCCCAGATCAGGGTGCCAGCATGGTTGGGTTCTGGTGAGACCTCTCTTCCTGGCTTGTAGACGGCCACTTTTTTGCTGTGTCCCCACATGGTGAAGAGAACTCTGATGGCTAGTGCTCTTGTTATAAGGGAACCAATTCTTTCCATTCAGAACTCCGCCCTTCTGATGACCTCCTTTAACCTTTATGACCTCCTTAAAGACCCTTTCTCCAAAACAATTGCATGGTAGGGCGGTGAGGACTTCAACATATGGACTTTAGGGAAACATAATCCAGTCCAGTGGATACCCTAACCTAATTAATTAAATCAGACTCCCTGGGAATGGGACCTAGACATCAGAGGTTTTTGGAGCTCCTCAAGTGATTCCAATATTCGGCCAACTTGAGAACTACTAATTCAGAGCCTTGCTATTTGAACTGCAACCCACAGATTAACAGCATCAACATCACCTGGAAGCTCGCGAGAACTGCAGAATCTTGGGCCTCACTTCTGACCTACTAAATCAGAGCCTGTATTCTGATAAGATCCCCAGGTGATTGAGAGCATCTAACATGTATCTACCCAGAGAATCTTTACCCTGTAGTCAAACACTTGAAACGGTAACGATGTGAGCTCTTTAAACTATTTTCTCCAATTCCAGGTGCTTGACTATGCAGCCTTCTGGCAATTGCTTGATGATACAGAGTCCATGATGTGGTGCGCTGGGGTTCGATCACTTACGTGCCACGCACATTGTTGGGTAACTTCCAGGCAATGAATAAAGTGACTGGTTTTAGTTTCTCTATAGGGAACAGGGATACAGTCCCCTTTTCTTCCTGGTAATTGATTTGCTTAGGGATTGGTTGCACAGTTACTTTCTCTCAAAACCATTTGTAGCTGCTTGTTCAGGCTATGAGTTTCACTCAGAGGGGTTGCTTAGCTTTTTATTGTGAAAGTTTTGTGTATTAATAGGGTTTACCACCAACCCCATCTAGTTGTTTCCTATGTGTACTGCTTATACTTAGCTATTTCCATGGTTTCCTTCTAAATCAACCTCTTTGTCCGATCTTGTTACAATGTAGTTGCTAATTGCATGGTCGTATGTGTCTCTCTCTGACTCCTACTACCCTGAACTATAGGTTTGCTTGGCGGTAAAAATGCATTTTACAAGTTTCACTTGAGGAAGATGACAAAGTTCTAGGGATGGATGGTCATGATAGTTGCAAGATAATGTAAATGTACTTAATGCCACAGAAATATATACTTGAAATCAGGTAAAATGGTAAATTTAAGGTGTGCATTTTTACTGCAATTTTAAAAATGTAATGGGTTTTAGTAAATGTGTTGATATATCCCCTTTGGGCTCTTGGAACAGAAAAGAGGGATTGGTATAAAAACTGATGAACTCTGAATAAAGTATGGAATTTTGCTGATACTGTCATACCTATGTTAATGTTTTAGTTTTGATACATGTACAGTAGTTATGTTAGATGTTAACATCAGGGGAAACTAGGTGATGGGAGTGTGGAGTATATGGGAACTCTGTTAATTTTTGCAAGTTTTCTGTAAATCTAAGATTGTTCCAAAGTAAAAAGTTTATTAAAAAAGAAAAATTGGGGGAAAAAAAAGAAAAGAAAAATTGGGGACACCAGAGTGTCTCAGCGGTTGAGTGTCTGCCTTTGGCCCAGGGCGTGATCCTGGGGTCCCTGGATCGAGTCACACATCGGGCTCCCTACATGGATCCTGCTTCTCCCTCTGCCTATGTCTCTGCCTCTCTCTCTCTCTCTCTGTGTGTCTCTCATGAATAAATAATCTTTTTAAAAAAAGAAAAATTGATTCTATTAGGACTCATCATTTTGAAAAGGAGGTAGGAATGAACAGTAGAAACAGTCTGATAGAAAGCAGCAAGAGCTAGAACCCTTTTCTTCTCCAGCAGGTGCTTTTCTTTCAGGGTTCTAAGCTGTAATATATATATATATAAGCTGTAATATATATATACACACACGCATATATATACACACAGACTTGCATATATTTATATATAATATATATTATATATTTATTATATATATTTTATAAGTTTATTATAAATATAAAATGTAAGTATATAAAATTCTGTTTATTATATATAATATATTTTGACATATTTATTTTATATATTATATTATATTTTTTATTGACGTTCGATTTGCCAACATATAGTATAACACCCAGTGCTCATCCCATCAAGTGCCCTCCTCAGTGCCCATCACCCAGTTACCCCATCCCCCCACCTGCCTCCCCTTCCACTACCCTTTGTTCGTTTCCCAGAGTTTGGAGACTCTCATGTTTTGTCACTCTCTCTGATTTTTCCCACTTATTTTCCCTCCTTTCCCTTACAATCCCTTTTACTATTTCTTATATCCCCCATATGAGTGAAACCATATATTTGTCCTTCAACTGACTTACTAGTCAGCATAATACCCTCCAGTTCTATCCACATCAAAGCAAATGGTGGGTATTCATCCTTTCTAATGGCTGAGTAATATTCCATTGTGTGTGTGTGTATATATATATATATATATATAAAATATCATACTAGCACTATTTACTTACTGTCACTTCAGCATAGGGATTAAGAGTGCAGAAACCTGGCTTCATAGGGCTTCTCTCACTTTCCAACTGTATGACTGTAAGTAGTAGTTTAACCTCTCTTTGCCTCATTTTCCTTATATATAAAATGTGAATGATAATGATATGTCCTTCATAAGATTTTTCCTGACATTAAATGAGACCATCCTTATAAGGTGCTTAGCACAAACATGACATAGGGTAAATACTAGATGTTATTATTCTGTGCAAGCACTATATTAAGTGTTTTGTATACATTTATATTACTCATAGCCTCCCTAGAATCTCATTTTTTAACCTTTTTACTTTTAAATTATATATTATATATACAATGTGCCCAAATCATAAGTGTACAGCACGAGGAATTTTTACAAAGTCAACACACCCATGTAAGCAACAACCAGATCAAAATATAGAATGTTATCATCAACCCAAAAGTCTCCCACACATCCCCTCTTGGTTACTGCCTACCACAATTAACTTCCATTTGTTTTGGTTTCTTTTTTATTTTATTTTTTTGTATATATTTTTTTTATTGGAGTTCGATTTGCCAACATATAGTATAACACCCAGTGCTCATCCCATCAAGTGCCCCTCTCAGTGCCCGTCACTTGGTTTCTTTTTTTAAAAAAGATTTTATTTATTTATTCATGAGAGACACAGAGAAAGAGGCAGAGACATAGGCAGAGGGAAAAGCAGGCTCCCTCTGGTGAGCCCGATGCAAGACTTGATCCCCGAACCCTGGGATCATGACCTGAGCCAAAGCCAGATGCTCAACCACTGAGCCACCCAGGTGCCCCTGTTTTGGTTTCTATTCAGTTTCAAAGATCCTTCTCCCTCCATCTTTCATAGTTTAATTTCATTTGGAGGGAGGGATATATAAAACATTAACATGGTTCAAGTCAAAACTATATATTAGTAATAATCTGTTTTTCCTCCTTCCCTCTGCTTCCTCCAACATCTAATTTGAAGTAACATGGCATTTAGTTTTAAATGAGAATCGTGGAATTTTTGTCAGAAAAATTACATGGATGGGAATGTCCAGAGCATCCTGAAGTACTTTGCAGTCCCCTCTATTCAGTTTAACTAATAATGTTAAGTGATTACCTACTATGGCAAAGCATAGTATTGGAAAGAAAGGTGAACCAAAGGCCTGTCTTTAGATGCTCCATGCCCAATTAGGGAAACAAGACTTTGGACAAAGACTTCTAGTTCACTGCATACTCTGAATACTATGACAGACAAACAAAATTCTACATGTAAAACCACCATTCACAGTATCAACAAAGGGGATCCCTGGGTGGCTCAGCGGTTTAGCGCCTACCTTTGGCCCAGGGCGCGATCCTGGAGTCCTGGGATCAAGTCCCCACATCGGGCTCCTGGCATGGAGCCTGCTTCTCCCTCTGCCTGTGTCTCTGCCTCTCCCTCTCTCTGTCTATCATAAATAAAATCTTAAAAAAAAAGAAAGACCACAATATCAACAAAAAAGAAAACCTGCAGGACGAGTACTGGGTGTTATACTATATGTTGGCAAATTGAATTTAAATTTAAAAAAAGAAAACCTGTAACATATCTTTTTTGTTAGTAATTCATCTAACAAAAAGGATATTAGACATTTTATAGATAAAATTTTTAAATTCTAAGAGGTATAAAATATCTGAATAAATGGTGATAGACACCATGCCGATGAATGGGATAACTTAGCATAGTCCAGATGTCAGTTTTTCCCCCAAATCTACCACTTCAGTGACATTCCAACAAAAATTCCAGAGGGATATTTTAAGGAACTTGAAAAAACTTATTCTAGAATGCATACAGAAGAATAAATGTCTATAAATTTCTTTTTTTTTTTTTTAATTTTTTTATTTATTTATTTATGATAGTCACAGAGAGAGAGAGAGAGGCAGAGACACAGGCGGAGGGAGAAGCAGGCTCCATGCACCGGGAGCCTGATGTGGGATTCGATCCCGGGTCTCCAGGATCGCGCCCTGGGCCAAAGGCAGGCGCCAAACCGCTGTGCCACCCAGGGATCCCAATGTCTATAAATTTCTAAATCTGCTTTGAAAAAGAAGACTTGCCCTTCTATAGCTTTAGACATGCTGCAAAGATATGATAATAATAATAATAATAACTATAGAATTGGCACAGTAAAAGTCAAATAAAACAAAAGAGGATATAGAGCTGAGAAACATGATGATATCAATGCAATTTCACAGCAAGGTAAGGATGGATTGTTTGAAAGGGTAGACATCATGTGTCAGAGCTTCTCAGCCAGTGTGTCACATGGAAAGCCACACATGGATTACAAGTGTGTAGAGCTATTGTTGATCTCCTTGACCCTTTGGATAGCCAGGCAGGACCTAAAGTGGCCAGAGCTCCCAAGCTGATAGCCTCCACCCCTGGCCATGAGCAGCCCCATTAGTTTCCCACATTATGCCAAGAATATACCATCATATTCTCTCTGTGCCATGACATGAATAGGATTGGGAATCACTGCTATAATGGAGAAAAATAAAGTGAGATAGCTACCCCCATATAACGTACAAAGGTGACTTTCAGGTAGATTAAAAGCCTAAGTGTGAAAAGTAGAACTATAAATGAAGGAGAATTTCTCTATAATTTGAAATAGTATAGGACTTCAGAAATAAGACCCTGAAGTTCAGAACGCAAGGTAGAAGTCATGAATTTTCCTACATCAAACATGAGACTTTTTGATTCAATCACAGACATCATAGACAAAGTTAACAGACTGATACTAGGCTAGAAAAGATACTTGTAATGTCTAAACCTGGCAAGGCATTGATATCCAGAATGACCAAGGAACTCTGGTAATTAAAAAGAAAAAAAAGTTCTGGTAAGAAAAAGGCAGAACACACAACAGGAGAAAAGGGAGGGGGGCAAAGCATATTCACAGAATGGACAACTCCCCATACAGGGGAAACTGGATTGGCTAATAAGCATAAGAAGAGCTAATAGGTCTAGCTTGTATTCAGAGAAATACAAATTTTTTTAAAAGATTTTATTTATTCATTCATGAGAGACACACACACACACACAGGCAAAGAGGCAAAGACACAGGCAGAGAGAGAAGCAGGTTCCATTCAGGGAGCTCGATGTGGGACTGGATCCCGGATCCCAGGATCATGCCGAAGACAGAGGCTCAACCACTGAGCCACCCAGGCATCCCAAGAAATACAAATTAAAATAGCAGCAAGGAGCACCTGGGTGGCTCAGTGGTTTAGTGTCTGCCTTTGGCTCAGGTCGTGATCTCAGGGTCCTGGGATCGAGTCCTACATCAGGCTCCCAACGGGGAGCCTGCTTCTCCTTCTGTCTATGTCTCTGCCTCTTTCTCTGTGTCTCTCATGAATAAATAAATAAAATATTTTTTAAAATAGCAGCAAGATACCAAGTTATACTCATCCAACTGACAAAAATTAAAAAGATAACACCAAGTGTTTATGAGCACATGGGGGAAAAGGAATCCTCAGCATGGCTCATGGGAGTGTGAGCTGGTATAAATTTTGAAGAGCAATGGGATGGTGCTTGTTGCTAGTAACAATGTATACGTTCCTAGAACCCAGCAGCCTCACTCCTGAGTATGTATCCTGGGGAATCTCTCCCTGGTTCTAAAATGGGATGCTTACAAGGATACTTATCACATAATCCTTTGTTTATCACAGAATCATTTGTGTAAGAGATTGGAGACACAATAGTTGTCCATCAGTAGGGAAATACACATGTAAAGTGTGCTGAATGCATACTAACAAGTATTAAAAGCCATAAAGTAGTTGTGCAAATACCAAAGAGATCTTGAAAGTACTCTTGTGAAAAAAATAAGAAATAGAAGATCTATGGTCCAGTGATATTTATATCGACTTAAACACACATACACACACCACTACCACCAACAACTATCTATCTATCTATCTATCTATCTATCTATCTATCTATCTATCTATCTCCTCGATTTACATCAGATACATTATAGGAGGTCCCTGTGAGGGGACAAGAATGAGAATGGAGATTTGGGTGAAGGAAAGTAATAAAATCAAAGGAGGGACCTTATATGGACTAATGATAATGTTTTGCCATGAACTGAGGTGTGTGATTAGCTCAACTCTCCAGCTGAGTCCCAAAAAGCACACACAAAAAATTTAAGGGCTATGAGAAAGGAGACAATAACCCCACCCAGGGAAATCTGAGATGTCTTTCTAAAAGAGATCCGATTTGAGCTGATCTTTGAACGATAGAGCCTTGGTAGAGAGTTGTGGAAAAGAGGGGCATGCTTGGCAAGGGAACCACTTGGTTGAAGCCAAATGGTGAGTGAGTACAGGATGGATTTCAGTAGCAGCAAGGAGACTTATGCCTGGAGTCTGGGGCAGACAGGGGTGTTTAGTGGAAAATAAGCCTGCAAAGACAGGTGGGAGCTGAATGGTAAAAGGCTTTCAGTGCCTGGCTAAGGAGTATGGATTTTATTTGGAAAGTAACAGGGAGTGATTTACAGGTTTTAAGCAGAGGAGCAATAGGATCAGATCTAGGAAGATTAGAGTCCTGCATGTTAGATTGGCAACAATGTTTGGATGGAGACATAACTCTAGAGGCTGTTAGCATCCAGGTGAGAGCTAATGAGGGACTGAGCTAGGGTTTTGTTATTGGTCCCTAAGGGGATCAGTAAGAGGACTATAGACATGGACTTGAGAAATTGACAGGACCTGGGAAATAAACGAGTGGTGTCTCATCTTTATAGAGGAGATAGTAGACGCTTTAGGATGTGGATAGAGTCACTGAGAGAGGAGCAAGAACCTTGGAGCAGAAGGGAAGGGGCCAGTGGAGAGGACTGAGATGATAAAAGACCGGAGGACCCATAGTACTGTGTAGTGAAAGCCAAGGAGATGGTTGCAGAAGAGAAAAGAGTGTTCAGCAATGACAAGAACTGCAAAGAAGTTCTACAGGATTAGAATTTACTTTCCGGTTTTCCAGTGACTTTCCCAAGAATGCTTTCAAGAGGGAAGAGCTGCTAGGCCCAAATTGCCAGGAGTCAGG
The DNA here is from genome assembly GCF_048418805.1 of Vulpes vulpes. Lineage (NCBI taxonomy): Eukaryota > Metazoa > Chordata > Mammalia > Carnivora > Canidae > Vulpes > Vulpes vulpes. The sequence goes on along the minus strand of NC_132796.1, from coordinate 78,557,908 downwards.
AAGAGTGAGTGGTAAGAGAGGAAATGGAAGCAGTGAGTGTTGTCTGGTCTTTTGAGAAGTTTGTTTTGGAAAGACAGTGGTGGAGAGATAGTGTGGTCAAGTGGTGGGAGGAAAGATTTTTGTTTTACTTTTGAGCATCAGGCAGACTAGAGCATGTTTTGAAGACAGAAGGAAAGCAACTAGTCTAGCAGATAAAAGGGGGAGTAAGGATAGTTACTGGAATAGGGTTATGAGGGATAGGAGGGCTCCCCTGAACCTTGGTGCAGTCTATGGCAATGCTCATCAAAAGCAAGCCTTGCTCTACACCTTGATTTACATCTCTCCCCTAACCATGCCTCTTTGCTTTGCCTTTAGGAAATCTTCCCTCTCTCCTGTGGCCTTACTAGAGCTCCCCCGCATTTTGCCCCCTCACTTTCTTTTCTTCCCCTGGGTTCCAGGAAATGGTTGAAAACTGGTCTAAACAAACCTCTCTTTGTCAGTCGGCAAGTCAAGAGAAGCAATTAGCTACTGGGTTCTCAGGCCAAAGGACCTGAAGCACTCAAAGCCTTGAAGGGGAAATAAAGCACTTGAAGGTTTGTTTACCACTCAGCTTCACCGGACAATAGTTGCTACTCTTGGCTATGACAGGCTTCACTGGGGACCTTATCTCTACCGAATTCTCTATTAGATTTTTCTGAAATGTTGCCAGCATCAGACCTAGAAGCTTTTAAAACCCACACAAAACCAGAGAATGAAAAAAAAGTCGTGATGGATGGACAGGTAAGGGGCGGAGGGTCTGGAGCCTCTTGCCCAGTTAACCTCCCCAGGCCAGGCCCCTGGACTGGCTGGCAGCTTTTTCATCTCTTTTTCTACCCCAGGTCCTAAGGTTTGGCTAGTTCTTCTTCCTCTTCCAGCTGCTGCTTCCTACTTCCCTAATTTCTCACCTGGATTCCTCTCAGAATAGTTTCCTGATTTATCCCTAGCTCTGCTTTCTCTGGGAAGCAGAGCATTGCTTTAAGTCATTTAAAGTGCTTTCATTGCTACTAACACTAAGGGAACCGTTGGGCAGAGCATGATGTAACAAAAACGTAAGTGACACTATTGGAAGTGGGGAAGGTACAGTGAGCTGGGAACGTGAGCTATCTGCTTGCCTCCTCACATGCGGCATTGACTCTGCATCAGTGAAAGCTATCTCCCTTCGAGGTGGTTACTAGACCAGACTACAAGGTCTTCAGTCTGTGGTATGTGTGCCATTGGCATTGCTAACAGTGGGTTTTCCCCATGTGTGAATCTGCAGGTTGTGCTCTCTAGCTCCAGATTTGTCCTGACAGCACTGCCTCCAGTACTAAATGCTATACATGATTCCCAACTATAGCTAGTTGAGACTTCTCACTTGGAGCAAAGCCAACTTTACTAGTAAATCATTTGTTTATCAGGAATTACTAGCTCCCTTCTGGATCACTCTCTAGCCTGGACCTCAAGATCAGCTATGTCAACAAGGGTGTCCTTCTCTTGTATCTATCCTCTCCATCACCTCCATCTTCACCCCCAATACTACAAATGTATGTTCCAGAGTCCAACCCTGGAAAACCCCACCACCCACTTTGCCTGCTCCTGCTCCTGGGCTGCCAAATATTGTTTGAGGAAAGCATCCTCCACAAAAACATGTTCTCTAGTGTCAGCAGAGCTCCTAGGGCTGCTTGGCAGCCCTTCACACTTTTCTAACAATTGACTTCCTGCCATGTCCCCCATAGCATCTCCTCCCAGCTCTTTCCAGCCATCCCAAACTTCAACTACCCTCACTCTTATGTAACCTTGCCTCCTACATTTATTGAGAAAATTGAGGTCAATTTGAAACGGACTTCCTCCATTTCCCTCTTACTTACCAAAACTTGTCCCGGGCTTTTTTTTTAATGCATCCTCCTCCACTCTCTACTTGGGAGGAATGAAAGGCCCTCCTCTATTTCTAAGACAAACTTATCAACGTTCGTTGGTTGGGTTCAGAATCCCATCCCTCCTGCTTTCCTCTGCCTTATGATATACTCGTGTGTACATAAGTCATCTTTCTGACTCAGACTGACATCTCGTGTGTACATAAGTCATCTTTCTGACTCAGACTGACATCTCCCAGGCAAGGTCAATATTACATTTCTTTCTATGTTCCCAACATGTAGTACCATGGCTGACACACAGTAAGCACTCAACAAATTATTATTAAATTGGTGAGCTATGAGGGGACCAAGGAGATTGACTCGAGTTCTTTATCCTTGGTATATCTACTTCATGGGGTTACCAAGGGTGCCAACTGGGCAGCAAGAAAGATGAAGGAAAGAATCAAGAAGACTCAATAAAGTCTTAAACCAGGGGTTTTGGTGGAGTTACATGACAAAATAGTGATATTTTTTTTTACCTAGAATGGACTTTATAAAGGGAGTAGTAAAAAGAGCACTAGACTAGGTATAAGAAGGTCTGGCTGTACTGCTCATAAGCTGTGTGGCCATGGACAAGTTAATTAACCTCTGGGCCTCAACTTCTTTCTCTAGTTCATCGGACCAAATGTTGTGCAGTACATCAATGGTGGGTAATTTATTGTGTCAGAGAAAAATGCTACAAGTATCTCTTATCTGATGGAACAGATATGCTATAGCAAAAATGGCTGTCAAGTGAGTTTCTGGCAAGTCCTGTTTCATTTTTGATCTTTATTATAAAACCATGGTACATTTTGCTAGAAAAGCTAAGAGAAAAAAAGTTGACTTTGGGTTGTAATTAAACCATGCATTTTAAAATAAACCACATTTTTAAAAACTACAATAATAAGATGATAGTGCAGGTCCAATAATTTTTAAACTATAATTAGAATCCTGTGCTAGACAGCCAATTTGTCCCCACCTTTCTCAACTTTAAATTCTGTTCCTCATTTCATTCAATTTTGTTCCTACTGAAACTTCCTCCTCATAAGCCCTTTATTCATTTCAGGGCTTCCTGCCTAATAAAGCTAGCAAATGGGGATTTCTGAAAATTGAGAGTTTGGTTATTAGAGTTTTTCTCCCAAAAAGCAAAACTTTGTTGCTAGAATGAGCCCTCAGCCCCTCTCACATACATTGTCTCAACTGATGGTCAAGGCAGCCCAGGAAATTAGGTGGGGTGTATAAGGTCCTCATTTTGCTGCTGAGAAAAGTAAGACCTAGAGGTGAATTGGCTTTCTCAGGACCATAGAACTAGAAGTGAGAACAAGGAATAGAACCTAAGTCTTAAGATTCTGCTTTAAACAAGAGGCTTTGACAGGCAATGACAACATCAATCGAAGTATGCTGGAAGGCTTTCTTAAGAGGCCTGTGCCATCCAATCATACACAAGATGCCTTCAAAATTTGAAAAAGGGAAACAAAATTATGGCAAAATAAGTATTGCAAGTGTGTCCAAATCGTCTATCGGTTTTAGGTGAAATTCATCCCAAGAAGAGCCATATTTATTTTCTCATGAAGTACAGAAACTCAGTACATGCTTTATAGCACACTGGGGCTCTTTGTGTAGTCTCCATGACCATCCAAAGGGGTGCAGAGGCTCATTCAACTGTCGGTAATGGCTACAGAAGTGGTGGTCCTGTTTTTATTTTTATGGCCTATTATTGGTCATATTTATAGGTTTGTTTTATTTTTGGTTCTTGTACTTCCCAATTACAATATTGGCGCAAAAGGAAAGTCTGGTCTGGTTTCTGATGTGGTTTTATGAGACCTGAAAATTCTTCATCAACTTACTTGCTTCTATCTAGCAGACATCTCTGCCTCATCCTATTTTAACAATTATTGGCATTCCCCAGGGGCAAGAGAAATTATAACACATTTAAAGACAAAATTCTCCAATTTCTGCTCAGCACAATGATCATCAAATTAGTATCCTATGCCTATATTCCCTTTTCTGCTCCTAATTTAATATGCTAGCATTAGGGACTCATAGCACATCAGAATTTGTCTACAAGAGCCTAGTATATTTTAACTGTGGAACAATTAAAGAAGGAGGAGGAAGTAGAGGAGGGGGAGAGGAAGGAGGAGAGGATAGGAGAGGAGGAGGGGGAAGGGAGGAGGGGAGGGAGAGGAGGAGAGCAGAAGGGAAGAGGGGAGGAAGGGGAGGAGGGGGGAAGAGGAGAGAAGAAATTAAACAAAAAGAAATCTTCCTTTAAGTTCTGGGAGTGCCATTCCTTTAAGTGCCTTCTATGACTTTATTAATTCCATTAAGTGAATTTCTATTAAATATTACCTATTCCCATGAGAAGATTGGGCAGATTGAGATCAGTTGTTTTGCTATCAATGAAAATTCCTGTATCTGCCACCCAGAGTAGCTTTCACTGCCCCTTTTCAAGTGGGTTTGGGATTCTACATTCAGAGCATTGTCCAAGACAGAGAAACAATGCAGCTTGGTAGAAGAAGCAGAGACTTTTGTATCACCAAGATGAGCTTCACCAGTTGCTGGATGTGTGACCTCAAGCAGGTTTTTTATCCTCTCTGTATTTGGATTTCAATTTCCTCACCTGTAAAATGAGTCCAAAACCCACCTGTTAGGGCTGTTAGAGGATTTAAAGAGATGGATTAGAGGAGATGGGATTTTGTAAGTGCTTGGTAGAAAGAAGACCATTATTATGTTAGAAGGGACATATTAGGGGTGTCTGGCTGGCTCAGTTGGTAGAGCTTGTGACTCTTGATAGCAGAGTCATGAGTTCAAGGCCCACATTGGGTATGGAGTCTACTTAAAATTTTTTAATTAAGAAAGAAGAGAAACGTGAATGAACAAGTGGAAGGGAAGGAGGCAGTGTTGCCTAGCAAGAGTTAACTTTATCACTCTGGGAGGTGTCTTTCCAAAAATTTCAACATGCTCACAATAGCCACTGGAATGGGTGTGTGTGTCTTTGCAAACAAAACATGTAGATGCATGTCTTCATGCCTGGGCTGGCTGCTTCAAACACTGTTTATAGCTTAAGAACTAGAAAATAAATGTGTTTTCATTTGGCTGTTGAGGGCAAGGCTCGGATGCTGCTTCTTAGCTGTGGCAGACGTTAACAATTTGGGGAGGTTTTATACTTTGCTAGACACTGATCACCATTTATGTATGTATGTATGTATGTATGTATGTATTTAGATGGGGAGGGTCACTGCCCTTACTGGCAAACTGTAGATGATGCTCTCATTATCAAGCTGAATCAGGGCTTCCTTGGCCACAAAATTGGTCTATCTGTATGATATGAGTCTTTGACATACCCTAGACCTATTTTTCCCATACTGGTGTTCTTTCTCTTTTAATTTACTTATACAGCCAATGCTAGCCCATTAGTGCTATTACTAGCAGAGTGGAATGTAGGGCTCTATAGATGGCTGTCTTCATATGTTCCAACAGAAGTTGCACAGAGTTGATTTGGAGGCCCTGATACCAGCTCTACGACTGACCAACTGTATGACATTAGCAAGCCCAGTTAGCTAACTGCTTTGCAGCATGGTGCCCTTAGCCTACTACCCAGATGTATTGTGATCTTCCAAAGGAAGGGCGAGAGGAAAAGTATCCTGATGTGTCTTAAGTATTTTGCCCTTCTGGGTGTTATCATTAGTGTCTCTCTTACCACACATTTCATGGCTAGGAGACAGACTCCAGCTACTTAGGCCAAAGTCTCGAAAGTTCTTGCATTTCCTCTGCCCCTGCACTATGGGTAAGATGGGAATTCAAGTTGGAATGTAAGGACAAAGTGTAGAATTCAAGCCACCTAGTTCCTAGGCTGGAGGTCAGGGAACTCTGCTTCATTTCCCCCAAAGGCCACACAGGGCTTTTTCAGGATAGCAAATAAGTCTTTTAGTCTAATTGTTCTCCTAGCTAATGGGACTTGGAGGTGGCCTTCTCAAAGATTCCCAAGTGCACATTTAATTCTGTGTTTTCATTCATTCCACGGTTACACCTTTTCCTCACAATTCTATTTTGAGTGTCTACTGCATACCAGACATGCCATATCTGGAGATACCATGGTAAAAGTGTCAACTGAACTTCCTGCCCTCTCAGACCTTGGTCTGGTGTGAGTAACAGGTATAGAGTATCTCTCTAAATGGTCCCCAGGTATCTTAATCCCCACTTCTGCAAAGGTGGACTCCTCCTCTTCCACCCTAGACTCTTCTTCCCCCAGGCTCCCTTATGTCAGTGATGAGATCCATTCAGTTGCCCAATCAAGAAACCTAGGGGTCATCCTTCACACCTCCCTCTGTCAAACCCACCAATTTCAACCTAGTATTCTGTTTCATTGTTCTTACCCTCTGAAATCTCTCTGAAATCTCTCTTCTCCCTGTCTTCACTACCATGAACCTAGTCCAAGTCACTGTTATTTCTCTCCAGGAGGTCACAGATTGCTCACTGGTTTCTGTGTCTCTGGTCTTCCTGCCCCATCCACTCCCTTCCTTTATGTGTAGAGTTGATACTGTATGGACTTTGGTTAAATTCCGTTCCCTTTCTGGGCATCAGCTTCTCCATTCTGAACTGGATGAGTTCCTAAGTCTTGTGCAGCTCTCTTTTCTGTGGTTTTGTGATGAGATGGTTCTTAATTGCACTCTGGTGCAGCTATCTGGACTTCCAACAAAGCTATTGCTGGCTTCTCAGGGTGCATATTCATTCATTCACTTACTCATTCATTCATCTCTCCATTCATTCAGCCTTTACTGAGCTCCCACTGTGTACTAGGCCCTGTACTTAGCACAGGTGATTCAGTGGGGAATAAGACACAGGACTCGTCCTTAAGGAACTAATCTGCTGTGGGGTATAGACACAAATAAGCAATCTAGCCCATTCTGTGGGGGTTGGAGCAATTATGGAGGGCTCCCTAGAGGATCTGTTATCTTTTACATTTTTTATTTTTTTAGACAGAGAGAGCATGTGCAAGTGGTGAGCAAGAGGAGGTGAGGGGTAGAGGGAGAGAGAGAATCTTAAGCAGGCTCCATAACCAGCATGGGACCTGATGCAGGGCTCAATGAAGGGATCAATCTCATGACCTTTAGATCATAACCTAAGCTGACATCAAGAGTCAGACACTTAACCAAATAAGCCACTCAGGTGCCCCTGGAGGAGCTAATATCTTTATTAGAGCCTGAATGATAAATAGGAGCTAACCAGGAGAGCAGAAACATATACAAAGGCCCTGTGGCAGGATGCTAAGAGAAAGTAAAGAAAGATTGGAGGATGGAAGACCAGTTGCGAGGCTGTGACAATACTATAGGGGAGACATGAGGAAGACCTGGATGAAAACCATGGGAATAGAGAGAAATGGACAAGTTTAAGTTGTATTTTTGGAGGTGGAATTGACAGTCCTTGCTGGTGGATTGGATGTGAAAGATGATGGAAGAGAAGTCATGGAGAACTCTTGGGTTTCTGCTTTGGTCAACTTTGTGGATTGACTGTCATTTGTGGAGTTAGTTCCATTGACTCCAGAGGAAGGAGCTGGTTTAGGGAATGGGGTTGAGAAGAAGATGATGAGTTCAGCTTTGGTCATGTTGAGTTTGGGATGGAATATCCAGGTGGAGAGTCCCAGTAAGCCATTGGTTATAAGGATCTGGCACACTAAGAAGAGAAAGCAGGGCTGGAGTTTCAGATTGGGGAGTCATTAGCATGTAGAGAAAATTCCTTTAGGACGATGAGCAGACACTAAAGAGCTGAGTGCCCAGAAGAGCCAGGACACAAACTCTAAATAAGGGGTTGGGGGGGAGAATGCTCTCACAGATGTGGGGTGCTAGCATATATGCTTATTCATTCCTGGGCACACACCACTGCCCCAAAGAGAGTTTCTCAATGCTATGTGTGCATCTCCCACTCTAACTTAAGTAAAGGAACATTAAAAGCACTCAATCATAACTTCTCCATTTTACCGTAAATGGTACCTAATGAGGAAAGGGAACTGATGCTTTCAAGCTACCTGCCAGGGTGTTTACATTCATTAACCCACTTAAATGCTTACAATAACCTTACACAGGAGCGACTATCTCTCAGAGCTCTGGAAACTTAGTGGTGAAGTCACTTGTCCAAGATCACCTAGTTCTTAAATAGCAGTAAGGAGATTTGACTCCAGATCTGATTCCAGACCCAGCACCATGATACCAGGTAACAGCACCACATCACCTCCTGCTCTATGGTTGGATCCTTAGGGAAGCCTGTACACACTCCCTTTTTCCCTTATGCTTCATAGACATCATTTGCATCCCCTAGCTTAATGCTTTGCTCTCCATTAAAATACAAATTCCCTTGGGGAGAAGTAAACCTCTAAGTTGTTGTCAGTCATTTATGCCTCAGTGGGAATGAGTTTCAGATTCTTCCGTAGCCATAAATTTTAATTTTATGGGAGAAGGACATTGGAAATTTCAAGGAGGGCTATGAAGATGGAAAGGGACCTAATAAGGAAAAGCCAGTCCCCTCTCCATCTCACAATTGTACCTAGTCTGAGGTGGGTGCTTTTAAGATTCTTAGATGCTATTTCTGTGCAGGTGTACTACACGAGTCTCCCCATCCATGGTTTTGCTTTCCATGGTTTCAGTTACCTGTGGTCAACCATGGCCCTGAAGCATACAGTCCTCCTTCTGACCTGTGGTCATAAGGTCACTAGTAGCCCTAATGCCACATCACAGAGCCTACATCGATCCCCTCACTTCATCTCAACATACAGGCATTTTACCATCTTATATCATCACAAGAAGGGTGAGTATAGGACAGTAAGGTATTTTGAGAGAGAGAGAGAGAGAGAGAGACCACCTTCACAGAACTTCCATGACAATAAATTGCTACTGATTATTCTATTTTATTATTGTAAATCTTGTTTGTGCCTAGTTTACAAACTAAATTTGATCCTGGGTATGTATGTATGTATGTACAGGGAAAAAGAAAAAAAAGATATGTACACACACACACATACACACACACACATACACACACACACACACACACATACACACACACACACACATAGAGGTTTGGTGTATCTGCAGTTTCAGGAAACCACCAGAGGTCACGGTGAAACATATAGCCATGAATAAGGAAGGACTGCTGTCTTTTATATTGGACCCATTTCTGGGCCTGATACCCCAGTTATGTGGCTGGAGCTGTGGGTGTGATCTGATCTAAGGTGACCTGAAACTGCATACAAAACCTCCGTGCACTGTGGTCAGCGGGAGGCAGCCAGCCCAGGCTTCAGGCAGGCACTGCAGTTCCAGGCCTCAGACACAAGTCCCAGCTCAGTCTCTTGACGATTAGACCCTGTTGTGCGTATTTAAAATCTCTAGCAGATGGAGGCAGGAGAGCTTGTTGGAAAGACTTGGAGGAGTCCCTTCTGCCCTGTCTGGGTCTATTTGCCAAAATAAATGACATGTATCAGGGCAGGGCATTGGTCCAAGCCCATTGAAATTCTGCAAACAGTCCAAACAGTGATGGTGTCTCAGATTGGTTCTATGAAATTATCAGAGTTAGGAAGAACGAAATGATGTGTGAGCATCTGGCCGCCATAGCCTACTGATGCGGACAGTCCCAGGGGCGGGTCCGGGGTAAGGGGGGCAGCCTCAAGGACCCCCTAGGACATCTGCTGCTGGCAAACAGGGAAAGAGCCACATGCTGGCAGCAGGCAGTCTGGTTTGAGTCCCATGCTGTTTTCCTCACTAGCTATGTGACCCGAACAAGTCCTACCCCTTCTCTCGGCCTCTTTTCTCCCCCATGTATAAAACAGAACCTAGATGAAATGGTCTCCATGGGCCTCTTCTGCTCGAACATTCTGTGACTTCTCTGACACCGGTTTGATTTCTTTTTATTTGGAGTGAGAGAGGCCCACCCACCCACCGGCTTATCTGCAGCCACTGTGTTCTCACACTGCCCTCTGCTGGCCAGTATGAAAAGTGCCACCTATAGCTTCTTTGGAGGACAAAAAAAAAAAAGGCAGCTCATCATTTATTTTTTTATTTTTATTTTTTAAAAGATTTTATTTATTTATTCATGAGAGACATAGAGAGAGATGTATAGACATAGGCAGAGGGAGAAGCAGACTCCCCACGGGGAGCAGATGTGAGACTCGATCCCAGTACCCCAGGATCATGACCTGAGCCAAAGGCAGATGCTCAACCACTGAGCCACTCAGGAGTCCCTTATCATTGATTTAGTCTTAAGCTTCAGTAGTAGAGTGGACATAGCGAAAGAAACCCTGTGCTCCGAAGATGAGCCAAAAAAGGACATATAGCTGGAAGCACAGAGTAAGCATATTGAGAGATGGCTGACAAAGCAACCCACAGAAAAATGCATCTCTCGTTTCTTTTCTTTGCCATCCTCATCCGTTTCTGGTGCTCTGCGCCACTGTTTGGCAGGACCAGGGTGGGTAGGAAGATTCCTTGTCTCGTATCCCATGGCTGCTGGCCCCAGAAGGGCCTGGCACCACAGTGAGGAGGCGATTCTAGGCCAGTAATACCTCAGAGGCCTCGAGACATCCTCCAGGACTCCCTTTCTGGCCCTTGGGTGGGGTCTGAGAGGTTTCTAGCTGGGGCCAGCCCAGAGGCTGTACCTCAGAGATATGCATTCCCCCAAGGGCTGCTATTTCAGAAGCCCCTTTGGAAAAAAATTTGAATCCAAAGAATCCATGAGTTCTTGACAAGACTCACTTTAAGCTCACCAGCATGGCTAGCCAGCCAAGAGGAAGGGAGTGGGCCAGGGAATCCTGCCTTTTCTGGATGTAATCAGATTTCCTGTTAAATCCAGCCCTAGAATCACTGCACTCCTACCTCTCCTGGGTTACTCTGGCTGAGCATGTGCTCACAGAGGCAAGAGACCAGTGTTGGAGTGTGCCAGCCCATGTGCCCATGCCAGGCACTGCTCCGGCTCTAGTGATGTGAGCAAGATGGGAATTGGGCCATACCAAAATCTGCTCTCTCAGTTCAGTGTTTTATCATGCTCTCTACCTCCCATCCCTTGATGTGGGAAAGCTTTGGGTAGGGCTCAGATTGGGTCAAGCATTCAGTGCCCTGCCTGCATCCTCTCTGATAGTAATAACATGGCCTTAGTAAGCCCAGCTTGCCCCCTTATCCTCCCACTAACCAGTCTCCTCCTCCCCCAACAGCTGGTTCTTATCTATCTCCCTTCTTCCAGCCTCAGGCAGGCTGCCCTGGCCTCATGCTGACACACACATGTTCTCCTGAATGCTCATTGATGAGTTTCAGCCCTGCAAGGCTGCTTTCCTCCCATCAGTCCCTTGTCCCCAAACCTCTGAGGGTTTGCTATGTGCTACTCTACCAAGTCTTCGAATTTCCTTCCTTGCTTTCCAGGCCTGCCTCAGTTGGAGCCCACTCAGCCTTTCCAGTGGGGGGCCATGACCCTCCCCACCCCAGCCGTGGGCAGAATGTAAGCATTTCCCAATGCTCCATGGCCAACCCTTTCTTTGTGTTCTTGCATCACTTAGGCTCTATTCTGGACTTATGCTGTTTGCTCTAGTTTTGTGTACATTAGTCTTGAAAGCTAGGCCCATTGGAGACTGCTTCATTAATCCTCAACACCCTGGCATTTTTGAAAAATCTTTTTCTTTTTCTTTTTCATTTTATTTTGTTTCATTTTGTACAGTAAAAACCTACAAGAGTAATAAATAACAGAATCATTATAAACAAAATTCCAGTGGAAGCTAAGAGCATAAAAAGTAAAAGTTCATGGTCCTACCTTGTCATGCCAGAAATAAGCCCATTAAGCAGCCTGCGGCCCAGCACCCTTATAGGCCATATGCTGGGTGCTGGAGAAGGTTGAGTGGTATATGGCACCCCCCAAAAATTGCATCTCCTTGGGAAGAGCATCTCTGTACTTCTTTGCATGATGAGTCCTTGTCTTCGTGGGCCTAATTGACACTGGAACTTTTACTCCCACCACCCCGCACAGCAGGTGACCATTTGCATCTCTCGTACTTGACTCTACCCACTATGTAAAGCATCTGTCCTGTTTGCAGCTTTTAAAAAGTAACCCTTGAAGGTGAATACTAAAGGGCATGTCTAATGGGCTTTTCAGAGTTTTTCCCAGATCTGTAGGAAATTGCAGACAGTTAGTAAAAGGGCCGTGAGGTGGAAACAGAAAGTGTTTATGAAAACAGGCTTTCTACCTGGTATTGACGTTGTGTTCTCCGAGAGGTAATGCACATTAAAAATGCTTTTCATTTTTCTGCCAAAGAATATTCAGTACCTACTGAGATTTGTTCTAAATGATAGACTAGCCCGCCTGTGTTGCACCCACTGGGGTTAATTCTCTGTCTCGGTCAGCTTTGAAATGTCAGCCTGAACTCTCAGACTTAATTGTTACAGACACTTTATAACTAGCACATTCAAAATCCCCAAGCTGCTCCCTCTTGCTATCATAATTGATACTTAATGGATATTCTCAGGCTTCTTGAATTTTACACATTCAACACTCTACAGATGGTGGGTTGAAAGGAGAGGGAGAGAAATAGAGAAGGAACAAATAAACCATGTGTGTGTGTATGTGTGCCCACATGTCTTGTCCCTGTAAGCATCTGTTTCCAGTTATAGCGATGGGGCCCTGGGATCTGCCAGCAAAGATGAGCTTTCACAGGTTGGTCAGCCCATGGGTTTCTGGGTTCTCCCCTCTTTGGACCCCCGAGGCAGTGTTCTTTAGGCATAGCCATTTCTGGACTTCACTGCAAGTATGGGGTTGGCCATTTGAATGTGAATTATAAAATGTCACGATGCTCTCCAGCATCGTGTTCTGTTCTGTTCCTACACTATTTTGACAATCTGATGGATGGCCTGGCATTAACTAGGAAGAGGACAATATTATCCTGCCTGAATAACTAATCTCCTAAGAAGTACAAAGTTGAAGGATCTTGGTGCACATGAATCTTATTAAATGTGCTTATAAAATATGTTCTATCCAAATAAGCTTAGCAGCCCCGAAAAAAGCCTTTTCTGATCTGTGCCTGGAACTTTGGCATGCTTTACAAGTCTCTAAGCTAAAATTATTTAGTGACGTGATGACAGTGTTCTCTGTGCATGGGAAAATAGGAAGTGTTGACTGTTAATCCCCCTTTTGGCTAATTGCACCCCTTCTCTCCATCTTAGGGGCAACCAGGGCCAATCGGAATTCAAGGTCCAACGGGTCCTCAAGGATTTGTCGGCCCTAGTGGTTTAGCAGGGTTGAAAGGAGAAAGGGGCTCCCCAGGCCCCCTGGGACCATATGGACCAAAAGGAGATAAGGTAAACAAAACAAAACAAAACAAAAACAAAAACACCAGAGCTTGATTTTTCTTTGGGTAATGGACCACAGGTATGAAGGTGAAAGGTTCTAAATCCCAGTTCTATTCATTTATGGAAATAATACTAATCCTGAGTACCTTGGTGCCAGCCTACAAACCTTAATATGAGACAGGCTTGGTGATAGCTAATGGATTGACTCATTTCTAGAGAGACTCCATGGCCAGCCAGCCATCAAGTGCAGGTGTTGGCTATATGCTAGATAAGTGGGCTTGCTGGGGTGGGATTTCAGGTGGGTTTGAGGTGGACATGGGTCAGAAGTTCAATCAGATGGGCAAGAGAAATCAGGAATCCAAGGAAGGAGACTGGGAAGCAAGGTTTCAGAATGCTTGGGAGCAATCTGGGCCACAAAGATAGGGAAAGAGATGCAAAAAAGGAGATTGATCATGTCATGGTAGCTGGCTGGGTTTAGCAGCTTAGTTTAGGTTCCCTGCAGATTTTAATCACCTCCTATTCACCTATTGTTAAGGGAGGGATTCCCACCCTAAGGTTCTGGGGATGGCAGAAGACATGACACCTGATACTGGATGGAAGAGATTGACAGCAGGTTTATTAGTCACATATACTCACACCCCAGGGGAGAAGGACACCACACATCATGCAGGGCCACATGAGGGGTTGCACTCTGGAACAGAATAAACCAGAAGGGGCTGTGGGAGGCAGACTTTGTAGTATCAAAAAGGCAAGGTGCCTGTTGGTTCCTGAGGGAGGATGTGGTTGGCTTGTTTGAATAATTCAGTGGGCCATCAGGGAACTGGAAACCACAACTCAGGGATAAGCAGGAACTGCACCTGCTGTTTGATAAGGATGGCCACTTGCCTAGGAGACCTTATTTATGGGGGCAGAGTGGACAGGGGAACTTGTGGCTAGGCCTTTAGAGGCCCTCCCAGTTTCCCCAGATGTCAAAGTAGTGTGTAATATCAAGCCATTGTTTTAGGTCTTGTACTACATTGCTTAAGATTAAAACTGATCTCAGAACATAGACACATTTAAGACCTTGGTTAGAGGTAAGTCAGTCATCTGGACCTGGAGTAGGGAGCAGGGTGACACAATGTGGCAAGGGAGGTACACAACACTTAGCAACTTAGGTCATGGATCATATGAATGAACCCACTGAATCTAGAGGAGATCAATTCGATTGTCTCTTATGTTCCTCTTCTTACTTCTTTTTTCTAGGGCCCCATGGGAGTGCCTGGCTTTCTCGGCATCAATGGGATTCCGGTGAGTATGTCCACAGAGGCATTTTTCAATACCTCTTCTAGGTTGCGTTTTTTACAGCATAAGCATCTTGGCCTTCACCACATCTTGTTTCATGCCAGTGTGTTTCCGGGTCAAATGTTGAGATGCACATGATGAGGTGTGAAGAGAAGTGGTTACACATACTTTCCCAGGAATTTAGTTACAGGTGGCACTAAATTAGCTGGCTGGGCCATGTGCAGGCTTGACCATCAACATCTTAGGCACAATAAGTACAGTCTTGTGGGCTGAGGGGAGCTTCCATTGGGGATGATGTGTGGAGATACATACCACAGTGCATGCATACTCATATTAAGAAAATTAAGGGAAAAAAAGAATATTAAGAGGATACATGAAATTAGAAAAATACTTAGTGGTATCTTGATACATTTCATTCCCATAATTTGTTCTCTTCAGCCTTATCTCATTTCACAGTGAATGTCCCTTTAGTTTTTACAGAGCTACTGACTATTCCAAAGATCATGCGGAGACAGCCCCTTCCCTTTATCCTGAGGACCCGGTTTTGCTGGAGATAAGTAAGGAATTGGAGCTTACAGACATCTCCTGTTCCCATTTCATCTAGGCTGACCCCTGGGTTTCTCCAGTTTTACCCTGTATCCCCACTCATCCAGCCACTGGAGAGTCCGTGACTAACATTTTAAATGCCAGCCTTTAAAATACAGTATTTGCAACTTGCTGCTACCAGTGTTGAGCTCTGCCTTTTGGCACGTGTCTATATATTTAATCTTTAGCCTGGGCTGTGTTCATTTGTAGCAGTGGTTTTTAGTCTTGTTTAAGAGAAGACACAATGTGCGGAAGCTCAGCATACGGATCAGGAAAGAGTAGAGTTTCTTTGTCTGAGGGAAGTCTTAGAGACTGCTTTTATCCTTCCAACAACCTCTAAGGGCTTCTTCTGAACCATATCTAAGCACAGTTTGGCGAACCCTCGACTTAACAACTTCTTACGTGATACCGAATTATCATCCAGTATCAAGGAAGGGGGCTTCAATCTCTTTGCTGATCTGTAGGTGTTTCTCATGCCCCTGCTAAGTACTGTCGCTCTACTCCAGGGATAGAGGAAAAGCACATGGATCTACCCTCAAAAAAATTATCATCTGACCCATTTTCTTTCCAGATCTAATATACATTTTTAGAGTTTGAGGACAGAAGTCTCATTTCCTTGTATTTGTTATATGTATCGACAAATGGGCCATCAGAATTCTGCATTTTATTCAAGTGCAGAGTCTGCAAAATGTCCCAAAATGGGCCAGCAGGGAAATGAATGGATGGGGCTGGCTGTCCTTTTATGACATCCTCTGGCATTTTCCCCTTACTCTGTTCCTATCTGCACTCCATCTTGAGTCTCCACTCAGATTGTATGTCTCCCGGGAGCCAGCAGGTAGGAAAACTAGAAAGCCGGAGAGCACCTCTTCCATTCCTCCTGTGGAGCTGAGTGGGGGATTTGGAGCTTGCAGCAGTAATATGCCCTTCCTCCTGTAGTCTCTTTTTAATGGGGGCTGAAAGGAAGCACATCCCATGATACAGAGGCTGATTCCCATCCTGAACTGGAACATGCCCCAGCATCCAGGTGGATGCTTCTGCCTCCAGCTTGTGGCCAGGAGAGCCCTAGGGCTTGTAGGAATTGATCATTTCTCTCCTTGGCTTCATTGCTTGGGAGGATGAGGCACAGGTGTCCAGATTCCTCCAAATGAATGGGCTGCTCCCAATGGAAGTCCCCACCCTGTTGGCCCCTCTCTTGACCAAAGGTTGTATCTGTTTTCTTCTGACTATTGATTGCTTCAGCTCCAGGCTCCAAGCCTCTCTTACTCCATGAAATTTTTCTTCCTTATTCCTTCCCTCTCTTCCTGCTGTTCAAAATATATTTATTGGGCACCTACTGTTTACTGCTTACATATCCCTTCCATCCCTAATCTCCTAAGAGTCCTTGGTGTCCATTCCATGCACTCTAGCTCCTTATTACATATGGCCCGTGGTATTTATTAGTGGTCTTGTAGTGATGGTCTTATCTAGCTTTCTTGAAATCACAGAATACATCTTCTGCTCCACTCAGAGGCCTCAGAAACCCCAGGGCTGAATTCACCATATACTAGGAACACTAGAAATATTTGAGGGATTGATTCCAACCTTTAGTGCCTGCAAAAGCAACAGTCGTCAGACTGGCAGGACTCTTTCAGACACGGGAAAACATAGAGACCTTTGGCCCAGCCAGACTCATTATTTTGCTCAACATCTGGCAGCTAAAACCAACAGCTTCCTCAGCCCATCTTTACTAAACTGGATGGCTGCACAAATCTGATGCCCTACTTAATATCGGCTGATTGCCAACATAGGCATCACTGATTTTTGTCCCCAAACTCCATTTTTGCTGTCATGTGGGTAGTTTCTGTGCACCAAGGGGCATAGCAACCAGTTGGGAGAATGGACAGACAAGCATTCATCAAGATATTCAACATGAGAATAATGTAGACTCGGGGCGGCAGGATTGCGGTTTTTAATGAAATCACAGCGGTTTGTTTTTTTTTAAGATTTTATTTATTTATTCATGATAGTCACAGAGAGAGAGAGAGAGAGAGAGACAGAGACACAGGCAGAGGGAGAAGCAGGCTCCATGCACCGGGAGCCTGACGTGGGATTCGATCCCGGGTCTCCAGGATCGCGCCCCGGGCCAAAGGCAGGCGCCAAACCGCTGCGCCACCCAGGGATCCCAATCACAGCGGTTTTTAATGAAATCACAGCTTGGGGCTGTTGGCACCCACAAGAAATGTATGTTTATCAAATGCTTCCAGTTCACCCAAGTTGGGAGCAGAAGTTTGCAAGTTGTCCTTTGCAACGTATGTTTAGCTTTTCTCATGGAGTTCATCTCAAAAATTTCCCTTCCTAGCGACTTGTAAATGAACACACCAGATTTATATATCTTTCAAAGTGAACACATACATACCACTCGCCAAATGGAAATTCTTCCTTTGAAATCTGGTTTCTGAGAAACACTGTTTTTACAGATTACAGCGCATCTTCTTTTTCTGTATGTTTGGTGCCTTGCAGTTGTACAGAATCCTGGTTTCCTCCCTCAAAGAGCTATGTTCTCTTTGAAAGCTAGCACACACATAGGTAAAATCACTAGCTAAAACCAGAAGGGGCAAGGTGCCAGAAATACTGTGGTACTACTGAGAATTAAAAGGAGATAGAGGGACACCTGGATGGCTCAGTGGCTGAGCATCTGCCTTTGGCTGATCCCAGTGGGACACTTTGGTGATCCCAGTGTCCTGGGATGGAGTCCTACATCAGGCTCACTGCAGGGAGCCTGCTTCTCTCTCTGCCTATGTCTCTGCCTCTCTCTGTCTCTCATGAATAAATAAAATCTTTTTAAAAATAAATAGAGGGGATCCCTGGGTGGCGCAGCAGCTTGGCGCCTGCCTTTGGCTCAGGGCGCGATCCTGGAGACCCGGGATCGAATCCCACATCGGGCTCCCGGTGCATGGAGCCTGCTTCTCCCTCTGCCTGTGTCTCTGCCTCTCTCTCTCTCTCTGTGACTATCATAAATAAATAAAAATTAAAAAAATAAAATAAAATAAAAATAAATAGATAGATAGATAGATAGATAGATAGAATATTAGAGTTCAGCCCAGTTGCCAGTTGTTTATCCTTGCTGACTTGCCTGGGAGAAGAAGACTGCCTGTTTATTGAGCTCCTACATAGAAAGCTTAACCTTGTTTAATTTTAATCATAAACTTGTTTTTAAAGATTTTATTTATTTTATTTTATTTATTTAAAAAAGGAATTCAGGCAAGAAAACTACAGGATTGGGATCCAAGTAAAAAAAAATGTGGGTACCCATTTGCTTCAACGTGGATGGAACTGGAGGGTATTATGCTGAGTGAAATAAGTCAATCAGAGAAGGATAAACATTATATGGTCTCATTCATTTGGGGAATATAAAAAATAGTGAAAGGGAGTAAAGGGGAAAGGAGAAAAAATGAGTGGGAAATATCAGAAAGGGAGACAGAACATGAAAGACTCCTAACTCTGGGAAACCAACTAGGGGTGGTGGAAGGGGAGGTGGGTGGGGGGTGGGGGTGACTGGGTGACGGGCACTGAGGTGGGCACTTGACGGGATGAGCACTGGGTGTTATTCTATATGTTGGCAAATTGAACACCAATAAAAAATAAATTTATAAAAATAAAAAAAAATGTGGGTACCAAGAGGGTAAGAAGCCAGGCAGAGGTTTGGGTTTCAAACAGAACCAAGGCCTTAGGAGTAAGGAGGTCCCTAGTACTGAGTCAGCCTGTTGTCTTGCCTTAACTCATCTCTGTTACCCAGTTGAACAAGATAACCCCTAGCACATTTGGCTGGGATATTTTATTTTATTTTTTTCCAAGTTGAATCTTTTTTTTTTGTATATTTTTTATTGGAGTTCTATTTGCCAATATATAGCATAAAACCCAGTGCTCATCCCATCAGGTGCCCCCCTCAGTGCCCGTCACCCAGCCACCCCATCCCCCCACCCACTTCCCCTTCCACTACTCCTTGTTCATTTCCCAGAGTTAGGAGTCTCTCATGTTCTGTCACCCTCTCTGATATTTCCCACTCATTTTCTCTCCTTTCCCCTTTAATCCCTTTCACTATTTTTTATATTCCCCGAATTAATGAAACCATGTAATGTTTGTCCTTCTCCGTTTGACTTACTTCATTCAGCATAATACCCTCCAGTTCTATCCATGTTGAAGCAAATGATGGCTGGGATATTTTAAAGTGGCGATCAGGATCCCAGGAATAGACACTCTACCTGAAAGGGTTAACTGAACAGGATGGCATGAATGGTATATGTCAAGGATGTAGGCATGATTCAGGGGAACTACAATGGATCGCAAAGCAGCTGACACAAAGCTTTGGCCTCCCCTAGGCCCAAAGAGGAAAGAAAGAATGGTAACACTGGACCCCTGTTGGACCTGGAGTAGTTGCTGCTCAAGGAGAGCTAAGACTTGTAGACCAATGTGGCCATTGTCAGCAATATGGCCAAGGAGGGAGGGCATGTGGGAAATAAACAATCTGTGCTCTTTCTCCTCCCCCCATTCTTTCATCTTCTGCCTGTGTCTCCCAGTGACCAAATACAACTGGGAGACAGAGGGAAAGGGAGCCTCGGCGGCACTGTTCATAAAAGTCAGCCACCCAAGGCAACAGGATCTGGGGAAGGTAGATCGTAGATCTTCAGGGCAAACAAGAATGGCCATCTCATTTGGGAATAACATGTTGGGACACCTGGGTGGCTCAGTGGTTGAGCGTCTGTCTTTGGCTCAGGGCATGATCCTGGAATCCCAGGATTGAGTCCCACATTGGATTTCCTGCATGGAGCCTTCTTCTCCCTCTGCCTATGTCTCTGCCTCACTCTCTCCCTCTTTCATGAATAAGTAAAATCTTAAAAAAAAAAGGGGGGGGGAAATAACATGTTAATGGCTTAGTAAGCTGTCTTGGTTTCCCCCATGCAGCTAAAATTCATCACCTGAGTCTGGGCAGGCACAGATTGCAGCACGTGTATTGTGAAAATAAGTTTATTGACCATTCTTCCATTCTTAGTATTCCATGAGTCCAGCAGTCTAAATTCATGCTCTTGCATCAATAGACTATCTCCTACCACTATAGTGACAATGAAAATGAATCAAAGGGCACCTGGGTGGCTCAGTGGTTGAGCGTCTGCCTTTGGCTCAGGTCATGATCCTGGGGTCCTGGGGTCCTGGGATGGAGCCCTGCATCAGGCTCCCCACAGGGAGCCTGCTTCTCCCTCTGCCTATGTCTCTGCCTCTCTCTGTGTCTCTCATGAATAAATAAATAAAATCTTTTTTTTAAAAAAAAGGAATCAAAATCCTATGGAGCATTTCCTCAATAAGAATCTAACCAAAGCTTATTTCCCCTAATAATTTGAAAAGTTGAGTTTTGAATGCATGGCTTGTTTTCCTCAAATTATTAAATATCCATGATGGGCTTTGAAAAGTGTAAATGGGAGGGTAGGAGTCTACCTTTTATTGACCCGTCCAGACTGCTGGTCTTTCAGGTCATCTCTTTGCTCCCTGCCCAGCACGTAACCCACTTTTAATAGATTTAAAAAGATCTATTCCCTACAAAAAGGTGGACTCTATGCACTATGGGAACTCAACTCTGGAAAAGTATTGAATTCTGATCAATTATGTGAATGATTGCTAATTCCCTGGAAAAACAAGTGCCTCAGTAGCAAGTATGGAGAAGAGGAAAAAGTATAGTTCCCTAACTGGAGCCATAGCCAGACATGATAGTGACTCAATAAGACTGGAAGTATGATTTTTCCAAGACTTGCTTATTTTTGGCCAAGCAGCTTTTTCAGAGAGGTGGTGCTGTGGAAACGGATTCTGTTCTGTGGACCAAAAGCCAGCAGCATTTCCTAGGCAGAGCCATAAAAAGGCCCCAGGCTTTTATAATACCAAAAGCCATGCCAGGCTGCCTGGGCTCCAGTCTATTCTACCATCCCAAGGCCTGATATGATTCCCTGGTGGTAGCACTTCAGCTACCAGCAAGCAAAGCCCTATCTTAGTACATCTTTGTACCCAGGGAAGATGAATTTCCCACTCTGTGTCTCCCATCTCTTCAGGCTTGATCCCTCTGGTTTTAGCACAGGTCCTATCAAAGCATCGATCCTTTGTGGGGAGGGGTAACACTAAGCTGTCATCAGCTCCATACACCTGACTATGAAGGAAAGCTTACAAAAGCATAGTCCTCATATGGCTAAGGGAATGGACAAGGAGCCAGAGTTGGGCAGCATACTTGGTTTCTCTTATTATGGAGCTTGTTAGAATAGTTATGAGTTCTGTGGCTGACTTGATCTTTTCTTTTCTCTCTGAACAGGGTCACCCTGGACAGCCAGGGCCCAGAGGCCCACCTGGCCTGGATGGTTGTAATGGAACTCAAGGAGCTGTCGGATATCCAGGCCCTAATGGCTATCCTGGGCTTCTCGGACCACCTGTACGTTGCCAGATCTTTGTACATTTTTCCAAATGGCTTTCTTTGCCTCCCAGTGTGCTCTTTTCCTGCTTTTATGGACATCTCATTCAGCATCAGTGTAGGGCAACCACTGTAGCCCCTTGTCCAATGCAGGAGCCTATGCTGACAGCATAACAACATTAAAAAGTCTGAAGAAGAATACCAGTTGCAGGAAGTGTACACGTGCTCTGCTACTTAGAGGGTGATTTTTTTTCCAAATGGTGCTTTCAGAGTTGGCAAAATTGTTAAAGGACTAGTAAAGTTCAGAGCAAAGTACGCACTTGGGCTATTTGATGTGTTCCCACATCAGATGATATTGGAAGATGCAGTACTTGGAAGGATCACATGGGATCATAGGACTGATAGTGACCCAAAGGACTTGGCAAGCTTGGTCTAAACCAGTGATTCCTAACCAAGATTGATTCCCCACCCCAAAGGACATTTGGCAGTTACTAGTGACATTTTTGGCTGCCACACCTTGGGGTATGCTACTAGCACAGTACACCTCCCCCCCAACATCAAGGAATCATCTGTCCTAAAGCGTCCATAGTGAGAAATAATTGAGAATCCTTACTCTACATTGACATAGTTTGCCACCCTCCCCTCCATCTCACCCCATAACCCTTGGTTCTGGGATTGATAAAGCATTTATTAGATCCTGGTGTCACCACATTAATTCCATTCATCCAGGTAGGGCTCAAATATTTTGATCTAAAGGATATGTAATAGATACCATGCTTTTGCAAGGCTTCTTTTACAAGAGACTGGAAAGAGAAAAATAATACCTTCAAGCCCATTACCAACCTTACTTGAAATAATCTAAGTTACTAAGGGTACTGAGGTGATATATTTAGCTAGAAATCATACTATTAGATTCCATAGCTACATTAATTAATTGGCTTTTTTCAATATGTCTGATTCCAGTGCTGTACCATGTTCCTTTTTTGTTATTATTAAAATATTATTGACAGCTAACCTTATCTTAGTTTCAGGTGTACAACATAATGATCTGATATTTGTGTACATTGCAAGATGATCACCACAATAAGTCTAGTTACCACCTGTCACCATACAGAGTGACAAATCTTTTTTCTTATGATGAGAACCTTCAAGGTCTCCTCCTTCATAACTCTCTGGTACACAATAAAATATTATTTACTCTAGGGGCACCTGGCTAGCTCAATCAGTGGAGTGCACAACTCTTGATCTCAGGATTGTAATTTCGAGCCCCACGTTAAGGTGTAGGGACTACTTAAAAATAAAATATTTTAAAAGTATATTATTTACTGTAGTCACCACACTGTACATGATATCCCCATGACTTCCTTATTTGGTAACTGGAAGTTTGTACCTGTCTATCCCCTTTGGCCATTTCACCCATCCCCTTACCAGTCTCCCCTCTGGCAACCACTAATCTGTTCTCTGTATCTGAGATTTCTTTTGTCTGATTTTTTCATTTGTTTTGGTTTTGCTTTTGATTCCACACATAAGTGACATCATATAGTATTTGTCTCTCTCTGTCTGACTTATTTCATTTAGCATAATGCCCTTAAGTTCCATCTACATTGTTGCAAATGGCAAGATTTCATTCTTTTTTACAGCTGAGTAGTATTCCAGTGTGTGTGTGTGTGTGTGTGTGTGTGTGTGTGTGACATCTTCTTCATCCATTCATCCATCGATGAACACTTAGGTTATTTCCATATCTGGGTATTTATACCAAGAAAACAAAAACAATAATTCAAAAAGATATATGCACCCAATATTCATTGAAGTGTTATTTAATTAACATTTTATTGGGAGAGCAGCACCACTGCCTTCGGTGACTGAGTTGTGGGTATGGGTATATGTGTAGGAAAGTGAGACAGACAAAGCACAAGCCTCAGATTCTCGGATGGGCATAAAGGACCTTGACATCTAAAGACCAAACCAATATGCAGCGGGGGTGGGGGTGGAAGAAACATCTTACCAACATAGTATGAGCTGTTTGAGTCACAAAGGCCTCCAAATGGTGCCATGGCAACAGAAGAGGAGAGCAAATCACATCTGTGTTAAGTGAATGGAAATCCAGCAAAGTAAGGAAATGCTGCCCCCAAGAGGGAGAAAAGAAATCTTGAGGTAATAAACATCCCCTGACAGCCAAGGAGACAAGGGTAAAACCTAGTCCTGTCCCTACACCTCCCCTTAAGCCTAAATAGGAACTTGGGCATTTATTTTACTAAGCTGAACCCTTACTAACCTTGCTGAATCTCAAGTGGATATTCTGTCAAGCTTCTTTGATGAAAGGAGTGGCCATGAGAATAAGGAATGGGAAGTGTTAGGAAAGAAGGTGCTTCTGGAACCACCTTGTTCTTCAGTCCCCAAAGCTTAGTCCTACCTCCAGTACTAATCCTGACTTCCCCTTAGGCACAGGGACACTGATTTTCCCCAGGAGGATCACATTTAGCAGACATTAGCCAGCATCTGCTACAGAATTATTTAACAGTCTGGTTGATAGTCAGGTTTGGTGTACTTTTAACATGTTCTCCACGTTAACAGGGAGACACACCAGCCTCTTAGACAGGCGTTGAAGCTGAGGTAGGTTTTGTGGCAGAAGCCTAGGATGGAGTTGGTTTTGTAGATATCTCTAAAACCAGAGGGCTGCAAACTGGCCCGTGTAACTCTTGACATGTGGCTTGGTTTTATATTTTTAAAAGTTTGTGTGGGGGAAGAGAAGAAGGATAGAAGACAGAGCCCAGATATGGCCCACAAAGCCCAAATTATTTACTATCTGGCTCTTTACAATAAAGTTCTCTAACCTCTGTCTTAGGCAGAGCCTAGGCATAATCTGTCAGCAGCATACCTGTGAGGGGTGGAGCAGGTGAGCAATATATAGGCTTATGAATGACATGTGTTAAATGCAGTTGTTCAGATCAGTGTTCTGAATAGAGTCCAAGTCTTCTACTTTCTAATCCCTTTACAGACTTCTGACTTGGGGGCTGGGACAGCAGGCTTTGAGACACAGCACCTGTTTGGGGGATATACTTTGCCCCTTAGCACAGCCAATCCTGCCATAGAATAAACCACATAATTCCAGACTCTCGCGGTTGTTTCCTTTATTTGATCAGATCATACTGTTAACAAAACTCTGTGTGTGTATGTGTGTGTGTGCATGTCTTCACAAACATTTCTTCTTTTATTCAGGGGCTTCCTGGTCAGAAAGGCTCTAAAGGTGAACCTGTCCTTGCCCAAGGTACTTTCAAAGGAATGAAGGTAAGAGCCTCTAAGGCAGACAGCTAAGTAGACTGGCTGTAAGTTGAGTTCCCCGGGATTGGGCTCCAATAAAAACATTTCCAGAACTAGCATCTGTGTCTCTATTTAAGAAGCAGACCAAGCTAGATTTAAAAGGGATCCAGAGCTTTTTGTAGTGGCAACACTGACAGAAATGTTTGCAACCATACTGTCAAAGAGATTTGTTTTGTAGGATCTAGACCAAAAATAGGAGACAGATTAGCAAACAAACAGTTTGCATGGGTATAATTTCCTTTGACAAGCCAAGACATTTCCTGGAGGCAGATACCTTTGGTCTATTCTGTAGTCCTTGATGTCTGCATACCTTGGTGTGAAGCCATGTAATGACTCTGCCCATCTGGACATGGCCACCAGCCCAGGATCCTGGCCCTGCCCTTTTCTGTACCTGCACACCAGCCCATTACCCTAGCAGGACCCCTGGATGTCTGCAAAAATTGCCCATCAACTCTGCAGCTGGCTGGAAACTTTCATCTTTTCCTAGAATTGATAAGAACCTTCTGTATTCTTGTGACTGTACTCTTGGTATATGCTACCTGGTATCCTGTGGGTGCCTCAGTAAACTCTGGTGCCACATGATTGACCCCATTCCCTTGCAGAGTGGGAGGTGAGCTCATCATTTCCCTGGAGCAGATGGGAATCTGTGTGCCAATATCTGAAGGAAGGATGCACCCATGTTCGCTCAGAACCAGGAACCCTGGGAATCAATTTGGAAGGCAGTGATGAGGGTGGGTGGCTGAGAACTGGAGAAGGTACAGGGTTTGAGCTCTTGGCTTAGATTCCACGGCGGAAGATAGAATGGTAGATTTGGAAAGGACCTCATGATTGTCAGCTTCATGTTGCTCATTTTACAGATAGAAAAACTGAGGTACACTGAGTCTATGCAACTTGCTGAGGCTCACATAGCCAGTTTACTGAAGAGCTAAAACCTGGGCAGTGCTCCTTCCATGCTGCAGAGAGCTGGTTTTTGACCATAAGCCAATGGGGGTAAGACTAGCAGGTGTCAAAATATAGCCATTGTCATAACAAACGCTGATTGAGTGGCTTTGCCAAAAATCACAGAGACCCTGGACCCAGCGGAACACAGCAATTTCCACAAGATGGTTACATTACAGATTCACAACAGTGGCTTAAGATGCTGCAAAGTAATTAAAATGTAATCAGAGACTGTATGCTCTGTTGATTCTCCCTTGAAATGTCTGATTTGCATTGTATACATATGGGCACAGATTCTCTGGGGATGAAGGCACACGGGAAGGTAGCTTTGCTTTCTTCCAAAAAGAGCAGGAGAATCACCAGCCCACAGAAGCAGTTTCTAATTGATAAGTTCCTAGCAAAGGTGAAAATTAATTACTCCAAGTAAAATATGAAATCCTGTTCAACCAAGGCTATAATATGTGTCTTCTGGAGTCCGGATTTTTCTAAGGGGGGAAAAAAAGTAAGTGGTTGAATATGCCCAATTCATGCATTATTTAAAACACAAGTCCTTGACAGAGGAGGCCCAAGCATCAGCAATGCGTTTTTCTGCCCGTGAAGCGTAGGTCCGTTATCCATGAAATAATACCACAGGCTTAATTAATCTCTTCAGTGTCCTGCCTTTGTCTGTTTCTCAGGGGGAGCCTGGGCTTCCTGGACTGGATGGAATAATTGTAAGTTGTTACTTATGTGTGGAGGTCTCAATGTTCTGTAGACCATCACTGCGGGTCCCTTTGCATTTTTCTTTATGGCAGCTTGAAGGTCTTTGTAAGCATTCTCAAGGATAATCCAGACAGTTGAGGTAGAATGGGTCACACTGTTGACATTTTTCCAGGTGAGAAAGTTCTGAGAGAGTCCACTGTCCCCCTCAAGTGACATAGGAGGCAGCCTTTCAAACCTTTAGCCTGAGGACCTGCATACTCCCAGCGATGAATTAGAAAAGAATTTTGCCTTTCATCCAGCAAGCATCTGCTAACTGTTCCCTGTGTGTTCAGAATACTGTGGGTAAAACAGAAAAGGCAGGACGCTCTTCTGTGAAAGCTATCCTATCTAGAAATTCCTTTTTGGGGACTCTTAATAGGGAGTCCATGAGAGGCCGTGAATTGTATTCATAAGGGCTTTCTATTTCTTTGTGTTGCCACATCGCTTTCCTTTGAAGGGGCTTCAGAGAAGCTCCTTCTTTCTTCCTTCTTTCCTAAGTTGGGGTTCCTTCCTTTCTTCTTTCATTCCGATATTGTGCTCCTACTAGATACAAAGTACTCTGAGCGATCCCGGAGAGTGCAGACATGGTCTCTGAATTCCCCCCCCCCCCCGAAAGACTACACACACACACACACACACACACACACACCAAGATGTGAAAAACTAGTGGGACCATGGCATGAGAATCCCACACCAGCTTGGAGGAAGAGATACCGTCCACCTAAAGATATATCTCATGGGAGACTTTGTATCTAAGATGGAGAAAGGTAGCCTCTGAGAAGTGTGGGTGATGTTTGGGATGGCCAGCAGTGGAAGCATTCTAAACAGAGAGCAATGTCAGAAGAGGGGAGGCAAGAGACAGGATGCACACAAGCACAAACAGAGGAGGGTGAGGACCAAGGGCATATGGGTCCCCAGCCCTGGACAGCACCAGCTGAGATGGCTTGTTAACTACATATGTAGAATCACATCCATGCTGTTGGCACTGCATAGCTTCTAGGAATTCATTTCTCAGCTTACAAAGGTACAGTGTTGGTCTATAGTGTTCACAGGCATGATAAATCATTTAGATAAAGGGAGGATCATTTATATCACAAAGAGATTTGTGATCACAGATCAGATTTGTGACCCCAGGTTATTTTGTCGAAGCAATGTTCTATTTCCTGGGGACCTTGTGAACCCCTGCTTTCACTGGACTTCACTTAGCCTCTCTATTCCTTACATAACACCTCACTACCATCGCCCCCCCCCCCAGTTTTCATCAAGCCATATATTTCCCCATAACGTCTTTCTCTTCAGATTTTATTGTCTTGCTTGTACTATTGTCCTTATCAATCCAGTTTCAGATAGTTTCTTGTTTCTCTTCTGGTTTTCTCTTTGACCCATGGAAATGTGTCATTTGATTTCCCAATATTTGGCAGCCTCCCAGCTATCTTTACAGAGTTGATTTCTAGTTGGATCTCCGTGCAGTTAGAATGAACACTCTGTATGGTTTCAATCCTTTTAAGTCTGTTGAGGTTTGTTTCATGGCTCAGCATATGACACTGTCTTGGTGAATGTGATTTGGGGTATAGTGATCTAAAAAATGTCCATTGGGTCAAGGTAGTTGACAGTGTTGTTTAGATCTTCTGTGTCCTTACTGATTTTTTAAAAATTTAGTTGTTCTATTAATTACTGAGGGAGGGATGTTAAAATTCTCCAACTGTAGTTGCGGATTTATTTCTCCTTGCGCTTCTGTCAGATTTTGCTTCATGTATTTTGAAGCCATGCTCTTAGATGCATATGTATCTAAGACTGTTGTGTGTTCTTGATGAACTGACTTGATTTATCGCAACAAAATTCCCCCTCTTTATTTCTGGTAATATTCTTTGTCCCAAAGCCTACTTTATTTGATGTTAATACAAATGTCTTGCTTTCTTTTTGTTTTTTACATCACTTTAATATAAAAATATCCAAATATAGAACAAAAGGGAATGAATTTTGCCATGAACACACATACCATTAATATTTTACTATACTTGGGTAGCCCTGGTGGCTCAGCGGTTTAGCGCCACCTTCAGCCCTGGGCGTGATCCTGGAGACCCAGGATTGAATCCCACGTTGGGCTCCCTGCATGGAGCCTGCTTCTCCCTCTGCCTGTGTCTCTGCCTCTGTCTGTGTGTGTGTGTCCCTCATGAATGAATAAATAAAATATTTTTAAAAATATTTTACTGTACTTGCTTTATACCACTTCTAGCCACATATCCATCTCTATCCATCTTATCATTGATGATTTTTGAAGTAAATTATAGGCAATAGTACTCTTACCTCTAAATTCTACAGCATGCCTACCATTAGCTAGACTTTAATATGTATTTGCAGCTCTTCTTTTTATGTAAAAGTTACATACAATGAAATAAACAAATTTTAAATGGTACATTTGTCGAGTTTTGACAAATATATACTCCTATATAACCCAAACCCATCTTAAGGTATAGAACATTGTCATCACCCCAGAAAGTTCCCTTCTGCCCCTTCCCAGCCAATCCTTGCCTCCACCCAAAGGAAACCACTGTTCTGATTTCTCTCCACCATTAGTTCAGTTTGTCCCAATCTGGAACTTTGTATAAAGGAAATAATATAATACGTAGCTTTGGGGGGTCTGGTTTTTTTTCACTTAGCACAATGCTTCTGAGATTCATCCACATTGTCACATGTATCAGTAGGTTGTGACTTTTTATTGCTGAGTATTTATTCTACTGTATAGATGTATCACAGTTATTTGTCAGTCCTTGTGGCAGCAGGCCTCTGGGATGTTTCCAGTTTTTTACTACCATGAATAAAGTTGCTATGAACATTCTCATGCATTCTTATGAACATACATTTCTGATTTTCTTGATAAACTCTTCTTTTCTGATATTAGTAAAATCTTGCCTTTCTAGGGCCCTCCAGGAGCACCTGGGTCCCCAGGAGCTGTAGGACACATGGGACCACCAGGATTGCAAGTAAGACCAACCTAAATCTACCATGTGATCACAGTATTCACATGAATGCTTTCCCCACCAGGCCAGGGATTAGATATAAGCC
The DNA here is from genome assembly GCF_048418805.1 of Vulpes vulpes. Taxonomy (NCBI): domain Eukaryota; kingdom Metazoa; phylum Chordata; class Mammalia; order Carnivora; family Canidae; genus Vulpes; species Vulpes vulpes. Next base: position 78,528,353 of record NC_132796.1, on the reverse strand, counting down.
TATGTAGGCTCTCCTAGTGGAAAAAGGCAACTTCCATTCTTAGAGGATTAAAGTGAAGCATGCTCTTATAAGGAGCTGTTTGTTGTCTTTATGGAGTTTTTCTGACCATCCACTCTGCATTTCCAAAGCCTCCAGCTCTAGCTCAATCTAAAGTACAGCCCGGGAATGGCAGATGCCTGGCGCACCTATTGCCACCTTCCACTCCTCCTGTCCATGACAGACCCTGCTAATTAATCATACCATCACCACCACACCTACCTTGAACACAGGAGAAGCTTCAAAATCCTTGCCCACACCACATCTTGGACAGTGCTACCTACCTACCTGTCTTGCAGATACCAAACCTATTTGCCCTCACTAGCATAGAAACAGCATAGCCAGTTATCCATGTGGTTCCATTCCCAGACTGTTTACTCTCCAGTGCATGAAATCTCACCCACTGATGGCTTTGGCTTAGCTTTACCAAAAGCCATTACTTCTTAACTTTATAGCCTCTTGGGCAGGATGATCCATGAGGTCTGTACCACCTTAGCATGAATATGGTTATCAGGTCAATTTGGGAGATTTCAAAGATGTGTTTTTAAAGGGGTACCACAGGAGAGGGAGCTTGAATCTGCTATACTAAAGCCAAGATATACTGAGAGGGCGGGGACTCATCTCTGGTGACTCTCAACACTGCCCATGTTCTGTTTGAAACTAACAAGCGGGCATTCTTTTCATTTTTAATACAGGGTCCTCCAGGCCCTCCTGGCTTCCCTGGTCCTGATGTAAGTATACTTTGTCTTGGGGCATTTGGGCCTCCTACCACTCAGTCTCCTAGTTTCCCCAAAGATAATCTGGTGTGGTGAAACACACTTTCTGGTAAAAGACTGCATGCCAATTGAAGTTCCTGGTGCTTGTTTAGTAATCGATTTTGTTTTTCCTCCCTGTACCCCTGTACCCCAGGGGAATATGGGGTTAGGTTTCCAAGGAGAGAAAGGAGTCAAGGTAAATAGATTTTGGAAAATACAATCTGCATTCCATATGCTCCGAGCAACATCTCTGGCTGCACACGTGCCTGCTCATTTTAAGGGGAGCTGGATCTTTGCCTCAGGAGATGAACAGTTCCTCCTCCACATTGGTCCTCTGGTGGGGGTCCCGAGAGGGCTGCCACACATAGGCTCCTGGGGTCTTTTTCCTTCCAAATAGTAGTCTGCCTGCTTCCTACCTGTGAAGTGTGCATGTCTTACAAACATACTCTCTTGAAATCGATTCCCTCCTCCTTCCACCTGGGTATTTTCCTGGTGTTCTACATATTGTACTACCTTCTCTTTCCTCTTCTTTGCTTCTCCTCTTCCTTCCACCTTTCCTCTTCCTCCTCTTCCTTCTCCTCCTGTCTCTCACTCTATCCCCTGTCTCTCTCCTCCTCAATCTCTCACCATTCTCTTCCACTTTCTTCCCCTTGTTTCCCTGTTTCCATCTGCACAAACCATATGGGTGATTTGGGAGCCTCGAGGGAGCCTGGAAGCTTGCCCTCTCCACCCTTCACAGCTGCCTCTTGTAGATCACACTGCCTCCAAGGAGCAAATCCAACCTCCGGTGTTCACATGCAGATTTCACTGTTGCTGCTTGTACTCTTGCCAAAGACTGGACCAATTATTAATCTGATCGCTATTGCCAAGAGGTGGCCATTCTCCTTGCTCAATTGAAAGCCTTTTTTTTTTTTTTTGATGTCTTCTCAACACCCTTTGATGCATGACACTGGCAACCACAAACCTTTTCATCCATCTTGCTTCTTCCCTCTGCAGTGCTAGTACAGAATGCATTTGGCCAGACTTATAATTCTTCCCACTCCTTGGTACTGATAGTTTTACTTCCTCACTGAGGCAAGGGTGAGGGTAAAGAGGCCAAAGTGATGGGCAGTTTATTTGTGAATTAATCCAGAGGACAAGCCCAGCCTCTGGAGAAGTGGCCAGTGTGGTTTCTGCTTGCTTACTTAACATTCCCTTTGATCTTACAGGGGGATGTTGGCCTCCCGGGCCCTGCAGGACCCCCACCATCCACTGGGGAACTGGAATTTATGGGATTTCCCAAAGGGAAGAAGGGATCCAAGGTAGTGAAATGCTAACAACCCTTTTCCTATTAAGACCAAAGTTCAACTCTAACAACCAGACTATACTGGAAGGATCAATGGTTCTGGGTCATGCTTTTGTTGTTTTGTTTTGTTTTGTTTTGTTTTGTTTTGTTTTCAAGAATGTTTTTTTAATAATAAATTTATTTTTTATTGGTGTTCAATTTGCCAACATATAGAATAACACCCAGTGCTCATCCCGTCAAGTGCCCCCCTCAGTGCCCGTCACCCATTCACCCCCACTCCCCCGCCCTCCTCCCCTTCCACCACCTAGTTCGTTTCCCAGAGTTAGGAGTCTTCATGTTCTGTCTCCCTTTCTGATATTTCCTACCCATTTCTTCTCCCTTCCCTTATATTCCCTTTCACTATTATTTATATTCCCCAAATGAATGAGACCATATAATGTTTGTCCTTCTCCGATTGATTTATTTCACTCAGCATAATACCCTCCAGTTTCATCCACGTTGAAGCAAATGGTGGGTATTTGTCGTTTCTAATGGCTGAGTAATATTCCGTTGTATACATAAACCACATCTGCTTTTTTTGGTTTGAAGTAAAGGTAAAGCCACCTTTGTTTTGTCCCTTATGAAAAGCTTTCTAAAAAGTCTGTGTTTGGGTGTGTGACTTCTGAGTATTTGTTTAAGTCCCATTTTCTGTGCTTTAGGGTTTTTTTTTCATATTCAATTATCAAAATACCAAGTAACTTAAAACAAACATTAAGTAGTTGGGGTTTTTCCCTCCTGACTCCCACCCCTCTCAATACTTACATCGTCCCCAAAACACTGTGACAAAACACATAGGAAATAAATAGTTACTTTCAAGTTATCTTTATAAAGAAGTTATTTGCCCTTAAAACGTGACTCTAAAAATAAGGTACACTGTCACCAAGTGACAGTAGATGCCCTAATTCACCTGATATGAACTACTGCAGCTGGAGCTGTAGACCTGTTCAACTGCAATACGTCATGATCTCTATTTCGATGTGAGTGAATGTACACATGGTAATTTTCAAATTGTATGCTGTTAAGGTGAGTAGATATCTTTCAGTAACCTGCATTCCCTTCTTTTCCTAGAGTTCCCTTCAGTTTTGTGATTCTGTGCCTATGGCCAAGGGATCTGGGCAGGGAGAGGTGTTTACTCCCATTTCTTGAATTTTGTCTTTGTGAAAGCGACAGCGCCAAGGCCCTCTTTTGGTTTACAGAAAGCAATCATTAGTTTGGAACAGCTTGGGAACATATGAAAGATTGCCTGCCTCCCTGATCATTCTCAAAAATTAGGGAGCCCTTCTATGGCACAGATAGTTAAATTAGCATATTGGGGAAGGACAGATTACAGTGTCATGGATCCCCATACAAACTGTAATTGTTACTCCTTTCCCCAAACTGTTGATTTCTTTGCAGCCCGTAATTTTCAACAGGAAATCACACTGAATGGCTCCTTCCCCTACAAAGACAGCAAATGATCATCTTTGGTGTCTCCCAATTAACTTCAACATTTGAGAATTTGAGATTCTGTTTTAGACAGTTTTTGTTCTTTGCCATAGACCCTTGGCCCTTCCCATACCACAAGGGCTCCCTAAACTGATATCCTGGTGCAGGTATTAGCAACTGGGGATCCTGGGGAGTTTATACCACCTGATACCCCCTTGGTTGTCTGCTGCCCAGCCCAAGCAGCTCAAGGGAGCCATATCCTTTATGTTCACTGTTTCCTGATGCTACTCACTAATCTTTGATTGGTCTTCCAGGGTGAACCAGGGCTTCCGGGTTTCCCAGGAATAAGTGGCCCTCCAGGTCTCCCGGTAAGTCTCCCCATTTGGTCAAAATGTATTCAAGGACCTGATTGGACAAAAGCTATAGCAATAGAAGGCTACCAAGAAGACCTCTTCCTATGGTTATTATAGAGCATTCTATCATCTTCATTACTGGAAGGCATTCCAGGAAATGTTATTGTTTCTTGAACCCATGAGGACATTACCAGGGTACTCTATGAGGCTATATATCTTAGCGGTTTTTAGCTCAAGCTCTAGAATTAAAACAGACCTAGGCTTGACTTCTGATTTCACTGATTTCTAACTATATGACCTTGGACAAGTTTCTTAACTTTCCTGAGTTCCAATTTCCCTACCCCGCCCAAAAAAATGAGGGTAGGATGATAATGGCATGGTTATGAGGACTAAATGAGATAATATGCATGGAAAGGACTTAGTATGTGCCTGGCACATATTCATTGTTCATTAATCTTAGTAATGCTATCTTCACTCTCCTATATGCCCTTGTATCTTAGTGTCTTTCACTTAAACCTTTTTTTTTAAGTGTTTTATTTATTCCTGAGAGAGGGAGAGGCAGAGACACAAGCAGAGAGAGAAGCAGGCTCTATGCAGGGAGCCTGATGTGGGCCTGGATCCCGGGTATCCAGGATCAGCCCCTGGGCTGAAGGCGGCGCTAAACCGCTGAGCCACCAGGGCTGCCCAACTTAAACCTTTTGAGGGTGATTAGGTGGACAACACTAAATAACGGTCAAGGAAGTAAAAGTTCTTGTCTTGGGAAGCCCGGGTGGCTCAGCAGTTTAGCGCCGCCTTCAGCCCACGGCCTGATCCTGGAGACCGGGGATCGAGTCCCGCATCTGGCTCCCTGCATGGAGCCTGCTTCTCCCTCTGCCTGTGTCTCTGCCCCTCTCTCTGTGTGTGTGTCTCTCATGAATGAATAAATAAAATCTTTTTAAAAAGCTCATTGTATTAAAAAAAAAAAAAGTTCTTGTCCTGAGGAGAATACATTCTAATGGGGGAGCCAGGAAAGAGACACAATAAACAAGGAAACAGATGAATTGAGAAGTTTGTATCATAATAAGTGGTACAAAGAAGATTAAAGAAAGGGTAAAGTGATGGAGTGTGGATCAAGAGTGCGGTGGGCTACTTTGGGCAGAGCGGTCACACAGAGCCTCTCCGAGGAAGTGCACATTATAAAGAAGAAAGTCATGTGAAGATCAGGAAGAGAGTTTTATGCCAAAGGAACCACAAGTTCCCAGACCCTGGGGTTGGAAAGAGCTCACTGCTTTTGAGCAACAGTGAGAAAGTGAGTGGGTGGAGTAGAGGGAGCAAGGGCAAGAACCAGGGAGATAGGCAAGAACCAAATCATGAAGCCCTTTGTAGATCGAATGTGGCATCTGTGTTAAATGGAATGAGAACCCATTGGAAAGCTCTAACATGTGTTTTTGTTAGAGATTTATTTACTTATTTTAGAGAGAGGGTGACAGAGAGTGGGGGAGGAGCAGAGGGCGAGGGAGAGAGAGAATCCCAAGCAGACCTCCACTGAGTGTAGAGCCCAATGTGGGGCCCAATCTCACACCTCCAAGATCATGACCTGAGCCAAAACCAAGAGTTGGGTGCTCAACCAACTGAGCCACCCAGGCAGCCCTCTAACTTGCATTTTTAAGAACACTCTTGCAGAGTTTGGGGGACAGGGGTGTGAAGGATGAGGGAAGGCTGGGGCAGCAGAGGCTACTGTACCAGTCTGGGGGAGAGATGGTAGCAGTTTGCACTAGGGTGCTAGCAAGGAAAATGGAAAGAAGTGCACAGATTGAAAATGTAAAAAATGTAAACTTGTTATTATGGAACATTTTAAACATATGCCAGGAGGAGAGATGGCATAATGCTCCTGCTGTGTCCTCATCACTCGGCTTTTACATTAAGCTACTCCGCCAACTGGAAGCAAATAACAAACATGTAATTTATTTTTCATTTTTTAAAAGATTTTATTTATTTATTTATTTATTTATTTATTTATTTATTTATGAGAAACACAGAGAGACAGTGTGACATAGGCAGAGGTAGAAGCAGACTCCATGTAGGGAGCCCGATGCAGAACTTGATCCTAGAACTCTGGGATCACGCCCTGTGCCAAAGGCAGACGCTCAACTGCTGAGCCACCCAGGCATCCTCAGACATATCATTTCAACATAAAATACTTCAGGACTTCTAAGAGATAGGAACACTTTAAAGGCATAGTTACAATCACCTGAGTGGCTCAGTCAAACATCCAACTCTTGGTTTCAGCTCAGGGTCCTGCTCTCAGGGTCGCAGTCTCAGGGTTGTGAGATCGAGCCCCACCCTGGCTCCATGTTCAACAGGGAATCTGTTTGAGATACTCTTTCCCTCTCCCTGTCTCTAAAATAAACAAATAAACATCTAAAAATAATAAATAAAAGCATAGTTGCAATATCATCATCACTCATCAATCAAAAGTAATATGCTTAATATCAGTTAACTCAGAATTCAGACTTAATGATTTTCTCATAAATATATTTTTTGCAATTTCTGTGTTTGAACCAGAATCCAAATGAGGCCCACACATTATATTTGGTTGATAGGTCTCTGAGACTGCACGATGTGTTTTGAGGAAGGAGTTGACAAGATGTTCATGGAGCAGGAGGGAAATGGACGAGTTAAAGATGACTAGGCCTGCCTCTGCTTGCTAAGTGGGGATAGATGGGCTCCAGGCTTTCCCTACAGTTCTTTGAAATACTCTGGGTCTCTCTGGGTGGCCAGGAAATGGAGCCAGTAGAGCCAGAGGCACAGATTGCTTCCATGATAGCCTGTAGAAACACAGGGCCACAGAGAATCATCTGTTCGACGTCATTGATCTTAATTAGCCCAGTGTCTAATGAGTCAGAAAGGAAGAGAACTCCAAAGTTAGAGACAGGACACCTAGACTTCAGACCCAGGTCCATCTCTGGGACCTTTTCAAGTGTCGAGGCATCTCTGTCTATCTGTAGTATGGCGATGGTCATATCTACTGTCCCAAGGGCCAATTCACAATGTACATGAAGTTTCTTTACAAAGTATAAAGCTGTGCATCCAATATGATGACCACTAACCACATGCAGCCACCAAGCCTTGAAATGTGACTAGTCTTAAATGAGGTATACTGTAAGTGTCAAGGACACACGGATTTCAAACTCTGGGTATGAGAAAAATAATCTGAAATATCTCAATGATTTTTACTTCAATGTTGAAATGACACTATTTTAAGATATATTTGGTCAAACAAAATGTTACTGAAATTAATTCCACCTATTTCTTTTATGTTTATGATGTAGCTACAAGAAAATTTAAAACAACATAGTAGTTCCCATATTTCTATCAGGCACCACCGGTACAAAGCACTTTGCGAGTGGGTTGGGGAAAGGGTTTGCATTTTCCTTTGTGACCATTTCATAGAGACTCTAGTCACCTCACATCATCCTCAGGAGGTAAGCAAGTTGGGACGGATTTATCTCCCTGTACTGAAGAGGAAATCATGGCTTGAACAGATGAAGTTCTTGCCCAGAGACACGCAGACAGTTATTAGCAGAGCTGAGGCTGAAATCCAGCTTTTTTGAAAGCTAAGCAGCTCAGGGCTCCCCCCCACACACACTCATTTCCCCATATCATACTGCCCCCTACAGTCCAGTTCCTTCTTGGTATGGTGGTGGTAGACTATGATACTGGAGGCTTTTCACCAGTATCACCAGAAGCATGCTTCTCACATCCAAAGCCTTCATCACATCAGCTGTCAATTATGCACACTCACTGAGAAATGAGGCTGCACCAAGGATGCAAATCTCTAGGGAGTCCAAACTATCCCCCTTTAACCATTTGTTTCTTCTCCATCCCAACCATAATCTTTGAAGGAGCTGCTGACAACTGGCCAACCTGACCAATGTTATGTCTCACCTGTTTTGTCTGGCCCCGTCTGGCATAACTAAACATCCCTGATTTTCTGGCTCAGCCCCAGTATCCCTCATTTTGCCCTAGTATCCCCAGCAGTCCACACGCACATCTGGCACAGGGGCTCCCATGGAGACTGTCAGAGAGAATCATATACCTGTGTGCGTTCTGTCCAAGGGCCAGTGAAAACAGGGTGAGGCAATGTGGAAGAGATGAGGGAAGGGAGAAGAGACTGGCAAATCCTGAGGGACCTATTGAGTAGATGTGAGGCAACTACTGGGCATGTGGGGTGCTCCTTCAACTGGGCTCCAGGCTTTCCGTGCCCTTTAGGTGGGTCCCTTGGAGGAGGAGCCCCAGCCTCACAGACTTGAGGGGGAAGAGGCGGTGGGGAGGCCCTTGGCCCTGCTCTCCTAAGGGGCAGAGGCTAGAAGGACACTTGATTTGCCCAATCTCTCACGTTTCTAATCTCAGAGACCCTTGCAGTGCCAAGCAGAAGACATCTCTGCAGTTTAGCTTCCAAGACAGTAGCACCCCTTACCCCCCTTCTCTCCCCGCTAGCCTCGCTCCCCCTTTCCATACTCCAGCACCTCCTCCTGCCTTTCCCAGTTAGAAAGCCACCCTAGGTGTGCAGGTGGCTCTAGCCATCTCCACCGCCTCAGCTGGGGCCACAAGGAGCCTGCTTGGGGTTGGGGGTAGAGGCTTGAGCAGAGGGGGACTGCGCGGTGGCCCACCTCTCGGGCAAGCATGCCTCTGAGGACCTGTGGCCAAAGCAGCTTTTTTCACTGGGCAGCAGGGCCCACAGCCCCTGGCCCCAGCCTAGCATTGGCAGCTCGCCTTTTCCTGGTACCACCTGCCTCACCCTACCTCATAGACTACATCATCCCTATGCCCTCCTCATTCCTAGCCATGTGACTCAAGTTGAGTTTTTACAGAGCCACTAATATCCTTGAACCAAAAATACTAGGAGACCAGGGCCCTAGTGAGTAGGCCTATGAACAGCTAAGCTAGTGCTCTAATGAGGCTTTCTTGGACATGGATGAGAAGGGGTATGGGAGCAGTGGGTACAGGACAGCTCCTGGCAAGGACTGCCTGTGACCTGGCAGGGTCCCAGGACATCTTGCTAGAATGGCTTGCTCAGCAGGGCCCTGTATGGTGCCTCCCTGCCCTGGGAGACAGACTGAGCCTATGACCCAGTATCTTGCCAAGTCATGTATGTTCTATGGCTTTAACCACCCCCCTACACACACACACACACACACACACACACACACACATACAAATCAATTTCTTTTATTTTTTTCATTTTTAAACTTTTTTGTAAAGATTTTATTTATTCATGAGAGACACAGAGAGAAGGCAGAGACATAGGCAGAGGGAGAAGCAAGTTCCCTGCTGGGAGCCCGATGCGGGACCCCATCCCAGAACTCCAGGATCATGCCCTGAGCCAAAGGCAGATGGTCAACCACTGAGCCACCAGGTGGCCCTTGTTTTTGAACTATTTATTTTTGTACACATGATAGCACAAGCTCTCTGAGAAAGCATGAGTCTAGAGAGCCTTTCTGCTTTCTGAAGAAAGAGGACGAAGTTCCCTTGTCTTTGCAACTGTGGGCAAGACAGGTGGACAGCATGAGAGTTCCTGGATATGCTTCATATTTGGCAACAGTTTTGTTTTCTGAGTCATTCTTTTTAACTCAACAAGTATGTATGGAACCATCTTGTATGTGTCTAGCTTGCAGTAACGTGTCCTGGAGGAGATGGAAATTAGTGTGGTATAGACCTCCTGCTGACAAACTTTCATATACAACCCCTGTTAGTGCTGCAAGTATCTGGGGCAGTGGGAGTTGCTATAGCTTCCATGGACAGCTCAGGGAAGGCTGCATGGCATTTGGCTTCAGAGGCCCAGAGATGTGTGCCACCAGGTGGCAGCATTCCTGGGTTTCCAATTTGAGATGCAGAACTAAGATTTCACATAAGTTTGTGTTCAATTTGAGCCCCAGGTTTTTCAAATAGAAATCCCATTCAGCATGAGGTCTGAGCCCTTTGACACACAACTATAGATGCATAAAAAAAGAAAGACAAGCAGGAACCAAAGTCTGCTCTGAACTAGACCCTTCACAGACACACACTCCACCCTCCACCCCACAACAAAAAGACCAAAAAAAAGCCCACATTAAAAACAATGACAATAACAATGACAAAAACCCACTTGGGCCTAGAAAGAGAAGGGCTATTCAGCCAGCTTTCAGGACCCATGGGAATGCTCAGAGTATATAAGAGAAAGAAAAAACTGTAAGTGGGATTAGAGTATTGGCTGCAGAACCAACTGAGCCAGGTCACATTGAGAAGGGACGAGGGGAGACGTGCCACAACATTTTCCGCCTTTCACAGGCTTACATTCAAGAAAGCTTCACTGCCTCCTTCACTCTCACAATAGGCCTAAATGTTGTTTGCCAGAACCTATGCTCCAGAAAGTCCCACATTTAAACCATAACAACAAAATGGCCTTGATTCAGCTTGCCATGAAAGACTCCATCCACTTTGGTAGTGAACTCTTCTGGTTCTCGGGGCCCAGAATATGCTTGCTTTGGACCCAGAGGGAAAGAAGCTTCCTTACTCATTCTGCTTTTTGGATTTCTGCTTGTCCCTAGAGAGTCCCAAGTCATGTCCATGGCTGCAAGTCCTCACCTTCTGTGAGCAGGGCAAGAGGGGTTGAAGACCAGGGGTTAAAGTGCCCTTCGGAGTACTGCTAGGGCCTACAAGATTCTAGACCACATCTAGATAGAAATAATCCTTTCAAAAAAAAGAAATTATCCTTCCCACCAAAGAGAATGATGCAGCCATCACACCCCCAGAGGGCAAAAGCTCTTCCCTCCAGTCTTCACCCCCAAGACTAATACAATTTTCCATTTGCGGGTCAAAGAAACAAGCTCCTAGGTGGTAGAAGGCAGCCTATTCTCATGGAAAGGGCCCTGGAATGGAAGTTTGAAAACATGGCAGTCTCATCGATTCTGTAATGCACACAAGACGCTTACCTGTTCTGAGTGTCTGCCTCCCCACATGTCAAACCAATGAGGTTAGATATTTAATCATTTCTATGCTATTAATCCATGGAGCTATGAATATAGGTAATCATGTTTAAGGGGACAAGACATTACTTATAAAACCAAGAGGAGGGATCCCTGGGTGGCGCAGCGGTTTGGCGCCTGCCTTTGGCCCAGGGCGCGATCCTGGAGACCCGGGATCGAATCCCACATCAGGCTCCCGGTGAATGGAGCCTGCTTCTCCCTCCGCCTGTGTCTCTGCCTCTCTCTCTCTCTCTGTGACTATCATAAATAAATAAAAAATTTAAAAAAATTTTTTTTAAAAAAAAAATAAAAATAAAAAAAATAAAACCAAGAGGGAACCTTAGATGAATGGTCCAACCTTTGTTCAGGCCCTGTGTGCTTCTCAGACAGTGACAAGAGACTCAACACGGTGAGCCTCCCCAACTCGCAATGGCATTGATTCTAAGTCACCTCCCTACTTTGGATAGAGCCAGGAGACCTATGAGGAAATGGATGTTATAACTTATGGTTTCTTTTTTTCCTTTAGGGACTTGGGACTGCTGGAGAAAAGGGAGAAAAGGGAATCCCTGGTTTGCCAGGACCAAGGGTATGAGCCTGGAGTGTTGCTTGCCCGGGTCTGGCAAGTTACCCAGTCCATCGGGTCCATGTTTTGTCCTGTTCACATCTCTATGTTATATAACTTGATGGCCACCAAAGCTTCTCTTCTTTCTGTTCCTCAACGCTCTGCCAGGCCCTTGAGACCTCCTCCTCTTCACTTTGCCCCATTTCCTTGACTTAGTGACTCCCTTAAATAAGAAATGGCTCCTCAGCCTACTGACTTTCCTTGTCCTCATATATAGTTTTCTTCTGGGCCAAAAGTGGGGTAAGTGTGGTCTTGCTTTCACTACATTCTATCCTGAGGGAATGTGGGCTAGGGTGCGAATGTTGCTGTAATGAAAGAGGACCGAATATCATCTTTATAGAACAGGAACAAGCCTGGGATGGTCTAGAACATAGTGAGTGACATTTGCAGTCTACAATTTTCAGTAATAATCCCTCTTCAAGTGAAGAAATAATTGTTAGCCTGTGTGATTCTAAGTGCTTCAGGCACTTAGGTGTTAGGCTATAAGCAACTGGCCATCCTTAACCTTAAAGAAGTAACATTTTAGAGAACTACGATTTTGGCTTAGTCATAAAGCTCGTTAAGAATCTTTTGAGTGTTCAGCAATGTTCACCTTTTACCCTGCCATTTCTGTCTCTACTTTTCTCTACTCCCTTGTCTTGAAAAGAAAGACCAACAAAGAATACAGTTGGGGTGAGAGACAAGAGACCCTCCCACAATCTATTTAAAAATGTCATGACTTGGAACCAATGCAGACTAAGTATAATACCACCCAGCCCTTCTACCAAATTCTGCCCAATTCTTATAATGTTTCCATTTATTTTGCTCTTTTAAAATGCTCCGTGTGGCTATTCAGCTTGATGGATTAGTACTTAGAAAGGAGTCATTAAGCCAGGTCTAGGGACATTCTCTTACCTAATTTTAGGAGCGGCTAAGTCCTGAACTCAGTTGGGAAACTTTGTTATGTAAGTCTATTGGCTGTCTCTAGTGTGGGCTATTAATCTTTCTAAGGTGGCTTCATTCTCTTTACAGGGTCCCATGGGTTTAGAAAGACTCCAAGGCCCTCCAGGGATTCAGGTATTTTGGTTAATGTCATTAAAAGCACACATGTAAAGTCCTAATCGAAAGGCCCCCTTGCTTTACTTAACATGGGCATCTGTCCAAAGGGAGCCACTGCTTATAATACAAATTATCTACCTCTTTTTGATGGGTATAATCCCAGCCACTATCTTCTTTCATCCTCATCCAATAAGCTGAGTATCTAGTGTTACCAATCCAGTGCCATGCAGTGGTCCTACTTCTTTATTAAGTTATCAGGGTCTAGCAAGTCCAGCCTGCCTTTATTCATCTCTAGCCTTGTGGCCCTTATACCTCCTAACAGGCAAGTTGGCTACCTTGTGCCATATTACCTTCTGGAACATTTTATACCCTCCAGAGTCGGGTAGAATCCATGCATACCCTGGAATACCAGCCAAGATTCCCTGCGCCATGTGCCCTGGTCTCATCCAAAGACCAGTCCCTCTTATGTTCTTAGACATTTGATTTAGCTGTAACTCTGTTTCTGTCATAGGGCAAGAAGGGGTCCTCAGGTTTTCCTGGGCTTAATGGACTCCCAGGAATTAAGGTAATGTTGTTGGGAAGTGAAAATCCAGGACTGGGGAGGTAGAAGGGTGAAGAATTCCCCTAAATGCTGTTTAGTCCATTTGGCTGCTTTAAGAAACTATCACAGTCTGGGCAGCTTATAAAAAACAGAAAATTATTTCTCACAGTTCTGAGGGCTGGAAGCCCCATATTGGGGCACCAGAATGGTTGAGTTAGGGTCCTCTTCCAGGTCACTGACTTCTCACTATGCCCTCACATGGTGGAAGGGGCGAGCTAGCCTTCTTGGCCTTCTCTTATAAGGGCACGAGTCCCAATCCTGAGGGCTCCATGCTCGTGACCTGATCACCTCCCAAAGGCCCCACCTCCTAATACCATCACTTTGGGTATGAAGTTTTCAAGATGAATTGGGGGCAAAAAGAACACAAACACCTGAACCATAACAAACACCTACATATGAGATGAAGTGTTTTTTTTCCAGTATCTTAACATTTTAAATGTTACCCTTTTCACATGAAGTGTGTGAACCCTATTTTGAGCACTAAAAAACCAATAGGCCTGCCTTAGATACTCCTTGATCGGAGGTAGACTAAAAGCCAGGGGCGGGGGGGAGTACGGGAGAAAATCCATCTCTACAAAGAGGAATATTCTACTATTTACATTGTTTAGAATTGCTAAATTTTTGTCTTTATTATTGTTTTTCAATTCTTTACAGACAAAGTGCCCCCTTATTGCCTGTACCAGGGGCAGGCAGCTCCCACCACCCCACTTGGATATGCCACTGTATCTGATTCTGATACCTGAGCCCCACTTCGGGGGGACTTAGAACTCCTTTGACGTCCTCTGCCTGAAATCATCCACTAAACAAGGCCAGTGACAGTAGCAGAGTCCTGGGCCTGCTAGAGCCGAAAAAAAAAGTTAAAACTGCTCCTTCCTTTGCACCTCTTTGGTGCAGCAACATGGTCTATTCTTGTGATCTGTGTCCCAGGCCCAGAAGCAGATTATCCTGGAGTAAGGTTGTAAAATGTAATCAGGATCCCTTATTTTTGACAGGTTTGCCATTGAGTATTAGGTCTCTGGCCTGCTTTGCGTTGCCTTCATCTGAAATTTATTGGACTTCAGAATTAACCTGTGGACTAGCTGGCCCATGGAATCAGGGGTTGTAGAAGGAGAAAACTTTTATTTTCCCGAGGAACGGCTTTGAGGGCACATAGAGCTTGAAGTCATGGGAATGTTTGCATTTAACCAATTGAATCTTTACAGGGTGAAAAGGGTGGCATTGGCCTGCCAGGCCCAGATGTGTTCATCGATACAGATGGTGCTGTAATCTCAGGTGCAACTTTTCATTGATTGCAGTGAAAAAGAAAGGACCATGGGTTACATTCTATATTCCCTATAATCGTAATGAGGATATTTTGTCAATCATTGGATTGCTGCTAGAGCTAACACCCTCAAGGGCCCCTCATGGATCCTGTATTTGGGGAAGGAAACTAATTCCAATCTCTTTGGGCAAAGAAGCCAAGCCCTACACTCTGTGTTGGCTCCACCAAGACTAGGGTTGTGGTTGGACTGGGCCTTTACTTTATGAAAATTGTTCTCCTAATGATGCTTGGGGAAGGACTGATATCCTCCCTGTCTAGGTTGACTTGACCCTGATACTATGGGACATTTGGGGTTTTATCTACATGATCCCATGCATGCTTGGGTTTGACAATGTCACAGGAAGTGGAAGAGTATCCAACTGTTCTGATTGCCTTCTACAAGCACCTGTATGCCCAGTGTCTCCAGCTACTCCTTGCTTGAGCAAAGGCTTCTACTACTATACCTCTTTTGCCCCAGTCTCCGAAATGATCTCTCCCCTGTCATCCTCTCTAGCCCATGCCCTGTCCAGTACACTTAATGAAGCCATGGTATTAATGATCGACAGTGGATTCCTGTGTTCCACTTCTAGGGAATCTATGTGCATAACATGAATAATAGACTTTAACACCTTAGTCCAAATGGTAGACATTTGAGGCATGGCAGCAGGTTGGTAATAGTAGAAGGACGTTCCTAGTACTTACCAGATCTTCCCATAGAAGGTTAGCCCTGGTCAGACTGGTTCTGAAAACTAATGAAGCCTTAGCTCAAGTAGGCCCATTATCATATGAGGCCATTAGATTCAGGGAGGCCTGTGAAGGGTGAGAAAGAGAAATCTATCCTGAGGACATCTCCTTGCAACTCTCCTTAGGCATTTTGTGGCATTTATGGGCCTCCTCTGGTTTGCTTACCGATTTTTTTCCCTCAAAATGCCAGGTTATCCTGGAGATCCCGGTATGCCAGGTCTCCCAGGACTTAAAGGAGATGAAGGCGTCCAGGGCCTGCCTGGCCCTTCTGGCATCCCTGGCTTACCAGCTTTACCAGGTGAAACAAATTACCCCACCCCCTGCACAGATCTGTCCTCTAACCACGCTGGTGCCCAGCATCCCCTTCTGTACCTCTGGTTTAGATACATATTAAGCCAAAGTTAAAGGAAAGGTAGACTATAGTCATTATATTCCCTACCACCAGCCCAAGGCTAATGTACATGAGGATAGGACCTGGGTGAGAAGCTTTTCTTTGGCCTGAATAATGTAACATTGCTAGACAGGCAATCCTTTTGAGGTTTCCAGCAACCAGATGGCGGCCTGCTTTAGACTCTTCTATGGATTTTCCATCCCAGCTAATGTTAGCTAGTAGGAGCTAACAAAAGCCCAGAGGAGAATTTGTCCCCAGACCCTCACTCTGTGCTCCGCTCAGGCACTGAATGGCCCAGGATCCTATGAATGAAGGAAGCATTGGAGAAGCACACTCATATTTCATTCTGTAGTAGCAAATAGAGAAAGGCCATGCCAGATTCAGAGGGGGCCATGATGGGCCAAATATAAAGCTTCAGACATTACTCTGAAAGACATTAGTTTCTAAATTCCTTGGAGATGGGCATCCGTATACCTGTGCTTTTAAAGCAACTGCCTGAAGGAGGAACAGCTGATCTGACCCCTAAGGTTGAAAAATCCAAATGTAGGAGAGTGGAGACCAGGTTTCCCTCTCAGGTTTGCCACCAAACATTGCCTTCACCATGTTCTCCCCGCCCTTTAGGCCTCAACTTCCCAAGAGGTTGGGCTAGACAATTCCTAAGGACCCTTCTAACTCTAATGTAAGAGAAGGGCAATTGGTCTTCCAAATTCTTTCCTTGGAGTGGGTTCCCAGCATATGCTGAGAATTGAAGAACCCCAAAGAACAGGGTAATGTGATCAGCATTATTGTGTGGGCTTGTCCTTCCAGGTGTCCCAGGTGCTCTAGGCCCCCAGGGAGTTCCAGGTTTAAAGGGGGACCAAGGAAGCCCAGGCCGTACCACAGTTGGGACAGCTGGCCCCCCAGGCAGAGACGGTTTGCCAGGCCTACCAGGCCTACAAGGCCCACCCGGTAAGTTGTTCATTTCGGTCTTTGGTGTTGAGATTCAAGTGCCATCCAGACTGCAGAACAGTCATGATTTTTGAGGGAGAGAGCATTTCACAGGAGAAATAGCCGGGCTGCATGATGGCCCCAGAGGGGCA
Organism: Vulpes vulpes; assembly: GCF_048418805.1. Classification (NCBI taxonomy): domain Eukaryota; kingdom Metazoa; phylum Chordata; class Mammalia; order Carnivora; family Canidae; genus Vulpes; species Vulpes vulpes. The sequence goes on along the minus strand of NC_132796.1, from coordinate 78,511,699 downwards.
GTGCCAAAGGCCCTGTTCTCCTGAGTCAGGGCCCTCCTTCTACAGAGTAGTGACCAGAGAAGTCAGAGGGTTCATCAAGGAACAACAAGGCAGGCTAAAGCCACCTCTATGGCCACACCTACCCAATGCATTCCAATCTGTGTACTCATTTCATCCCACCCTCTGTTGTCCTCAGCCCCCCAGCCTCTGGTCTTGTGGCCTATGAAGAATCAACAGTGGCTCTCTCAAGCTCCACCTAGTCCTCAGGGCCGCAGCAGGGTGGGCTGAGAGCCTGGGAAATGGGAATCCAAGTCTGGCCCCTCAAGATGGTTGCTAAAAGCCTCAATGGGGCTTATTCTCCTTAGGTCCTCTACCTGAGTACAAGATTCTAGATTCTAAGAGAAGGGCTGGAAATAGGCCCACCTGTTTCTTGGTCATCTAAACCCTGAGACTACTGCATTTCCTCTTTTGTCCCCAGGGGACTTTCTGGGATAGGCACTGGGACTGCTGACTCCCTGAAGTTGTTGTGGTCATTCTGATCCTCTCTGTGTCTAGTCTGGTGCCTGAAACATAATAGCCCTTCTGTAAAACATAGCAGAGTGAAGAACACCAATAGGGGATAAGACTTGCCACAGCCTCTGGGTCTCTGGCTCTGGTTTGGTTGCTGAGCCTCAAGGACACAGGCCTTAGTGACAGAGCCACTGTGCAGCATCACCTGCAACATGTCAATGGCTTATGTTCCCTTTTTCCTGAAGGTCCAGCATTTGAGACTGAAACCCTACAGAACACAGAGCCAGGGTTCCCTGGTCTCCGAGGAGAAAGAGGTCCAAAAGGAAACCCAGGCCTCAAAGGCATAAAAGGTGATTTTCGCCCTCTTGAGTGTTCTTTGCTCCCAAACTCCTTCTTGCAGAAGGCTCTCTGGGAGAAGAGCAGACCAACGGCTTTGGGAACCTGAACAGCAGCTGTCTGGGGTCTTAATGGGGGGGGGGTTGATTATAGGGTTGTTGGAAGTGCTCTATATTTAGGGCTCAGAGAGCGAGACTGGTAGTTGAGGTCACACAGGACCAGGTGGCTCTGGGGCCCCTGTTCCTACCCCATACACCCACAGAAGTGGCTACCAGCAGCCCCAGCTGTTAGAGCCAGCATACACAGCAGCCCTTCTCGGTGTGTGAGGCCAAGGCCAGAAGTCACTCATCATTACCTTCAGCCTGAATGAAAGGACTCTGAACAGGTCAAGACTTGGCAATCTGTAAAAGTCAACTGGCTCTAGGAAAACAGCCATGGTCCCCACTGATGTTGAAGGGTTGATCAATTACCCCAGCCCGCAGTGGAGGCAGCGGTGGCACCTGCTCTGTCCATCTTCCTGCTGCCTCTGGGTTTTTCCTCTGTTTCATGCTCTTGAGGGGCAGATGTTAAAGCTCAAATAATCAATTCATTTTAGTTGCAGCCCAAGCCAGGGTGGAGGAAGAGGTAAGATGGCTAGCCAGCAGAGGAGAGGTTTGAGGATGGCCTAGAGGCATCAAGTGCCAGAGATCTTTCCTCTTCTCTTGCTGAATTACCAGCTCTCCTCAACCTTAGGCAGAGAGGTCCTGACTTCTTCTTCCCCTTTCTCAGTGCTGTATCAGAAACTGCCGCTAGTTAAGTAGAGGAGCTAGTTCAGAATATTTTACAAGTTCCATCTCTGCTGTTGAGCTCCAGGAAGGGCTATTTGGAGGGAAAAGAGATTGAATTGCAAGTTTTGACTTAGGCTTTTAGCCTTGGCCCATCCCTGACTCACTACAGAGCTAGTGTACTTCTTGATACCATTTGCACTCCTAAAACAGGGACAGCTCTACTGCTCCCCTTTCTGTATTGTCGTGCAGCCAGAAGGTTTTTTATTTTTTAAAGATTTCATTTATTTATTCATGAGAGACACAGAGAGAGGCAGAGACATAGGCAGAGGGAAAAGCGGGCCCCCCACGGGGAGCCCGATGCGGGACTCCATCCCAAGACCCCAGGACCATGCCCTGAGCTGAAGGCAGATGCCTAATCCCTGAGCCACCCAGGCGTTCCCAGAAGGTTTTCTTTATGTCTGGAATAGTGATTGTGATCCTCAAGCTCCTTGTTCATGAGAATTCACCTAAGAGAGATCACTAAAAATTAGTGATGGTTCTGGCCTCCTGAAAGTCTGCTTTATTAGACCTCTGGTGATGCCCAGCAAGCTGCCTTATAAACAAGCAACGTACCTAACTTATGCAAAAGGTCCATGGCTCATTTGGAGAACATACTGTTCTTTCCAGATTTCAGAGATTCTCAATTATCTGAAAGTAAAAAGAGGCCCCCCCAGGATCTTAGGGGACCTCAGATCATTTACATTCATCTAAATTTTCATTTTCCGGCTATAGTGTTAGTGGCTCCTTGATACCTCTTCAAAGGTACTTTGCTGAAATCCCTGTCATAAATTTATTTGGCCTTTGTTTCTGTGTACAAAAGGCAAGGGAAAAGGCATTTTGGTGAACAGAACCTTTGAGGTGCTTGGATTCCAGACTCACCTGGTTAGCATGGGTCAGTGGTTTCCAATGCCAACTGTCTGCAACCAGTCTTAATTAGACTCACCAATCACTGGGCCCTCTCTCCCCAGACTGATGAAATCCACATCATTGGTACAGATAAATGTACTTTGGTGGAGAGTAAACCGGGTTTGTAAACCTAGTTCATTTATTTGAGTCTGCTCTCCGCAGGCCTTCTGATTCCTCCATGGAGTTGTTCAAATCACAAATTACCACGGTCACATCATCTTTTTTCTGGGAAAGATAGTCCACTTTGTTTAACATTGTCTTTTTTTTCCCACCCCCAGGAGATTTGGGCTTTTGTGCTTGTGACGGTGGGGTCCCTAACACTGGACCACCTGGGGAGCCAGGCATGCCTGGGCCACCAGGTCTCATAGGTCTTCCAGGCCTTAAAGGAACCAGAGGAGATCCAGGCTCTGGGGGTGCACAGGGCCCATCAGGGGCTCCAGTAAGTCTTACCAAACTTTGGCCCTGGGGGAGCAGTGGGAGCTCTCAAGTGCCCCTTTCTGCCTCCTCAAGCACTTTCCTAAAACATAGGAAAGAAAGATGGGGGTAAAACAAAGTTTCAGGCTTTTGGCGTAGTATGAAAGAATCACATCATCTCCTTTTGGCTTTGACCTGCCTATGTTCCCTCCATCCCTTCATTCCTTCCACAAAATTATTTCTATTTTCCCAGCCCTGCCCTGGACCCTGAAGTTAAAAATCCAATTAAGACAAGGTTACCATCCTCAAGGACTTCAACATTTGGAAAGGATAAGCAAATAAATGGGCAGTTGTCATCCAAGATAATGACATATTCAAGTGCCTAGAGCAGTGCCCAAACGTACCCCCAGATCTGCTTTAGGTTAGACCTAGGCTAGGTGTCAGTCCTCCGATGTCTACATCTCCTAATTATGCCCTTTTGTCTCTTTGTCAGGGCTTATTTGGGCCTCCAGGTCCTGCGGGCTCCAAAGGAGATAAAGGGGAGCCAACTTTCAGTTCAGTATCAGGGGTGCCAGGGGAGCAGGGTGATCCTGGCCCCCAGGGGCTCCCTGGGGAGATGGGAACTCCAGGCAAGGATGGAATACCAGGTCTACCAGGTCTGCCAGGTCTTCCGGTAAGTTGATCATTCCTGGGTGATTAGCTCTATAAATCCTTACATCTGACATCATGGGGGCTTCTTATGGCCACTAGCCCATGAGACAGGGCAGAAGGGAGTCCCCATCACTCTTCTGGCCTCCGCCCCTGATACTCTTCACTCAGTGCTATTCCTTTCTGTAAAATGGAAATCTTTTCCTGGGAATGGATCATTGTCTCAGTTGATAGAACCACTGACCTGATCACTTAAAATGCTTTGACTTCTCGGTAGCTTTTCCTCGCAAGTAATACAGCTGCTTTCTGGGACCCCAAGGACTGTTTCCTGCCCCCTCCCCACCACTGATCTAGAAGTTTTTGTGTTATCAGATCTCCAAGGGTTACAAGCTTCATTCCCATTACTTTAATCAGAGGACATGATTGATAAACCAGAGGGAAAGAGAATCTTAGCAAAAACCAAAGCACTGGTCACACTGGTTATCTCTTTCCTCTGGTCAGAAGGGTCTCTTGATCAGTCTTTAAGTTGGGCTTTCATTCTTTCTTATGTGTTGTCTAGGGTGACGGTGGACAGGGCTTCCCAGGTGAAAAGGGGTTACCAGGACTGCCTGGTGAAAGGGGCCACAGTGGCCCAACTGGCCCCCCAGGAATTGGGCTGCCAGGATCTCCTGGACCTCGTGGGCTTCCTGGAGATCAAGGAATAGATGGATTACCAGGGCAACAAGGCCTCCCTGGGCTTCCAGGTGAGTCATGGAATCAGATGGCCTTGGACTTAAAAGACTGACCCCTTGTAGAGTGTGGCTGTGACCCAGGCGCATGAAATGTGTCATAAGAAGAGGCTTGGCTGATTGTAATCACTACTTGCAATTTCTAAGGGTTTTTGTGTGGGAAAAGGATTACAATTATACTGTAGTACACTTAGAGCAATCTAGATTTCAGTTCTACTTAGAAAAAAAAAACTTCCTAACAGACCAGGTAACAGAGCTGCCTTGGGAGCTTATGAGCTCACAATCCCTAGGAAATTTCAAGCAGATGCTGGATGGCCATTTTATTACAAGTACCATTGAAGTAATGAGTGGAAGATGGGATAGGTGTCCTCTAAGTTATATCGTAATATCATCAGCAGAAAAGAACCTTTCCTTTATTCCTGAGATATCTCATATTGACAAGAGACCCTACTTGTATCTGGTCTCACCTCTATTTCCTACCTTAAATCCCTCCCACTTATAGAGCTGCTTTTCCTCCCTAAATTTCAGGAATTACAACGAGTGACAGCCTTGCTTGTAGATTCTTATAGATTTGTGAAGGTGCTATGCCAATAACTTGCCTTCTTCCAGACAGCCGGAACAGCTAGCTCTTCATCCCAACTTCTATTTCCATTAGTGGCACCACCCTTCTTACGGTGATCTGGTCTGAAAACTTGAAACTCATCTCTTAGTCTTCATTTGCAGTGCTTCTTATATTCTTTCCTTCCTCTTCTTGCTATTAGGCTCTCATTATCTCATGCCTAACTTATCAAATACTCCCATGCCTGTTGGAATAAAGGGATGGCTAGAAGGAAGAATGGGTGGACAGATGGATGGGTGAGGGGTGAATGGCAACAACCTCCTAAGTGGTTTCTCATCTCCTGCCTCCAGACTTCCCCCACTGAGTTCTGCTATGAACACTGCTGCTGATTCACTATTTGTGAAGTACTGCTGCTATCATGTTATGCACCTAGTCTGAAGCCACAAGTGGTAGCATTTTTCTGGAATGTTCTTCCTATTTTTTCTATGCAGTCGGGTTTTATCCATCTCTCAGGGTCCAGGCCCCAACTTCCCCACTAAGCCTTTTCCTGACCTCTATAGGATGTCACTGCCACTTCAATGATATATTTTCTTCCATTAATACTTTTACTTTTCCCAACTGCTTTGTAAGCGTCTGAATACTGAGGCAGGCAATTCTTTTTTAGCATTTCTCAATTTGCCTCATACAGTGCAATGTTCCATAAGAGACTAATATACACTCACAGAAGAAAGGGGCTTCTCAATAACCAAGGGGCTTTCTTAGACCTCTTTTTTCTCTTTCTACTTTGTCACCTGGAAGAATTACCCAAAAAAGAAGACAGAAACCAGATCTTGTAAATATTCATTTACCTGAAAATCTACTTGGATGCATTGGTATAGTGAGGAAGACAGTTCAGGTTAAGAATTGATGATTCAAGCTTCTTAAAACCAAGTCAGTATTTCAGTTTACAAACTCCTATGTAGGATATGAGGAATTTTGTCAGACAAGATCATCCTGCCTTTTGCAACTCCTGGTGTCACCTATAGCTTTGCTTATATGTCTCTGTTCCCAGAGACATTATTCATGGTCATTCCACTGCCCCTCTGCCAACTGGGTCTCAATATTAGGCCCCCCATTTGTGTAGGCAACTAAGTTTTAAACTGAGTTATAGTGACATGGTACGTACATATTTACACATACTCAAATCTGAATATTATAAACATTCTAATTGCTTTAAAACAGGCTGAGTGAACAGAAGGAGGCCCATGGGGGCCATTTCTATCCTAAATGTCACTATGCCCCAGACACAGAAAGTTCTTACAAATATAATCATATAGTAATCTCTAACCTGGGAGAAGCCTTATGCAGAAAATTGTCTTGTTACTGTACCAAGATCTTCCAAAAAATTACTTCAACTAGTAGCATCAGCTTTCTTTTACTCTCCATGGCAACCAAGCATAACTCCTCAAACCTAGGAATTTTTTTCTACACAATTTCAAAAACACATAATCTCTGAGCCCCAGACATTTGCATTGTGGCCATTACTATTGCCATGAAAACCAAAGATGCTATTTTTTTTTTTTTTTTGTCTGAGAGAGAGAGCACGCGCGCGCACACATGTAGGATTGTTGTGATGGGTGGGCGGGGGCAGAGGGAGAGAATCTTAAGCAGGCTCCATGCCCAGCATGGAGCTCAATGCAGGGCTCAATCTCACGACCCTGAGATTAAGACCTGAGCCAAAGTCAAGAGTTGGATGCTTAACCAACTGAGCCACCTAGGTACCCCCTGAAGATGCTACTCTTAATGTACTCACTCCAACCAGTGGTGGCCCAGACTAGGACAGCTGCATTGCCAGGAAGGGAATGCAGTTGTTAGAAGCCTTTCAACCAAGTGGTATGAATTATTACAAACCTTGGATAAGCAGACAACTGGCTGTTTCCAAAAAGGCTCTGATCCAGATGCTCATAGTAATTAATTACCCTGGTTATTACTGAAACAGCTACTGTGTCCTTGATCCCGTGTGCATGCCAGCCTGCTCTCTTCAATCCATATAGGGAATGTGATCAATGGGCATACTCAGGCTGCAGACAAGACTTCCCATGGGCCTCAAGAAACTCCTGTCCTGGTTTAATTTTCTTATTCTCTTGATTGGTCTAGGTGACTGTTGCTGCAGGGAGAGCATTGGTAAAGGAAACTTAGTTACAGAGGGAGGTGAGAGCTAGCTCAGTCTCCAGGTTCTCACACACCAGTGTTGGCAATGGCCCCATTCCTTTCTATTCACCTCAATCTTGGACATTCATGATAGCCTAAGCACCATGCTGGAGCCTCTAGTTGGGGGAAGGGGGTGATCCTAAGGCAGGGGCACAAAGGCTGACACTGTCACTCCTGATTCCTGGGAGGGCATATGGGAGTAGGTGGGCATGCGGTCTCTGAGAGGGGCTGATATCCTTCACCATGCATGTTGATGGCTTGGCTGATGTCTAGCTGGAGCACCTTCATTTTGTGAACTTAACTGAGGCCATAACTCACCTTGGGAGGTACCCGGAAGGATGCACACATGTCTGGTGTTCACTCATTCGATGCAGAGTAAAGTGAGATGTTAGGATCTTGGGAAGCACAGGCACTTTTTATTCTGAAGAAGAATTTGGGCAGGAGCAGGGAAAATTCTGACTAGTTAGATCGTGTGTTGTACTTATGAAACAGAATGCCAATAGAGCTGATTTCTGCTGTGTGGGGGAGAAGGCTCTGAATTCAGGGTTAGAAAGTAGAAGAGGTATACCGTGATACCAGGGTGACTTGAACTTCTCACCTCCTCGGCATTTTGCCCCCCTGCTCCCAATACACAAGTGTGCTGTCTGTGGTGTGCAGGCCTGGTCTGAGGTCAAAGGGAAATATGCCCTTGATTCCCATCTTCCTGTTTATTATTAGTTTCCCTATCTGGAACCTTTCCAGATGCCTGTCCTTGGCCATCCTCTAAAGGTGTGTTTTTATCTGGCTGTCAAGTGAAAAGAATTTATGAAACTTATCTGATGAATGGAGTGAGGATGGATGGTTCATGTTTGCAGCCAACGCAGAGATATTTGTATTCTACCCTTTGTTTCATAAGACTGAAAGCAATGGAACTGCAGTGTTTGATACATTGGAGTCAACAGACTATTGAAGTAGCAAGGACATGAGAATCTTCTGCAGGGCCCCTCGCAGGATACCATCTGGGGAGGCCACTCTTCAGCCTTGTCCAAAGAATGGAGGACCAAGCTGAGCACAAGATTGGCAGCCCTTACCCAACCAGGCATCTTATCATGAAGTGCTTGCCCATAGGTTATAGTTCCCTAGTAGGAAGATAGCCCTCAGGAATAGCACCATTATCTCAGTGTCTGGCAGGATGAACATGAGTATGACCACCTATGGGTGAAGATCAGGCCTAATGCCCTCTCTCCAGCTGTAGAAGTGACTCCCAGAACGTGAGTCTAGAAGGCAGGAAATTGCTGCCCAGGCTACAGAGTAGTTTCCTAACTTGACTAAGGTAGAAACCAGGGGATGGCCTTGGAGGAGCTCTTTGAATACTCCTCCTTAAATAAGAGGATAAAAAAACAAAACAAAACAAAACAAACAAACAAAAAACACACCAAACCTGCCGTTCGTTGAGCAACCACTAGAGTGCCAGGCACTGTGCAAAATGCTACTGGTATCATCATGTCCTGTCATCCTCACAAACACTGTATGAGAAAAGTAGCTCCCGTTTTCTGCATGGGACTCAGAGAGGGTAAGTATCTGACCCAAACAACTAATTAGTAGCAGAACTAGGATTGTAGCCTAGCCTAGGTCTCTCTGGCTTCGGAGCCCAACCTCTTAACCAATATATGATGCTGTTCAATCTCCCATCTTGCTTTAGGAATAGAACAAGTGGAAGAGAAATGCCAGCCAGTTGAGAATGCAATCTGAATCATAGCTTGTACACATATTTTTAAGAAACGCAATTTGTGATTTAAGTACAGGCGAAAGCTATAGCAGTTCACTTAAACTGTTGGCTCTGTGGCTTGAAGCAGGCCTTGGGGAATTGTTTTAATGAATAGGCAAGACTAATTTTAATTAACATGGCAATTGTTTGTAAATGGCACTTGAGAGAGCCGACACACAATTTGTTCATCAGTGTTTTATTAAACCTCCCCTCTGTGATCTTATGTAGACTCTTTTTATTTGCTTTATGGACAGGCAAGTAGGAATTTGCTAGGGGAAGGGCTCTGCCTGCCAATTTCAGTATCTGGAATGCTGAAATTTACTACCGATTCTTCCTGAGTAGCAGAGTTGACATTGTCAAATGAGGACTGAGGGAAGGGTTATCATTTGTCTGTCATGGCCAGGAGAGCAGCCTTCAGTGTTAGCCTAGTACAGAAATACAGCTACCTGTATGCTACCTGACGTGACCCAGGGTCAACCACAATAGATCCCCATCTGTAGATCCCAAACAGGGTGAGTCAGAAGAACCCAATGGGTTGTGCTCATTTCAGGAGAAGGGCAGACATGTGAGCTTGAGGAGTCTTGGCTTCAAGCCCTCTAGTCTAGTCACATGGCCGTAATGGATCCTCAGGGCTAACCCCAAGTACCCGTCCTAGAGAGGCTCCTACTCGCAGGGCAAGTACGCAGTTGCCTTTTGCTGCTGCTCCTGCATAGGCTACCTCTCAGAAATCTTGTTAGGTGACAACTTAATGCATAGGTGACTGCCTGCTCACTGGACATTGATGGTTTAGGAGGTGGCTTTCTGGCACTTGGCCCCTAGGGGTACTCTTATCTGTAAGCAATTGCACTAGGGATAACTCCCGAGAACTTCTGATGCCAGGATCCTTCTGCATGGACTGCCAGCTGCTGGGTGGGAAGAACTTGGTTGTCCCATCTGAGGGAATGGGAATAGAGGATCATGCTAGAGGGAAATCATTCCTGACTTGGGGGGCTTACCAGATGCTTATGTGTTACCACTTATAGGAATCACCTTGCCATGTATAATTCCTGGGACATATGGTCTGTCTGGCTTACCAGGAGCTCCCGGATTCCCAGGTATGGAATGAGGCCAGAGAAAGCCACTGAGCACACTTGGAAGGGCCATGAGCCCACAAAAGTGGGGGACAGCCTTGCAGCATTTGGGGAGCCATGTTCCTCCCGAGAGGGCAGCCTTGAGCATTGAGGAAACAAAATGTGTCCTGGGAGGTCTGTGTGGGGAGGTAAGGGTAAGGGCCCTCCAAGAGACTAGGATTCTTAAAAAAAAAAAAAAAGATTTTATTTATTTATTCATGAGAGACACAGAGAGGCAGAGACATAGGCAGAGGGAGAAGCAGGCTCCCCACCGGGAGCCCAATGTGGGACTTGATCCTAGGACCCTGGGATCACGCTCTGAGCCAAAGGCAAATGCTCAACCACTGAGCCACTCAGGTGCCCCCAAGATATTAGGATTCTTGAATGAACATTACAAATGTGGCCAGCCACACTGACTTCCTTTTCTCCTCACTGCTCACGTGTGGGTTTGTAGGCCCTAAAGGGGCCCGTGGCCTCCCTGGGACCCCTGGTCAGCCTGGATTGCGTGGGAATAAAGGAGAACCCGGAAGTCCAGGATTAGTTCACCTTCCTGAATTGCCAGGTAAGGAATGAAGCTTTTCCTCACCTGCTTCTCCTTTGCTGTGACTGTGTGTCTGAATTGCAGTAGCCATCCACCGATCATAGGAAGTGAGGTTTGCACTCTTGTGTGGGTGGGATGGTTTTGATTTCATACTCACGCAAGACAGAACTTAAAGCTAAAGAGCAACAGTGAATCAGAGCAGTAAGGGCCATTGGCTGGGACAAGCCTTCTTCACTTTCGGATGAGGTGATTGAAGCTCAGATGAAAGTGCCTTGCCTGAGCTCACGAAGCCACTAGTGACAGAGCTAAGACTCTACCAGGTTATCTGGCTGCCAGGACAACGGCAAGTTCCCAGTTGACTCCTGCTGGGTTAGACAAAGAGATTCAGATGAGTCAGAGGGAAGTGATTCATTTATATCCCTTTGTTCACACCCTGTTGTAACCTTGTTCTGCACTGCACAGGGGTTCTTAAACTGTGTTCCCTGGACTTGCAGCACCAGCATCACCTGGAAACTCGTTAATAATGCAGACTCTTGGCCTCTCAGCAGAGCTACTAATCAGAAGCTCTAGGCAGGGCAGGGGGAGGGTGGGGTGGCAGTGGTGTCCAGCCATGTGGGTTTTACCAAGCACGCCCCACTACATATACCCAGGTAGTTCTGACCCACACTCAATTTGAGAACTACCCTGCTCTGCCGGACAGGGTTCATCTTGGATCATACACTCCATGGTTTATTTATCCAGCTTCATTTCCTTCCAATCACCCAGGAAGAAGGAGGCATGACAGCAGGAAATGGATGACTCCAGAAAAAATTGGGCCTTTGACAGGGAGTCCTGGGTATAAGCTGTGCTCTTCGGCCCATGGAACAGCCCTAGGAGTAGGTTGCTGGGCTCTGCCCAAGGCCTGGCCTCACTGACCTAGAACCTTCTATAGTTCACATGATGCAGTTCCTGCCTCTGGGCAAGTCCTCCCAGGACCAGGGGCTCCTGACTTCCAAAAGAAGTGACATACATCATTGATATGTTAGCTTTTGTAATAGGGGAAAAAAATCTGTCTCAGAGATCTCTACCCAGACCTATCTTTTCTAAACATCCATGGCCTTTTATTTTTTTGCCTCTTTACATTTAGGATTTCCCGGACCTCGTGGAGAGAAGGGCTTGCCTGGGTTTCCTGGGCTCCCTGGAAAAGATGGCTTGCCTGGGAAACTTGGCAGTCCAGGTTTACCTGGTCCCAAGGGAGCCCCAGGTGACATCTTTGGTGCTGAGAATGGTTCTCCGGGGGAGCAAGGCCTACAGGGATTACCAGGGGACAGAGGACTTCCTGGAGACTCTGGCCTTCCAGGACCCAAGGGTGACCCTTTTTGATTCGCTTATATAACCATCTCCAGAAAGTCTTTCAGTGACTGCTATACTTGCATGAATACATGCATGAGACTGGGGTGATGGATTCCTTTGGGGATCACGATGAAAAGTTATTTTGTTCTGTCTCTCTCTTCTGGGAAGTTTTTCTTACATCACCTGAGTCTCTCCTCCTTTCATAGTAAATCCAGAAGTAACCATAATGGATAGTCAAGTCCCTTATAAAGCCTCTGATTTGCTGCTAGGATACTAACAGCTAGGGCTGGAGCAGAGAAGACAGTGGTACCTGGGATGTACCTGGGGCCAGGCCTTTGCGCTGGAAATTGGTTTGGTGACCAGTCCCTGCTGTCGATCCAGGCTGTAATCGATCATCTGTCCTTCCTTTCATTAGGTTTGCTTGGAAAGTCGGGCCTGCTAGGCCCCAAAGGTGAACGGGGCAGCCCTGGAACACCGGGCCACATGGGAGTGCCAGGGCCCCCAGGGCCTGATGGTCTATACGGCAGCATCAAGGGCAAGCCCGGGCTCCCTGGAGTGCCAGGCTTTCCAGGCCCTTCAGGTAGGTCCTTTGGAGGAGGAGCCCCAGCCTCACAGACAAGCCAGTGCCCTGGGCCCTGGTGCCCTGAGGGGCAGGGGCTAGAAGGACACTCGACTTGCCCAATCTCTCATGTTTCTGATCTTAGGGAGCCCTTGCAATGCCAAGCAGAAGACATCTCTGCAGTTTAGCTGCTAAGCCAGTAACACGCTACACCCCACCCTTGCCCCTCCCTGCTGGCCTCGCTCCCCCTTTCCATGCTCCAGCACCCTCTTCCTGTTTTTCCCAGTTAGAGAAGCCACCCTAGGTATGCAGGTGGCTCTAGCCATCTCCACCACCTCAGCTGGGGCCACAGGGAGCCTGCTTGGGGTTGGGAAGAAAGGCTTGAGCAGAGGGCGGCTGCACAGTGGCCCATCTCTCGGGCGAGCATGGCTCTGAGGACCCGTGGCCAAAGTGGCTTTTTTCACTGGGCAGCAGGGCCCACACCCCCTGAACCCAGCCTAGCATTGGCAGCTCGCCTTTTCCTGGTACTACCCTCCTCACCCTGCCTCAGAGACTATGTCACCCCCCACCCCTTCTGGCCATGTGACTCAAGTTGAGTTTCTGCCAAGCCACTAAAATCCTCTTTAACATTCATGTTTCTGGGGTATTCACATAAGGCCATCCAGGTGAGAAACCAGTACTTGAGCTCACAGACTCACCACCCCCATCAGCTTTGCTGCTCCAGGAATTATCTGACTATACACTAGAACCTGGCAAGGCCAGGGGTCCCCGAGGTCCTGCTGGGGGTTCGCCCCCCCCCTTGAATTTCCTTTCCTTGTTGTGGAATCCCCTTGAGGGGGAGCCCATTAGAATCCTGGGGCTTGCAGCTACTTGATGCTTTTCAATTCATGGAAAGCCAAGTCAGCCATTCATTTAGGCCCTTGGGGGCCCAAATACCCCTGTTGTCACTGATTTAATCCTTTGGTTTTTAATTTCCTTGCTTTGTACCTGAACATTCCACTTTGGCAGCAGCTCAGGAGGTTAATCCCATTGACCAATTTAAAGCCTAGTGAAAGAAGTCTCAGAATACCTAGGAGACCAAACGGGCCTTGGGGATTTCTACAGAACTTGGCACTAGGGGGTCTTTCAAGCTTAATGCCAAGGAACTGGCTGACTTAACTGCTTGCATGGGAGATTAAAAGGGCAGCCCCTGTATCCATGGCTCCCCGGGGGGCTGAAACAATGGCTCAGCTTTAACCTCTACTTCACCGATTGACTCAGGAAACACCCACTGTGGCACAATTCAGACTGGAAGTACCAGGATACTGGAGGCCAGTTACCACCCTGGCTCCCCAGAGCTCCATTCACAGGCTAAGATGTGAACCACATTCATAAAGGGAGGTAGAGTTCTAATTGGTAGGGGTTTGCGTGCCCTGCCCACTACCCTGCCATGCTGAGAGCTATAGCCACTGGCCTGGTGCTCTGGATGGTAAGTGCTAATGCTTCAGCCAGCTACGGAATCCTGCCAGTTAGCTGCCTGCCTAAGGCCATTGTTAAAGGACCATTTCCAACAGCCAGCCAGCCAACCAGAAGCCATGGGAATGGGCAGTGACCCAGATCTGGACACAGCCTCACTTGATGGCTGTCCCATGTTCTCTCCTGTGCTAATTCAGGACATCCTGGAAAGAAAGGTTTAAGAGGCGAGACAGGTTCCCCTGCATCAGCTGGAAAGAGAGGCCTGCCAGGGCTGAAAGGCCTTCCAGGATCTCCAGGGCTGATTGGCTTCTTGGGGAGCTCAGGCTTGCCAGGGAACACTGGGTTGCCAGGCCTGCCAGGTCCAAAGGGTAAGTGAACTGGGTGGGACTTTTTGTGGTAAAATGGTTGGACAAAGCTAGTGCTAAGGGAAGACTGTCACAGAAGTTGAGTCACCCTTGCCTCAGGCTGGGTAGAACAATGGGCCCAATGACGCTGTCAGTAAAGCCCAGCACAGTCACAGCCATGCTGGGTGTACTCATTTGCACCACCCCTACCATGGAGCCCTGTGGCTGTTTCTGTGATTGTCCTGCTAGACCACCAGAGATTGGATGGGAGGCAACTCCATTTTATACATGGGGAAATGACTGGCCCAAGGTCACACAGATGATTAGCAACAGCACCCAGCTAGGATTCATCTCCCTGCCTCTGGTCCTAGCTTTTTTTTTTTTTTTTTTTTTCTGTACCACACATGAGCTCTAACTTGGCCTATCATAAGAGCGGCACCCACCTCTTCTTTCCTTCCTGTTGCTTAGTGCCATGTCCCTGTTCAGGGAAATAGTATATGTAAGGACTATTAGATTGGGCTTCAGAGTTAGAGAAACCTGGGTTTGAATCCTTTCTCTGCAACCTCCAAGCTATGTGATTTGGGGTAAGTTATTTAACCTCCAAGCTTCCATTTCCTTGTATGTCAGACAGGGATAATGATAGAAGTTCTTGTTTCTCAACAGGTGAAAAGGGGTCTGTTGGGCTGGTAGGTTTTCCAGGGATGCCAGGTCTCCCTGGTATTCCTGGCACGAGTGGAATAAAGGGAATTTCTGGGTCAGCCGGAAGAGTGGGACCATCTGGACAGGCTGGCCATGCTGGTGAAAAAGGTGAGCCGGAGGACTGAATTCCGAAATTACTGGCCACGCTGCCCAAGGCACATTCTGTTTGTCGGCATTGTGACTGGTATGGCTTATACCAATTGTATGTTCAATAATAAGATTCGGGGTTTTGGAACCCCAAAGCTTGGCTTTTAAACCAAAAGTCCTAATTTCTTCTGAGTTTTCACCACGTGTTGAAAGGCCTCATCGTGCATTCCCTGACGCTCCGTGGTGGGCGGTAAGGTCCAAAGTTGCTGGCCGACTTTGGGGCTGTCATAGGAGAGGGAATGCACATAGGTGGGAATTTGGGGAAACCAGTGGGAAGGGCCTGGAAAGGAGGCCCGGGGGTAGTGCGGGAGGAGGAGAAATGAGAGGTCAGCTAGTGCCTGACCCCGTGTCTAAGCTGCTTCTCACAAGGGTCTCACGATCTTCCCCCACCCCCCCATCCCATCCTCCACTTACTGCTGCAGGAGACAGAGGCGATCCAGGGCCAGCTGGAGTACCCAGTCCAAGACCTCCCATGCTGAACCTCCGGTTCAAAGGAGACAAAGGCTCTAGAGGCTCAGCTGGATTGGATGGATTTCCCGGGCCCAGAGGTGCTGGGGGCAGGCGACGGGCAGGAGAAATGCTCGTGCTCAACTTCCTTCCTGAGAAAAGGGCCAGTAGTATAAGACTCCCCCAGAGCAGTAGTGTGGGTGGCAAGCAGGGCATCCACGAGGCTGACTTCTCGGGGGCCCGAGAGGCACCCGGACTGTGAGGCTGTCAGTCTTCACTGCCACTCTGAAATTGAAGTTTTGAACCACAGGTGGTTGTCACCCTAGAGGAGCCTGGCAGATGATGGGGCATAGGTACTAGCAGTGCTAGAGCCAGGGTGGCCCTAACAGATGCCCCCTAAGGCTGAAACCACCTCATCCACCCACACCTTAAGGTAGCCATCCCCAAGTCCCCAAGGCTGCGCTTGGCCTGCCTGTGATCCCAGGTACCTGCACCCTGGGGAGTCTGTTTTCTAAATCCTTTTCTTCTTTCCCAGGTGACAAAGGAGAGGCTGGTCCCCTGGGGCCACCAGGCTTGCCTGGAGCTCCTGGCTTCCCCAGTACCATCAAGGGGCTTATTGGGAGGGCAGGCCTCCCTGGCTCCATAGGACTCCGGGGCTTACCCGGCCTGAAGGGGTCCCCTGGAATCACAGGCTTCCCGGGAATAGCAGGAGAAAGCGTAAGTGTGCCCAGCTCTTGGTCTCTCCACCAGGGAAGGGTCTCCATAACAGGGGGCATGCCCTGTTCCCCAATTTTCTGGCCCCTTCCCCTAGCTCACCGCAGACAAAGCCCTCTCCCTGAGTCTGACAAGTCTTCCTCTCCCATCCACCCCAATCCCCTTTCCTGAATGTTCCTTCCTCTGGGCCTTTGTTCATGCTCTCTCCCTCACAGGGCAGAGCCTCCTTCTCAGCAACTAACTGGCTAATGTCCACCTGTGCTGCAGGCCCCATCCCAGGCACCCCCCCGCCCAGGAGCCTCTGAGCTCCTGCTCTGCTGGCATGCTGCACTTCTCACTGCTTATACGAATCCCACTTGGTTCTGTGCAGACCCAGTTTCCTCAAGGACATTGTCAGGACTCGAGAAAAAATACTTCCCATGCTCTCTGGTCTGCACGCCACTGTCGGCATCCCCCACTGTACTTGGCACATCGTCAGAATTCGGTGCAGGCCTCTTGATGTTTGCATTTCAGAAAGGTCACCATTGCCTCCGCCAGAGGCAAGAGGTGGCAAATTACCAAATAAGCCTGTCTGGGCTCTCCAAAGGAAGAGCGATAGAGCAGGAATAGCCAGGAGATGGAGTTGGGTTTGAATATCTGCCCCACTGCCACTTGTTAGCTCTGTGATTCTGTGCATATTGCTTACCTTGCCCAAGCCTCACTTTTCTCATCTACGTGAAACAGGAACAATATTCACACCTCCTTCAGCAGACAGCAGTGAGAATTCAACGAGATGATCTGGGTAAAGAACTTAGCCCGGTATAGGGCAAAAGGGAGGCTCTAAATAAGTAGTCAACATCATAGTAGCAGTATTGAAGGAGCTGAATGAACTGGATCCCAGAAAAGCTGTGCTCCTTGCAGGCAAAGTCCCTGATGCTTTAAAAGCGTCAGCCCGTCTGATGGAGAGAACATACACACACACACACATACACACACACACACACACACACACACACACACACACCAGAAGCGACTGCAAAAGAAATCATTCTTAGCCGAGAGCTCCTGACTCCTCATACACTAGGAAGGATGGAATCAAAGTGGGAAAGCATTCTGGGAGGATTCCTGGCATGAGCAAAGGCTCAGAATCAGCAGATATCCCAACGCCCAGAACTCTGACTCCCACCCAAGGCACTAGGTAGTGTATGCCATTATGAGGGACAGCTCCACAACTCAAACCCATACCAGCTATCAGGGAAATAACTACCAATGGCAGCTGACATGCCCACTTCCCAGAATCAGTGTATTGGGCATGAGTCAGTAAAGGCAATTTGTCCTGTGAAAATGGTAACATCAGCCCAGACTCAGACTCCAGGACCTGCGCGTGTACATCCAGCGGCTAAAGGGTAGAGAGCCCTACATGGGGAAGCAATACATTTTTTTGTGCAGAATGGCTCCAGAGCTTTGGCACGGGTGGTGGTTCCAGCTGTCTGCAGAGCACACCACGTGCCCGGCCTGACGGCCATGTCCCATCTTTTAAAAGAGACTTGCCACAACAGCCACACCTCGATTTCCCAAGAATCTAATTTTGATAGCCATTGAGAAGGTATGCAGATAGAATCCCTTCCTTATGGGATGCTTGGGTGGCTCAGTGGTTGAGCATCTGACTTTGGCTCAGGGCGTGATCCCAGGGTCCTGGGATCGAGTCCCACATCAGGCTCCCCTCAGGGACCCTGCTTCTCCCTCTGCCTATGTCTCTGCCTCTCTCTGTATCTCTCATGAATAAATAAATAAAATCTTAAAATAAAAAAAGAATCCCTACCCTAAAAACCACGACTACGCATTTCCATCCTTTGCTGTTTACCTTCCCTTCTGCAGGATGCCCCCCCACGCACCCACTCCACCCCTGCCACAGCATCCACAAGTAGACTTCTCTCAGGCAGTGAAACGTTTGGGTAGGGCAGGGGGGTAACAGCATGGGAGGCTCCAAGCTCTGGGTAGAAATAATGATTTCCATATTGCTTCAAAGGGTTCACAGGGTCTCAATGGAGCTCCTGGACTCCCAGGAGCATCTGGTCTCCCAGGTTCAAAAGGTGAGGAGCGTTTCATTTCTTAATGTGTGTTTCCGGAGCAAGGTGGATTTCTAGCAGGCTCAGGGCTCTTTGGGAAGGAAACTCTGTGTTCAAGGGGAAGTGAATCGATTTACATTTCCCCTTTGGCCAAGCCCCCTTTGCAGGCGGGCATTGCTCCTCAAAGATGTGTGACAAACAGTGGTTTGACCCATTTGCCTTCCAAGATCAGCGGCAGAGGAGAGCCTCAGCTCTAGACAGTCATTTTCCTTGCTGAGTCCATGCTTGCTGTCATCATTGTTCCATTCTGGTGATGTTATAGTGCCCCTCCTGTCATCTTCTCTGCCCACACTGAGCATAGTGATGTCTTCCAAGCGGAGATATGCTTCATGTAGCAGCATTTCTTGCCAGTTGCCTGATAGCATCCCAGCCTTTTTTGGGTGATTGATCATGTCTTACCCAATGCATACTTTTGTCAAGGATCTCCTCTGGCTACACCGAATCTGAAAAAGTTTTGCCACTAAAAGACCTCTTTGCTGCAAAAGGAGGTGTAACTTCTCCTGACCACTTAACCAGTATCTTCATATCCCCAGGAGATCAAGGTCAAACACTTGGAATTTCTGGTAGCCCAGGACTCAAGGGGCAACCTGGGGAGTCTGGTTTTAAAGGTGAGTTGACTGTACTCCTCCAAACTGAGGATCAGGAGAAATTGGGGAGGGAGGTCAACACCAAGTTCTGTAACTTCTCTCCAGTTTAGAGAAATGCCTACCCTGATATGTATCCACTTACAGGTAGCCCCATGGTTTCCCTGAGCAAACCAGCCTGCTCTTCCTTTGAGACTCAGGGGAAAAGTCTAATAAGATCTTTGGGATGATGGTGCCTACCTTCTTGGTTTATAGTTAACTGT
This sequence comes from Vulpes vulpes, assembly GCF_048418805.1. NCBI lineage: Eukaryota > Metazoa > Chordata > Mammalia > Carnivora > Canidae > Vulpes > Vulpes vulpes. The sequence goes on along the minus strand of NC_132796.1, from coordinate 78,492,574 downwards.
TTCTCAAACATCTCCACCCATTGCTTCTACTTACAGGGACAGTCAGAACAAGTTTATTTACCTTAGCAGGCAGCACCTTTCAAATGCAAAGACAGCCACTATACTATCCTTTGCTCAGTCTTTTCATTGGACCTAGCTCTCTTGACAGTTCAAGGAGCTTTATCTTCCTGTTCCCTGTCTCCCTTAGAGAAACACGTTGCCCGAAGTGTGGTCCAATCACTCAGCACATTTTCTTGATTTTGTAGGCGTGCAAGGAACCAATGGACTGGTTGGTGATGTGGGTCTCCCAGGAAGCAAAGGAGAAGATGGGAAAGTTGGTATTTCTGGAGACCTCGGCCTTCCTGGCTCCCCAGGTACCGTGCCACCCGACAACTGGATTCTGAAAAAGTGAAGGTTAGCTTCGAGCCATGATCTATTCTGAATTCCTGCCTTGGTTTCACCTTCAGGACTCCCCGGGATTGCAGGCATGAGAGGAAATCCAGGGCTTCCGGGTTCTCCAGGCCGTCCAGGGGCAACTGGGACCCTTGGACCCCCTGGCCTAGTAGGAACCAAAGGTATGTGTATTTGAGAGGAGACTGTGGGGAAGGGTTTCTTACCTTAGAAAAAGGACAGCAATTCCTTTATATGAGGAGACCCTATCTGGTGGCAAGCCATATCTGGGGGAGTCATCCACTGGGCCATGTGACAGATGATGGGGAGAGGAGAACATGGACTCCATGGAGAAAAGGGTCAGCGAGGAAGGTTGTTGTCCTGGCCTGCGTGGCCTACCCTTAGGAGCTGGCAACTCTAGGTCTTGGCATTGACACTCTGCCTTCTTGAAGATACCTAATTATCTACCACCTGCTCTTTTTTTTTTTAATATTTTATTTATTATAAGATTTTATTTAAGAGAGAGAGAGAGAGAGAGAGAGAGAGAAAGAGGCAGAGACACAGGCAGAGGGAGAAGCAGGCTCCATGCAGGGAGACTGATGTGGGACTTGATCCCGGGTCTCCAGGATCACGCCCTGGGCCGAAGGCAGCGCTAAATTGCTGAGCCACCTGGGCTGCCCCAACTACCACCTGCTCTTAAAGCTGTATTGGTTTCTAATAAGAGTCAGGAAGAGCTAGGGTGGAGGGTAGAGGTTAGGGAATGGTTCAGTCTCCCTTAGGGCATGAAGTCGTGCCTCGTGCCTCGAAAAAGACCATGACTTCACAAAGCCCTTGGGGGTGGAATCTTTTGCTGGCCCCCTCATGAATCAGAGTTGCTGGAGCCATTTCTGAAATACTGTCTCTTCAGGTTTCCCTGGGCTTCCTGGTTTACATGGACTCAATGGGCTTCCAGGAACCAAGGGAACACATGGAACTCCAGGTAAGGAAGAGGCTTGAGGCCCACGAGGAGAGCATGGGCTTTTCCAGAAGGCTAGCGGGGCCTGGCCATGAGTTCTCAACTGTGGTGGACCTCATATCCTTTAGCTCATAGAGCTCCTTGCCAGCCCCCCTTGATTTGTGGAGGGAAGGAGGAAAGAGGTTGTCCTTCTATCTGGGACCAGCTCCCCTTCCCTGCCCAGTTATTTCAGGACTCAGCTTCCAGTGCGGGTCACGCAGACCTGCAACACATGGACTAGGCATCAGGGCCTCACTGGCACTGAGTTCTGTCCCCCCCACCCCAACTTTTCTGTATCTCCTCCTAGGACCTAGTATAAGTGGCGTGCCGGGGCCAGCGGGCCTGCCTGGCCCCAAAGGAGAGAAAGGATCTCCAGGAACTGGTATCGGAGCCCCAGGGAGGCCAGGCTCAAGAGGGCAAAAAGGTGGCCGAGGTAAGTGAGCCCATCAGTCCTCAGAGAGGCTGAGGGAGGCCCTGGCTGAGGAGCCATGGGTGGGGCTCACAGGATCAAGTTATGCATGTCTGCCCATCTCTGGGGATCTCAGAACCCTGTGGAGCTGACTGCTGAGAGGGTAGGCCACACCTAGGGCTTTCCTGGAAGGCATGCCAGGGAGCGGTCCAGTGAGTTCCATATTCCTAGCGTCCATATTCCTTCCCACTCTCACTTATTAACCCCAGGGTCTCATACCCTTGGCCGGGGCCTGCCTTTGAAAGTCCTGAAGGACAGGGCTTGTCTACTTAGCAAGAGATTTGCCAGAAGTTCCTCAAGTCTGGGGTGGATGGCACTCCACTTCCAGGGCCCCAAGAAGACAGCATGGCTGCTAGAAGGAGCCCAAAACTGAGAGGATAAATGTGTTACTAGGACAGGCATATACACAAGCCCTAAATTAGGATCTGTGGGGTTTACTAGAAAGCAGGCATTGCCCTAATCTCAGCCCCTGGCTCGTGGTATCATCTGACATCTCTCTATGGGCCTCCCCTTCCCCACCTCACAAATGGTGAGAAATGAATTCTAATTCTCTTCTTCCCCTCCTTGGAAATGTCCTGAAGACCCATATACATCACACTCCATGTAAAACAGGATATGAATTTAGTATAGCATCATGGCGAGGAATATGGGCTCTGAAGTCAGACCACTGGATTCAAATCCCCACTCTACCCCTCATTAGCTATAGGACCCTGAAGAAGGAAGTACTTGCTCCTCAATCCCCACCAAACCCTTAATTTTCCTTTCTGGCAAAAAAGGACACCATAAGAGAATCTACCACATTGGTTTGGTGAGGAATCAATCAGGAGTGAGGTAATATGTATAAAAGCATCTAGCGTGGCACCTGGCACACAGTAGTTGCTTAAGAAATGTCCATGATATTGTTCTGTGCTCCCCCGGGGGCAATCATCTTTGCAAAATGTTCTGCTCCTCCATTATAACTCTGGAGCTTGGAGTCCCACCACATTTTATTTGTTTGTATGCCTGTTTGTATAATGCCTGTCTTGTTTTCCAGGAATTCATTCCTACATTGATTCACTTTCTGCTGAATGTTATATTGGTGCATCTGCTCTCTCTGTGTTTACTCTTTCCTCTGGTCTGGACCAACCTGTTCTTTTCTAAAAGCCAGCAGCTTCTCCAGAGGGTGGGGTTCCAACAAGGTCCTCTTTCACAGGAGGCAGAAAAGAGAGGCCTTGAATAGAAGCAAACCCCAGTTGTTTTCCAACCTTAACTATGGATGTTTTGTCATTAAATTATCTATTTCCTTTCACTATCTGAGCTAATAAAAAATCACAATTACCAATGTAGTAAACAGCACACTGTGAAGATGGATACATCTCAAGAACATGACGTTGATTTAAACACACACACAAACACACACATACACACCCCGCAGTCTCAGAGAAAGGCTTTGGGTATGATTCCACTGATCAAAGTTTATAAATAAATGAGAACAAGCAATATATTGTTTAGGGACACAGATACACATGGCCAAACTGTGGGGATGCTGAATGCAAAATTCAGGAGTGCTTGCCCCTGAACGGGAGGGAAGGTGGTAGGATCTGTGAAGGGCATGCAAAGAAATTCAAAGGATAATGCCATCTTCTTTTCCTTAAATTGGGTGGTTGGAACACAGATATTCATTGAATCTGCGTTGTTTTTAACTTGTGATTTATAAATAGTCTGCTCTTCTCAATATCTAGTTAAAACATTGTTTTAGAAGTATAGAGCAAATATCACATCTCCCGCCATAGGAACCTGTGTCTGATATGATGGTAGAAATCAGTGTAAAATGAGGATTTATCCCTAAGCCAACTTCCTAAAGAATTCCCTGTCCCTATGATACCTTTATCCAGAGAACTTTGAATTATACCATTCATTTTTGCATTCACACTAGATATTTAGAGGCTGCATTTGTGGGTCTAGGGTTTTCTTAAGTCTCTGATACTGAAATGAGTTGGAAAAATATACCATTGTCCATTTTCACGGGCTCGTTTAAAGTGTCTCATTCTTAAAGACATACGTGAGCTTTTTCTTTTTTTTTACTACTTGAGATTGGTAGTACCTTTATGTCAGTTTTTTTTCTTTATGTCAGTTTTAATGATAGATTGGTATAATTGTAAAATCGAGAAACAGGTAAAAAGAGAAAGTACCTCCAAAAACTGCTATGGGAGCTCTTTATAATCTGTGTGCTGCCCACAGTACTATGGTGTCTTATTTATTGGTTTTTGCGTAATTTCAGCATTTATCTATAAATATATCTATATCTATGCTAGGCAGATACATATTCTATGTAAAAATATATATGTATGTGTATATATAAAGCTATATTTTCAGGAAAAAAATGCAAACTATCTTTCTTTTCAGATG